>NW_026294744.1:2400000-3000000 GCF_026119805.1 Tympanuchus pallidicinctus
CAAAGCTCTGTAAGAAGAGTTATCTATATTCACTCTGGACCTTAAGTTTTCTTTGGATCTGAATCCAGAATAGAGTGGTTATTTCTCCCTCCACCCCTCCACCCCCCCATCTCCCACTCTTTTGTTAGTTAAGGAGTTAGGGCACGGAGCTCCTTCCTGAGCTCTCTTCAAGTATCAGAGACATTTCAAGAGATTCACATCTCTTCCTGGGCTTCACCCTGGCAGCATGACTTGTCTTAAACAGCTTAAATGAGGGGAAACAAGGAATTTTTCATATGAGATGTGCCAGTGCTACAGATAATAATAACTGGTTTTATATCTCCAATAGTCTTTTTCTTCATTATCCTCTACTTGACAGCATTTTGTAGGTATATTTTCTTACAGTATTGTCTATTAAAAGTCACAATTTGTCAATGACTGCTGCAGTATTACACACAAATTTTTTCTTATATTGGCATTTTGGCAAGAAAACACATCAGCTGATTGATAAATGATCACCATATAGGAGTGTCAGAAGCAGTCTTAAAATTTACCATTAGATTGTTGGTTTGTGATGTAAACTTAAATTTTTCACAGAAGATTAGGCAACTCACTTATATAGTGAAATTGCCATTGCAATTTCCATAAAGATTTGAAAATGAATTATTAATTGTCTGATCCAAAGTCTTCTGAGACCAGTGAGGACCCTAAATAATCAAGGACAATAATGATACAAAGAGTACTTTCAACTAATGTATTATCCTTTTTCTTTTTTTTCATAAAACCATTTAATCAAGTTTCATTTATGCTTCACAGCATACAAACAAATATACCATGAAGCATTTGACTCTCTCTTCAAAAACAGTTCAACAGAATAACATCAAATCATCAGCATCAATCAATCCATTAATTTCAAGAGAGTTATGTAAGGAATTAATTCTGCGCTCAAAACCTCAGTAATCTGAGACTGCAGAACAGTGCCCTGTTACTGACTCACAGCTGCAGAGGGAGGGACCAACTTTATGACTGGCAAAGTAGAAGCAAGTGAGTTTCAGCTGTTGTCTGGAATTGCTGAAGGTCTTGCAGCCAAGTCAGAGCTACTGCGACAGCCCGTGTGGGCAAATCTACAAACCCTAAAGTCTCACCATGTGTTTGCACATCCCTGGTGCAGTATGTGTACACGGTAAAGTCACTGCATAAGTTCCACATGCTTACATCTCTCTAGGAAATAACAAAGAGAGATAGCAGGGAAATTCTACCCTCAATCCTATCCAAAACTGCTCAGTTTTAGCTCCTCTCAAAAGCCTAACAAATCAGTGGCTTTTGTCTGATGCCCTGGAGCACAAACGCAAGCTAATAAAAATTGGAGCCAGCACAGATAAAATACAATTGTTTTTTAGGTAATAGTCTTCCAGGCTACCTCATTCTCATAAACAGGCTTTGAATTACGCTTTTCAATTTTAGGTAAAATTGAACCAATGGTTCTGAAGCATTAGCAAACTAGTTAGAATGAATGGGCACTTTGATGTCATCATTTGTCTTTAACTTGGAAACCATTAGTCAGGCTACAAAATCATTTCTCCCTCCTGACATTTCTCCATTCTGGTTTGTACCTGGCTGGATAGTTGCACCATGCTTTGATTCATACGGCATTTTCTTGACTTTTTACTTCATGAATGCTCAGTAGAACATCAGTTTCCACATTCTAATATTGAGTATACAGTGATGTATCTGTAAACAGAATAAAGACAAAAATACCTCTTCCGCTGTTGACAGAAACAAAGAGTTGTTCTGCTTGTGCTTATTAGCTCTTATAAATATGTGCTAATGGTGTTGAAATTGCCCTGTAGTGGAGTCTGAATGCATCACATAATCTCCTTGGACATACTGAAAGCTGGACATACAGTCTGGACAAGAAGACAAACACTTCACTCATCTATATTACTGCTGTGATTGTAAGTTCATGGGGCTACCCCTGGTCCCACCTGTAGTCTTTTGGTGAAAAACTCAGCACCCATAAGAGCACACTCCTAACTACAGAACAAGTATGAATGTTAAGAGATATATCTAATGGCATTCAGAGGCTCAAATATAGGAAAGGTGATATCAGCATGGCTTCATTCTCACCAGCACCATTTCTCCTCCCCAGTCTTTATGATTAATTATTAACTTGCATCACCTAGGGGAGAATTTTGGGCAATAGTCAGTGATCCCTGAGGGGGATTAATTCTTGGGGGTGTTTTATCAGACTTCAGCCTGGTTTTCCTTTCTTCTTTCCACACACACACACACACCCAATATTTGAAAAAGGTGTTTTGGCTGGATTTACAACACACAAAGCCCTACAGACTTGGAGAAAAAAAAAAAAAAAAAAAAAAAGTCTCAGGTGGTACTTAAGGAATTCCTCATTTCTAAACCTCAGTGGATTAAGGTTTCTGCACTAATGATCTACATGCGTGCTTTTGTGTAGAATTCTGAATAACTTTATTGATTACACTGTGTATAGTACAAATCTCTGGATCCTTATTTTTCTTTTCTTAAAAAAAGCCTCAGTAAATACATACAGTACCAGAGTGGATTAGCGCATTATCCCTTGCCTTTGCACACTTACTTGAAATCCAGACAGGATTTCAAAGAAGAGAATCTTAGCAGACAGAATCATGCTTCTCAACAGAAAATATTTTCATACAAGAGAAAAGAAAAAAAATTCCCACACCTTTAGCACAATCATACACATTTGATAGTTGCTGAGACACAAAGATGGCTACAGAAATATCACAACCAATACTGAGATGCTTCGACAAAGATGATTCAAAACTGGGATAGCATTCATAAAGTTGAGAACAGAAGGACTTTAGTAAAGCTGAGAGACTGCAGCTGCCATAACGGAAGTTACAGGTGAAAAATGAAGTTATTTGGCAGAATGGTTGGACCTGACTGAAATGGCAGCACGGTGCCCATAATTTTGTCTTTTCTCTGACAGTCTCCTCATGTATTTTCTTCCTCACATCTCCCAACACTAGGTTCTTTCACACAAGTGAATAAATGAGAATGGGAATTCAAGTTTTAGTTTAAAGTAACCTGTAGGACCCAGAGCTCACTCTGTTTTTAAAAAGGAAACGGGATTTTTGTCTAAAGCGAGACTTTCTCCACCCTGCCTTTCTACCCTCCCTTGTCTTTTCCACCTGTTTATATATTTTCACAGTGGGATAAAACATTCCTTCCCTCCAAACCAGGGCTCAGCTGTTAGGAATGGAAAATAATACCAAAGTTTGCAGAGTATTTTTAGCCCAGAGAAAATAAAGCAGTTGCAAATACCATACACCCACCAGCTCCTCCGGCTCATAGAGATTTGTGTCCAGAAAGTAAGAAAACCACATGACCAGTCTGAACCCATTGATTTCTAATTCACACCAAGTACTCTGGAGTGACTCACCCAACAATCCCACTTTTCTTTTTCTTTCTATTTTAATGTGCCTTCCTCAGAAGTCACATAACCTTGTCTTTTCCCATCTTTTTAGCACTGGTTCTTCACAGCCATACAGGCACTCAACTGGCCTTAGCTCATTACTTTTTTTACAAAATAATCAGCAGATTGCAGATGGGTCTCATATTTCTCTCTGATCTCACAGATCTCCAGGGATTCGCCTCCTGAAATAAAGACAGTGTATAAGGAGATACAACACTAAACAGATGACACATATTTTAGATCCACCTAATGGCTGCTTCTGGTTTCCAGACACCCCAAATGCCATTTGTTTTTAACAAATGGCCACACAAGCAGTGGGCATGATATTTTAAAAATGTCTTTGAAATGATTGACTTGCCTCCAGTGGCATTTGCAGCATGTGTGTCCCTGACAGTAGCTCTCTGTGCTGTCAAGCTTCTCCAACTGCAGGTAAAAATTAGGAATTCTGAAAAAGAAACTACAAACTGACAATATGGAGTCACAAAAAAAGTCTGGCCTGGTTGGCTTAAGTACAAAAAAACAAAATGAGATATAGATCTCACTAGCTTCTACTGTTAGGTTTAAGCATCCTTGGACTGTGAGCTCTAAGTAGAGTTTAAGCTCAAATTGTTGCAAAGTAGTGAGGTTTTCAGTGCTTGTGAATGGTATAGAATTTTGTAAACAAGAGCAATACAAGATGCTGGCAGAAAGACATTAAAAAAAAAAAAAAAAAAAAAAAAAAAACCCAAAAAAAACACCTTAAAAATAAATCAGCTGAAAGGAAGTTATAAATCCTGGAATATTTTAATGCTTTTTTATCTTTCAATTTTCTGGGTTTCTCCCTAGAGAATCTGAAGATTTTGTACAATTGGGTAGGCCATTCCCCACTATACATGTCCCCCCTAGAGTAACCAAGAGCATTCTATCTCAGCTTTGCAGCCTATGTACAGTGGTTATAGTTTAACTATCAAATAAAAGAGAACTGTGCCTTTTCTCTTGTAGTGATGCCAATGGGCTCAGCACAGTTCCCACCTATCCTTTTATATTTCAAACCAGAAAATTCATATGCAATCTATACCTTTAGGGTGTTTCCGTGCCCGTGTGTCCTCTCAGAGGGCAACATCTGGCTCAGAGCTCCAGCACCCTGGTGGCAATTTGGTAGTATAGATAACCAGGTGTCCTGACTCAGTCCCATGACACAAACAGAGGTGCAGTCACTGAGCACAAGGCCTGCCAAGTGTGCCAGACCCATGGCACACATCAAAACATTGAAGCAGAGCACACATACTGGGACTCACAGGGACCATACTCATTATGAAGGCATCACAGACAGCTCAGACGGGTACTTCTGTCCAAGAAATCTTGGAAAGAAATATGGCAAGCCCTCTGGGAGCCATTGAACTCTCCTCCTCCATATCCATTTACTTAGTCATCATCAGCACACTGTTATGGGCTCACTTAGTTGTAGGAGTATTCTCAGCAGACCTCCTTAAAAAGCACTTTCTATTTGAGACTGAAAAGCAGCTGCTGATAATGCTGCCTTAAGCTGTCCATTTTGCTTCTGGCTTCTATAGGTTCCACATTTTTCTGATCCAGCCAGCACAATAAGCATTTTAGCTTCCATTGTCTGGGATTTTCAGAAATGCTCAGCATTGGCCTAACTGATCTCCCCATAACCAACGTTATGGTAGGTTATGTATTCCTCTTATTATTATTCTTGAAACGATTGAGCATCAGCAGAAAAAAAAAATCATATGCAAAGCTGAGGCCAGCATACAGTTATTCCAGTAGCTGACACAGTGCTAAATGAATGCTGACTATTTACAGCAAATGAGTTTATCTTCTACAAAATCTTCAGTGTGCTATTTCTGGAAATTCACTGCTATGTAGTGAGCAACTAATTCAGGGAAATGATTCCGTTAATCAGTCCATTTGCAGGGCAGAAGGGGGGAGAAATATATTTCTAACACTTTCAGTCCTTCTATGGGGAAGTAAATAGCATATGCTTGGAATTATCCATTAACAAGTGTTTTAACCCTTCCCACATCTATAAATCTTGCTGCTAATATACAGCAGAAATGACTTGTGAATTAGGCTTTTTCTTTTAGTAGGTCTCAGAAAAGCACCCCCTCTGACTGATTCACCCAGCTTGGATACAGGGTGTCAGTAAAGAGCCATCCAGATAACTCTAGTTCCCATATTTAAATGGCTGGATCTCTGTTTATCAAAAGTTACCTTTCAATTTATAGCAGGAGTAGCATAAAACACTGTATTTCAATCTTTCTTCAATTCTGAGACCCTGGGCAGGTGGGAATCCACTGATGACTCTTCAGCAGCAAACTCAAGCACGTAGCAAGCCTAAAACCAGAGCCCTGGGAGCCCAGTAAGAAATCCACAAACCTCATGGGAGTCTACCAACCAAAGCAGAAAATATCTAGTACAAAGTAACATTGGCAAAATCCTGCCTATGAGTCATGAGGGAGGGAAGAACAAGTTTCTTTAAGGGTGACTTTTTTCCCGGATGCTCTTTCTGAGCAGTCTCACAAAACCTTTGGTACAGTTTCCTGTTACTTTCAGGACAGAAGAGGAAAATGGACATTTTACTCCAGACACGTATAGCCTATGCCCTGTAGGCAGTCTTTTCTTCCACTGTGAAAAGTGATAACCTCATAGTGACTTCAATAGTACAAGATTTCAGCAGACTCCCAAGTTTTTCAGAGGAGTCTTTACACCTAGAAAAATGGAGAAGCAGAACATTTTGTAACTTGTGATGAGAGCACTGTGGGTGGAGATTGGAGTTTAGATGGTAGCAGTTTTGTTGTACAACCTGAAGAAGACACACTTCACATATGTGTGAACTGACAATCTCCTTGCATCTATTTAGCAATGCCTGCATTTAAATGCTTACTTAGATACTTACTTGCAGCTGCTAAAAATACAATTTTCCAAGAGCTCTCAAAAGAGGTTTAAGGCTCATTCAGCCTCAATCTGGATGTCAAAAATGGTATTTGGAGAAATCTCAGTTGTTCTTTGAAGGAGGACAGATTTTTTTTTTTTTTTTTATTTACCTCAGGTAGACAGTTGAGTCAGGTGTCTAAAGCTGGATTTAGGCATTTTTGGAAGCTGAGCATTCACCTTGGCTTGCAGCAACAACTACTTACTACATGGTCCCACATGTAAGCAGGTAAATATTTTACAGCTGGTTCTCTTTGTGCAGCTAAGTAATAACTTTCAACATTATGTCAGGAGAGATTAGGAAGCAGAGGAAAAAAATGTGCTAAAGAAAATCTGGACTTAAGCTGCTGCATGATACTTAATCAGTATCCCTGCCACATAGGTTGCATGAGGCAATTCTACCACAGCCTAAAGGTGCTAGTTATAGAGATGTTTACAGATGTGCCATTATTGAGTAGTGACATAAAATATTATAGTGGAAAGACATGTCTAATAAGCTCCATCTGCCCATTAAATTAGAAGAAAATTCCTGCAGCAAGTAGTCAATTTGAAAAACAAGCAGTAGTAGGACTGGAACAAATGAGCTGAGAAAAAAACAACAACAACAAACCTTGAATTACTCAAACTGGAGTTTGGATAGTATAGATGGATATTTTCCTTGTTTTACTTTTGTGCAGATTCTTGCTCTTGCCAGCACAAGAAGCTGCTGAGTCCACAGCAAATCTTCTTTTGCCTTTGTTTTCCAGTGTCCAGAGACCAGAGACTGCTTCTGCGAGATTGTAGACTGCATCACAGGGCTGGCTTATACAACACAGTAGTTTGTAAAAATATGATATGTTTATTTCAAAGCAGAGCTTAGAACAGAAATACAAACACAAAGAGCATGGTCTGGCAGCGTCTTTCCCCTGTACTTCAGGGAAGCTGATTGTCCTCCTCCCCATCCAGCAAAAAATAGAATAATTAAAGCCTTCTTCCTAAGGCCAAATGGTTCTGGACAGAACAAAAGAGCTGAGGTGCAATGCTAGTAGTAGTGCTGGGCTGCACACTGCCCTGTTGTGCCACAGCAGCCAAGATTCCTTTCTTCCCTGCTTACCTGGCCCGTACCACAGCAGAACCCCAGCCCATGCTACATCTCCTTCTCAGAATGCGACACATAAATATAGTCATGTAAATTTCATAAACACTTCATGCAAGGGAAATCCAAACTGGGATTCTTCAGGCTCATTCTCTTGTCCATTCAGCAGATGCCAAAAGGGGTGATCAGTTGCAGAAAGCGACAGAGATGTGCACACCAGCTTTCAGTGAGTTGGTTTAGGTATCAGAAACAGCACAGCCCTACACGGGACAATTTGCTGTCTCCTGCCTAAAGCAAACCGAACCCACATTCCCTTTCACCTCTCATCAAAATTGTCTGTTCCATTCAATTTTGACTATTAGGAAAAACGGTATATCTTACTTTATGCTTTAAAAACTGTAACTGTGCTTCAGATGCCAACACAAACACTGAATGTTTATTGTGAGGGAAGAATACGCTGGCAATATATTTTGAGTACGCTACTGAAATGTAAAAAGTAGATGAAGCATGCAGAAAACTGGCTGAGTCACTTTGAAGTTGTAACAGTAATTGTTTTTGTAAACAGTAAGAATTCTTGTTACGTTTCTCAGCTTAGTCTAAATTCAGGAGGTTGGATGTTGCACACTTGGTAGAACTTGCTGATCAGTTTCCATGTTTCATCTGAGGTACTTTTCACTTTGGGGGCCAAATTGTGAAGCAATTTAGATACAAAGAACAGCCTCCTCTAAAGGAGGTAAACTTGAACAGTGTACTCTTGGAGGCAAGACTATATTGGGGCTTAGCAAAGCTGCCTTTTGTACTTCCATGTTTGTTTTCACCCAGGAGTAATAATATTTTGTAATCCCAGGGAACTTCATAAACATGTTGGGTTTGTCATCTCTAAAGGTGATTCTCTCATCATTGAATCAAACCTGATGGGGATTTTAGATATTTCCTGAGCCTGTGAAATGTGTTCTAACTCATCATTTTTCAGACAATTACACTAAAACTTTCCTATGTGAGTGGGTAACAACAGCTTCTTCCTCTGTCACCGACAGTGGACCTCTTTAGGAAGATACCCAACTAGACAGTCCAAATCTAATGAGATTTACATCCTCAGGACAACCCTGAGAAATGAAATGTATATCTTGGCAAGTCTTCAATCCTGGGATCAGCTGCAGCAAGGATACAACATAGGGGCATCTATAAATTCTGATCAAACATTTCCTTCCAATCAAAATGGTTAAAAAAGAAGAGGCAAAAAAAGAGGCATCTTTCAAGGTCTCTTTTCAGTGAGAAAGAGTGAATTTCCCCACTGACAGTAGCCTATGACCTCACACATCCTTTGTTCCCTATGAGGGTGAAGCTGCTGAGCTTGAGAGAGGCAGCAGCAATGCCACCCAAACTTGGGAGTTCATGGGCTTGCTAGATCTGGCAGCAGAACGGCTTAGAAGTCCCCACATGCCACCTCCCCAGATGGCTTGACCAAAGAGCAGGTCAGACTGAGATAGTTCATTCCCATCTCCTTGATCTTCCCCTTTTCCTTGATCTTCAAGGCTTCCCTGGAAGCCTTTGAAGCAGTGCATATCAGGGCAAGACCTGCTGCCTTAGGTTTCGATCCTCACAAATTAAATCCATCTTTTACCCAGCTCAAGATGTTATGTTGAACAATGGAAGCAGATACCAAAGACTCATTAAGGCTCTTTTTTCCAAGCACAAAATTGGAATATATCAGGTTTTCAAAGGCTGGACATTATTTAGTCAATCTGCATCTCAGGGGAAAATATTTAGCCTGTTAGCCTTAACGATATTTAAAGATTTCAGACTTGGCTCCTGACAGTTTTTCAAATGCTTCAGATTCAATCATTAGGGGAAAAAAGAAAAAAAAAAAGAAAAAAAAAGAAAGAAAAAAAAAAAAAAAAGTCCAAATCATCTCTTTCTCCAGGAAAATATATTTTATTTTTCTTTGAACATTTTTGTTAAAAGATGGAGAAGTAGGCTGTCAAGGAACAGGAACTTTTTTTATTTCTGTTCATCTGAGGATGTATATTTCACATGCTGCATAGCACTTTCCAATATAATTAATATAATAAAACAATATTTCTTTTTTCATTCATCTTAAGAATTTATTACATATGCAAGGTGATAATTTGAACATAAATTAGGCCATCAGCCTCAGAAATGAAATGCAAAAGTGTATGATTTTGAAGGACAATTGTGATTTATAGTCTGTGACTTATAAACTGTGATTTATAACTTGCAGTTGTTATTTAATTGTATACTCTGTTTTGCTCCAGGACCTTAATCTTAATCTTGTTTAGTCTGAATTTAATACATGTCATGCCATTTGTTTATTTACAAAATTTTCTAAAAATCTCTAAGTAGAAACAGTACTAAGGTGCTTTTGGAGAATTATGACTCTAGCTCTTCAGGTGTTGTGCAGTAGATTTACTAAATGAACTCAAAACAAGACTTGCAAAGATATTTCCCAATTGTTCATTTTTTATGAGAGCCACTCATTTTAGGGGTCTTACAATATTTATTATCTTCAGCTTCTCATAACCACTTTCAGCTGGGATCCCATTTCTGTCTTTGATCAGCCTTGGAGTTTGTGTGGAGGAAATATGGCACCTAGAGAAGAAAATGCTTCAATAAAAGAAATCTCATTGTGTAGTTGGAGGTGTTTGAACTAATCATAGAAAGTCAAATCATTCTTATTTGTTTAGGATAAAATGTTGCTGCCTGAAAATAATTCCCACTTGATGAGAGGCCTGTAAGCAGTAGGTTAATGTCAAGTCCAGCTACTGAAAGATGAACAGCTCCAACACTTAGTGTTTCTACAGTTAATGCTTACATGGTTTTCAGCCAACAGAAAGTAACTGCAGTATTGCACAACAATGGCTTCAGTAATTTTGGACAGAGCCTGTGTGGCTTAGGAGAGGCTTCACAAGATGCTTCCCATCCCAGTGCTATCAATCTGGCAGCTCTCATCAGCACAAACTCACTTCCTAATCATATCTTCAGGCTCTGCATTAAATGTTTGACTTTCACTTAGCTCTCTTTCAGTAGAACTCTCTCTATGCTGAGTTTTAGTTTTACACTTTCTGCCTACAGCCCTTAAAGCTGAACTGGCACCAGCCAAGTGGTGAAACTGGATTTTATCCTGTGCCTGAGCTCCTGTCTGCCCACTCATTCTTAAGGTCAACTGTAAGACTACACCCAGGGCACAGCAGGGACACAGACTCCTTAAAAGATTTTATATCAGATGTGTGCTAACTGGGACAAGGCTGGGGGGAAGGCAGATGCTTTCAAACTACAGTGTGTCTCTGTGCTGGCAGGAGCAGCACCTTCTCACTAGTCACTCCAAAGTCATCCTCCTGAGAATTACAGGAGTGAATCCAGCTGCTCTACAACGTACACATGCACACAAAATAGAATAACAATTTATGACGTAGAACCTGACCTCCTAAATGATTTTTTTGGTTACATTAACACAGAACTGACCAAAAGGCAAGACTGACAGGCCTTCACCCTCTTCTCCCACCATTCAGCCTCCAACAAAACTGATGTTAGTGCTATTCTATGTAGGATATCCTAATCCAATACACACATGCATGGTATCGCTTTAGATTTTGGTTTATATCTTCATGAGAACCTTGAAAGCTGCAAAAATACATTTGAGTCTGTTCACTAAGCTAAAGATTTGTTTTCTCTCTCATTTCATACCTAGTTATTAAGAGGTGGGACTTTTGGCAGTTATATTGCACAGTTCTATCTGCTAATCACTATCTCCACCAAAGTTAAATCATGGAATAATACAACCAAAGTTGAAGAGACCTCCAAGATCATCCAGTCCAACTGTCCACCTACAACCAATATTTCCAACTAAAACATGTCCCTTAGTACAACAATTCTCTTCGTACAACATATGACAATTCCCGTAGTACAACATATGACAAACATGGTTTGCATGATTAATACATTCAAATAATTTGAAAATGGGCAAGCTTTTCATTGTTGCCCACTTTACAATATGATGCTTCATCAAAATGAAAGAAAGTGGAGTGTTAACAGGGCTGGAATGCTAATTACATACATCTGAGTCCTCCAGGCTTGGTAACTAGATGTGAGTGTGAACACCTGGAAGTGGAAACAGATCTTTACAAGGTATTACACTGAATTTATCCAATATTAGTGACTGGATATATTAGTGTTTGCATCAGCTCTTTAATTATATTTGCGCACATGGTGCTCTTTTGCTGCCTTGTGCTCCTGTGCTTCTATTGCTGGGTGTTGTGGGATGACAGGTGGTGCCATTTTGTCCCACGGGTAACTTCATTAGCACTGGCAGTTCCATCCCAGGATTGTCATCTTACTAACTTACTTACTTACTAACATAAAGCACTCCTTAGGGCTCAGTCAGGGAGTGGTACAAATGCTTCCACCTGATTTCTGGGTTTTAAGGGAACATACAAATAAAAAACGTTGTCCTTGCGCTTATCTGGTTTTCTGCAAGTGCTTCTGCTGTTGTGTGCTAGTCTTTGTCCCAGATGTATTACCAGAGCAGAAGTTTGGGAAATGCTTTCAGTGTTTGTGTTGATACCACAGTAGGAAGAAGCAATGTGATGCTCACTGCTGGCAACATAGGATATGCATTCAGAGCAGGGAGCTCTGTAGAAGGAAGGTTAAATTGACTGACTGGAAACTGGTCTACAGGAACTAGGATTCTGAATGGACATCCTAGAAACAAAAAGGAGCTACTGCTGCCATCAGTGCTGATGCTGTGCTTGGGATTCCTTCTTTTTTTTAGCCCTGTCCTAAGTCCCTGCAAGACAAAACAACTAAGCAAGCTTCCCACCTTTAGAAGACAGGCCACAGTAACACACAAGGTGATAGAGACCCTGCTTGTAGCAGAAGGAGCCAACTCCCTTTTACCTCTATAGCACCCCTGATCAACAGATATGAGGCTCAGGTACTGAAAAAAGGAGATGGTGTGGGTAAAAGTCAAGACTCAGGAAGAAACAAACACAAATTAAGCAGATCTAACCAAGGTACAACATTAGAACTAGAGCCACCAACAAAAAGGCAAAGAAGGAGGAAATCAAGCAGGTGAATGACTGGCTGACAAATGATGGCTGAAGGACTGTGTCATAATCAGTGCTTTGGATTCCATTATCTTGCACAAATCTTTGAGAGACCAAGCATGTGGTGATCAGGTGGAACACAACTGAGCAGGGGAGGCAAAAGTTTTGTGGGAAGCAAACTGGCTGGGCTTATTACCAGAGCTTTCAACTAGATTTGATGGGGGAAGAGGATGAAGTTCTATGTGATAGAGAACGGCCAAGGAACACTGTCATTTCAGGAAATAGTAAGGATAATCCTCAGAATTGTCCCAAAGGATCTTCAGACGGCTCCTCTGAGAAGGTAATGCTGCCAATAACCTGGCTGAAGTGCCTCTCCATCAATGCATGCAGCCTGGGAAATAAGCAGAAGGAGCTGCAACCCACAGTGCAATTAGAGAACTGTGAGCCCACTGAGATCATAGAAATGTGGTGGGGTGATTCACATGACCAGAATATGATGACTGAGGTCTGCAAAAAAGATAGGCAGGGAAGGAGGGGCAGGGGAGTTGCCCTCTACCTTAAGAGGTATATAGAGTGTAAAGAGCTGCCTCTGAGAAACAGCCATGAACAGGTTGAAAGCTTGTGGGTGAAAGTTAGAGACTGGACCAGTAAAGGACACGTGGTGGATAAGGCCTTCTTGCTTCAACTACAAGAAGTGAGGTTCACATTTGCTGGGGGATTTCAACCACTTACTTGGATGTGTGCTGGAAAAGCGATACAGCAGCCTGCAAGCAGTCCAGTAGACACCTGGAGTTGAGGATAACTTCCTGGACCAGGTATTGCACAAAGTAACCAAAGGACCTGGTTACAGAACCTGGTGTTCAACAGCACAGAGGAGCTCATTAAAGAGGTTAAGATTGGAGGCAGCCTGGGCTGTAGTGACCATGCCATGGTATAGTTTGTGATCTTCAGGAAGATGAGCCTGGGAAAAAGCAATGGGGACCCTTAGATTCAGGAAAGGGAAATTCTGTCTATTTAAGAAATTACTGGATGACATCCCCTCAGAGCTTGTTGTTAGAGACAAAGGAGCAGAGCAGAGATGGCAGCCATTTAAGGATGCCTTTCTGAAAACACGAGAGCTCAGTATCTCCCAGTATAGGAAAACAGGCAGAAGAGGCAGAAAACTGGAACTAAGAAGGGTATGTACAGGCAATGGAAGCAGGAACATGTGGCCTAGGAAGAAATCAGGGATGCTGTCCAGACATGCAGAGATGAGATCAAGAAAGCTAAGGCACAGATGGAAATGTATTTGGCAAGGGATGCAAAAAATAGCAATAAGGAATTCTATAGGTACATTGGTGAGAAGAGAAAGGCCAAAGAGTGTGTACCCCCTCTGAGAAATGAGAAGGAAAAACTGACTACAACAGACATAGAGAAGGCTGAGATACTCAAGAAGTTCTTTTCTTCAGTCTTTACTGGCAGCAAGAATTCTCACATCTCTCACATCCCTTACTTCCCTTAAGATTCTTGCTGGGGGTTAGTGGAGCAAAATCCCTCGCACTGTAAGAGAAAAGCAAGTTTGAGACTGCCTCATGAGACTGGATGTATATGTGGATGTGTCCCACCCAAAGGGACCTGAAATAGATCAATAGAAAGGCCCATGTCAACTTAATGAGGTTCAACGGGCCCAAGTAAAAGATGTTGTACTTGGGTCAGGGGCAACCCCAGACATACGTACAGACTGAAAGTAGAATTCATTGAGAATAGCCCTGCCGAGAAGAACTTGAGATTTCTGGTGGATAAAAATTTTAACATGAGCCAGCAGTGTGCACTTGCAGCCTGGAAGGCCAACTGTATCCTGGGCTGCATCAAAAGAGTAGCAGCCTGCAAGGCAAGGGAGGTGATTGTCCCTCTCTACCCTGCCCTCGTGAGACCCCAGTTGAGTATTGCATTCCAGTACTGGGCCCCAGCACAAGAAAGATGTGGAGATTTTGGAGCAGGTCCAGAGGAGGATCAGAGGGCTCAATATACTTCTACATATCAGCAGATCTTTAGAGGGCTGGAGCACCACTCCTACAAAGACAGGTTGAGGTAACTGGGCTTGTTCAGCCTGGGGAAGAAAAGGCTTGAGGGAGACCACATTGTGGCTTTGCAGTACTTAAAGGGAGCTTGTAAAAGGGAGGAAAATCACCTTCTAACATGGATAGATAATGATAGGACAAGGGGGAATGGTTTTAAACTAAGAGAGGGGAGATTTAGATTAGATGTCAGGGAGAACATTTTCACTGACAAAGTGGTGAAGCACTGGAACAGGTTGCTCAGAGAAATTGTGGATGCCCAATCCCTGGAGATGATGGCCATGTTGCATGGGATCCTTGGTATCTGATTCAGTGGTTGGCAACCCTTCCTGCAGCAGGAATCCTGGAACTAGATGATCTTTGAAAATCCCTTCCAACCCAAGCCATTCTGTGATTTTAATTCTATGATTCTACGATTTTTCTTAGGTTCTCCTTCCGTGATACAGAACATCCTGGTCAAATTAGCCCTGGTCCGTGTAGGACTGGCTGTCATCTTGTCGTTAACAAGAGTGTTTCTATGGTTTTGAATGGGCTTTTTGAAGGCACACCTAGAGCTATGAAAGGATTTAGGCACCCAAAATAACACCGAAAATTTAGACCCAGCACCCACAGCTTGCGAACAGGAAGAAATAAATGTTCCCTTGGTATTTGATGTGTGTTCCTGGGTGTGCCCAGCACTGCCTTGGTCTTGAAAGAACAGTGTAGCTCAGAGCCCGATTCATAGTTAAGTCCTATAATGACCACAGATGTGGCATTTTCTATATATTTTACAAAAATGAGCTGATTCATTTAGCCATCCCCAAGCAAACCCATTGAATGATGCTCTGTATGAAGTACTGTGGTAAGTGTGGCTTTCCTTCAGGGCCCAGCGGGTGACAGAGGTGGCAAGACTCCTGCTTTAACAAAGATTAGAGTCCCTTGGGTACAGGGGATCTGGCTTCAGTTCCTAACAGGGTGGTGTCAGGCACATTTTCCCCTACAAATATCACACTTGCTAGACTGTCCTGAGAAGGTAAGGTCATTTCCATCCTTCCTGCCCAGCCTTCTCCACGTGACTCCCAGTAATGAAAGATGCATTTAGCTGGAGTAAGTGGGGGTATAATTTCTTTCCCAGAAAGATCTACCACTGCAGATGTGAGTTTCCATCCCTCAGGCAAGGGAAAAGCTGACCAGATCTCAGTGAGTGCTCAAACTACTCGCTGCTTGTACAGTCCCATGCCACCATTTCTTATCAAAAGTTGGATCTAGTGAGGTCCTTCAGAAGAAAAGGCATTGCCACCTGATTTTAGGAGAGTTACAGATCTTAAAAAAAAAGAAGAAAAAAAAATGTCTAGCGTTTAGGTTTTTTAAATCTGGTAGACATCTTTGTGCATTTTGTTTTGTTTTGTTTTGTTTACATTGCTGTATTAGTCTGTTGAACTAATCTTTTTCTCTTCTGACTTAGAATGATTTGAACTACAATAATGCAGAGGCACAGCTGGAATTTTAAGGAAGTTTTTATACTTATGTATAGAAGAAAAAATATTATTATGTAGCATTAAGAATATAAACACTTAAATCATGCAGTTTCTGTACTATTCAATCTACTGTAATTAGTTGTCAACTTTTATTATTAAATAAAAAATAAAAAGGCACTATTAAAAAAAATGATGGTACAGAGAGGTATAATAACTTGTACATACAGCAGGTCTTCAGAGAGCTGGAGAACCTTTCTTATGAAGAAAGGTTGAGGGATCTGGGCTTCCTTAGATTGGAGAAGGTTCCAGGGAGATTTCATTGCTGCTTTCCAGTACTTGAAGGGAGCTTATAAGCAGGAAGGGGAGCGACCTTCTGCACAGTCTAATAGTAATATGACAAGGGAGAATGGCTTTAAAAAAAGGGGAAATTTAGGTTAGATGTTTGGAAAAAATTATTTGCTCAGAGAGAAGAGGGATTGAAACTGGATGGTCTTTAAGGTCCCATACAACTAAAATCATTCTGTGATTTTATGACTCTATGACTCTAGGTGAGTGTTTCATTTCTATGTTGATGCAGCTTCATTGTATTTTTAGCTCAGGCCCCACTGTCTCATGAAAATCAAGGCTTGCTTCCTGCTACGCTCCATATATGTGTGCTGTGTTGTTTGGCTTTAATACCAAATAAAACAACTACAAAAATCAGAGTGAGTGTGCCATCTGATAGTCCCATGACAGTTTCACCCTAATGGGCAACTAAACTCCACACTGCTCTCTCACTGCCTTTCCTCAAAAGAACAGAGTGAGAAAACATGATGGGAAAAAAATAAAAGACTCATAGGCTGAGATGAAGACAGGGAGATCACTCACCAATTACCATAACGGGCAAAACAGACTCAGTCTAGGGAGCTTAATGTAATTTATTGCCTATTGCTAATAGACTGGAGGAGTAAGAACTAAAGTCCTTCACCTGAGCAAGTGTAGCATCCTTCCCACAAAATCCTGTCCTACCTGAATTGATCCTGTGTGGGCTTCCCCCTGGCAGATATTCAAGCATATTCTGCTCTAACATGGGTCTGTACCACAGGGGCCACACTTCTGGAGCAGGCTGCTCCAGCACAAGACTCCACAATCTACAGAACCACCACGATCTCCTCTCCACAGGCTACAGCTCCAGCCCACAGCCTGCTACTGCAGGAGATCTGTATGGGCCACGTCCTTCAGACCACACCCATCTGCTGCATCTTTTGGAGCTGGCTGAAGCTTACCCCTTTTTGACATGGGCCAGCTGCCCTTTGCAATCTCCCTGCTATGTAAGCCCAATACAAACAGTGGCCTATATTCTCAGGTCAGAAAAAGCTATGAGCAACATCAGAAATCCAGGTTAACTGTAGACAGACTGTAACACAGCACAAAATCTGTTGCAGTATACATTTAATCTCAATTCCTGCAATGTGCTGTTCCACAGTGCCAGGATTAAACTTTGATAACCAAGGTTAGCCTCTCTGCCTCTTGGTACACACATGAGGAGGTCCATAGGTAAAGTGTGCAGTACAAACACCCCAGAGTCTGACCCAGCATCCAGGGAACTGAGAAGTAGGTACCCCTCCAGAGTTCAACTGGAAAAATACTGAATGATAAGTTTATCTATTTGCATAACTTCAGGCTTCTTCAGTTAAATGAAAGTTCGAGTGACTGTCTCTCTATGGCTGCAAAATGAGAAGACTTTCCTAGTGCACATGTGAACCCACATTAGTGAGAAACACTATAGATACGATTTTTCTGTTTAGTCCAAATGAAGCAAGGATTTGAAAGTTTTGGAGGAGAATTTATATTCAGTCATAAATCCAAGAAGGTCCTTAAATGCTGAATATTAAGAACTCACTGTCATGCCAAATTCCTTGTCATCCCTGGCCCATGTCAATGCATAATTCTTCAGACTCTGTGTTTTAGACAGTTCAATTGGGATCAATTTGATTTCAAGTAAGCCAACTGAGAAAAAAAGATAATTCATTCAAAACCCCACCGCTTGCTTTTAAATTACTATATATCACTAACAAAAACAATTGCAACTGCTGTCTTCCCTATGTGTCCATTTCTAAAAATGAGGACATTTTTATTTTCTAGACTACAAATTTGTGTAGCTATAGTGTTGGCTTCAGCTTGCAGGGCTATTTTTCAGTTTTCTTCATTCCCTAACATCACAAAATGTAGTAAATGTTTGAAACCTAAAAACCTGCTGACATTAAAATTCTCAGACTCATTTACTTCTCTGAATGTCATGTGGTGGAAAGACGAGACAGATTTTCTTGCCTCTGGCCTAGTTTTGTCTTCCTGATCTGAAGATGTCGGCATTGCTAAAGCATCTTGGTTTGGCATTTGTTTTATCTCTTGTTTGCAATGATACTGTCCTGAATAGCACTTTCTTTTTTGTGGATATTAAAAGGGAAAAATAATAGTGGAAAACATATTCATCTTTTCTAAAGAAAAACAAGCAGAACTAAATGTTGAATCACAGCCTCTAGCAGTCTAGACTAGCTGCCCCAAGTTGCAGAACAGCTATCCTTTCTGCAGCCATCTCTTCAACATTCCCATGCATTCACACATGGACGTATCAAGCAACCTTATTCAATTCAATGCTGACTCTTCAGATAACTCAAGAGACCCATATACAAGCTAATGAAAATTTTGACAGTATCTGCAGCCATCAATTCAGGTACTCAGTTTCATAGAATGGCTTAGGTTGGAAGAGACCTTAAAGACCATCTATTTCCAACAGCCCTGTCATAGGCAGAGTTGCCAACTACTAGATCAGCCCAAAGCCCCATCCCACCTGGCCTTGAATACCTCCAGAAATGGGGCCTCCACAAATTCTCTGGACAGAGTCTCACCATCCTCTGAGTGAAAAGTTTCTTCATAACATCTATCCTTAATCTTCTCTCTTTAAAACCATTCCCATTTCTCCAATCATTGCATGCCCTTGAGAAAAATCACTCTCCGTCTTTCTTTCAGGCCCCCTTTGGTTGATGGAAGGCTGACACGAAATCTCCTGGAGCCCACTTTTTAGTAGCTGTATCATTAGGCGGTGTCACTGAAATATAACCTCTGGTTGTTAGTAAAGGTAGCCTGGCAGCATTTCTAGTGTGCAGCAACTTTGTACTAGTGAGGTTCAAAAAACTCTTCTAATGAGAAACATATTTAATAAGATGCTTTACCCAGAAGAGACAAAAGCACAGTAAGAAAAGCACAAAAATAAAGCAAATCATCTGGTACATACCATTGACCTGTAGGGGCTACGTTAGAACCTTCAGAATTTCACATCGCTATGTGAAGGTTGGATTTTGTGGCAAAGAAAAGATGTGTTATTGAGCAGCATAAACCTGCAACTCTTCCACCCACCTTTCTGGAGAGGCACAGCCAAACGTTTGCACCATTTGCATTCAGCTCCACAAGTTATGCCAAATGCTAGTTGATATTAAAGTCAAATGATACTGTTGAACAACTATAAGGAGTCCATTGCCTGCTTTGGCGCTTCTCCTTCAGCAACTGAGTAGACTCTTAAGTGCCTAGGAGTCATTAGCAGGGTAAACCCAGGCAGAGAGCTTGTGCACAGCAGGTAGTGCCGCCTGTGTCTGCCTAATCCTGCCCCAGAGCAGAAGGCCATCACCCAGTTCTGATGTGGGGGGAAGGGGGAAGTCAGGCGCTGTGTGCTGGTGAGTCAGAGCCACGGGGGAAGTGAGCTGATGCCATAGCTTAGAGCACTGTTTATACATTGGAGTTGTAGCACTCCAACAGATCTATTAATGACAGGTTAAAACAGTTGTGAAGATCTCATCCTGTAAGTTCTCTTTTTTGGGAAATATAGCTGAGATGCATAGCCAGGGTTTGAAAGGAGGCTTCCTCTGGGAAAGTTCAAACTGCAAACTATCTAACAAACAGTGGCAAGACACAAGTAGTTTCAAGAGGAAGAACCTTTTAGCAGTATTATCTATGGTATATCCAGTTCATAGTAACTCTCTAGTAGCTTCCTGCATTTTGACTTGACCAGTGAAAAAATATGTAGTAAGGCCCAACTGACAAACAGCTTGAGCAGCACAATACTCTTTGAGTCATATGGTTATGAATCAATAGAAAAGGCAGAAGATAGTGTTCCTTATTCAGCATCTGGTAAAACTAGTAGAAGTCCGGACATCAACATTTCAAAAAACAAGTTTCATACGGTGCTACGGGTTCTCCTGGTGGAGGTAAATGCATATTATTAAGGCCAAAATAAGAAAATGTAATTTCAAGTAACTGGCAGTAATAAAGCTATCAAATCAAACATCAAATAGACAATGAAAAGAATTCCTCTAGGATGAACCATGCTGAATAGCAGCATTTGTCATTCAACAGTATCCAGTGCAGAGAAGTTTGTGTACAACTACTGAAAGCACAACAAAAAATAAATGAGAAAAGCAAGCTATTCTCATGACTTCACTGTGCAGGAGTCTCCCTTCCAGTGGGAAAGATTTAGATAAACCTGAAAACCACTAGTCTCATCCAGGAGAATACAGAAGGCTTTTAGATGGGCGAGAAAGAGCTTTTTCATACAGACAAGTTTTTTCAAGCTTCCACAAATTTCTCTTTCATGTTGAGTTGAAACTGAAACCTTTTGAAATGTTGCATGTCAAAAAAAGAAAGCCAGACCCCAGAATAATCAACAGATCTGAAATTAAGGCTGTTATCTGGGACACAGGAGGCCCAGTTCAGCTCCCCATGTTTCCACCCTACTTGGAAATCAAGGTTCACCAGTAGTTCAAGGCTGGCAACCTATGGGGGAGCTCGGTTTGTCAAGGTAATGAATGTTCCCTCTGAACTGGCTGCTAAGTTCCCAACTCCCCTGAAAACTGCTAAAAAGCTTGAGATTTTACAACATCTGTCTCTGTGAAAGGGGCTGCAAGGCAGTGGTAGCCTTTGCACCTAATTTTCTTTAAGAAATGTGCTCATAATTGAACTGGGTTTTTAGGCCTGAATCCATCTGATTCCTGGAGCATGAAACAGCATACTGTATCAACTTGTTTGATGAGTTCTGATAACTTATAAACAATATCTGTCTTTATAATATAGCAGCCCTGAAAGTATTGGTTCAGTGGCTTTATTGCTTGCATTTCACTTCATAGTAGAAAATGTTGTTGGGGTCCAAGTGAGTACAGGGGAATTAGTAGAGCCTAAATTTATGTGGCAGTGAGAAAGAAAAATAAATAAATTAAAAAACAAACAAACAAAAAAAAAACTTGCAGCTTATTTGTTTAAGGGGCAGCAAGCAGCAAGCAAATTGAACATCTAAATCATATATGTGCATTTTTTCTCTGCTAAGCCATAAACACAATGAGCATTTTCCAAGATGCAGAACTCACAAATGTGGAAATAACAGATTTTTACCCAGTGCTTTGGCACATTTTCACATTCAAGATCTGTGCCTTTTTAATTTTATTTTGAATGAAAGCACATGGATTCACCACATATGCTCAGAAGAATGGTAGAGAAAATCCTTTGATATTTAAAATATTCAAAAATAAATGAAATAGATAGCACAAAGTTATTGAGTTTTGAGACAAAATTGTAAGAAATAGCCTCTCTGGAGGCCTGTGTCATTAGTAAAACAACCAGAATCACAAAAGAATAAAAATTAGAAAGAGTGAATTTGGTCCTCCAAGATGTTACAAGGTTGGAAGAGGCCAGTAAGCATGGACAGCAAACACAGACCATGCTGCTAAATGTCATAATGAAATCAGCAAATGCATTAACAAAATAAAGCATTTGCTTAACAAATGATCATGCAAAGTGGATTACTGTATTTTGAATATTTTCTTAATAATTATCCCCCCACTGCCCTTTCTGCCCTCTGAGCCTGCTCAGGCTGGATGTCAGCCGAGGTGCTGTTTGGGGCTGATTTTCTTGACACTCACACTTGGTAGGTTGGACCAGGCCATCCACTGGTGTGAGGAAGAAGTCCTAGGGAACTGGGTGCCAGTCAGCCAACCCAAGGGAAGTACAGCCTGCTTCCCTCTTCCACTATTCTACATCTCGTCAGCAAGCTTGGAGCCCGAATACATCCCAGCCACACACATGGCCAGGAGGGCTTTTAGATGTCAAAGCCTGGTTTTCAGTGGTGCCACATGACTTTCCCATTAAGAAGCCAGAGAGAAAGTCTGGTTTGTCTGCAGCAAAGGCTCACCCTCAATAGAATGGGTCACAGTACGCCTTGCCAGCTTTGGAAACCCCAGCTGTCCTCAGGCACAACAGGGTGAACTAAGGACAGTTTTCTTTATCTTTAAATTTCCTTGTTTTCTTGGGCACCAGCCAGACCCTTTGTGTTGGGTTTTTTTGGGTTGTTTTTTTTTTGTTGTTTTGTTTTGGGTTTTTTTGTTGTTTTTTTTTTTTTTAATATAGTTGTTTGTGGTTTCATTTCCTTCAGTATTTTTCTTTCCTTGGTTGGGTTTTTTTTAGTATTATTATTCCAGTAAAAACTCATATTCTCACTGGAATTATATAACAAGAGTGATAAGAAAAGCTCAGTTATATTAAATAGCTTTCCCATGAGATCTTGCAAGGTGTACAGACAATCTCACACAGCAACTGTGAAATTATTTTGTCTCACCACTACAGGAGTGCCTGTTCTTTATAGCTCTGGTGGTAAAACTTGTATTAACAGGGAACAGAGGGATGTGGCTGCCATAAGGTCTTCATCTACCTTTTTCTGTTACAACCCATTGAGGGCCCCGAACAGGACATCATTCTGAAAATTGTGTTCAGGTATAGCTAGTTATATTAAAGCTTGCTTTTGGTACTCTGTTAATTCATTAATGGTAAGATCTGTCCTTGGAAAAGACCTTGCATACAGATCATCAGTTATAAAATCCTTGGACCACAGGAGAGGTAACTACGGCTGTGTTTTCCTAAGTGGCAGTGGGGTACTCATAGCCACTTTATCCTCCCCTTGCACCATCTTATGCACTATGCCAGCTCAGCTGTTCACAGGGCTGCATGACTAGCCAGGTCAGGGAACTGATCCTGCTGAAAAAATAACCACTTGTGTTTCCTGATTTCTATGTCACTTGCATCAGTTTCCTTTCCCAGTTTCCTCTGTGGCCATACAAACAACTATTCTGGCTCAGACAGTAGCCCACAGAGTAGCAAGTAGAAGTCCCCACAGGTGCAGGAGCAGTGCAAACTGCTGCTTACACTTGTTTATGACGTTACAAAGCTTAATGCTAACTACAGCCCTGCAACAGATTTTGATTTTAAATTTCAGCCACTGGCACACCTAATTAGCAGCAAAGTTATAACTCATTAGACTAGAAATACACAGTGGAATAAACAATATATCAAAAATACTCATCAGTGATGTAACTCTACAAGTGAGTCCTACTGAGCACAGCTAGTTTTGAAAAAGATTCAACTTTTAGGTGCAAAAATCAACTCTCATCATCTCAAGGGAAACCAAACATATAGACAGAAAAAATCTTTGGCAAACAAACCTCATTATAACATTCACCTCAGTCATTCTTTTAGTGTTTTACAAAATGATGACCATACGCTGAAGGTTCACAGGAGGCAAAACTCCTACATACCTCAAAGAGAAATATCATAGAAGTTTCATTTATGGGAACAGTGCCAGAACAAAATTATAATCACTTTTCCCACCACTGAAGTGCAGTCACCTCAGCCTGGGTTCTGCCAGATTCATAATAGCTCACAATTTGGGCCAGAGAAGACATTTGACAAAATAAGACATTATTTTTCAAAGCAGTTAAACTATGCCATGGACATTAGTGCAGATGTGAAACACAGAGGGCACTCAAATCCTTCAGCTATGGGAGTAGGAGCTCTTCCAGTGACACCATGTTGCCAGTGATCACAATTATACTGACAACAGATTTAACTGAAAGTCTTGAGATACTTGGCAGACTGGGTTTGGAATTGGGGCAGGAGATAAGGTGCAAGATCCTGGAGGGAAGTTGCAAGAGTCCCAGGTTTTCTTGGAAACCAGAAGGACCTTCCACATCTTCACAATAATGGAGAAAACTCAGAAAGCTCTATGGCTCCAGTGCTCCAAAATCAGAGGGACTTTTTTTGTTATGTTTCTGAAAGCAAAAAATAAAACAAAAAATCAGGGTTCAGAGACCTTGATGGAAATCAGTTAACCTTTAGGTTGCAAGAGTGAACTATTCATTCACTTCCAATAGAGTTTTCATTATCTCCCTGAAGTGGCTGATGGCTGAGCTTGCTTACCATCTTTGTATGATTCCCCTCACATTCAAAATCATAAATGCCTTTTGCCCTGATGTTTGGGCTTGGAAAGGCTTGCACCGTTGTCTCTAGTGCTGAACCAAGTTGTTGCCACTGTGCAACCCCTTTCCAACAGCCCCATTCCATCTAGGAAGAAAGCCAACTTACATCTAGTGGTGTTAGCATTTGAATCCTTGGAGGGAAACTTGAGAGAAGCGAAAGGGGCCAAGCTTTGTGGATGGACAGCATAAGGACAAAGAAAATTGCCAGGTCTTGCTGAGAAACAAAATACTTCAGTTTGGCAAGCCTCTCTGCAGACTGGGCTGTCCTCTGGATGCCTATGCTCCCTGATAAATACATCTGCACTTCTGCAGCAAGTTACTTTTGTTTATGGTTAGCAACAAACAGTACTTGCATTGAAAATGAGTTCATGTACCTAAGCTTTGGAAGTCTCAGAGTTCTCCAAGGGACACTTTCCCTTTGCCACCCTCAGCAGACAAGGACTGTGCCTCCAAACCCAGCAGAGCTCCCTGTAGCTAGACACAGCACACCCACTGCCTGCCCTAGGCTGATCTCTTCTCACTCAGCCTTTGCCATTCCCTTCTGAAGGTGGGAACATATCATTTTCAGTGCAGTTAAAGCATCTTCAATTCCCACTACTAGGCTTTCTCCGGCAAATAGCAAGCATACTCCTTTCGGTCATTCCTTGCTCTTCTTCTCCTTCCCTCTTCGTTCCCTTTTTCCTTCCCAACCATTCTGCTGTTCTTCTTACTAGAAAGTGGTGAAGGAATAAAATTCATGTGATTTTCAGCATAGCAAATCAATCAATGATCTCAAGAGATAAAAGCTCTGCTGGACTCACCCTCCAGCCATTTTCTTTTGCATGTCCATATGTGGTGATCATTTAATTCCTGATAACTGACTGCAAACAGGAGACAAACTGCTGCTAGTAGTCTAACCCTCAGTGCCTTTTACTAAGCACAGAAGTGTGATGACTCAGCATGGTGCTCACTGGAGCAATTCAAACTGCATGTGAGCCCAAGAAGTTGCAGTGGAAAAATACATTTTCAAGGCATGCCAGCCTGGATGCCTAGAAAATCCCCTGGTTTCTGGGGAGTTGCTCAGAGGACTGCAAAGTCATCCCCTTGCAGAAAATATACTTTTTTTCTTGATGGAAGGAGAAACAGGAAGCATGTGCTGTGGTCAGGATTACCCATGCCTGCCTGCCCGTGCCCTGCTGGGTTGCTGAGCTGGCAGGACACCCCAGCTGTGCACGGTGTCTCCCTGAGCCACTTGCATTATTCTGTTTCTCCTGGGGGGCAGCAGGGTGGATGACCTCCTCATTCTTATATTTGTGACTGACACTATGTCTGCACTTCTCCATCTCAGCCAATACACAAAGGGCGTGCAGAGCACAGCTGCCTACTTGCTGCCAGTGATTTGCATGAGACAAACATACCAAGTCTAGCAGAAGCACCATCCAGAGGTGGACGCCGTACCAACACCTTGTAGTTTGGAAAAGGAAAGTTTTATTCAGAAGAATACTGCCATGGCAGACCCAGATGGATAGACTGCTGACTTTTATTTACTTTCTGTTCTTATGTCCTCTAACTATAACTAAAAAGCAGGAGATCATAGCTATAAACCTACCTAAACCTATATATAAGAAGTTATACAGATAAAGAAAATGCACAGGGCAGTGCAGAGCACAGGGCTTTGGAGCACAGTTTGCACAGTCAAACTCACTTCCACAGCCAGACGTACCTTTCTGTACAGTTAGGCTTATTGAAGGAAAACAGCTGGAACTGAGTCTCTTCTCTCAATGTTTCCTTCCCTGAGCCTCCCTGGTTTCTTCATTTTAAAGCAAGGGTTCAGACGAGTCCAAGTTAATATTTGCACAGCACTTCCACTATGTGAAGTGTCCATATAAAGCATTTAAGTATGAGATTCAAAGGTAGCATGATCTTGTGGTGTTTGAACACCATATAACTTCTTACTTGGGAGGTAGGAGAAGAAAAATGGCGGCTGGAAATAGTTATTGATTTCCTATGGCTTCCTCCCAGCTCCCTGGCATTTTTAACCTCTTTTTCACAAGTTATGCAAAAGATGCTCCAAAAGAAATGCCTCCTTTTATTTTGTTTTGTTTTGTTTTGTTTTATTTCATTTTATTTTATTTTATTTTATTTTATTTTATTTTATTTTATTTTATTTTATTATGCTGGCCAGCGACATCAGAGGCAAATGCTGGTGGTAATGGTGGTCAAGATTGAACCTTCTCACCAATATTCTGTTACATTTTGTTTCTGTGTGACAGATGGCAACAGAGATGCAGTTTGATAAAATGGCATCTGACATGGAAGTGCAAATGAAGCAAAGATGTGTCACTGAATTCCCCCGTGCAGAAAAAGTGGCATCCATTGACATTCATCAGTGCTTGATGAACATCTGTGGAGACCCAAGAGTGGGTATTAGCACAGTGAGGAGGTGGGTGGTGAATTTAAGGAGAGTCGATGGGTGACAGTGGGTCATATTCACTGGTGCAGTTATTTACAAACACAACATGCAGGCTCTTGTTTGTCCCTGGCAGAACGCACAGTAATGGTGGTGATTATGCTGAAAAATACTGTTTTGTAGCTGTGAATTTGCTCTATGAAATAGCGTTTTGTGCTCTTTGTATCCGCTGTAGTTTCCACAGAAATAAATAGGAGGCATTTGTTTCAGGGCGACCTGTTTCATCCCTTCATTTTTTCCTTACTGATGTCCCTTAAATATATCAGTAGTCACTAATGCACCTGGACAGCAATGGATAAAGGTAGAAAGTAGGTCACTGACTTGTTAATTGTCTGACTGGGCTTTAGCTGTACCTTGCAGAAAGCTAGTGTTTCTGCTCAGAAAACTGTTAAGCAGAGAACGGATTTCAGGTTTTCAGAGACATCAAATTTCCTCTGGGAGGAAACAGGGAGTAGGAAACCAAGAGAGATGAGTTCTTGTTTCAATTTAATTATTGAGGAAACTATATTCCATCACTGGCATCCAGGATGTTGTTTGTTTTTTCTCACCTCAGAAAAACTGAGTAAGCTGCTCTGTGGGCAGCCCCAGTACATTTGATTTGTTTTCTTTTGGCAGTCCTGATGCTGCTGGCTGACTCAGGAGCCTAGGACCCTTTATTTGTACTAAAATGGAAGTGGGAGAAAGGGAGTGGAGGGCATTTGCATCAATGGTAAATCACAATAAACTCTTCCTGATAGTGCATGCTGTTCCTTCTTTGCACTCACTGTCCTCCAAAACCTTATAGTGGAAGGATTAGAGTTTGAACCCCAACTTGCTGTTGATCTGTAGAAGGTACACAGGAGACCCAGCTTTGCAAAGCCAGCCATTGTTGGCAGTGGTGGTCCCAGCAGCCATGGACACTTTTATCTAGATCTTGTTTTCCCAGCATTTCATGGTCAGTATATGAAGAGAAAAAAAAAAAAAAGAGGGAAATACTGCACTGGTATAAAACGCAAAAAGAGTACTGTAATGCAAAGTAATGAGTTGGTTGTGTTGTACATCAGGTTTAACAAGACCAAGTACCACTTTGACCACAACAACCCCAGGCAATGCTACAGGACTGGGGCAGAGTGGATGGAAGACTGTGTGAAAGAAGTGGGTGTGGGAGTATTGGTCAACATGCAGCTGAACGTGAGCCAACAGTGTGCCCAGGTAGCCAAGAATGCCAATAACATCATGTCTTGTATCAGAAATAGAGTTGCCAACAGGAGTAGGGAAGTACTTGTCCCTTTGTATGGAGCTCTGTCACCAGAGCTGATTGGACCTCAAGAATGGCATTCAGTTTCAGGCTCCTCACTACAAGAAAGACATTGAGGCTCTGGATCATGTCCAGAGAAGGGCAACAAAGCTGGTGAGGAGTTTGGAGCACAGATCTTATGAGGATTGGCTGAGGGAACTGGAATTGTTTAATCTATAGAAGAGGAGGCTCAGGGGAGACCTTATTGATCTCTACAACTACCTGAAAGGAGGTTGTGGTGAACTGGGAGTTAGCCTCTTTTTCCACGGAACTAGGAATAGGACTAGAAGGAATGGCCCTCTATTTGCACCAGGGGTGGTTCAGGTCAGATATTAGGAGAAATATTTTGTCCGAGAGAGTGGTCAGAAACTGGAACAAGCTGCCCAGAGAGGTGGTTGAGTCACTGTCCCTGGAAGTGTTCGAGAAATGTGTATACGTGGTACTAAGGGACATGATTTAGTGGGGAAATATTAGTGTTAGGTGGATAGAAGGTGGTATGTGGTAGGTAGATGATCTTGGAGGCCTTTTCCAACCTTGGTTATTCTATTACCCTATGATTCTATTTTATTTCTTTGGATTTTTGTTTTGAACATTCAAGAAATAGACAGAGAAAGCTGTTTACTACATGAAACAAAGCTGGACTGAGACATTTTCAGGCCACTAAACTTGTATTTCAGTCAGCCAACTTGGATTGACATACTGGATGAGATACAGCCGATTGGCATGGAGAAGCGAGCAAAATATGCATCTGTCCTGGTGCCAACTTAGGCTAGGCTGCTGTTTTGTTTGGTGTCTAGAGAGCTGGTTTTCATAATTAAACCAGCCTTCAAACTCTTTTTAAATAAAGCTGAAGAAAAGAGGAACTGAAAGGGATTCCTCTTGAGCGTATGCACACTGCTGTAGCAACTCTTGCACCGTTCTCTGTGTAATCCCTGAAAATGTTTCCTTTTTTTTTTAATACTTCCCTAGTAATAAACACACATGCTGGCTGGCATGTGTAATTGCAGAGCATGGAGGCAAAGAGGAGCTTTCTTACTGGGCTGAACGTTCCATGCTCTGGGGCATTTTCTCTCAGAATTATTCCTGACATTTTGCCATCCCAAGCTGCTCAGTGACAGCAGCAGGTTGCTGTACCTGCACACCAAACTGCTGCAGCTAAAGTGTCCGGGCAAAGTACAAAATGCTCTCCTCTATCCCGGGAAAGAGCTGGAGGGGGAGGGAGTGGCTTGTTTGGGTTTTATTCCCTTTGGGGTTTTTTGTGGCTTTTTTTCTGTTTCCCCTGGCATCAGAAGTCAGCAGTGACTTCGATTATATCCGCCTGATGGAGCCCAAATTGAATCCTAACCATTATTCATGTTACGGAGAATGCGGGTCAGAGGGGAAGGATTAAGCTGTACTCCAAATTTTGTTGGGCAAATAAAATGTCATCTCAAACAGTGAATAAAAGTGTGAAAACTGTAGCCGGTTCCATTGCTAAACCAGGCATGTGAGAAAATAATCTAGGTGCCCAAAGTGTTAAAAAATACGGACAGAGGGGCAGAGCAAGAGCTGCAGCCACTGAGTTGCCCATGGCCTCACGACGCACACTTCCCACGTCATGTAGGACATGGCAGAAATCCAAGGGGTTCTGACTATTCAAAAAATGGCCAGACCCAGAATAATTGCAAGCTCTGCCATGCTATGTTGTTGATTTAAGTCACGGATGCTCCCATTGCTGGCTTTTATTGCTGTTGTCTCCGAGCTGATAAAAAACAGCAAATATGAATGGGACAGAGGAGTAAGGAGGGATTTCTTATTTTTTTTCAGTTTTCTATTCATTTTCTTCCATTTTAATAGAAATTTTAAACTGATCTTTTAATTCTCGTGAAAGGCTTTTATTATAAGAAATAAGCTTGCAAAAATAAAAGCCTAGAAATATAGTATTTTATTTTAAAAAGGAACTTCTAAAAAGAAAATTTCAAAAATCTTTTACATCAAAGAGGAGAGGGGAGGGGAGGGGAGGGGAAGGGAAGGGAAGGGAAGGGAAGGGAAGGGAAGGGAAGGGAAGGGAAGGGAAGGGAAGGGAAGGGAAGGGAAGGGAAGGGAAGGGAAGGGAAGGGAAGGGAAGGGAAGGGAAGGGAAGGGAAGGGGGAAGAGAGCAACCAGTATAGTTCAGTCAAAACCATTTACAGGAAAAATTTTCAACTCTTCTATCATTTTGGTGTTTTGTATCCAGACATGGCTAATTTACCATTTTGAATAACTAATATATATGAAAAAGTAGACATGCAGAAAACTAAAATCTCATTAAGTTCTTTGCAAAGACATTATTTGCATAGGAGACAGGTCCTCGAAAATCAACCAGTGTTGATGTCCCTGGAACTGTATCAAGAGGAAGGCAGCTTGACTCAATGGTGATGAAACACAACTAAAACCAGTTTTGAGTGTCAGCATCCACAGTAATAAACAAAACTGCATGCTCTGTGATGGAAGCTAGGCTTTGCTTCATGCCATTTACAGACTCTGCCATGCCAAATGCCAGTGACCACCATGCTCACATCAAGCAGGCCAACTACTCAGTAAACCATATGCCTTTTTCTTCCTCTGCTAAGGGTGAACATTTGAAAGGGGCCACTTTCTCAGTGCACTGTAATCTTCCTGCTGTCGTGTTTCCACTTCAGGATTTTTTTTGAGTCCCAGCTCACACAGATCTTCTGCCAAACTCTGGCTTCTATTTCAACATCCTGGGCTTACTACTGCTGTGGCAAAATAGCAGTACCCATTGTGACAAAAACATTTGCATTTAAGAGCAGCTACAGTGGATCAGTTTTGCAAAAATAATAACTAATTTTTCAAATTGTTGGCATTGCTTCAAGTAAGTATTGACTATTGTCAAAGCTAAGCTTTTCTGAAATCTCCAACCAGAGATTCTCTCCTAATCTTTTTATCTAATTATTTGAAGCAGAAAACATTTTCAGCCTTCAGATCAGTTGAATCTGATGGATCAGAGTCAGCCACAGTAGAGAGGAAGGATGTGTGCTTTAGCGAAGAGCTCAGTTCTCTGAGGCTCTCTGTAGGCACCAGAGAAAAAGATGTTGATCCAGAAAACAGCACACACATTTAAATTCAGAAGCACCACCAAGACAGCTGTCTTTTGCAGACTGCAGAGATAATAAGGCTTTCAACTGAAACGACCTGGTTTGGCTTCCAGAATGAGGTAGGCTTTATCTTCACTTTGGAAATCCCTTCTAGATATCTGTAAGTTTTAAAGGACAAATTGTGAGCGTTGTATTACCAAGACAGCATTTACTTTGTTCTGCTTGGAACAAAGGTGCTCCCCTGGTGACCTGTGGGGGCTGGAAGGACTCTCCAGGAGAGCACTTGTAAGCTCTCCTCCACAGCCTTGGCCACAACTGATGCTTTCCCAGCCACAGTTTGACCTCATGACTGTCTAGGAGATATGAAGCATTTGCAGCTGACCTTCAAAATGAAGGTTTAATTTAGTGCCAGAAGGCTCCTTCTGCTCTCAGCTTTTTTTCTTTGAATCTCTCCATTTGAAAACCCAGCTTCAAGCCCAGCATATAAGATGGCTGTGTGCAAGCCCACAGGTCGTTTGCATTTGTCTCTCAGTGCTTCCCTGCAACTGTCCCTTGGCACTGCTGCTTAATTAGTTCTTTGTCACTGGCCTAGGCACAGCAGTGCAAGAGCAGCAATTGATGGGAACGGGGAGAGAAAAAAAAAAAAAGACATAAAAGAGATTACAAATTGTAACTGGTTCTTTTGTAAATTTAGACACACTGATAGGTTAATGTTACAGAGCTTTCAGCCATGTAGATATACAGAACAGGCTTTTTTCTCTGCATTTGTATATTGCACAAGAAGACCATGTCCTGTGACTTGAGCTCCTCTGATTTACGGCATTACAAATGAGAGATGATAATACTGGCTCCTGGATCCCATCACAGCTATGCCACAAACTGTCGCTGCTGCTGAATCTCATGGCTTCAGAGGAAGGTATTTTCCTGCCTAAAAAAGCGTTGTGAAAATGAACTGTTACAATGTGTTCATAAACTACTGTGCAGTGAGCACAGGAGAAATTAATGGACTTGTGTACTTTCAAGAACTGAGATGTTAGGGTTTTTTACAGGAAATATATTCATTCTCATTTTTTGTATGCATGAGGGAATGCCCAACAGAAGCTTCTGTGTGCATAATAGCTGCCTGCACCATGCATACCAGTAAACATTTTGCTTATAGAAATGCCAGATTATGCATAAAATAGCCCAGAGATAACAGGTTTCACACAGTCAGAACCATTTATGTTCCCTCAGCAGTCCTTTGGCTGGTATTCTCAAACATACCAAGCGTCTCAGAATCAATAACACCTCTTGGCACTAAAATGTCCCAAACCCAATAAAACTTTCTTCTTTGATGAACTGGACAACTTGTGGGAAATGTTTTGATGTCTTGCCAGGAACCGATAGTTTTTCTTTACTGACTGATGTCTTTGATATTGTATTGGGATCTCAAGAATTTTTTTCCCTGGAGGGCATTGAGAAAAACAGGTCTCGTTCTTCAACTCTCACAATATATCCTGCAAGGATTAAAATAAAACTTGTTTATAGTCTATTGCTTCCTGCATAGAAGGGGTTTGCAGAGTTTGCCAGAAAACACTGTACTTTGTTGCTATTGCCACTGTGGGGTTTTTTACACAGAAATTTACCTAAGGCCAGACAGCAGAATCAATACTCATGGTTAATGGCAAGTTATTACGAGTTATGTCAGTATTAACTTGTTCTTGCATACAGGACAAAGTTTCATTGGCAACATTTAAGGCATCCTGGTTGATTACCAAACTAATATTTTGCTGCTCTGGTTTTCATGAAGTTCTCACTTTTCCTATATAAACAAACTCCAAAAACTAGAAACAATGAATTTTAGAAAGAATATGAAGAAAATCAGCTGATGGTTGCAAGCAGCAAAATTGTTTACAGTCTCAATAGTCTATTAACTGAAAGAATAACAAGAGCAGTCTAAACCCATTAGTTGAATCAGCAACATGAAATCAACTTTGTAGAAGCAGCAACAAAGAAGCAATTCATCATAGATCAATGTGGACTATGGATGTGCCCAGAGGCTTTGAACTTAAATAAATAGGAGCAGCTGTAAAATATTTTTTGTAAAATTAAAAATCTCCCATTTTTTTCTAACACACCAGCATCTCCACCTTCATTTTTCCCTTTTTTGTGAATGAGAAGTCCTGAAATCAATTTTGAATGATATGAATCACTACCCTTAAAATCTTCAAATGTCTGCTCACATCTGTATGTCTTCCCTTCACTTGAAAGGGCTAGAAATGCAAATGAATTAATTTGCAGGATGAGCTTGATGCAGAAAAATGTTGTTTACCTTACTATGTTTTGAACAGTTCACAGTTTTACCCCCTGCTTTGAAAAGAAGACAAAAGCCATACGAGACCACAAAAAGTTCTGAGACCTTTCAGCAGCTACTGAAATTAACCTGATGAACCCAACACTAGCCACAGGCAGTGTAAACAAATTGCGCCTGTGACTTAGACATAGCTTTCCTTTACCTATAACTGGAAAATCACTGGTATCAAGGGTTTCAAAAAACTGAAGCTCTGTTTTCTCACTCAACAATTCCCTTTAAAAATGTAAAACACAAAACAACATAAAATTACATTAAGTAATCTGTACAGTGAGGACACTTGCATTTTAATCTACAAATCGTCCTAAGTCATTTTGACTTCGTCTTTAGAACAGAATTTGGGCTTAGAATTCTTGAGTTTAAGACTACAAAAGCCTTAGATGGTGTTCAGGTTTAATTGCACAGTTGTGCAATATTTAACTTAAGGCTGTTTTAGGTGATAGGCTTTTCTGAGACAGCACATCCCACAGCCTTGAGCATTGTACTGAGGTATTTTCCAAGTTCTTGTGGAAGACTTGCCTTTTCCCCTTGATCCATCTGCGGAGGAGTAGTAAAATAGAAAGCTCTGGTTTGACCCATCCTTCCTTACAGTGGAGCTGTTCAGGCTCTTTACCTTCATACATCTTTTTGGACATGAGAACTGTGTATATGATGATTTGGCTGGATACCACTTCAGTCCTGTCTTGTCAACGTGAGAACACAATGGTAGGCCTCATCTAGAAGCTCACATAGGGTTAGACACCGCAAAGCAAAAACACATAGCTCAGCTGGGGATACCTCACTGCTGACTTGCTCTGGACCAGAACAGCAAGCATAGAACAGTTGTGCTGTATCAGTGTACATCTGTGGATTGATCAGCTGTGGCTGCAGAAGCATGGGATGTATGTCTTAAATATTAAGCCACAGAAAATCTCCAGTGGGAGAAACATCAGTTCAGGAGGGGCTGTCATTACCCATGACAATTTGGCAATTCCGCATCTGTCCATGGTTGGTGGTTGTGTTATTTGGTCCTGTCAGGCTTCCTGCTCATGTAGTCATGATGACCTGCAAGGCAGCTACTGCTATAGTTTGACAGGGCATGTTGCAGAATGAACAGCACAGATAGAAAGGAAGATGTTCCTGAAGTGTACTGGGGCAGCTGACATCACTAGTGTGCCCAACATTTGCCTTCCGCCAGCTCACAAATTATGTGCCAAACAGAAAGGATTATACCAGTTCATTAATGCATGTCTAACCCTACCCCTATAGAAATTAATAAACATTAACAATGCAAGTTTGTCTGATAAATGGTAGAATTTCAGGGTATTCTGGCATTTATTCACTCATACTGCAAATTTATCTCCCTCTGCAGAAAGTATCAGTATCCACTGTAGTTCTGTAACTACCCTGGTTCCTGAAGGCAACCTTTGAACTACAAGCATCAAGTTTAATCGTATCTAAAGAAGGATGGAAAATTAAATTAATTTTAATGTAAATGAATAAACGTAGGCCAGATAAATTCTATAGAACACACACTCAACCATTCATATTCATCTCCACTGCCTATTCTGAGAGCTGCACTGCCTTTTGTTATTGCCACGTGCTATAGTCAGGGAGAAATGAGCTGAATATTTTGCAGGTTTGCAACCTGGTGCAGGCATCCAGCAATCACATGTTTTGCAGCAGGGATCGATGCAAGGGGAGAAGGAAAGTGAAGATTGAATTGTTTTTTCCCCTGCTTTCTTTGCCAAGAAAAATGTGAGCAGTACAATTCACCTGCAACTGGTGCCATCAGGTTCCGTGCAAAGCTTTGATATCACCTTTCCATACTTTCCTTCGTATCAAGCACCCAGCACCAGCAAACATGCACTTCATTCAGAACCAATAGTAGTACAGATAGCCTTGATCCCACAATGAAGGAAGGAAACTGGGAGGAAAACACTCTCAGCATTACCCCGGGAGTCCACAGGAACTTTCCTTGGGGCTGAACTAGTGAGGAAGTAGGGGAGGTTGCTCTCCATGCTCATTCTCATGCATGTGGGCATGGATGAGTGCAGGGTCCAACCAGAGCTGGCTACAGGTTTTTGATCTCATACCCAGCTCCCATCCATAACTCTGCGAACAATACACACCAGACTTTTGAATGTTTTAAATCTTAACCTTAAGCAATTTGTCCACACATAAATATTCTCATTCTTCTTATGGGTGTGTTTTTGTTGTGCTCTACACCATGATTTTCCATTATAAATGTCTTTCAGCTGCGCTAGTAATAGCTAGGTTCTTTTCCTGCAGATTTATTTTTCCTCCTCTTCCCAGAGGATTTGTGGACAAAGGGAAGTAGGGAATGGAGCAGGGAGCAATACATGCTTCATAAATCAGGAGGCAGAATGAGCTTTTCCTAAAATGCAGGTGAAACCACACATACTGATTCCTGTAAAATATACATTTTAGACTGCAATATATGGGGGCTTCATATGCTTTAATTATCTTTGAAAATAATGTGACTACTGTGTATTAAGCCTATCTGACTACTGTGAAAAGAGGAGCTTTTCATCAAATGTTTATATTTGTTCTACATTGTTATGGACTTGCTGGCTATTTAGCAGCTGAAACTTTTTAATAGATTTTTAATAATAATAATATATATATTAAAAAAGAAAGCTAAAGGGATTCTGTCAGATTTTGGAGGCACAAAAGTTGACCTATTGTCTCATTTACCAAGTCCCTGTAATCCTTGCAGTGTCTCAGCAAAATTATTTTAAAGAGGGTAGAGGAAGAAAAAAGAGATAAAAAGTGACAGGAGACCAACAGACAGTGATAAAAAACACATGCAGCTCAGCACAGAGGAAAGCAGCCCCTCAGCAAAAAATCTCCAAGCATGCTCCATAAGGTGATGAGTAACACCTACCACTGCGTTACTGCTTTACTTCGTTCAGAAGTCATGAGTCAGTCCACTCCTTTCCAAATTTTAAGGGGGAGACTGGCTTCCTTAGGCTTTAAAAGTAACGATACAAGTGGGTAGGTTTTGGGTTTGGGTTTGGTTTGGTTTGTGGGAGGGGAGACGGGGGACGGCAGGGTTTGCCTGTTATTCTGATACCCAGACCACTTACTTGCATTCTGCTCATGTTTTTCCATTCTACTCATCAGCTCTGTGGCCCAGTGCAAAGTTACTTCATGTCTTAACTGAAAGCTGAGGTTCTCATCAAATCATTGCATTCCAGGAGTCCAGGCTTAACAAACAATAAATATTACAAGCCAGGCAATAATCTCTGAGAGTTTGAACTGGTGATTGCTGCAATAACAAACTTGGTTGTTTACGCAGTGTATAAAATAGACACAGTGAGTAAACAGGCCTCAGTCTGAAGATATTAATCTTCCCATTGTGAGAAATATCTTTAGAGAGCTGTTTGTTTTAATTAATAGCTGCAGGACGGTGAATAATTTAGATAAAATAAACTTCACCTAAACCCAGAAAGAAAAAGAAAAAAAGAAAAAAAAACAGCAACCAGATAGAAGATAATTTTTTAATGTAGACAAATTTCAGTTAGCCTTTGACTTAACATTTTCAAGTAAGAACTTACAGCTGGACTCCTGAACCCAGTTTTTAAGAGGTAAGTATCTTGATTTTTAATCCAGACATCCATTTAAGTTCCTATATATAGATTTAGGAAATCCATAGGTCTTCATTCTAAAAAATATACATTGACCTCTTTCATAAATGTATTTTTATTGTCATATATGTGTAGAGAGATATATATACATCTGTCAAATTCCTGGCTTCAGGCCTTCAGTTGGCAGTGAGGAGAATTCATTTGTGAGGAGGCAAATGAAAAATAAATCTTTGCATTCCTCTAGCACCTTTCACCTAAGTATCTCAAAGTCATTTGCATCAAGGAGGAATTATGCCATATAGGGAAGTATTTTTAGCCCAGATTAACTAGAGAAAAATCTATAACATGTAGCGATTAAGTGACTTGTCCCATGTTGTCATTGCTCGTGCTATTGGTTCTCTGGCTTGACCCACACTAGGAAGTGCTGTATGCCTCATAAGCAGGGCTTTCCTTGCAAAAGGAGGACTTGAATTTTGTTGGAAGAGGAAGAGCATGTGGAAGTTCAGTCTGAGGTTTGGATTTCACCCACAGCTGCGTAATCCCTTGCCCCACTGTCCTCTGGCCTCCCTATCAGCCTTGTGCTCCTTCCTCACTCCTTGGCCTCCAGGCATTTCTCACTTCCATCCTTCTCTCCTCCTTCCTCCAAACCTTCTCACATCCCATTTCCCTCTGCCTGCTGGAAAACACAGTCCTGATCTCAAAAAATTTACAGGCTGAACAGACACAATTTTATGCGTGGGTGAGAGTGTCGCTAATAAAAGTACTTGCCTGGCCAGAATCCTAATCATTTTGCTTACATGTTTTATGCCTTTCCCTCATTCTTTATCTATTTTATTTATTTAGATTACAAACTCTTCAGGCTGGGGATCCTGCCTTCTTCTGTCTTTACAGCCCCTACCACAGCATGGTCCCCAAAGCCAATTGGAGTGCTGTGCTGCTACCATAGCACACACAATAATAAATAAAACTAGGACTGTGAAGAGATTATAATTAGAGCTGTGCAAAACACAGTGGTTTTGGTTTGCATTGGTTCCTCCCTGCTGAGTCTACATTGTGTTTTGGATTTATATGCAAAAAAAAACTCAAAGCAAATCTCCGAAAGTGCTAAGTGTGGCCTGGTCTGGACTCAAAGTCATGTACAACTAGGGTGTTTTCAGCAGTTCCTCCTTGAAATTATAAATCTGCCAAGGCTAAGTCCAGGTTTACTGAAAGGTTCTTGAACCTCTGCAGATTTTGGGGGCCAGCCAAGTTTTCGGTTTCATTACAAAAGTCTCTCCCAGCCCTGCTTAACATACTAATTGCCACACCATAATGCCCTGTGGGTAACAAGAGGATTTAATCTTTCTCAGCAGCACATGCAGGTCTACTTATGAAGATCATAGCCAGCTTTAAAATCATAATTTAGATTTCCAAATTCATTGTTCAAGGTGAACAGAAACACACCCACCATCTTGTGTTGAGACATTACTTTGCCTCCTTCAGCAGAGCTATCCCTCATCTTGCTTACCCTGGTCCTACCAGGACAGTGACAGAAAAAGCCAAGCGAGAGCTGCTTTATGGCACAGTGCTCACCTCAAATGCTTGAGTGACTCTCTCAATTGCCTGGGAAGCATTCCCTTGAAATCCCTGCAAGCTCTCTTTATGCCAAAATAAGCTGTGACAGCCATCAGGTTTATGCTGCAGGTTTCTGAAGAAAGTGTCCTTTTTCAAAGACTGATGGAGGGTAACTCAGTCTTGTGGAAGCCCCATTGTTCCTTAATAGCCATGTGTGCATGTGCATGCAACTATGCACAAGATGAACATTTGGAAGAAGAGGCAGAGTGAGGTATCAGTGATTTCCCGTGTTTGTACCAAGTGTACTGCATGGAAGACATGTTTACCAGGTAGAAGATGTGGGGCAACACCATGCCATTCGGGTCCCCATGATGGAAATCAGAGAGGCCAGAAGAGCAGCAGCCTCTCAGGCAGTGTGAAGCCTTACACCCAGGGGATATGCAGGGCTCCACACTGTGCCAGCAGGGTAAGGGAAAGCTTTTTAAATAGCTGTTTGCCAATATGTTAAACCATACAGAAGTATTTTGAATGAAAATACTTCCACTCCTTGCCTGTGATAGAGAGAAAAAGAATGAGAGACATCTCCTTGGGCAATACCAGAAAATGCTGAAATCAGCCTGCTCAGTAAGGGCTCAACCTAGTGCCCCAAACAGTCTGGGGCATAGAAACCTAGTGGGCCTACATTTTGCCAAGTATATCACTTGCAGCTCTCCCAGGCTGCTCCATAACTGTGCAAAAGATTGGTTCTTGGCACTTCTGCCGTGACTGTGCGAGACCTGTGCCTTTGGTATATACTAAGTCACAGATGTCTGGATGAGAGCTGCTAGGAGCTTCTACATCAAAATGCTTCTTCTCAAACTGCTTTATCACAGAAAATTGTGCTGAGATTGATGAGCTTTTGAGGAAAAATAAGGGAAAAAAGTAAGGATTTGAATGTGGGTATTTCGGTGTTTTCAAAATGAATAGTTGTAAGGGCATGTATTTCAGTAATTCTTGTTTTCTGCCAATTATGAGCTAAAAAAAAAAGAAACGAATTTAGATTTTATATGAAAGAAAATGAATTACATGGTTTTATCTTCATTTGGCATGTTTTAGTGGCTGCCGGATTTTTTTTATCTTGAATATTTTTGCAGGACAGGAAATCCAGTTCCTAATTAATTAAAGCCTTAGTTCATATTCCTAGCAGTTTTGTTCCTCACAATAGGCATTTCATCTCAGTACAAGAGAAAAGAGAAGGCAGGGAGAAGACCTCCAGGTTTTTTTTGGAAGGAGTGCATCGATTGGAGCACAGCACGTGACTCTGGTTCACTTAGGCCTTTAGAACAATTCAAGCCTGATGGAGGAGGCCCCTGGGTTGGTGGCGGGGATGGGAGGATCATGTGTGATGTGACCTCTTTTCTGTATTGACATGGTGAGAAGGGCCTAGGGCAGGAAAGAGCACCGGTACCTGGACTGCCAGTGTCCTCACACATGCAGGTGTAATAAGGAGGAGAACAATGGGAGAGAAGTCAAAGTGGCACGCAGTCAGCCAGATTGTTTTACAGGGAGATACTTTTCACCTCAGCACATCTCCAAGGCATGAGATCAGCTGCAGCACGGATCCTCAATGCTCCTCTGGGCTCCCATCAGCCAGCACAACCCAGAGCTAAAGAGAAGAGTTCTGCCTTGCCGATACACTGGTGAGAGTGTCACACGGCAGAGATGGGAACAGGCAGATACTGAATGAATCTTACACGCAAAGCAAGAGACTGGTCTTCATACCCAAATGCTATTTTAACATTGCATTGTACTCCTTTTATTCATCTTTTCATTCTAAGGATAATTCAAAAGAGGTGATTTCTCTGGGGTTACTTCCAAGAAAGACAATCCTCAGATGATGCAAGGAAATACTGAAGTGTGTTCACCATATGTTTTCCTGGGCTTGCTCCTGAGCTCAGCAAGGACACACCATACAAATTTATAGCAGGATGAATGGCAGGACAGGGCAGCTCGGGTGGGCAGGGCCATGTTTTGCAGTCTTTCATTCTCGTTTCAGAGCTGGGCGTGCATTGAAGAAATCAAAACACTGTGGTCAGGCAGCCAAAACCAGAGCCTCAATGTCATGTATTCATGGTGATGGTCATTTTTGGTTTGCATTATACTAGTGCAAAAAAACAGCACCCAGTTATAGCTAGGATTTTTAACAAGCATGTGAGCATGAAAGCAAAAGCTTTATTAAAGTAATAAGTATTAATTAGCAAAAAGATAGATATCTTACTTTCCTTCTGACTGATAACTGCTTCCATATGGAGATAAATAAGCTTGCTCTGAATAGAAGAAAAATACTTCGGAACAATAAATAACCCAGGCATTTTCAATACATCTTAGATATACTTGACATATTATAGATTATACTGAGTTTGCATATCAAAGTCAACATTCATAGCTAATAAAAGTAATAAAACTAATATACGAGCATGTAGATGTAAAGCTAAGCAAATAAATCTGCAGTGTTTTCAGTAGTCCCAACAAGTATCTATTTTATTAATGAATTTTAGCTTATTGACTTGAAAAAGTTTTTCCTTCACAGCAGAAAATGGTGTGAAGACTTCTATGGTTTCCATATTTTACCTCTAGAATATCAAAAAAAAAGCTAGTAATCGAAAATCTTAATTAAACTACATCACCAGTTCAAATTATTTTGCTAAATACTAGGGCACTGAAATCTCACCAAGCCATTTTCATATTCCTACACCTCAATGTTCATGTTCATACATGTCCCTTTTTATTGCTGTACTTTTTCTCTGCAATGCTATATGAAAAAGAAGAGACATGCGAGAGGAAAATGATTGTTTCTGTGCATAAAATCTATAATATTCTTCTCCCTAGCAGTACTGTCTGCAATATAAGGCTGAAGAGCTTTAACAACGATACTAAGTAAGGACTTTTTGTCCTTAATAGTGCAATGCCTTGCAACAGAAAGCTGAGGCAGGTTTCTGCTGACTTAGCATATGCCTCACAAGAAAGAAATCTATCTGGCAATTATGGTTTTGCGTCTCCTGCCCTGTCTTCTGTTGTTTGTATAACACAGCGGTACTTCTGCCACAGGCTTCTTCATACAGCTGTCCTGTCAATGCCAGTTTTCATAGGTAATCCATCTAGCTCAGCAGAGTTCAAATAAGACACCACCCTGTCTTTAATTAATGCTTTATTTAAGTCTCCCCTGGGGATGTAGCCATGCTGATTTTTCAAAATTCTCTGCTATTTTTCAAGCACAAACGAAAAGTCCACATCTGAGTTTCTAGACTGGGAAAATCTACTTCACTCAGTCTTCTAGTCTCAGTCAATGTTTTAAATCCCCACAGACATCTCTTTAGCTACTGAAAGTGTTATGCATTTAGTTCTCCAGACTGGGAAGGAGAAAAAAGATGAATTCAGTCAAATTCATTCTCTCTGCAATCTCTTCTCATGTTCGGCATCCACATTTACCATAATCATAGCCAGTTTATGCACTGATTTATGCTATCATAGACCTTTAAACCCCACATATTACTCAGACCCTTTCAGGTAATGAACAGTATCAGCTCAAGACACAAACCATTTCTTGCTGTGTAGCTGTTTGTCCTGTGCCTACGGCTTTGCTGGTCAGGATCTGAATGCTGTGGCCTGGTATGACGGAGCTGATACAGTCTTCAGTGTGAGGTCACTGTGGATGCAAAATGAGATCAGACAGTCTACCCACTCTTTACAATGTTTTCAAGAATATTTTTTAAATATACATGTGACAGTGCTGTTAATCAGACCTGATGTACATGAGCAAACTAGTAAAATATATCAAATGACAGATAAGCAAGACAGGCTAAAACCAAAGGCTGCAGCAAAGCATGTTTGAATCAGTAAGAGTCAAGAACTGGTACACCCTCAATCAACACTGTCTGATAATATTTTACTTGCTTTGGGTTTTTGTGTTTTAATGAGCAAAGAACAGTGTTTTGTAATCCTCATTATTTAAATGCATAGCACCACTTTGTGCTTCTGTAGCTTCTTCCTCAAATTATGTTGCATGTATTAAGCAACACTTGTGGCATCCTTCAGAGGGTGTGAGAGTTTCAGTGATTTTTTTTTTTTTTGTACAGGTTGTGGCCACAGAGGCTTGTTCCATGCAGAGATTATGAGAATTAAGAACAGAGATTTTCATTCACACTTTTCAATCATAGTACAAAGATACATTTTTCATTTTTTACAAGCCATACAAGTTAGCTCCTACCAAGTTTATTCCACCTCTCTAACTGAAAGGACACACCAAAATGAGTGTCCACCAATTCCCCCAGAACAATGAAAGGCGTGTTGTAGGCTTGATAACCTGACGTCAGCACAAGTCTGCACACAGACCAACCCTTAGTTTTGCTAAAAGCTTCAGCTGAAATTCTATGACAGTTCTGTGGCAGAGCTGAAAAGTGAAGCCCAGATGGTGGCCTCCCAGGTGACACCCTCTGATCTTTAGACAATCATCCTTTTGATTCCTGATTACATTTTTTTTCTGCCATATTTCCAGCCTTGCTCTACTGAGTCCATTTCAATCCTCAAAGAACCAACAGTAGGAAAGACAAAGGTATACCACCATCTTTTCTCCTCCAGCCTCTTTCCAACATGGATTGATCTTCTTTCTTCTGTTATCACTTGCTTCTTTCCTAGAGCCAACAGCTGAGTCACCATTTTAGACTGCAGTCAGCTTTTGTAGATCTATAGCTTCTGTTTTGGACCAAGACTCAAACAGATTTCATATGATTTCATATCAGAAAGAAATGAAATGGAAGATTACTTGACTCATGGGGCTAATAAATATTTATGATGGTCATCCAGAAAGTGACTTGTTCTAAATGCAAGATTATGCTAGAAGCTCAAATTTTTGAAGTCCTGGTCTAGTCCTACAAGAACTGCCTGGAACTTTTCTAGTACCTACATGTCTTACTATCTAGATCGCCATCACCATAATGCCTGTGCTCCTCCCAATAATGACACTCCCTCTCCCTCCTTTCGCTTTTCTTGCCAAGCTATAAGAAAAGATGGACTGATAACACAAAGTAAAGTTTTTTGTCTATGTGTTGATGGAGGGCAGTTTTCTATCAACACCTGTGATAAGGCATATAAATGTTACCGTTATACACAGTCCAACAGCTGGGCTAATTAGATGGTAACTTAACTAGATGTTAGGTGAGTGGACCTGGACTAAGTGAATTTACTCACTGATTTTAGCAAAATTAATCCTTGCAGTTAAGCTAAGAAGAAATAAACTTGCAACACAGCTCAAAATATCCTGTCTGGTACAGCATCAGGTTAAACTTATTCAGTCATGAGACTGGTTGGGCTAAAGCTTTTTCTCATGGAGGTAATTTAATACAACTTAAAAAAAGCAAAAGTAAAGGCAAAACAGAGTGTAGATGGCTTGGTACCACTTCTTCAAAGGTTTAGGTGAGGCATAAATACCAAGTTCATCACACCCACGTAAAAGGCTGAGTTTATCACTATCATCTAGTAAAAAGTTAAGCTCACTTCTTTCTCAGTGCTCCTTTGACACCACTGACAAACACAACTGACAAGCATTTTCTTTTTTGTTGTTTCTCTCCATCCTCTATTGTTTAGAGATTTTAAAATTAAATTAATCAGCATCTTAGAGCATAAAGTTCTAAGGTTGCTTTATTGTGAAATTAAAGCATGACTCACAGTAGCTGTATATCCACCTTTGTGGCCGGACCAGCTTTGTTATTTTTCTGTGTTGTTTCTTTCCATGCTGGTTTTGCAGCAGAACTTGTAGCCACACAATATAATGAGCTAAGAAATGGCAGTGCGTCATTCAGGGTGGGTCTGAGCAGCGATGTCGCAAAGAGAGATGGCAAGATTACAGGGAGGATCTGAGCAGGATCTGGAGGAGGGTGAAGAAAGAAACGTCCTGCAACAACAGAAATAACCATTTATGTATGTAAATCACGAGAAAGGGAGCTCTTCAAAGGCAGATTTACCTACCAGGGAAATTAAAAAAAAAAAAAAAAAAAAAAGCTAACAACAAATGTTTGAAGGGACTGGCTGCAAACAGACACACAGGTGCATACAGCTAAAATGAAGCAAACTCCCTCAGCAGTTGCACCACATCCAGCTGCTCAACTGCAGCTCTGGAAAGTTCTAACTTTGGCCACTCAAGGAGTGGCACAGCTCAATTCCTTCAGCTAGAAACAAGTACTTCTGGGAGCCACAGAAATTAAGCTGTTTGGTTTCCTATGGCTCTGCATTTTGCGGTTGATTAGTTGAGCTTTTCCTGCAGTCAGGGCATCCTGTGTGGATTCTCTGGGGTCTAATAATTCAGTTCACCTTCCTCTTCTGCCTTTTCTTCAGTGAGACACTGATGTCAATCTGTCTTCTGCATAAGTGGCAGACTTTTAGAAACCTGTCCAGACTTTTTATCTGTAAGAATTCTGTCCCTCTCTCAAAAGTATCTGAAGATGGCCAGCTTATTCCAAACCTACTGTGGCAACATAGATAAACAATCAGGTAAAACTCACTTACTTGGGAAGCCAGGATTCAATAATATCACATCTTTACAGAAGCAGTAAAGCTGCTAACACAATTAGACATAGAACACCTTACACCAGGAGCAAAGACTGAAAACACAGATCATATATTTCAGAAGTTCATCGTTGCAACTCTGGCATGATATATATAAGTATATAATGCTCACCAAAGGGTTACCAAGAAGAAATACCCCAGGAGCAAAATGCAGAGGGATAGATTTTTATGTTTTCATTTAAACAGGAAAGGTAGGTGGAAACCAAAACAAATGAAGCTACGCTTAAAATAAAGATTACTATATTCTAGGCCACCAAAGGCTGTAACACCTGACCTAAGAATGGGTGGGGATGTTTGGGATAAAGGAAGGGAGGCCTGGAAAACTGTGGACCTATCTAGATAAGTTTGATGAAATGAAAATAAACAACCAATATCTGCTAAAGGGTACGTGGAATAAGTCCAGCAAGACAGCCACGTGGTTTACATATTGTATACATATTCCAGTGTTCATGGAGAATTGGGTCTGCCAGAACAATAAGCTGCCATGGAAAAGAGCTCTGTGTTGGTTTTACTCATGTATCTTTGAGGTTAGTTGCGAAAGCTCCCATTGACTGAACTCAGCCTTTTCACACTATTTTTAGTCTCAGTTAAATGAAGTCAAGAGCTGTGTGGCTAACTGTTGGGACTGACACACCATAGTGAGATGTTTCCCTGTGCTTGTACCACCTAGCAGCCTTGCTTTGGTATACAGCATTGTTTCAAGATTCGGGCCAACTTCAAATCTGTTACAACTCACCCTCATCACCCTCAAAACAGTCAGTTAATGGGAGCTTGCTCATCAAAGCCATTTTACTGTTGTTTTAAGAGGAGAGACACACTGCCAGCTCTCTGCTGATATTGATGCCAAAGTCATTTTATTAAGGATGCCACAGTATATGCCACCAATTCTCATTCCTCAGAGACTGAAAAAAAAGATGGTGGTGTAGATATGTGCAGAAGAGTACTTTAAGAGACTCCCAAAGCTTATCCTAAAGTTATTGTCTTGCAAACTGCTGACCATTTCTGGCTCCTGCCCAGCAAAGCACTTAAATGTTTGATAAACTCTGCAGGACTCTTAACAGGCTTCAAACCAATACATCCATGAGCTCTGTGCTGGACCAGCCCCCAAAAGCTGAACAAGAGCTGTACCTTGCACAAGAGAAGCCCCCCCCCCCCCCCCCCCCTTCCCGATAGTCCTGGTCTGATATGGTAATTTGCTTCTTCAAGGACAGATACCAACAGAACACATCAATACACACATTGGCTGGCCATGATAAAAAGGAAAAACAAAAGAAAACAACCATGTAAATGACTTCAGTATTTTACCTCAGAGAAATTACCCTAATGGGGACAAGCCAGATGAGAAAGAGGTGATTTTGCATACAGCTTTGTTTTGCACGCAGTGCTGTAGAGAAAAGATTTCCTTTCCCAGAATCAGCAGTTTCTGGATGACAATAAATCCACACAGAGACACACTAAAGCATAAAGCAATTCCTATAATAAACTAGTAGTTTATTTATTTATAGTTCAGACTTCTAACTGCATGATAGGCAATTAGTAAGTTTGAATAATTGGATTTAACTGTAGGCAGATAGAAGCTACAAGACCAGATGTGCATATAAAGCTAAACTTAGCTAATCAAATCAGTCTACAACAAGAAAAGTCAGGTGACAGACCTGGTCAACACGAGGAAATGGCACAAATGTCTGGATAAGGAATTTAAGTTAAATCAGTGTGTTACACAATTCAGAAATGGAAACATCCATAAAATGGTTTGTATTAGTCTAATTAAATTATATCTGATTTAACTAAATTGACACCATTTTCCCCTGTGAATAGACCTTAGGTGACCTATCACAGGTAGTAAGTTGGAAATATTTAAAAATATGTATATGTTTATGGCAGACAAAGGTTCACATACATTCTTCTCCCCATGCAAAAGAAATCTTACCCATCAGACTACTCTTTTCCAAGCATTTGAGGATAAAGCCCTCCAATTAAATACGTGCAAGTCGGAACCAATGCGACCTGTTGCATTTTAGCTACTTTGCAAGCATGGACCTGCAGCAAAGGCTGGAAGCTGAGGAAATTGTAGGGTCTTGGGAGAGCATGTGTAGTTGGTGGTGAGCTCAGATGTGGACCTCTGAAAGAGAATGGGTGTCCAGTGGACTGAGCTGGGATTACTGTTGGTTTGGAAGTGCTGATCTGGGGTGTTGTGTTTGGATGCAGTGGAACAGATGGCAGCTCTAGCCCTAGCTGTTACCCATTTTGCAGTGCCATTGCAAAATATTATGTAGTAATCCCTTTCTTGCAGACACACTGGGAATGCCCTTGATTGCCTCCTGCATCCACTGTTCTTTTGTGGCTCCTGGTCATCTGTGCTTAGGCTTGCAGTTTACTGTAGGATGGTGGCTGCACACTGGAAACAGAAAGCCTGGATATCCTGTGGTGCTTCCAGTAGCACTGCATGGTGCTCAACAGCATCTCTTCCAGTCCTCCATCTCCACAACATTTTGATGAGTAACACAAATTGGACCATCTTCTTCCCCATCCTCCATTTTGTGCTGCCTGCCTGGTAACAGCAGCCTAGCCATTTTGCATGTAAGCTGTGCAACTCAGCCATTTTGATCAGCTGATATAGAACCACTGTAGACAGGGAGAGAGTAGAGGTTTAAGGTGATAACAACTTTATTTGATTTATGGGGTTTAGCTTTTGGTACAAAGCTCCACCTACTCAGCAACACGAGCACGTTTGTGAGTTTTCAGATTTACTTCAGTGCTCCAGCAGATCATCTTTCCCTTCTGCTACTCCTCTGGAAATACTTCAAGTCAGCGTGTTGTGCACATAATTGACAGTGGCTTTCCAGCCTCCAAAAATAGTATTAAAAAGATAAGCACAACCTGTGGGCGGGAAGTGATTGGGGGGGGAGGGGGGCGGATTTTCTGGCTTAAAGTGCAAAGATTTGGAGAGATCATGTGTCTGCTCCTAGTTTTCCACACATGCATTTTGTTTATAGTGTACATGTGCAAAAACAAGTCAAAGAGCTCTCAGGGGAGTTAGGAATCTGTCCAGCATGTGGCAAATCCCTAGCACAAGACAATCCTCCACACTGCTGCCATTCTTAGGGTCCCCTCAACACAAAGTATTTCTGCTGCAGGAGTTCAAGGGATTATTTAGAAAAGGGGTTGAGAATGAGAACCAGCTCTCACAAGCAGAGGTTTAAAAGCAACGACAATTCAGCTAACCTGGTACTCAAGGTTAACAGCAGGGACGTGCTGTGTCCCGGAGGGTGACTATCCCAGTTCCCCTTCGGGGCTTGTGGCTCACTGAGCTTTCTGCAAGGAGTTTTCTTTGTCCTGCATGTCACCGTGTAATCCAGCCCCTTTCCGGGGGGGGGTGGGGGGTATGTTAAAACGAATAAACATTTCAACACCCGTTCAGCTCACCTCATAGCCCCAATAAAAACAGTGTAATATTTTAAACTGCTTTTGCTGTCTCCTTTCTTCGGGGCAGTTGAAAGGATATAAAAGCATTCTAACAATTTTATAGGTCGTCTCTGTAACTCTTTTGTGATGTAGGAGAACAGGAGTTTTGTTGCCATTTGCCCGTGGACAGCTGCCAAACTCACCTGTCTCCAAGGAGCCTGCGAGGGACATATCACATGGCTCTGGAAACTCGGGGCTGGGTGGGATGGCTTCTCACTTTACTCAGCTGAGAAACATATTGCACAATTTAACCCCTTACCGAGCACTGGCCTGGCTCTGCTACTCAAAACCGGCAGCTCATCCCGTTTGCAGTAAGATTTAAGGAAAGCAAAAGCTGCTGGATGGCTTGAGAGAAATCTAAAACCAGGAATTTTTCTCTGAAAAACCCTTACCCACGTGAGAAGTCTTTTAAACCTGTTAGTCGTCCTAATGACTATAGTGAAGCCTTTAAATGTCCACAGCTCTTTTGTCACTCTTTAATCTTGGTAACTAGCCTCCAAAGTTGAACTCTTTTTATACAGGCTCCAATTTGACAAGGCACTTAAGAATTTGTCTTTCCAAAACACTTGTTTTACTGGCTTAGTTGCATGTTCAAAGTTAGGCATATGTTAAAGTATCTGAAGCCAGAAAACGGTGGCTTGATCATGTGTGTAAAATGCAAAGCTAAGGATTAGAAGAGCTCTGCCACTGACCACATTTCCTTACAGGTCACTTCATGTGCAGGATCTTGCTTCTAATCTCAGCAATGACAGTTAAACCCCTCCCATGTATCTGGCTGGCAAAGGAGAACTTTGCAGCTCTGTTTTTTACTGTTGAAAAAACATTTGCAGGTCCTTGCATGGAAGATCGGACAGAAGTGTATTGTAATCTACTCTACTCCCTGCAATCTACTCCCTTTTGTATGAATTTCTTTTTTTTTTTTCTCCCTACAAATGAATATTTACATTCTCCAATCTCCTCCTTTTCTGGAAAGAAAAGCGCATAAAATTATTCTCAATCACGTTCTTTTACTGAGTTGGCAAAATGCAGAGAAATGCAGAAAGTTTAAATTATATGGAATACATACGCATAATTTATTTAAGATCAAGTGCAAAGATCAAAATCTCTGAAGTTTTACAAAAGAAAGCCCCAAAAGATCTTTCATCTTCCTGATTCCATTTCCCTGCCTACATCTCTTTTACACTACCATAATGTATTTATTCGGCTTTAGTTTCTGCTCTGTGCAACATTTCTGCTTAAGAAAGATTCTGTTGAGTCATTACCAGCTTCAGCCAAACAGGCTTTTCAAGAATGGAGGAGAAAATAAAGGCTGTGGTTTTCAAATTAATTCCATGCTCTTTAACCCTTCAGCCACTAGTGACTTCCAGACTTCCAACCAACGTAATATCTAGCAGATTATGCTGCTGGTGCACCCAAGAAAAGGATTTTTCAGTCTGTGAACATATAAGGGAGGGAAATGTCTGCCACAACATAACCAACTCTGCCAACAGCTCATGAGATAAGGGAAAAGACAAAGTTGCCCCTGGTGTCAGAGGGTCAGGCAAGCCAGAAGACAGATGCCCCTTATCAGGGTCTCTTCCCATGACCAAGGAAAATAAAGTAGCTGTGAGAGGAAAACTGAAATCCAGAATGAGAGATGAGCACATCTCCCTTTGTGAGTAGGAGAGAGTCTTCACTCCTTCCTCTTCCAGCTGGCATAAGGTTTTGTATAGGAGAGTGGTTGTCAAAATGATATAGCTTGAATGAGCTTCTGGTACCTTGACGTTTGAGAGGCCCCCCAGTGAGCAGACATTTAGAGCGAGAAAAGGCAGAAGAAGGCAAAGTGGATAAGGTGATCTTCTTTGCACTGATTTTTAAAGCAATCTCATCCTGCTATACTTTCAGTCCATGCTGCCAATAGCTATTTCTGTTATCTTTGCACAGAAAAAGGCTGCGATCCTTCTTGCTCTCATTCTCTCTCCCTTGTTAATGAAAGCTCAGTTTAGATCTGATATCACTTTAAAGGCTCTGCTATCAAAGTTTATTAGACCCACTGGGACAGATCATAGTTTTCAGAGACTCAGACTTTCACAGGAGATAACTGTAAAACGAACCATCCAATGTTCTTAAAAATGCTCATTTTTCTTGGGCTCATCTGTTACACAAAGCTGCACTGTATTCAAGCATAATTATAAGCAATCTCAATGGTCTACAAGCTGCTGGCCACAGTTTTGCCTTTAGAGTAAACTACAGCCATCAGCAGTCCACAGCCTGTCATGCAGGCTGACATGAAGTCGAGCAGGATGCCATCTGTGGTGAATGCAGGCTTTATCATAGCAATGGGATAATGCCTCTCTCAGGCTCCTAGATATAGGTCATGATTATAAAAAGTGGTAGGAAGAAATCCAGAGTTGCTTTTCCCTGTTTCTGTCCAGAGATTGCTTGAGAAGTTACATCTGGAGAGCAACGAAGTGAGAATTTGCATATCAAGCTTCCTATACAACAGTTGTTCTTTCTTTGTAATGAAGTCAATGGTATTATGTTGTGGTTTTCAGCAGGCTATCCTCCTAACAATGCATGGGAATAGACACAGTACCTGTAGAATCTCCAACTGTAATATGTAGCACAGAGGCATGTATTTACAGTGTGATAGGAGGGGAGCAATTTAGCAATTTACCAACACAGTAATGCAAAGCATAATGTCCTAAAACTAAGGATGTTGATGGTTTGGGAAAGGTAGTGAGAGAGGGAAAAAAAAAAAAAAAGAAGAAGAAGAAGAAAAAAAAAAGAGAAAAAAAAAAAACAACTCTCAGGATAAACCAAAGAGAGAAAGGGAGTTTCAGGGCACACGTTTGCAGGATGCATCATCGCTGAGCTGACAACACTGGGAAAGTGCTGGCAGACAAAATGGCTGACAGAAGTAATCTAGTGCCAGGACCAGCAACGTCCTGCTCTTCTGCTTCTACATAACATTGCTTCACACCCTTCCATGTGACTTCATGGCATCATTTGGCTTTTGTGTTAGCTAGAGAGGTTGGCTGGAAGAGCTCTTGGTTCCAGAGGACTGCAGAGGCCAACTTTCCCTGCCAGGGTTTTCACCAGTGACTGCCTCTCATCAATAGTATGTGCAGCCATTTGACAGCTCATCTGCTTTCTGATTCCTTAACAGGTCATGCAGATGGACCAGAAGCTAGATGACATCCTGACAGCACTCCAGGCTCAGTTCAGGGATCAGCCACAGGCACAGATGTCAGGGCCAGCCGCTCCACCTGTCAGACAGCTACAGACAGCCTCAGATTCCTCCCCACTGAACCGGAAAATTTAAAAGCCGGAGGACAGCCACATGCCACCCTCTCATTCTTTTACATGTGGTTATTTTTAAGTCTTGGTGTCTCAGGATTCAGCTGTGTTGTTGGTGAAATGGAATATGCTGCTGTAGTAGATTAAATGAAAAAGAGAGAAGCAGCAGCAAAAAGCCAGTCATGCCCCAAGGAGAGCACATGAGTTTTGCACCTGTTTTATTAGCTAACCTATGTCAGTCTGTGGCAGTCCCTCTCAGCCAACCCCATTTAGGCTGAGGGCGCACACACAGACCACTCTGGTAAGGCAAGCACCCAAGCAAGGGTCAGGATGACCCTTTCGTGGACAAAGGGGAAAAAGGACTGTGTTTTTGGCATTTAAGCACTAAATTTAATTCTCACAGCATGCCCAAAAAGGGAAAAGAGCCAGCATTGGAACATGAAACAAATGGAAATCAGTGAACAGGAAAACTAAACAGCATGTTTTGACTTCTACCAAGCAGTGAGGATCATAAGAAGGGCAGATTTATATGTTAGTGTGAATGACAATGTAAAGACAACAACACGCTACTGATTAAAAATATGGAAGTGTACACAGGCTGGTTGACATATGAAAGAAGCAAGGACTTCAGCTAATTAAAGCAAAGGGCTGCAAATGAGATGAGATGCATGTTGGAACAGACAGACAAGAGAGATAGTATCTGCGTAGGCTTACTGTACAAGAACACTCTAATGGCTATCAGCTACACTAATGACTGTTATGAAAAACGTTCTCAAGCTTTTACCTTCATTCAGCAGTGGTTGTTGAGTCTAGTTGCCTTAACTTTAACATAAGAAGGCTGTACAGTTTTCAGCTTTGAAATATCTACATAGCTCAGCTCAAGTCTCTGAGTAACAGTGCTGCAGGAGGGCTGCAGCTGTGACTGAGAATGGAAGGGTATCTTAAAGAAAACAAAAACATGCATACTGATGATGAAAGCTAATCACTGCTTAAATAAACTTCTGTGTATAATTTTAAGTGCTTGGGGTTTATTTTCCTTGTAATTTGGTTGTAAATTGAGTACATATGTCAGCTGAAATACTGTCACCGTGAAATAAGTCTTACCTTGCACTCCAGAAATGGGATGATACAACACTTGCTAAATATGTAAATAATAAATTGAGCTAAAAAGGGTGCAGTGCTATTTATTCAAGTCTTTTTAATATATTTACATAATTAACCATCTGAATGAACAAAAATCAGCAGAGCAAAGACCTGATTCCTGGGAAATGCTAAATATATTCTATTCCCATTCATATCCATGGAAGCAAATCCTGCACTGCATTTAACAGCAACCTGAAAGACTGGTCCCTTAATAAGCATTTATTTGGACCAATGAGTGGTCCATTTCAATGTAATTAAAGTAGCTTGTAAATATTACCTGTCCCTTTAAAACTCTTTCCCAGGTTTGTGCGTCTGGGAATTCAAGCTTGAAAAGAGTACAGTGAGACTGATTTCAATCTTTAGATTGCAGGCGCGTCTTGGAATATTAATGATGTGTGAGAGGCAATTAAAAAAAAAAAAAAGTGTTTTTAATTAAATCAGCTGACAAACCACCATTCCATCTTGTCTGATTACTACAGAGTTACTGAACATGACCAAATACAGCATGTAATGTTGGAAAATAATAAATAATCATCGTCAGACCACTTATTTGCTCCTGGCTTTGAGACAGGGCCATGAGCTTCAGTAATGGTCCATCTTATATGTCACTGACTCTGGCCACTCGGAGCTAAATATGCAACTAAGCACCGGTGTAGGTACAATTTCATTAATCACAGGTGAAAAATAACCCTTGGGATCCCATTGCCACAGAAGTTCAGAAGACAGTGCAGCTTTCTGCTTTCTGTAGCTCTCAGGGATTTCTGTGGCTAACACAAGGTGAAACATCGTGGTGGTACATTGCAGATGTTTTTGTCATAGCTATGTGTGGTCACTGTTTTGTAGATTGAGGAATACAACAGTAATCACTAATAATTCTCAATTGAATTGTTAAAAGACTATGTGTATAGTGACACCTACTATTTCAGTATCTGGGAGAATACACTTGAAAGCCCTTCCTCAGAAAATGCAGTTAAATGAAGTAGGAGTTGGCTCAGCTATAGAGTGTCAGATGGGATGACTGGGTGGGAGGAATGACAGAGACTCACAGTGGCCTTTTTCAAAAAAAAATAACGTGTCCAAGTGTTTGTGCCAAAGCTTCCCTGGAAAGTCTTCAGTGAAGACAGAGCTTGAGCCTTTAAAGGTTTGAAAATCTAGCCAGTCACCTGCTTTACAACCACTGAAAGCACTGCAGTATGGCATAACATGTTCAGACTGTGCCTTCAGCATGTGAAGGCAACCATCACTACTGCAACGATGGAGAGATAAGGGTGTGGCCTGAACACACTGACGTGAGGAAGGAAGAGGCGGGTGGGAGACACCCATTTCCACACCATACAATGAGACTAATGATAAAAAACATAAAAGCAGCATCTGTTAACCTTACCTAAGAAAATCTCAATTCCTACGCCTACAGAAAACAAGGGTTGCCATATAGCAAAAATCTTTCTGATTGCCCTGGAGTAAATGTGTCTAAGAACAGCACTGATTTGACCATCTGATAATACTCTTCTTCTGAATGGAGATACTTACACATAGTAGATGGATGGCATATTAATATATTTGCATATCACTGGTATTGGAGTGCTCCGCTACCAAGATGTGCTATCAGCAAACATTGAGCAGCAAGCTATGATTTCCCAAGATAAGAATTGATAGTGTTTTTGTGAGCCCTCACAATCCCTAATGTGGATAACATCATCAGATCTAGGTCACAGTGTGTACAGTTACAATGAAAAAGACAAAGCAAAGAAGAATAAGGATCAGTTCCAGGAAACTCCAAAACCTTGATGAGTCCTCTTACAATTGCAAGTCACAAAACAGTGCCAGGGAAGAAGTTACTAGAAGACCATCAGGTGAACTACAGGAGGTTTTTCTGATTGGCTAAGGGAGCATAGATTAAATGGATGAAGTGCTATCAAAAGTGTCTTTTAGAAGAGTTCCATTTAAGAAAGCCTTGCCATAATTCTTGTATTTTGATTGAAAAGAAAGTAAATTCTTCATGAAGATTATATGCTCCCACAGTTGACTTCCTTGGACAAACGACTTGTCTGAGCTTACTGGTACATGCTGGACTCCTTCAGGGAATCCAGCATTGCTGGGTTTAACACGTGTGTGCCATTGTTTAGCTACATAGGTCGCTCTGAAAGTAATGCCTCCTATTTATTTCCAAGGAAATTATAACAGATACAAAGGGCATAATAACTCTATTAAAAAGAGCAAATTCTCAGCTACAAAATACAGCACAGTCACCACCACTATCTGTGCATTTTTTGCCAGCATTAAATAAGAGCCTGCATGCTGCGCTCATAAAATCTGTATGGGTATTCAGAACATGCCTTGTCTTTCACACCACTGTGTTGCTGAATTGCACCACCCACTGATTCACTGCACTCACATTCATCTTTTGGTCTCCACAAAATTCAGCAAACATCAATGAATATTAATGGGTGCAATCTTTTCTGCATGAAGGATTTCGACGACACACCTTTGTTTCGTACGTTCTTCCATGTCAGACACCATTTTGTCACACTTCATTACCACCATTTGTCTCTGACGTTGCTGGCCAACATAATAAAATAAGAGGCACTACTTCTGGAGCAGACACTGTAGTTGTGTGAAACCCTAGTTGAAAGATTACTAGCAGAAGTCTTGTTCACAACTCTAACTTCTCTACTGGCTCATTAAAAGGTAAAGAGTAAAGGTGGACTTACAGGAAGAATTCTGCGTGTGTATTACCTGTCTGAGTATCATGATTATCAAAACTTCCCTCTCAGTGATGGTTCTAACACAAAACAAAATTACCAAAAGAGTTCCCAGGGAAGTCCATCTGTGTGTTTTCATCTCCATGACCACAAATATTTGTGCACTGAGTAGGCTCTAATACTTCAGCAGTGATCTGATGTCCTTCCTAAGAATTTCTTCATGCTGGAAGTTCAGCACACACATCACACACCCAGCTGTTGACCGAAGAGTATATTCAGACAAGATCATATATATTCAGACAAGATCCTACATCAACTGTTCTCTTAGCAGTAAAAAAATAATACCACAAATTGACATGGTCTGATGCATCTATGTGCACTGTGCAGTTAGGTCTGCAACAGTCCCACACTGCATTTTGATTCAAAATGAAAGCACAGACTGTGTAGCCAAGATTTCTGAAGGCCACAGTATCAGCAGGAGTAGTTGCCAGGAATGCAGTTACTGACGCATCAAAAGACAGGAGATCAAGTAAAGATTAGCTATTTTCTAAAAGATCACGTTTTTCTACCTGATCCAATTTCTCTGTGAAGATACAAGGTGTCCTCCCCTGCTAGAGACATCAACACCAACCAAATCAAGATTTTCCACATTCCTTTTAATAATGCACGGCATTCTGAAGCCTGCTGTCTGCCTGTGATGATGCAAGATGTTCAGAAGTCATTACAGCAAAGCCTGAGGGGATTATTTTCTCATTTCCATAATTACACAGTAATATTATCACAAGCCAATCCTATCTGAAAATGTATATGCAGACCTTTAATAATATTTCTTAAGTGATGTGTAGGATTAAAGTGCTGTGTATGATAAGGCTCCAGCAGGGATGGAGATGAAAAGTTCAACTGTCATCAACTGGGGGCTTTCATTCCTGAGAAAAGATAACGGTGCCCCCAAAACAGCGGATATGGGTCACAGGTCAGAAGTCTGCTGCCTCATCTGGAATATTGTTGAGAGTAAAAAGTGAGGAAAGATTCTCCTGTCACAGCTGTCCATTCCAGAAATGTGTCCATTTGGCAGTCCCGTATGTTCCCATCCACTTGCCTGGCTATGGTGTCCCCAGAGGAACCTGTGCTGGAAGTCCATTTTCCCTTGGTCAGGCCATGTTTCAGCTCCCAGCTCATCAGCTATGGAGAGGGAGCAGGATTCTTCGGGTTCTTCTCCTTTCAGTTCTTTGGGTGGTTTTCTTTCTCACTGATGTTTCAAGCCTAAGCCCTGAAGAGATTGCACTCATAAATACATACATGACGTGTCATATCTCATGGAGATCTATACAGCAGAACACATTCAACACTATCCAAAAAGTATTTCATAGACAATTTGAACATTTATAACTAAAAAGAAAAGCAAGGTTTAGGGAATAAAATGTCATAAGTTGAGGAGTCTCAACCATCAAAATCGCATTATTTAATTCGCCGAGGGCTAAAATTGTGATGGCTCAGAAAAAGCATGGTGAAGGGACAGGGTATAGGCCTCTGTCAGGCATGAGTTCTAGTCAAAGCAGAGCCCAGTCATCAAAACTAAACAAGATGTACCTACCCTTTGCCCTGGTGGTAGGGAATGATTTGAGTTTGTCTCGGCCTGCCTGGAAAGCAACCTATGCTCTCAGTCAGGGGACAGTCAAAGGCAGCTCAAAGTATCAAACACACACAAAAAAAATAGCCTAACTTTTTGAAACTTCTGCTACTGGTCATGATCTTTTTTCCCACTCCCATATCACATGCTTCTCTAAACTCTGGAGAGCCACAAGTTCAGGATTACATTCAGGATACTGGTGCTGGGCTTGTGTATATGTTCTCTCTCCTGCTCTCTTCTTGTCATACACTCATCAATGTCTGTCAGAAGTGAAAGAGTAAAATTGCAAAGAACATCTTCTCAACAATGAGCTGTTCTGCCAAAATACTCACTATGTTGTGTTTAGCCCTTATTATGGTTTACAGTGGCTCTTGAATGACTCCATAAAAGTACGTCTCTGCCTAAATTACTGACTGAGCACTCATTTGTCTCAGGGTTTGGATCTGACACATGTGGGTTTGAGAACAGAATTTTAACTCATCTTCATGATGTCATTTGATCTTCAGGTGGGTGGAGCAACGTGGAATGGGGAAACTTAAGCTGCACAGAAAAGGGGGGTTTTGAGCTCTGTGCTGAATATAACTGCTGCAGCCTGTCTTCCAATCAGACTGGTAAAGCTTGTTATAGAATCATAGAATCCTTTGGAGTTGGAAAGGACCTTCTAGTCCAAATCCCCTGCAATGAACAGGGATATCTGCAACTCAATCAGGTTGCTCAGGTCCTGCCTGACCCCAGAGGGACCTCCAGAGGCTGGATGTCCACCACCTCCCTGGGCAACATGTTCCTGTGTTTCACTGCATTTACTGTAAAGAACTTTTTTCTCATATCCAATCTAAATCTCCCCTCTTTTTGTTTGAAACCATTACTCCTTGTCCTATTGCATCAGACTCAGCAAAAGGACCTGTCCCCTTTTTTCTAAAAGCCCCCCTTTAGAAGCTCAGCCAAAGAATTTTCAAGTAAAAAGCCTTTTAAGCATTTGCCTCAAGCTTGTCTTAGCTATAGTGTGGAAAGAAAATCTGCACTTTCAAAAAAAATCTATAACGTGCTTCTTATATCTAGTTAAATTGCAGCTTTTCTTTAATGTCTTCTACCTTGGATTGTCACATCTGTTGTTAGGAAAGCCTAAGCATAACCAATATCCTTTATACCGATGTTAACTAGGGTCCAAGCTACAAAGAAGCAAAGTCCCTGGCCTTTCAAACGAAACAACCTCTGGCAAAAGAGATACAGATGTTCCTAACCAAAAATACCTGAGAGACCGTTTTCTTTGCTCAATAAAGAGTACCTGAGTGATGGAGGCATTTACACCAGCGACGTCCATGAGTGCTACTTCCTACAGGACATTCAGAATCACAGATGAATAGAAGGAGCAGGAGTGGCCTCTCTACACATTCCCTGCTTTGCAAAGCAAGCAATGCTTTGTTGAGGCTAGACCATCTTGTCATTCACTCATCCCTGACACCATGGCTGATGTGACAGCAGGCAGAGGCAGCGTGTCAGTTCCTCTCTGCCTGTAGCTTGCCCTATGTCATCGTCCTTTGGTGTAATGTGAAGCTGTTCAGCTCCTGAAGCTTGGTGACTTGGGAGGCTTCGCAAATTGCCTCTATGCATTGCTCCACAGTACCAGGGAAACTTTATGAAGAACAACTCTTACTATTTGCAACGCAGAGATATATTAGTGGCCTTCAGATAGCTTAATGTTTATGGTGGCGGGGCTGGTTTTGTGTGTCATTGAGGTGTAAAGGGTAGGGAAACATCTATGAGTTATTCACTGCAGTAGAAGAGCAATTGCCTGATGTGGTGTCCTCAAGTTTTTGTTTTCTTTGCTGAGAATTTCTCCTTTCTGAAATACTAAACAGCTGATTTTTTCCAAGCTAAACAAATGATTCTGCCAACAGCTGATTTTTTTTCTCCTTTCTACTCTAATGGTTGCTACAGTATGTACAAGTTTCTCTTTGTAAGGGAGCAAGTCAGAAAACCAAGAGCCAGGTACATAGCTTTTTGTGACACAGAAATACAGCATCAAATTCCTCACTGTGGCTGTACCAGGGGTGTCGTCACTCTTGGATTCCACCATCCCAGCTGGTCAGCTCCTGGGAGGCTCTGCTTTTGTCAGAGATGAGGAATGAGCAATAAAAGACCATTCTCAGTATGTATGTCTCTTTTGCTGTTCTGATGCTTCACCATAGAACAGTCCAGTCAAACCAGCCTTCTACATCCTTGTGATAGTAAAGCAATTGCAACAAACTGTAGCATAGCCAAGATCTAGTCCAAAGGGCTACAGCTAGAATCCTGCAGTCGTTCTCTATGAGGTAATGGAAAAAGCATTAGAAAGAAGAAGGAAAATTGGTGTAGAGGTACAGACCACTGACGGGTTATCTACTTGGAAGGTCTGTGGTCAAAATAAGCTAAATTCAATGTAGGTATGAAAATAATGAAGTCATCAGAATTAGAACACAAATTTGGTTTAGTTTGAGTTCTCTTCCTCTGAGTTTAAATGCTCAGTAAATTAAAATAAGGCTTGTTTTGACTGACCTTGCTGGAGCTCTGATTAGAGTCAAAATTATACAATAGCCTAATAAATATAAATGTTTTTATGGTTTGTTGTAATTTTTATTGCACAGAAAATGCACGTGTTTGGAAGTAAACACAGACGAATAAGAAAGGAGCTGCCCAATAGCTGTGATAATGTTCACAATAGCATAGCTTTGAGCGGGTTCCAAATGCTTGGGCTTCCCTTTCATTTTAGTGTATGAAAGAACCAAAGAAAATAAAAATGAAATTGCACCAGAACTTACACATTCTGCCTGACTTGGGAACAAAAACTAAGAAGGTCACTATGTGTTATATGCTGAATCAAAACAGTAACATTGAAAATATGTCTATAATCATCGGGTGGCAGACAAGCTTGCAAATTATCTGGGTCTTGTGCATGTACCCCTTTCATAAAAATAACATTATATTTGTAAAAATAACATCATATTTACTTACCTGAGTATCAACTGCTACTCCCCCCATAGAAACTGCTATCAAATTCAGCACAATCACATTGTTGGCCTTCAGCAGACAGCCCACATTGACACAACTTGTTTGGGGAATCATTGCCCCTCTAGAGCCATGAATCACTAGAAATATAATAACACACTGAGGTTATGGCTGCTTCTGCTTTGCTAAGTAACCTGGAGTAGGTAGAGGACCATGAGAGCCAGGTGCTGTGCACAGAGAGGGGAATCAGATATCTAGTATGATAACAGAGCTGACAGGGAAGAAGGGACTTGGTCTCACAGGGTTCAGTCAAGAGAAGCAGAGCATATCTGATGATGGCAAGCAGTGAAATGTACTTGCTGTCATTCCCGCCATCACCATCCTGCAAACCTGGCCTTGACATGGCACAGTGCCTGGGGACAGGAGAGTGGGGAGAGGGAATCCCTGGGTGTCAGCAAGGTAAACAGTAGGCCAAATGGAAAGGCTGGATGCTCTGTGCTCAAATGGCTTTGCTTTCAGAATGGCTTTTTTTTTTTTTTTAGGCTGTTAATTTTATTTTTCTTCTTTATCGCTTCCCAGCAGCCTCTGACAGATGACCTTTAAAACCCGGGAGAGCCACACCAGCAGGTGATTTACTAACAGCTGTGCCAGTCAGCAAAACAGAGGAGGGGCAGAGGTCGCCGCCAGCTCGGGCTGCCCAGAGAATTCAAGGGTGAGATTTAATTAAAGAAAGATGCATTATGCTTTTTATTGATTTGTGTGCATGCACCAGTCAGTCTTTTTTCTTTTTCTTTTCTATTTTTTTTTAATTATGTGTTCCCACTCCCTGCACCTGGACATTTCATCCTGGATGTGTTACCCTGGCTGGCCAGTCTCTACTCTTCCTATGCCCCCCAAGATGCTTCTCACTGAAATCTCATCACACATTTGCAGAGAGCTGGGAATAGGTGGGGAGGAGGCAAGGGGGGGAAAGCTTGGCAGCTGGCAGAAAAGAAGCTTCAGCTTCTCTTAAAATTTTTCAAATTTTTAAGTGATGAAGAATCCACTGTAGGTCTCTTGGTTCTTCTAGGTTAATCTTACTCAAACACGAATGTGATTTTGTGTACTATCCCTATTCTAAATTTGTCCAAGAACAGTTAAATCTCAGAGCAAAATCAAATAAATAAACTAAGAGGCAGCTTGCTGTGTATCACTGCCCATATAGATACCTCTAATAAATCATTTTGTAGCCTTCTCTTTAGTAAAATATATGGATGGAGTTTCTGAAGACTCTCAATGTAAGGAATATTTTCTAGGCTTCAGATCATTTGGTGAGCTTTTTTCTGAACACCTTCCAATTTTCCAGAGTCCTTTTTCTGCCTTCTTGGTCACTTTCCAAAACACAGTGGTTGTTATTGGCCTAAATTCCTGTGACAGGCTAGGTTTCTATGGACCTAGGTGCTCCAGGCATAGCTGCCAAATTTCGCTTAAAAGAGTTCTCTTTAGACAGCCAGCCCAAGCCTAGGTATCCAGTTGCGATGCAATCGAGTCTTGGTGGGTTTCAGATGGCTTCTACAAAAGGCAAGAGGGAGCCACATGCATTGAGGACAAAGGAGATTTCAGGGTAATCAAGATTCTATGGGCTTACATTTCCTTTTCGCTCTGTTTTCTAACAATTTATTTTTATATCCTTACATTGACCAAAGACATGGTTCTTAGGTCTGAATTCTGCAGCCCTAACTGGAGGAAAACTATCTCCAAAAATGGATGTTCTTGGCTTAGCAAGCTGGTCTGGAATGTCTAGATCTATACTAATTACACATTTGTCACAGACTTCCCAATATCCTGCCAAAACTAGGGTGCTTATGTTTGGCTGAGGCTTTCAGCACAACCAAGGGATCTATATGGCCAGTTCCACTGAAAATGCATGGGAAATAAACATCCAACATCACTACATGGCTTAGAAAAAATCCCCCAGCCGTCTCTAACCCTTGCTCTCCATCTTTAAAACAAGAATAACATCAATTCCTACCCCCTATCTGCTTTATCAGTCTTGTCTATGCAGACCACTAAGTTCTATGAGACATTAACTGGCTGCTACTAAATATAGGTACAATGTCTAGCACAGTTTTTATTAGAGCCCCTAGGCACTACAGTTCCATAAATAACTATGTTGACTTTTTCCAGATTAAGAACACATCAATGAAAGCTTTGCTTAACAAGAACTGTGGGATCTGGCACTAGTGCTTTTAAACCCTAATAGGAATGAAAATGAAGCTTCTTCCAGACTCATTCACTGGTATCAGTGCTTTTAATGCCAAGTCAGCTGTTGTGACACAAAGAGTACATCTCTCCTGGTGCTGTTTCTTGGAACTGAAGAGCCCTCCTAGAAGTTTTCATTTTCTTTACTGAAAAGCCCTCCTATGGTAAATCATCAAGCCATCAAATTTATAGGAGGCACAGCACTTGGTATGTCACATCTCTGAGCCCAGCGTAATAATTCACTTACTTATGCTTTTGTTCCTTCACTTTGTAGTTCTCTTGATTTCAGCAACTGTCTCTCATTTTCATGTGGCTTGCTAGCTCAAATGCACCCTACTATTCCAGTTATCACTGTTCTAATAAAATGTTTATTACTGGCTGAGCGGCTGCACAGACTGATAAAATGACCTGAACTTCATGAATTTTCCTTCAAGTCACCAGGGCCACACAATTCTTGAAAAAATGGAAAGAAAGAAAAAAAGAAACTTAGTCATAGATAAAGGCTAAAGTCAAGTTTTTCTGCAATAGCAGATTTCTACACTGGCTTTGGAGTCCCCATGCTCATCTTCTATAAAACAAGCACTCTTATGCATGCCTGGGTGTTTGGTTTTGATAATTGAATTAAGGTTTGCGGTAGATGAACTGTAAAAAAAAAAAAAAAAAAAAGAAGGAAAGAAAATAAAATAAAAGAAGAAAAGGAGAAGGGAGAGGAAGGGGGAGGGGAGAGAAACAAGACACACATGCACATACAAAACCCAGTGATCAATACAAGATAATACACAGATGTGTAAATAACTAGGAAGATTTCCAAAACGGAGACAATGCCTATCATTTATCAGTGGCTTGTTTTTCCTCTAGGTAACATTCTCAAAAGTGGGTGTCTACAGTTCCTGGGTAAAAGCTTCAGAAGCATTTTAGTAACCCAGGAATTTAAGTGCCCAGTAGAACACTTCCTAAAGGTTCTGCAAAACCTCAGCCTTCCACCTATATCTTTAAATACAGAATTTTTAAATGCTTTGTGCTCACAGTAGCTGCTAGTGCAGCCGAAGATGAGAATTCTTCTGAAGAGACTAAGAAAGGGGGACATCCATTACATTTTGTCTCCTCGCCTGCAACTTTCAGGAAAAAAAAAACAAGAGCAACACACCTAACAAAGATATACATGCTCAACACAAGTTGAGCCTTAAATTTCACTGTTTTAAAATCCTGGAATCAGTTTCCATGCTATTGATGCCATTTGGTGGCATTTTCATTTACAAATCAGACTACAACTACTGCCATTTGGGGAAGATTCACAGCACTGTTATTCTCATGCCCACCACTGCTGTCAGATGTACTAGCTCTAGGCAATAGAGAGTATAAAGGGCAACAAATACAAAGCATGAATCACTCTCTCAAGCAAATTTTATTACAGCTTTATGAGGGAACTGTAAAAATTTTGGGCTTAACTGCTTCTTTTGGAAAAATTATTCTATAGTACGAAAACAAAAACAAAGATTCTACTTCAGGAAGAAGAGTAGAAGCTCCTGGCAAAGCTATTTTGGAGTATGCTGTTATGCACACTTTATTTTAATGGAGCTCCTCATGGAAAACAGTTTTTTTCATGATAGAAGTCAGGAGAGTACAATGAAGTTGTGGGATATGCAGAGAGAAAATTATAAAGGCAAAAGCCAAGCCCACAGTATTGTCCTAGGGAAGCTGATGGCCCGCAGCTAGGACAGGTAAACTGTTTGCTGGGTAAAGAGCTGGCTGGAGGGCCAGGCCCACAGAGTGGTGGTGAGTAGGGTTAAATGTAGCTGGTACCTGGTCACAAGTGGTGCTCCCCAGGGGTCGGTAATGAGGCCTGTGCTGTTTAATATCTTTATTGATGACCTGGATGAGGGCTCTGAGTGCACCCTCAGTAAGTATGCAGATGACGCCAAGTTGGGAGGAAGCGTTGGTGTGCCTGAGGGCAGGAAGGCCCTGCAGAAGGATCTGGATAGGCTGCACTACTGGGCGGTGGCCAAGTGCTGGGTCCTGAACTTTGGCCACAATAGCCTGAAGCAGTGCTACTGGATTTGGGCAGAGTGGCTGGAAGTCTGTGTAGAGAAAATGGATGTGGGGCTAGTGGTTGTGCTCAACTAAACATGAGCCAGCAGTGTGTCCAGGCCAAGAAGGCCAATGGCATCCTGGCCTGTGTCAGAAAGTGTTGCCAGCAGAAGCAGGGAAGCAATTATCACCCTGTACTCAGCTCTGGTGTGGCTGCACCCTGAGTACCGTGTTCAGTTTTTGCCCCCTCACTACAAGAAAGACATTGAGATCCTGGAGCGCGCTCTGAGAAAGGCAACAAAGCTGGTGAGGGGTTTGGAGCACAAGCGTTATGAGGAGCTGCTGAGGGAGCTCAGGGATGATCTTCTCGCTCTCTGCAACTACCTGAGGTTGTAGTGAGCTGGGGGTTGGTCTCTTCTCTTGTGTAACTGGGGATAGAACCAAAGGGAATGGTCTCAAGTTGCCTCAAGGGAGATTGAGGTTGAACATTAGGAAATAATTCTCCAAGATTGTGGTTCGGCTGCCCAGGGAGGAGTCACCATCCCTGGTGGTGTTCAAGATTCATTTAGTTGTTATACTGAGGGACATGGTTTAGTGGGAAATATTGGTGATAGGTGGACAGTGGGTCTGGATGATCTTAGAGGTCTTTTCCAACCTTGGTTATTCTATGATTCAACAATTTCATTCACTGAATTTAGCCTTGCTCTTTTTTCCAAATAGGTCACATATGGGTTATGGCTTCCAATCTTATATATCAATCTCATGTCTGAACCTTTTTCAGGATGTATCATATGCCTCTGCACTGCTTGTCAGCCATTTGTTATGATATCAAAAATTATGCAATACTGGTCAGCTTCACTGTAGACTAAATCACATAGAATATCATTTTTTATTCCCTAAATGAGGTTTTTTGGCTGTATAAAATCCTTTATTCACAATTTTCTTGTAAGTAGTACCTATTGTAAGCTTAACATTTTATTGCTATTAATGTTATTGTCCTTAAGCAATTAACTGTGGATCTTGTAGAATGATAAAGAGGCAGTTGAAGATCAGAAGGAATCAATATTAACAAAAAGTAAACATACCAGTCAGAGAGGAATCACAGATCCAGCTTGAAGATAGTTTGTTTTTATATTCCAGCAAATGTGCATACTCATTGTTGCATTGTATTCACAAAGTTCTTGTTTGGAAGTGCTGTTAGGAACTTTTGAACTTGCCTTGAGTTTCTAAGCCACTGTATAATCAGCAAAAAATCTCTTGTTCACTAAGGCCGCAGTGAGTCCTAATACAGGAAAATGCCAAACTTCTCTTTGCTGTTAATAGGGGAATACTGTTTTTCAAGAATTTTTAGGAATATTACCTGCAGCCTCTCAAACAGTCGTTAGTGCTCTTCCAAGTTATCATTCTGCTTGAATCTAGAGCCTATCTTCCAAATACTGATTTACTTCTTACTAAATATGGAACAACAATCAGCATCTGTGGAGAGTTCGTACTTGGCATGTTTACACAAATAGTTATCCCTCCTTTGTCATCAAGCAACAACTACTACATAATGTATATGGTATAATTAATTGTGGGAATGTTGCTCATGCCAGCATAGCATATCATCTTCTGTTATGTGACATCTTTCTCTCATTGGTCAGGGAAGAGCTGATTTTTGTATCTTGACACGTTTATCACTGTGAGGCTAAGCTAGTTATATGGGCCTGCTCTCTAGTCCTCAGAGCTAACAGATTATGATATCACATAAAAATCACATATGCTTTGTTATTACAGCTGCATCTTGAAAGAAGGCAAATAGAAGAGTCTCTACCACATAAGATCTTTGTGATGAAGTTTTGTTCAACGAAATAGTGGTTTCCAATGTTGTTTTAGGCTATTGTAATTTATGAAGAGTTATTTGGTATTTGATTTTCCCAGTATTTTTTAAAGTCTCAACACTGGAAAATTTAACACACATTTCCATATTCCTTCATGAGCTCCAACTGATCAGAAACTTTCTCTGTGGGTGGGATTTACCTCACCTAATCTGAGACCTCTGTTTAAAGCTTAGGAATTTGCTATAAATCTAGCACTCAGGTTTAGTCATCAGTGACAGACAGATGCTTCTTGTGAGGTGACTTATGTCACCTGATTTTGTCTCAAAGTTTAGAATAGGAGTCCAGCCCCCTTACACATGCATACAGAGAAAAGCAAAAAGAACAACTGTTTTTCTCAGGCAAGACTGTTGTTACAAACCCATCAGTACTGCTCTGTTCAGCAATAGTGGTTCCAGATAAGGAGAGCATTACAAAGGTGTCAACGGTTTACGGGCTGGTTCAGCCCGGTTCCGTGACGAGCGGGGCGGAGGGATCCGCAGATCCGCGCCTCCGGAAAAAAAGGAAACAGGAGACCCCAAAATAATTAAAACAGCGGCACCGATCTGAGGAGAAACAAACTAATTTACTAAGTATATTATCGGAATGCAAGATAACACACTATAATACAATATAATCAGAATTGAAGCTAATAAATCAAATATAATGAGAGAGAGAATGTCTGAAAGGGTGGATAGGCCTCACCACAATGCTGAGGTGAGATGCGCAGTCCAGTTGAGCAGCAGGGAGACGGGAGCAGTGTCCACGACGAAGGGCAGGCGAGAAAGAGAAACTAAAGTGACCTTGGCAGGAGTTAAACCTCCTCTCCCTGACCGCAAGGTCCCCTGGGGAATGTAGTTCTTCTTCTCTTCAGGGCAGGTACCCAGGACTTGAGCATTAACAGTTAAAGTCCCAGTGCCCCACATGATGTTATGATGTGGAATACCGAAAGCCAAAAATCACAAAACCATGACAAAAGGAGACATCAAGAAGGTAAAAATTCAAACACAAATAATATTTAAGGATTTGACATATCTGTCCTGTTTGTAGTGGAAAAAAAAAATCTTTGCATCTCAGAATCAAAACTTGCAACATTTTTGTTATTAGAATTCTCAAATACACATACTCAGAAAGAGTTGTGAGCCAGCAGAGTGGCCTTGTGGCTAAGAAGGCTAATGGTGTCCTGGGGTGGATTCAAAAGAGTGTGGCCAGCAGGTCAAGGGAGGTCCTCCTCCCCCCCTGCTCTTCAGTGATGAGGCCTCATCTGGCCAGGCTCTCTTCGCCTGTGCCCCATGACAGAACAAGGAACAAACTGGAACATAAGAATTTCTATCTAAACATGAGGAAAAAATCCTTTACTTAAGAACAGTAGAACAAGCTGCTCAGAAAGGTTTTGGAGACTCCTCTCTGGAGATCTTCAAAACCCACCTGGATGCTTTCCTATGTTAAAAAAAAAAAAAAAGAAAAAAAAAAGAAAGAAAAAGAAAAACTACAATTCTATGATTCTGTGATCCAGGCTAGAATTCTCATCATAGAAGACTCCAGTGAACTTTGTGTACAAAGTTCAGCACAACATGAGGATCAAGAAAACTATTTTGAAGCACATCTCTAGACTTCGTGGTTTTCAGTAGCCGACATACTTAGTGAAACATAGAATCACAGAATCATAAAGATTGGAAGGGACCTCTGGAGATCATTTAGTCCAACCCCCTTGTTAAAGCAGGTTCCCTAGACAGGCTACATAGGAAAGTGTCCGAAGGGTTTTAAATATCTCCAGAGAAGAAGTCTTACAAATTCCCGTGTTCCAGTTTGTGTCCATTGCCCCTTGTCCTGTTACTGGGCACCACTGGAAAAAGTCTGGCCACATCCTCTTGACTCCTGCCCATTAGACATTTGTAAGCATTGATAAGATCCCCATTCCATCTTCTCTAGGCCTAACAGTTCCACATCTCAGCCTTTCTTCATAAGGCTTCCAGGCCCCTAATCAACTTTACAGCCCTCAGTGGGATTCTCCAGTAGTTTTCTGTCCTGTCTTTCCTGAACTGAGAAGCCCAGAACTGGACACAGTACTCCAGATGTGGCTTCACCAGAGCAGAGAGGGAGGAGAACTTCCCTTGACCTGCTATCTACAATCTTTTTAATGCATCCCAGGACACTTGATTGACCTTCTTGGCCACAAGGGTACATTGGTGGCTCATGGTTAATATGTTGTCTAGCAGTACACCCAGGGCCTTTTCTGCAGAACTCCTTTCAATCAGGTTAGCCTCTAAGCTGTACTAATGTATGCAGTTATTCCCTCCCGGGTGCAGAACTCTACACTTGCTCTTGTGGAACATCATTAGTTTCTGCTTTGCCCAACTCTCCAGACTGTCCAGGTCTTGCTGAATGGCAGCATGGCCTTCTGGTGTGTCATCCACTCCTCCCAGTTTCATATCATCATCAGACTTGCTGAGAGAGCATCCTATCCCTTCATCCAGATCACTGATGAAGATGTTAAGCAAACAAACCCAGAACCAACCCCTGGGTAACACCACTACCTACAGATCTCCACCTAGACTCAGTGTGCCACTGATCACTACCCTCTGCGCTCTGACAGTCAGTCAGTTCTTAATCGACCTCACTGTCCACTCATGTATCCCACATTTCTTAAGCTTACCTACAAGGATGTTGTGAGAGACAGTCAAAAGTCTTGATGAAGTCGAGGTGGACAATATCTACTGCTTTCCCCTCATCTACCCAGTCTGTCATGAACATATGTTAGCTATGGCTTGTAAGTCAAAAGGACCTAGAAGCCCAAGTGAGTGGTCAGAGGAAGAGAAAAATTGGCCTTGTTCATGGGGTCAATGGAGAGTCTCTTTCACTTTCTTGCAGTCCTGGAGTTTACAAGATAACCAGGACCATGAAAAGGTTTGCATGAAGTTTAGTACAAGCACTAATGAAAATCTGCTCAGCAGAACCTAAAATTGTATTTGTTTATGGAGTATTAACTCAGTGTCTCAGGGAAAAAATGGGAATCTGAGATTTGGGAAAACATAAAAGTCCAACATAATGGTCTAGAATATTTTTCACCAGCAGTTTGAGACAAAACCATGTGAAGGTTTCTTCTAGATTCATTTGCACAGAAAAACAGTTCTACATCAAAATCCTCGGGGCCAGTATTCTTGCCTGCAAGCACATTGATGTTTTGCATAGCTCTACTCATTCCACAGTTGCTTTTATTGGTAAAGGCAGACTTGCAGAGGCCAAGATAAGTGAGTGTTCAGTTCACCAACTGCTGAATTCTTCAGCCTAGAAACTGTCCTGTACAGGCAGGGCAATGAACTGCATGAAATCTCTTTCCATCTTTGCACAGCATAACCTTCTGGAAACTCAACCTAGTGTTTTTCATTAGGGTTACTGCTATGATAATTACTTGGTTATTAATACTTAATGCTTGCAAATGATTTCAACTCCAACATTACTGCTTTCATTCTTTTGCTGTAGGAAGAATTAGAAGACTTTTCCTTCAAGAAGAAAATAGACATGCATAATATTTTTTCGACAGGGGCCTTTGGAGAATGACCTGCAAGTTAGACTCAAGAACTAATCTATAATTTGAATTCATGTACTTGCCACCACTACATGTGCAGTTTCCTATATTGATAAATTGTGTATGGAAGTAAAAAAGCAAGACACACATAGGACTAGTGTCCAAAGCATCAGTACAGATAAGTTTTCTCTTCCATAGATTGCAGCAAAGGGTTATCAACATCCTGACAGGATAATATTGTAATTTGTACCCTCCTCACCATGTTTTTATTTATCCATGCCCATAGCATCTCCAGCTATTAAGCAGTTTTCCAATTATTAGTGTTAATACATCACTTTCTCTGTCTCAGCCATTTTTTTTCCTTGTTTTTATAGCTGACTTACAGCATGGAATTTCCATGTATTTCTCAGTAGCTGGAACTGACTGAAAGTTGCCAGTGTCCCTGGGCAGGGGCTCCCTGGTACCTCCATGTGCTCTGTGAGATGGAGAGGATCTGCTGTCTCTGCAATTGTCCACCACCACGTTTGTGCTTTTTCTCAAAGTTACATGGCCATGTTCTCCCCTTTCCTGTAGCTCCCCTTTCCTGTTCTCCCCTTTCCTGTAGCTTCTTTCTGCAATAATAGCTCAGCTGCTCATCTCCTTCTTCCTGCTTCTTCTTTCATTCTGTGAGCAAGACTTTCCCACACTGCTACGCAGCAAGAAGGTGAAAGACTCTCAGTTTTCTCTCATGCCAGTGCATAGAGAGAGACTGAGATTGTTAGAGAAAGAAAGAAGAGAAATGGCCCTTTTGGTCCTGTTTGCACCGAACCATCCTGCTTCTCACTCTCTCTCAAAAAAAAAAAAAAAAACCTCAAAAAGTTAGAGTTCATATAACTGGCTTTGCTGGATCGCCTTCACACTGTGTGCCCCGGGTGTTTCCTGCTCGCAGCTGGTGGTGGAAGAAGAAAACAAAAATATCATGAGAGAAACTAGTCTTCTGGCTGAAACCAGAAAGTATGCATCCCAAATTAGAGGCTCAGACTTCTCAGATACACTCCTGAACCAACTGCCATCCCTGCTGCCAAGTACATCTTTTCCCAGCTATCTGGAAAAAACTACCTGGGAGCTTTCACCTACCATTCCATATGTCCCGAGGAGATGAAGATCACCCTCAACTGAAAATAAGGAACATCACAAAATAAAATAATATGCAGGACTATGAACCTGGAAAAAAAAAAAACAAAAAAACAGTGCAATGAACAGAGTGGCTCCAGCACACCTGTTTCAACTTTCACTAAAGCAGTAAAGCAGAGGAACAAGCTGTGCAAATCTCTGCACAAAAGCTGCTCTGTCCGACTCTATCACCTGCATCAAAACAGCTTCCAGGGAGCCTTACTCGGAGCAGCATGCGTATGGGCAGGTCTCAGCTCCCAGTCAGCTGCTAGGTCCAGCAAAGCAGAGCTAAGAGTTTTCTCCTCTCTATGGTAGCTCTGGCATGCCTGAGAAAAGATGATGCTCTAACACAGCAGCAACAGTAGCACTAAAAAGAACACTTGTGTGTTAAATCATCAGGAAAGCAAAAAACCAAAACAATTCTCTTTTTCTTTTTTGTGTTCTTTTCACTTTCCTGCCAAGTACCAAAGAGAACAAAATAGCAGGGTTTTTTGCTGTGCAAGGCAAACTTTTGAAATCAAAGGGAAAACAACTCCTGAGCAAGTAACTCAAAACAAATAGCTGGAGGAAGTGAAGGTGGGAAGGTAGGCAGCGGGAAGACCAACTGATACATTTTCAGTGTTTGCTGAATTAAGCCTTGAAGTAGCAGGATAGATGAAGAATAGACATCCCCGTGATCAAGAAATGCTCTGCTTGCTTTGGTGAGCAACAAAATGCTTAAAGTTAGATCCCAAATTTCACTGGCTAGAAGTATCACTGATCCACAGTTCAGCTCAGATGCCTAGGGGGCCTGAATTCACATACAAAAACATGTCCTATCTCTAGCCAATCTGAAAGAAAGCAATGGAGAAACTGAAAATGCAGGCTTTGCACAAATGTCTGCAACTCAAGATTATATTTTATACACTTTCAAGGCAGAGAAGCATAGGCATTCACACAGTCCCTTGTTTTTTATGGGACTTAATTGTGGCCTAAAGCTCTCTGCAGAGCCTGGGGATGCTACTGAAGACTCAGCTGCAGCAAGGGACCGAAGAACTCATGATGGAATCTTACCATCCCACGCTATAGTGGCAGGAAGATCTCAGCCCAGCATTCTAGAGGCAGGACGTGGGTCTGATCCAGTATGGCTGTGTATAACACAACAGACTTGCAGTCTGTTGGCCAAGCTCAGCAGGGGATCTGCATAAGATTGTTTTCCTTCTTTGTACACCCTGTACCGGGATCATGGCAGGAAAAATATCATCTTGGAATATTTGCCAAGGGCCTGACCTGGATACACATGTTCATTTGGGGTAAGAAGCATCCTGTTGGTCTGACATGGGTGGTACTTGATGCCAGTCATTTCTGAGAAGCAAACCTGAGGGCTTCTCTGCAGGACTGTGGGCAAGAAAAAAAGCAACAGAGGACAAATGTAGGCAGCTGGCTCTCTGGGCCCAGGGTCTCTGGGTGGTTCTTCAGATTTTGGGGTCACACTGGGAGCAAAACTCTGTTTTGTTTTCAAACCCTGTGTGCATTCCTCTATGTGATTGTGTCCTTTAGTCAGCAAGCCAGCATCTCTTGTTCTTGATCTCTCCCACCATATTGGACTCTAGATCAGAGTACTGCCTTCTCCCCTTAGTTACTCTTCATTTGAAAAATTGGCTGTACTGCTCAAAGTAGTGCCCACAAAGTAATCTTCCTCTTTCTCCTTAACTCCACTGTGACCACAACAGCTACTACAATGGAAGCATCAACATGCGTTGACAATGCTACACCAATTTTCCTCCTTCTTCCTTAAAAAAGAAATGTGTCTTCTCATGCAGTGAGCTGAAAATCATGCTCATTTAAAATACAAAACAACAGCAAACTGAAAGAGATCTGGGGAGGCCACAGCCTGCAGCAATAGCCTGCAATAATAGGACTAAGGGCTATATTTCAAGCAGGGCTTCTGGAATCAGTTGTTTCTTATCTGGGTTTCTTTGTAGAAGCTCTGATCTCATTTGTACAGGTTGTGTTACTAGGCTACCTAACCAGAGCTATTCTTGGCTGACTGCATAAATGCCATATATAAAACCTGATTTTCTAGAAGGAGAGCTGCTTCATGACTGAACAGCCAAAATGCAGGTGCTGTAACTGATGAAGTAAATATATTCTTCCTTCCCCAGACTTTGCTAAGAATGTTGTCTCAAAGGACAGATTGCATTTTCTCTCAGCTCCTTCATACCACATGCAAAAGATTACTTTATTTTACTGCAGTTAAGTCCAAGAGCTATTTTGAATTCCCACACACAGGCAGTCCAGTACAACAGGCATTATGCATACATGTGTCCACATGACTCCTGTTTACTCCCAGACACACCAGTATAACCCTTACCATGAAAATTTGTTCACCTATCATGTCCTAAACACATATCCTGTTTTCCATCATCATAAAATTACGGCTCATGTGGAAAATAAGCAAGTGAGCTTAACAAAGTGGCATAAAAATGACATGCTGGTGTCTCTTCTCTAGTTCTCCCTGGACAAGAGCAGCCACTTCTCCTCCAACTAATAAAACAGTTAACCAATATTTTTTGCCTGGTGAGAAGATGCTAGTCTATAGAGGGAGCAGTGGGGATGAAGGCTGTGGGATGCAGCACTGAGCTTGCTCCCTTCTCTGCACAGCCACCACTCCCAAACCCAAGCATAGTGCAGAGCTGGGAGAGAGATAAGGATAAGAAAGTGCCAAGACTTATTCTCCCTTTCCTCCATCTGCCACCTGCACATAACCTGATTTTATGAAATGATCTGGGAGACTTTCATAGGCAAAAGCACAATGATTTCTATTCTACTCACTTCCAGCCCTTTTATTCCACAAGCAAGAGTCGATAACCATCTCTTGTAATTCTATAAGCTTCATATCGTCTCCAGGAAATAATTGAACCCTTTGTGGCTTTGAGAGCAGCATTTTGGTATTTTTCCTGGCATTGAAATACTGCTGGATTCTGTTTAAATGGAAGAGATGGCCAATCCAAATTAAATGGGAGAAGAGAGAAGGCCAAAAGGAAAAGTCTGCTGCCTGCAAATAAACAGAGTGAGTGGGGAGAGACCAACTGTTCCTGATGGGAAGAACAAGTTCTTCCACCATGTGTTAACTGGCCTGACTCTGCCTCACTTTAAAAATAGATGCATTTGGAGTCTGAGCCAAAACCCTCAATTTCACCAGTCCCCCACTTCATTCCGTACCAAAATAACCTGACATGTTCCTGTTTTGACACAGGTTTCTCTCACTCCATCATCAGCATTGCACTTCTGCAAAATAAGTAATTCCACTAGATACTGGAATTCCAGATGGCATACACCCTACGCACATGTAGAGGAAATAGCAGTCCAGTCTTACAAAGTCCATGCCCAAAGTATCATTAGCTACCCAATCACTGTTGAGCACTTGGATATAGGATATCCCTCGATATTTTCAGCCTGAAGATTGGAGTCCCACTCCACAGTCAGCCCTCAGTAGTTACAGGATAGCCCCCGTGTTGGCTATGTACCATCACAACTTTTACACAACCTCACAAGCATTTTATATGCTGATATTCAAATATATTCCTGTTAGGCTTTCCTGCCACATCCTCCTACCTGCCTGCCATTGATTTCATGCCTTTCTCCTCACTTTAGTGCCCACAGGCTTCTGCTGGAAGCACTAATGAGAGCAATGTGCAAACAAATGTGAAAAAATAATCTCTAATGCTGCAGGCTCAGAAGCCATCAGAAACCAGAGGATGTTTTCTGGCAAAACAGCAGCAATAAAAGCTATTATCTAAATAAATGATGTCTCAGGGCATACAAGCTTAGCATTAGCAAGGAGATCATGGTCTGAAGGCACTCTTACCACTGTTTCTTACCACTTTCAGGGAAATACTGACACAAGAACCTGCCATTACATTACACACTGAAGATGCTGGCTGGTATTTGGATCTGTTGACCAAAGTTCATTCAACATGCAAAATTACTGGAATCTTTGCATTTCTTCTTGTCTTTGTAAAGACGCTTGATTTTGCTAAAGAGTAGTTAAATGCTATCATCCCCATTTTACACAGGAGGTAAAAACACCTAAGAAAGGTTACACTCAAGTGACTTCTCTCTGGGCATGCAGGAAAACAGAAGTATAACAAAGCTACAAGCCTGAAACAACTCTCACCATCAGCAAAACGATGACTTTCAGCCCATCTTCTTTGACTACAGATCCCACAGGGCAGTCACAGAGATGCAGTGTCTACCTGCCCTCCTTTCAGTGACCATAAACTCCTTGCAGCCCCCATGAGCCTCCTCACTGCCCAGGAACAAGCTGATGCGTGGGGACATTAAGCTTTTAAGAATGCCACCACACAAGGTTTTCTCCCTCAGCTGCAGCCATTGGGGTCCATACAGCAAAGGATGAAAAGCTCATTGGGAAGCATGGGGGCTTCTCAGTTGTTGCCACACTTTGCACAGAGTGATTATGACAGTTGTCTAGAGGGTTGTGACCACTCTATATGACTCATACTGGAGCTGGTGAGGTGGAGGAAACCAAAACCAATGGCGCATTTGTTGCTGGCCCTGATAGACCTCCTATTGATAGCTCTATCTCACACTGGGACAGCTGCTTCAATACCAGAAATTCTTCACAGCCCCTCTAGCCCTCATGGTGCTACCAGGAAAGCTCCAGTTTCAGTTAAGAATTCAATGGCTGGCAAGTGTATAAATCATAAAAGTAGCTTTGTTCTGTAACACTTCAAACCTACTCGGTTCTCTCATATTGCTGCAGTTTGCTGGCACTTGCTGTTCAATTTATATAAGCTAAGCTGTGCAAACTCATGCCTTTCCAGCCTGTGGACAGCTTGTTATACTGCACAGAGATGCTGCTCCTTTACTCCATGCTGTGTTTTCCTGACAGCAGGGCCTTTTTGGGAGAAGCGCAGCCACTTATTTTTTGGGAGATTTTATTTCACAGGAAGCCCAGACAACTGCAGGCTTTTAATACTGATTGAAACTGAGTAAAATCAGGAGGCTACATCCGAGCTGATTACTTTCAGCAAGCTCTGTGCCTCAGCAAGGGTTGGAAAGCAAAACAAGGGCACTGGCAGCTAGATGCCAAGGAGGAGGAAGCATGCCCTTTGCAGACATAGCCTCGGGTGAAGGCTGAGCTTCAATTTGTGGATACCTCCCCAGGGCGCTGCCCTGGCAGCCAAGAGAGAGCACGGGGGCAGAAGCTGCCATGCCCCTGGTCCCACCCTGCCCCTACCCACCATTTTACCCAGGTGGGAAAGCAGTGATCCGTGGGCAAGAGGGGTGGGACCAGCCTTTCATCTGGTGTGAACTTCTGCAGTGCCTTTGATGTTCTTGGGTCTGGCACGTAGGTTGGAGTGGGAGCCCCATAATAGTAATGTGAAGCCAGTGGAACCTGCTCAGATGCTCAGATCCTCTGAAAATCTGGGGTGTGTGGGGCTGCTGAGCATGGAGATCTTTTGAATAGCATGACTTGCGGCTGTGCAGATGCTCAACCTGCAGGCATCTAATAAACGAGCAAAGAATTTGAAAGAAAAACAAAAGCTTTGGTTTTCAGCAAAATTTCCAAATTTCTTTCTGATGCAAAGCACTGAGTTCTGTCATTATTCAGAAATCTGTACTTATGCTCAGCAGTTTAAGCATTTATTCAGTCCAGTCAAAGTGTTTCCAAATAATTCTTTTTTTTAAAAAAAAAAAAAAAAACCTTAAAAATACATAGGAGGGTAGGGGTTGCACAAGCTAATTATCAGCTCCAGCTCAGCACACTTTGCCCTCTCACCTTCTTGATGTTTGAATTGCTGGACTCTCCCCTCTTGCAGGTTGTCAGAGCTGCCTGCTAGGAAGACTTTTGATTATTTTCTAGGACTCCCCAGTGCTCAGCAGTGTGGCACACATCGTTATGCTGAGTGATAAGCTGAGCTGGGACAATCAACCACCACAGCTGAGAGCCATCCATATCTGGGCTCCCATGGCCAAAGTAAGTCATCACACATGACCATGATAGAAAACTGGTTTTGTAAGTGGAATGTAAAGCCTCCATGGATCCCTAGAGTCCAGGGGATGGCTCATCTTGTGAATTTTTACCCTCCATCCCAAGGGCCAAGAGGGCCCATGGGTTGGAGTGCAATGAAAAAGAATCATTATTTGGGAACATGGATGGAAAAATTGAAGTGGCTAAGAGACATATTTCAAAGCTCAGGCTATGTATATATATTTACAGATGTGTGTCAGTGTATGTATATAAATAAGCCTCTCTTTCCATCACAGAGATGTACAAACCTACATGCCCACACACGTCCATCAATTGTCCCTTCATTAAGTGCAGCCCAGTGATACATTGCTGCCTACACTGTGACACTCCTAAGTAGAGATGGACAAAAGCCAAAGAGCTAATTTTACTTGTTTCCAATTGGGCGATGCCCGAGCTTTCATGCTTGCTGGGAGACTGCAGTCCCATAACACTGCCAGCCCTCTTGCATGCAATGTGTACATCCCATGTTGCTGACAAGTTTAAAAGTTCTCAACAACCAGACCGTTTCACCTCTCTCCCTCCATCCAGTCTACCATACCAGACATCTCACCACAATTTTTATTGCGCTATTAGTGACATGTAATGATGCACTGTTTACCAATTGCAAAATCAACACGGACAGGCCTGTTTACACCTACTGAGGAAGGTGTAGCAATTGGACTCAAACTCTCATTTACCAACGTATGTCCTGAAATCAATGAGATCCAAAGGGACTCAGAATCTCAAAAGTGTCAGTTAGGGTCACAGAAATACTCGAAGGCAAAGAAAAGGCCTAATAGGGGAGAAGAGGAAAAATAACGAAGTATCTGCCTGTAGGACATAACAAATGTTTCCTGCAGGAAATTAAAACTTTTAAGTCACTGAATGTATGGTATTGTGCATGCCCACCTAAGCCTGTGCCAGGAAGAAGAAATAAAAGATATGGGAAAGGGAAGGGAACAGGAGCTGGTACAGGAACAGTGCTTGATAACCAATGGTTTGTGCTCAAGTTTCAAACCCCTCCTCTTTCAAACCTCAGGCCGTGAGCGCTGCTACTGGGCTGTGGCAGCCAAGGCTTGTGCCAGCACTGTGGGCACTTGTAAACCATTTGAGTGGGTAACATCCTGATTCACGGGCCATCACACATTTGGGCACCCACATTTTGCACATGGAGCAAAGGGACAACACAACCACCCTGCTAATCCCAGAAATGCAAAGATCGCTTCCTTTAGGGTGGATGCAGTGGCAGTAACAGTCCATGGTAGGACTGTGAGTGAGCCAAAACCACACAGAAGAATCACTGTGTATAAGCAAGGAATCTGTAGGTGGGTAGGGAAGGGCTGGGAATAGATGCAAAGAGGATAAACACATTGCTCATGTCTCATAAACTCTAAAAGCCAAAGGAAGTTTCCCTAGGGGTAGCCCTTGATCCTTTCTGTAACCTTCCACACCAGAGTTTTTTGATGCTTTCTCCTTTCTTTTTTTTTACTTTTTAAGGATCCTCCCATTTCTAATTAACACTGCATTCTTACCACCCTACAGGATGAGGCCTTCAGTGGCATTCTCTGCATAAGGCCAACAAAATACAGAAATTTCACCCATTTGTTGCTGCTTCTCCGAGTTGGCAGGTAAAACTCTGTCTCACTAGGAGCATCCATGTTGGAATGAGCAGTCCATCAGACCCTCGGCATCTTTTGTCCCTGGTTTTTGAGCAGGAGACCTTTATTATGTGAGGTACTAGAGCCTTCCTTACCATTGTACCAGTGGCTCAGAGCATCTTCAATCTTCTTAAGTTCTTTATAGAGAGAGCAGTGAGGAGCTGGAACAGGCTGCCCAGAGAGGTTGTGGATGCCCCATCCCTGGAGGTGTTCAAGGCCAGATTGGATGGGGCCCTGGGCAGCCTGGTCTAGTATTAAATGGGAAGTTGGTGGCCCTGCATGTGGCAGGGGATTGGAGATTCATGATCCTTGAGGTCCCTTCCAACCCTGACCATTCTGTGATTCTGTGATTCTGTGACATGCTTTGGATATTACTAGCACATACTTACTGTGGGTACCCAAGCAATGCAGAAGTGTGTGGTCAACATGCATGAGCATTTGGATCACTTTGCATTCTCTGTGTCCTCCTAGCAAACACCTAGCAACAGAAAGAGAAGAGTAAAATCAAGAGTGATAAATCACATCCATACATCTTTGAGCATGTTGGGGAAAAAAAGTAGGACATCTCTTACAATAGTATTTTAAAAATTTAGCACCCTCTGACTTTGTCATCACAGCTCTATATTTTAAGAAGATGCATATTATGATCATGTGTCTAGCCCTGGCTCTAATGTGCTATGTTTATTGCTTTCTGCTTGGAAAACACCTCCGAATTTCTGAATTTTCCTTGCTGGGGATAACCTTCTGTATTCTGTGGGATTTACCTTCAGAATAACTCAGAGCACTGAAAGTCTTTTTACTTTACCATACCTCAGATAAGCTTTAGGCAGAGTCCATCTCAGTATAAACTGTATTTTTAGTATGTATTTTTGTCACTAACTAATTAAGAGTGGAGCTGTAAGTAAGAGATACCAGGCTTACTCTCTGCCAGATTAGCAGTAATCCAAATAGCACTTTGTCAGCAGCCTGAACTTTGTGTCTAAAAGGCTGAAATGAAGATGCAATGAACATCTGCCCTCTTCTTCAATAGCAGAGTAAGGCCTAAAGTGACAGGTCTCTCCATTCAGCTCAGACATTTCGACCTGAGCACATCTCTGTTCTGGAGAAAGCAGAAACTGGCCCCTGGGATTCCAAATATCAGGACTGACAAGAGCATGAACAGGCTGCACTGGGAGACCCACAAAGATTGGGATGAGGCTGGAGGAGATACTGCAGCATCCAGGCTTGGAGGAGGAGAGGAAACATTCACTGAGAGAAGAAAACATGATCCAGATCCACCACTGGGAGCGGTGCTTGCAAGCAGCAACACTGAACAGACAACCCCAGAGCCAGCAAGAATTTTTAATAACCAATTTCATTGAACCCAGATAACATGCTCATAAATAAACAAGTAAATAAAGAACAGCTCCTCTGAAGTTGCACATGAGTTTTTGTGTTAAGCATGGAGCATGGTGACAGGATCTGTCGGGATCGGTTTAACCTCATGCAGCAAACTTCACAAGGCATTAGTCAGGGAAACAAGGAGTCTTAAGCCAAGCAAGAAAGCCTCCTCCTGACAAAGTCAATGGCTACTTCTCTTCATGTGGTCCTCTTTTCCCTCTGCTCCTTCACCCACAAATCCAGTCCAAAGCCAAATATTGAATAAGACCCTGTTCAAATTATGTTTGAATGTGACGTGAGTTTGCATGTGCATACATGTGTGAGACTAAAACCTGCAGGTGGACAAGAGCTGCAGGATCAAGACCTCAGATGCCATCTGGCGTACCCTATTTCTGTCTTTCAGGAGGAAAATCTTGCTGAATGGGAGGCTTCTTTTCACCAGGGCAAAATGCTCAGGATCTACGTTTTAAAATAACTAGGAAATACTACTGAGAAGAAAGAGTACTTCTTTTTTCCTAGAGTTATGTATTTTTTACCAAGACAAATAGTTAGAACTAGGGACACATTTTAAAGACTCTTCAATCTCTCTTCTCAGTGAAGCTACAACACAATTCACTGACCCTATCAGAGTACTGCATTCCTCTTCAAAGGGGCACTGTGTGACAAAATGATAAGTATACTCAAAAGAAATAATTACTCTTGCAAATTGACAACTGTGGCAAAATGAAGCATGTAAATGACCTTCATGAAATTAGAGAGAAATAAAGCAGGAGACAATTTTGAAGGGCTTCAAGAATGCTTGTAGCTTCTTTGGCAGGTGTTTTCTCTCAGGGGTGAGTGGGACAGCGAATAATCCCAGAACATTAAAAGTAGGCAGAATATCAGAAAAGACAACATCACCTCATACTTTTACACTGCCTGCCAGGCTCAGGTAAGCATTAAACCAAAGGAGAGCATTTATCTTGGTTTACCAAATCAGTTTGTTACTACAAAAGGCATTTGCTCAGTGTTTCATCCATCGTACAACTAGAGTTTTTCTATTTCTTTTCTGTTCAGGAAAAAGCCTAAGACTCAGCTGTCTAAGGTGAGGGGATAGCAATGTGGCTTTGCTGAGGAAACAAAACTTACTTCCTTTCCTGCCCTTTTTCTCCCCGTATTTGGGGAACTCTGCTATTGTTCTTGCTTTGTCACTGGTGGGTAAATGAAGGCCTTGGGAGCCAGGATAAAGTAATCTGTGAGCCACAAGAAGCAGAGGACAGCCACCTGAAGCTCAGAGAGAAAACCAAGAGGTTTGTCTGTTCTCTCTTCTCCTGAGAGCTCCCCATCAGGAAACACAGTGCCTTGGCAGATCCCACTCATCAAGAACAAGGCCCTGACTGCACACAGCCCCAGGTCCCAGATTCACTCCCATCCTTTCATGCCTTCTGCCTCCCTTCTCTCTTTCCTCTCTTCCATTCCCACTTCCTGGTTCCCTCTTTCTAAATGGTGGCCTCTGTCCATCATCCATGGTGAAGTTTAGGAAGGCTCTGCAAAACCTACTCAGGCTCCGTATGCACTAACAAATACAGGTTCAGAAATGACTCGTACTTTGGAAATCTACAGATAAATCCTGGCTTATACTCAAAAGGGGAAGCAAATTCAGAAATGTAGGCTTCCATCAAAATCACTCTTTTTTCCACTCTATACAAATTCCTGTCCACAATATACATGGCTGGATCCAACAGAAAATTATATTTCTGTAGCAATGCCAGCCACTCCTCTCAGTCATCCATTCCAGTGCACTTTGCAAGAGGGCATCCTTGCCCAGGAATCCCCAGTGGCACTATGATTTCATCTGCAGCAATAGCAGCCATGTAAATTTTATTAATAAAGGCTTTTAGTCTTTAACTCTCTATAGAAAGAAGGGGGGGGGGAAAGAAAAAGAAAAAAAAGAAAAAGAAAACAACAATGCTGTGAAGTGGTTTGCTGTGTTCATGTTCTGCACACCATATGCACACAGGCTGGCAGGCAGGACTTTACTTGTGACGTGAGTTGTGGTCAACAGAGGAAGCTAAAAAAGGAACTCAGGGTTTCTATTAACCGAATGGGGGGATATAGCTTACTGGAATCTAGGATGTGTTACTGCTGATTTACATACTGCATAGGAGATGTGTGCCTCAGAGATATGTCACAGATCACCAAGAACAAGCCATCCTGTAAACTGAAAGCATCTTCCAAGAAATGCTGAAAATCCGAACTGCTATTGCTCAGAATATTCATGGAAGAACTACATTTGCTTTCTTCCCCCTCTGAGATGTTTCAGGCATGGTATACAATTTTGAGAAGGACCAAAAATCAACTAGACATGTTGACAACACAGAGCAACAAGGTCATGTCTCCAAATCTGGCAGAAATCCTGAGCTCTGAACCCTGAATGAGGAACAGCCTCATGCCCACTATGAACCTGGCCCTCCAAGGTCTCAAGAGACAAAATAAAGCCTTTGCTTTAAGGAATTCCTTTGACTTCCCCTTAGCAGAATTAGACTTTGGATAGATAGTAAGAACTGAGTCCTTCCAGTTTGTAAACATTTCATCATAAGAATTTTCTCTTATCCTTCTCATTGGGGTTAATTATCTCAGTAACAGCATGGTTTCTCCTGAGAATCACTGTGTTTGGAGATTGTCTTATCTGTTTGGAACAGCCACGGTTCACAATTCTCCTCTTTGGAAATCCCCTGACTTAACTGAATTTGAAAGGGAAAAAAAAGTTACAGTAGTGTTGCTTCGAAGAACTGGTGCAATTTCTGTAGCATCCTCATATCCTCTGAGTAACGCAGCACTTTCTCCTCCGTAAGAAAAAGGTAGTCATTCATTCTCACAGAAATTCTATGGTCCTGTCCAATCAACACTTTTACTGATGGCAATGAGACTGGCGTTCTTCTTTCTGAAGATGATCACAATGCTGCCAAATCTGGGATCAATATAAGCTACAATCATTTGTCATTTGTATTGGGTTATGAGTTAAACCCATGAGTTGGGCCACAGATCTCACCACCTCTCAGGCTGATCCCTGCAAGAACTTGAAAATGTTTGAGTTTTTTTTCCTCTCTGGTGAACTTACTGTCTCCATCGCTGAGGAACATTAAGATGGTCAGTAAGGTAAAATTCTCACCTCAGTTGTGTTTGGGGCATATTAGGAGCTAGGGATGAGACAAAACAACAGAGTAACCCAAGCTGCTGTCATGACGTCAACCTCAGGATGGCTGAGGAAGCAGCTTAATCTCACACTTGCACAGGAAACTCAAGGTTTGAGCTACCTCAGGCAGTGCCTCTAACCCCAGATTCAGTCCCTTATCTGCCAGGCTCTCATCTGGGTGGAATAAAGCCAGTGAGGGAAATCCTTACTCTTCTGTTTCTACCGTTTCAGGCTGTACAGACCCAAGGTTCCAGTTTTGCATTTTTCTCTAATTATACATAAAGCTGAAGACCAAGAAAACAGTTATTTCAGTGAACTTGCTAACTGCTGCCTCACTGGCCGTACAATATTAAGTAGATCACTACCTCTTTCTGTAAGTGCTTTTTATGGGAAATGGTTGGCTCATGTAATTGTCACATACAGAGAATTAAACTCCATTCCCTACAGAAAGGACAGAATATTAAACACGACACAACACACTCACATCAGTGACTTACCTAACCCTCACTGCTTTTCTGTGTAGCCTTTCCTTTGCTGCAAATTGTTGTTTCATGGCACATGCCACAAGAGTACATATGTTTTCTGCCAGCATCTCGGCCAGACTTTAATGCTCACATTCCTTTTACCTGAATTCCCTCTGCAGGGAAGTGCAGACATTAGTCTTCCCTGGCAAAGAATACTCCTGTGCAGTGCAAAGCAGTGGCCGTGCTTCACACCAGAAGCCTGTAAGCGCAAGGAAAATAACTTGTGTTATAGGACTGAGGGAGTCTGTAAAGCATGGCAGGTCCTTCAAAGCAAGAGACAGTTTCGAAATGCTAGACATTGAGATTTGCATCCCTCACTCCCTCTCCCCCCCCCCCCCCACTGAGAGAACCAAAATGAGATGAGAGCTGATCCCAGGTAGGTTGCATTGCCACAAGAATATCAGATGCATGGATATCAGGGCCAGCATGAAGAGATAAGGCCAGGAGGGAGAACTACTGAGGACTTGTCCCTCCGTTGATGGACAAAAAGATGTATAGGTCAATATCAGTGGAGGTGGGTGGATGTGACTAAGAGCTGTGTTCAGAGCCAAGCCTGGGAAAATGTGTACCAGAGGAGAGACAGCAGCAAGCTACAAGGAGCTGAGCTTGCCAAAGATGATTTTTTAACAGCCAGCTCAGAAAACAACTATGATTTTAACAACCAGCTCCACGAAATAAGCCCAAAGTGCCTTTAGCACAGCCCTCACACTAACGGCATCTGAACTGTCTCTGAAAGCCTTCCTTGACCCTGCTCTGCATTTAAAATGAATTCCAAGGAACATTATAATCTGGACAAAGCAGAACAGAATTAGATTTAGGAGAGAGCAATGAAGGTGACTGCCCAAGGCCCAAAGATGGAGGGGAGCCGCACTAATGCACATCATCAGCAGAAGTCAGCCACTTTGAGAGGCAGGCAAGGAGCTGCCTTTGCCCTATGCCCCCAGAGTTTAATGCTGGCTGTGCTGTGAGAGCAGCAGGGCCAGGTCAACATTGGTTTGTAAGGCAGGAAACAAAGACTCCACACAAGATAGCAGTGAGGTGACTTAAACATTTACAGGCTTGCTGCAGGCAGGGGGTTAGGAGAAGTCAAGTTTTGTGCAAGAAGGCAGTAAATTTCCTGTTCAGATCTGTACATTGTTTTTTTTCCCAGAAGTAAAGCTACTACTTTCAAATTCATCATTGCCCTGGTGTACAGAGCAGTGTCTGGGTGATTCACATCTGTTGCTGTGTGGCTGGCTGCAAGCATCACAGACACTTTCAGTCTAATTTTGCCATGAACAACTTTGCATGAGCAAAAAGTTTTGAAAACCTCTTAGGATCATTGCACATCTTTGTGCTCTGGGCACATCCTACCACCCGTTTCCCCTTCAGACTGAAAAAAGACGCCAAGAGGGAGGGGAGCACCACGGCCACATAGATCACTAATGTTGGTGTTGTGCTCCACCAAGAAGCTATTCTCTAGAGATGTGGAAGAAGCCTGGTAGCAAAACAAGCTCTGGGTCACATTCCAGATGGCACAAGAGTGGGCAGTACTGAGAGGAATGAGAAAAAGTGAAGACATCCTGGTTTCATTTGCAGCCACAATAACAGTTCACAGGGTGAACCTGAACCCGACCCAAATTACATTAATTTGCATCACAATGAAAACACACTGTTGCAACAGTGGTTTGTGTCCTGCCTCCTCCACCCTACATGATTTTCTGGAAAAAAAAATAATTTCTATAGCATGAAGTTTTGCTCAGTACATCACTTCCTCATTCGTCCCCAGCTACTTCTCCATCCAGGGCTATATCATCTCAGCCCTACTCTGGGGTATGAAATGCCATCCCCAAGAAGAAAGAAAGGGCTTCAAGTGCATGGGGAGGGAAAACTAAAGAGAAAACCACTCATTCTTCCCACTCAGCTTGGAGGGAGAGCACAGACTTCCCACAGGGGAAGAACATGCCTTGTGCACCCCAGCTGACTCTGAAACCTTGTCATCTGGTCTCTGGTTGGCATGCAGTTACTTCTGTGTCCTATAAGGATGTTACCCCCTTAGTCCACTCAGAAGAGAGAAAGGAAATACTCAGAAATGTGCCCAACAAGTCATGTTCTCAATAAAACATTGAACAAAATTGGCATGCAAACCTTACTTATCTTGATATATGTAAATTCATTGTGAAACTTCAGTTTAAAGAGAAAGATTGCTGTGCTAAGAGGGAAATGAGTGGCGTCGTGCCAGCCATGCTGCTCACAGGTGCCTGAGGTCCTCACCAAGCATCTCTCAGTACCTTGTACAAGTATTGGCTGAAAAGATCTTTAATGTGTGCACGATACGATGGCCACCTCTAGAGCTTGGTTCTGGGCTGGTATAAGCCAGTACAGATTATTTTGGTTACATACACAGAGGTTTACACCACTGCCACGTCCCACAGACAGAGCAGAAGAAACTTTTCTTCTGAGATTTAACAATGGGTCTTTGCTTTCCTGCTTCCAGGTATTGTGATGGAGTTGGTAAATCAGACTACAGCATGTCTCTGAGACACACGCCCTGTTTCTGCCATACCCCACTGCTTGCCAATGCTCCTTGCTACTAAGAATAGGCCACAGGTAAAACATCAGCATAGTATGGATCTGATTGGTCTTCAAATCCTTGTCCAGCAATATATTTCTTCCATAGCCTCAAAAATAATGTCAAGTCTTTGATTCTCATAGAAAACTCACACCGTTGTGTCTTTCACATCACTATACGAGGACATAAAGCATCACTGGGCGGAGATCATGCACAAAATATGATATATGAAGGTACCTTAAATGCCTACACAGCTCTTGACACAGGTTTCACGGCCCTACTGCACACTTGCAGACCCGTGACATTGGGCCACACATGCAGAGCAAAGACACAGTGAACCTTAAAGAAACTTCAGCTATCATGAGAAAATTTTGATGCAGACACAAGAAAGATACCTCCAAAAAAAACAACAAAACATAACTTAGTAGCCCTAAAGTACTGCTGTCATCTGTAAGAGATTTCTTTTGCACCTTTGTCTCAAAGCTTGCTGAGCAACACTGATGGACAAGCCTGGTCAAGGGTTGAGAAATACTTTGTCTGAGGGACACAGATGGTCAAAGTTGGCAAAATCTTTTGTCTGAAGATTTGCAGGCCAGGGAGAACAAGAGAGAGATAAGCCACAGCTTAATGACTGGGAAGCAGTCTTTTGTGTGGGCCTATCTCAAGGAAGATGGCCATCTCAGGAGGCACTCCTGCACATGACTCCCCAAGCACCTAGGAGAAGCAGAAGAAGGATAAAGAAGGGATCAACAACCATGAGGTGTGATGCCTGCCTGCTGATGGACTCTCCTGGGCCTGCTACCTGAGACCTGCCCCTTCCTCCTGGACTTGCTCTGTTGCTGTACCTGCTTGCTGCCTAAGGCTGGCCACCCTGCTGCTGCTCTCCTCGTGTGCTTTTGCCTCGGACCATTTGAACGGCATGCAGCGGAACGCTGCTGAATCTTGCTGGTGATTATCCCTGCTTTATGTAATTCTTGCTTCTTTCCTATCTTTTCTGTTGCTCTCTTTTCCTTCCCCATCACCCTAATTGGTAATAGTCTCCGGCCTCCCCTTCCCCATCTCCCTGATGATTAAGATTTGTAATAAACTGGTTGGACCAACATTTGAACCGTTGTTTCTTAATCTCACATTGGGTATACATATATCAAAGAACCTCCTCTCCCTCCTTTAAAATGGAGCAAAACACCATCCCAGCCCATCTGTATGACAGAAATACGTGTGTTTCATAAAAAATTCATAGCCATCACTGGCTATAAAACCAATATAAAGAGGACATCCTACCCAATCATTGCAAGGTCAAAGAAGGGAGGAACAAATTGGGCTGTCTCTTCAACCTTACCTGTGACGCTCCTACAGGCTCCCATTGCAAGATGCACAGCAGCTGGCCTGCTGACTATGGCATCTCCTCAAGTTCTGAGACCACGGCAAGTCACACTATCTGATCTTCCTTCCACAGCCACAGATTCTTGACTGGACTCACCAATACCACTTGCACACAGGAAGTCAGCCAGTGCTTTGATTCATACTGGGGAGCAGTGACCAAAGCAGAGACGGGATAGACACACAGTGGAGGGTCAGTGGAGGTCCCAGCTACTTTTTGCCACCAAGCTCATGGCAATGACCCTACTGCATATCTAACTTCCACAGCCATCACAGAGCCAGAAGCTGGTGCTTTACGTTCCAGGTACATGACTCCATGGCCCCCAGTGAGCATCACAGGCCCATTTGTCCCCAGATGGTGGGCTTGGCCCTGAAATTCAATAAAGGTCTTCAGAAAGATCTGAGTTCCTCATGACTTATACCGTGTTGTAGGCCCTACTGCCACCCTCAGCTGTGTTACTGGCCTCTTAATCTTGATTCATTTTATTCCAGTATTGGTCCCTACTCTGCTGATGAGACAGAGGTTATGCTTATTGGTACTCCTGTATAATAAACAAAACCCCCAAAAGAATACCACGAGCATGAGCACATATGTTGCAAAATCTGAGCGAATTCTCAGTCACCAGAAGTGTCTGATCTGCCTGTCACTACTGAGGTGCCTTCCTCTCACTAGCACCAGCTAACAGAAATGCTGTGCAGTGCTGTGTCATGTAGCCACACTACAGCCCACTACCAGCTGGCAGGTGAGAAGGGAGCATGGGATTTTATCAGTGCTGATGCCCAAATGCGGAAGCAAGCAAGCATAAATTAGGAAACTACAGCAACTCTTCTTGTGGTGTTGTGTTTCTGCTTGTGCAAAGAGGAGGAAATGTTTGTAAAGCTCATTTCCCAGAATGAATCGCCTCTGATGGAAGGAGGTCCTGTTGAACTTCCCTGTGCTCATCTCACCTCCACAGAGCTTTTCTGCCTGCACATGGGCAATGCAGGGTCACCTCTGGGGACTCTCTTTGCTGAGCTCCATTCAGTTGGAAAAAGAAAATGGATAAAAAGAGGTTTTAGAATCTGCCAAACCATCCCTTTGCCAACTCTGATAGAGTATCACTGTTGTTTTGCACTCAACTTTTACAAAAGCAAGAAAACTTCCCATTCTTATGGCACAGCCACCAGTTTCATAGGCTTCACTGACCAACATTTGCAAGGTTTTGTCCTTGTTTGCACTTTTCCTTCAAGGAAATGATAACATGGGGTAGATATCGTACAAGGCTGGTCATAGATTGTTGAACATGCAGTCTCAATAAAGGTTTTGAAAAATAACTTCCAGTGACTCACAGCCACATGACTTTGCCTAGTCTCTCATTCCTTCCTCGGTGTTATCTTATAGTCTAGTGTTGCAGTGTCAGAGCAAGGCATCTCCCAGGCCACAAGAAGTGCCTAGAAAAGCCCTGGAGATGGTGACAGCAGCAATTTTCTAGCTCACAAAGAACAAACTAATGTGTGGTGTTTTTCATGGTAACAGCTGCTTCCTCACTTATGCTGAAGAAAGTCCTGCCAAAGCTTTTCTATTTTACTTCTTACATAAGAAGTATATATATACTTATATATACTTATACTACTTATATATACATATATATATATATACACACACACATTTGTTTGTTTATTTATTTGCAGTGGCAGAAACCACTCAAATTTAAAAAAAAAAAAAAGAGGAGAGAAACCAGTCCTGGACTCCACCGTTCAGCTCAGGCAAAGAATGCTGGAGGTGGTAGCTGCCAGGATGACATAGGGATAGTGATGCATCTGACCAGGAGTCTTTGGGTAGCAAAGAGCCATGCAGCATGTAGAGAGAAGGGCGTATATTTTTCATACACACAACTTGTTGTTCAGGGTGCATACGCCCAAGCTGACGCACACAGACAGCAAAGCTGCAAATTTTGCCTGTGTGTCTCAATTAGGTGGAGCAAGGAACTCTGCCTAGCAGAGGTCACCCAACACTTTCCATAAGAAGAATGTGTTTCAGTTTGCTTCAAGTTTGCCAGATTTCAACTGTTTGGGCTGGATTTTTTCCATGCATGCTGTCTGCCCCAGGGTAAGTGTTTTTTGGGAAAGTTTCAGCAAAATGATTCAGGTTTTCTCAGCACAAGAGTAAGGAGAAAATATATTTTGACCCTATTAAGGGCTACAGATATGAAAAGAGCTCTTTGCAGGGTTCTATAATTGCTCCATGCACTGGAAAAGGAATATGGTATTTGCATGGACAAAACTGGGACTTCTGCTGGCCCTGTGTGATCTTGTTCAAATCAGAAGCATTGTAAGCTTCCCAGAAACCTCAGTTTGTGCAGGAGACTTTCCAGGGTTTGAACATTCCACCTGTGTGTTTCATCCATAAGTATGAACCATCAAGGAAACAAAAGGCATTTGAATAAGGGGATGGGATATCAATGGGCTATGAGGGGACTGTGGTCCAAGCTCTGAGCTCTGTGAGAACTTCCAGCTCACAAAAAGCAAGTTGAAACTAACCAGTTATTGCTAGAGAGGCAAAATCTCCAAACCCAATAACTTCCTTCCTGGTCATGTGCTTAGACTCTCTTTTGGGGTAGCATAGTATAGCTTGTACTCTGGTAATGGTGGCAACCAGTGCTACAAAGACAAAAAAAGGAATGGGGCTATGCCTGGAGTCAAAAAGAGCATAGACATATCCCCTGGAATAAGAAGTGATGTCTTCAGTCTCATGTCTACTCATGGCAAAACCCATCAGTCAGCAGGCTTTCCTCTGGGAATGGCTCCAGGCAGAGGTTAACCTAAAGAAAACAATCCCTGACGCCTCCCTGGCTGCCTTAGGAAATGTGCTGTGGGAAACAAACTGCATACAAAAAAAAAAAAAAATCCTAACCGGAAAGTGAAGGTGGCAAAGTCAAGCCCCCAGTAGTTAAGAATTCCAAAACTGAAGTTATCTTGTGCTTGGCTCTCTTTCCTAAGCATTTTTAAAATGCGCTCTGATGAGATGTGCTCAGGTATCAGCATATGCAATATTGTTGATGCTGCTCTGGATATTTTTTGCGAGTAAACGGAAATTAAGCACTACTCTAAATAGAGTTCAAGAAAGCAATGAGTTTCACAATTCAGCCTCAAATACCTGTATTTTAGTAAATAAATAGATAGGAAGAACAAGTATCATAAAAAGATGAGCCCCATCACCTTGCAAAGCCCCATTACCTTGACAGAGAAACGCCTAATTTATACAAAAATGTCATGGTAAGAGCAGGAAATATCACAGCAATATCATTCTTGTATATACTCTCATTTTGCTGAAGAATTAGTACAACTGTTAAGGAATGTCAGGATTCATTAAGCAGAACTGGAAGTACAGCTGATACTCTTGGGCACTTGCTGGAAACTGCAAGAATTGATGGGAACGCCTTAAATATTAGCCTTCCTCTGATCGTTTGAAATGATTTTTGCTTATTTCTCCTTCTGCAAGCTTTCCCCATCCAACCTGACTGGAAATATACAAGCTCAGCTCTCTAATTTAATAATACGTTAATTGATAACAAAGGAGGAAAACGTGATATTGGCTATATAATTCATGTTTTATGGTGTCCCTGGGAACTGACATCTCTGCTGGTAACCTAGGCACTGAGATTATGGACTGTACACCATAATTCTGCTTCTAAGAGTCATGGACATTTTATAGAGAAAAACCTTTTCATTAATGAGTCAGAGATTATGGCTGCTGAAGATATTTTTGGTCCAACCTAGAAAGACAAAATAAATAGGAGATCTTTGCAACTCTGTATTTAAAACAGGCCAAAATTCCTAAGTGGCATTTCTGCAGATGTTCCAGGCAGAGAAAAATTGATCATTTTATCTTCACTTGAATTAAAATAAGTAAGTGGGCATCTGGATTCCTATCTAGGAGAAAAGATTTACACATTTGTCACTAAGAGAGGCTTATAAGGTAGAGAATACTGTGTGCTTTATATATCCAAGTGAAATGCTGTTTTGATCTGACAGAAAAGTACCTGGTTTTCCTTTTAAATTAATCATTTCTCTGGACATGGCCCTGCTGTTGGTTATTCTTCCCTGCCTTTTGGGAACAGGTAGGTAGCCACTGCAGAGTGCTGCACTAACAATATCAGAACAACAAATCTACAAATGGCTCTCATCTTCTGCAAAATCTCAGTTTGTTTTCCCAAAAACATATGCCTTGTGCAACCATGCAGCGTGTGAGTGAGTCCATGTATCTCTGGTTATCTGTCCATTCTACCCTTCCTCTTCACCCTCCTGGAAGACTTTATGCTGTTTAGGGATATTTCCAACAAAAGTGGCAGAGTGTCTCGAAGTTGGTATGAAAGCTCCCATTTTGTGCAAGCATGTGGCCAAGTAGAAGAAAGGAACTGCCATGATAGGCCTGGTGATGGACAGGCTGGAGCAACAAGAAATTAACTTACCCTTTATTAGACATTAGAGACTACGGGACCAAGGCTAAGCAGGCAAATTTCCACCAATGACAGAAGTTGCACAGTGAGACACTTCTGCTTTTATTTTTATGCCAAAGGAACCTGCAGTGAATGTTTTGATGGAAGTCGGGATGGATCGAGAAAAGAGAAATCTAGGAAACTGCATGCTTCTTGTGCCATGACTGCACAGTTATCTAAAAAGCAACAATCTTTCTACTCCTCATTCCATCCTCACCTTGACTAATTTTGTTCTTTAATTATGACTCCTGGCAACTTTCAATACAAATGAGTATTTTTCTCCTTTAGGTAACGCATGTTCTTGGCTCCAAGGAGGAGATTTGTCTGTCAAAATGTTAGCTAATTCTTTTGTATGTTAAGTATTAATTCTATTTATCTTCAAATTATTTTCAAATACTGGAGGCATTCTTCTCTGTATTGGAATGAAACAAGTGCTTAATTTCAGGTTTTCATGTTATTCTTGCTCAGATACGAAGCCAAAAATGAGTAATTAAATTCCCATTTAAACCCCATTTCCTTAAATACACCCATTCTCTTCCCACACACAGCCTCTGTGCTAGCCATGTATTCTCTCACATAAGGCCCACAGCCTACAGGGACAGGTATAGGACACAACCTTCCTGCAGATGGCCTATAACCACATTATTATTATTCCACCACTTACCAGAGAACACTAATGCGTGTATTAATGTGCAGGAGACCAAAGGTGCTCAAAAGACTTATTTGTCCTCAGCAAGGGAAGAATTTCTTGTCCCTGAAGCAAGGGATGGAGTGAAAAGCTTACTGCCACCTAAGGACAAGACTTTGCTCTCCTCACTGACTTCCAATGACAGCCTCCACGAGTCTGGAACTACCACATCTATATTTCTAGCAAAAAGAAAGCAAAGGGTTAAACATGGAGTGATATGAGGGAAACATAGAAATAAAGGTGATTTGATTAATACATATATTCAGGGCCAAAGGCAGTACTAGCAGTCTGGCAGCATGTTTCTGTGCTGACGTGCCTCTTGGTCCTTCACTGCCTCCAATATCCACTGCCACACTCCCTTACCAAGGGCTTCTCCCTGTGAGCCAAAGAAAGGGAATTGCAACATTTCTTACTGCCAAGCCATGACTCCTCTTGAATGAACTGAATGCAACCATCACTTGCTTTCATTATGCCTAGAGGAAGAGAAGTTTTGGATAAAATAGTCACCACCAGCCAGCTCTAACCCCTGCTGAAACATCAGAGGATGTGACTTCAAAGCTTTGAGGTATTCAGTATCCCAGATCCTAAAGACGCACTTAAGGGTCTGCAAAATGGAGGCAAAACTTTGGCAAGGGGCACAGACACAGACTCTTGTGCCCGTAGCAACATCAAAACATAAGCATCAGTGAACTCCAGCATCCTTCTCTCCCAAGGCTCCAGCAAAGGCCTCCTTGGGACAAAGGGTGGACATCTGAAGAGCAACTCGCACTTCAGAAATAGTTTTCTAAACTACTTGGAGGATGAAGTCTCCATCAGCAGGAAGGCATTTCCAGCCTTGTGCCACTTCTGCTTTTTCCAACAGGCAGCCTGCCTTGTGGCACACTGAGCACCATGGTTGTGAATCCATGCTTTCAAACACTGGGGAGGAACATAACTCACAGTCCCTGTCATGATCCTGTGACTAGTGATATCCAAAAAGTGAACACAACTTTTTAACAATCAACAGTTCATTGCTACCTGCAGCAGCACACTCCATGAAGTGCAACAGTCTGAGAGTTTTTCTTCCTTTGTCTTCTCTTATTCATACTCAAAGAGCACAGTCATGAGCAAAACCTGCCACCTTACATTCCCACCCAAGCTAATCCTGGAAGAGTCTATGGAGGTCTGAACAACATCTTTCTGGGTTTTCATCGTGTTTCTCAAAGCCTGTTGGATATCACTACTAAGAATACTCAGAAGGGAAGTAAATCCTTTAGAAAACTTTGGTTTTAGTAATCTGCTCGGTGAGAGGCAACACCACCCCTAATTAGAAGTGGGGAGGGAAACAGCTTTGCCTAGAGCTTGTGCTAAGTGATAAAGGAGCTTCCTACTCAGCCAAAGAGGAAACTGGGAGCCTGAGCTCTGCCATCTGGGCCATACCCACTTCACAGCCATCCCATGCCACCCTGCAGCCTTGTCCTGTCCTTTTTAATCTTTGCTAGTGCTATCTTCAAGAGTAGCGAGTAGCTTTCCAGTATCAGCCATAAGGAACAGTCATGAATACTGCCTCATTCTGGCCATCAAAAAGCAATCATCTGCTAAAGACTTTTCATTTATTCCCTATGGTGCCAGGTTCAGATCTGTGAAAACAAGAAAACTTGCTAATATGTTTTCAGATTAAATTGACCTTTTCTTCTCTTAATAAATGTGCCTAAAAATAATAAGAGTTCAGTTCCAGGTTGAATTAAAATTGTAGAGACAATAAGGACATATTCTTGCAGAGAACATAAAGACGTGCTGGATGACTGGGAATAGTAGGTGAGCAAAGGGTAACACAAAGACATCTGAGCACTTGTAGGACTTCGTGTTTCTCTGGAATGATTCAGCCCTACCCAACAAGCTTTCCCCCCGGATTTTCATTTTTTCCTGTGCTCCAGATCAAAGGAGCGGCAGTGAGGGGCTGATGCCCCTTCTCAGGAACCGTAGGTCAGGAGGGGATTAACACAGAGCCACTTTGTTTTGCCCTCTGCTTCATCTCCACTTGTGTGTATTTTCAGAGAGAAGTGGCTGGTGGGGCAGCTGAGTCCTTCATCTTGCACACTTTCTGCCAGCAGAATCCCCTCTGAGAGGGGAATTTGCTGCTGCCAGTCTGCAGCCAAAATTGCATGGTATCCATTGATACTCATTTGCCCAGAAAAGTTCACTTCAAAGGCAACAGCTGCTCTTCAAAGAGGCAACAAATTGCAGTGAAGTGGAGAATCAATGCCTTCTCCAGACTTGGCCAGAGCTCCTGCAAGGCATCAGAGGAACCTGGGCCCAGACTGCACGGTAAAAACCCGAAGTTGAAGAAAGGTGGAGGAAGCAGGTTGTTTATAAGTTTTCTTAAACAGAACACACACACACACACACACACAACTTTTACACTTTCTTCAAAAAGCAATATGTTATTTCTAACCCATTTCTGTGGGGTTTTTTTAATTTTTTTTTTTTTTAGAAGATTAAAGATGAGACATTATTTACTTTTCCTGAGATCACACAGAAAATACCAATGGTCGTCTGTCAGTTCTGAGCATCCCTGTAAAATTATAGGTATTCAGGCTCTTGAGAGGTAATACTAAAAAAAGTGAAAACTGATTTTTTGCCCATCATCTAAGCCTATGAAGTATGCAATTCTTTGAGGCTCATGTAAAAAGAATGTAAAAAACTATACTCAGATTTTTCAACGTCATCCAGGTGTCCTCACTTCCTTTTAGTCTTTTAAGATTGCTGCCCTATGTTACCATCATGTATTACTAAAAGGCCATGTGACACAAAAGAAGTCTCCAGACAGAGAGACATTCAGGCAGCCAGGAAAAAACTCCACCATCCTGTGTTCTATTTTATACAACTGCAAAAGGGTTTGTCGTATGTGAGAAATCTACACATTTATCAACTCAAAACACACAAAAAAAACCTCAATTTACATTTCATGTTTTTCATAACTTGCTTGGCCTGCTTTTGTTCACTGTCAAAAAAAAACCCCATATATTTGCATTTAATCAAAGACTTCAAGTTCCTATTATCCCACTGTCTCTCTCCCTGCAGTCTCTTCCCCTTTCTTACATCTAGGAGAGTGGCTGTGCTTAGGACCCAAACTCTGCAAATAAAGCTCTAAGGAAGAGCTTTATCACCAGGGATTCACAGATTTGGTTCTGGGTGCTTTGATCAGGCTCTCAATGGGGAAAAAGGCCATTGTGTTGCACAGCACTTTCCCTGAGAGCATCGCACCACCCTCAGCACTGAGATTGCGCCTGAGAAGGCCTAAAAGACAAGGAACTTCTGAAACATGAGAGTCTGACATCTTACCAAATGAAATGCTGATCTGTCTATTAGTTTTATCCTCCATAGTCTCTCCACAACTACCAAATGCTGTCTCACCAAACACTTCATCTTTTTCTAAAAGGATACATGGAGTCTACAGAAATGGGAACTCAGCACACTGGACTGTTTAGCACATGAAGAGAAAGCACAAAACACGCAAGGTGAGTACTCACAATACTTGTTCTAGGCTTCACACAAAACCCATGCAGGAGGACATCCAGGAACAGGGGGAAAAAAAAAAGAAAACCAGCTCAGAAGAACATGCTCCTAGTTGAAGTAGGCTGCTGTGATGGCAGTACTGGTTGTCTGTTGAATTGTAGCAGTTAGCTCTTTTACATGCCTGGTTTGCACCTCAGTAAAGCTTCCACGAGCACATCTCATCTTTTGTCACTCTGAAGTAATATGGAACTCATAATGCAGCATGAAACTGTAGCTTCATATCAAAGAAAATTTCTCCAGATGGCACTTCTCTGCTTCATGTTAATTACCCCCCAGTGCTTTCTGTACCAGATATGCTCCATTTACTAGAAAAATGTTTCTCTTTCCTAGTCCAGCTAGGTTTGCAATACCACCCACCTCACCACAGAATCTGAGCAGGTTCCAGAACTGTATTAAGCAACACGCCTAACATCTGTCACATGTGGTTTTTCTCTCTCTCTCTTTCTCTCATCCTCCTGCCCAGTGAAGGTCTATGAGTTCAGTAGCTTGTTTCACTTGGCAAAGTATAGTTTTATTTTTAAAGGTGCTTATGGATGTTCTTTAGAAAGTCAGCACCAGGAAGCATATCCTAAACAGAGAGCAGAAGGAAATATGCCTTACATTCTCCTTGGAGGGAATTTCTGCTGTGTGGTCTTGCACCAGTCCTTCAGAAGCCCTCTGTCTCCTGGAAAACAAGCTTACAAGTTCACCTGGATCTGAAGATCAGTTCTGAATATGATCTATGATCTTCAGAAAGGAACTCAGATTATTATTTTCTTTTGTAGCCAGAAGGTGCTTAACATTGTGCGCCCAGAATATAAATATAAAAACCATGAGCCTTGATGCAGTTCTCCTGCTCCAAGCCACTGAGATCACAAACAGAAGGCAGATGTTCATCAGAAGAAGCACTGATTCCTTAAATCCCATTAAACCACCTGTACATGATCAAACAGTATAGCCGTCTGGGACACACTTGCTAATTGCTGAGTATGAATGAGGAGCATACTATCTGCTCCATATCCACCCAAAAACAAATGGACCCAGAATATTTGTGCTGAACAAATTAGCTGCAGTAGAATTGCCAGGTCATGGTCTGATGATTGAGCACCAAGTGAGAAGGCCTGGCTAACCCAGGGAACTCAAGAGTAAGCAATGCACCTGAATGACTGGAAGGGATGAAGTCTGGATCCACCCCTCCTCACCCTCATTTAAGAGCCAACAGCCAAGGGAGTGGTATCTCTTTGGACAGTGACTGCATTCCTCTCAAGTTGTCACTTGTTTTTGGAATGGGTGAGCCAATTCTTCTTCTTTGTTACCTGCTGTTGTTTCACGGCGCTTGTCTCTCATTAGAAGGCACCGTCATAATCTTCTTCCACCATATGTTAGCTAAGCAAAATTGGTATGATTGGTATGGTTGACCTTAGACTAGAGCCACACTTTAGAGTGTAAGGTAAGACATGACATATTGGTACCAAGAGACGTTGCTTAACAAATAAAGAGGTGCAAATACAGATAAGAAGAGGTAGCCAGAAGGGCACTAAGTAGCAGGAGCAGGAAACTGGAGGGAGCAAGTGCATGCTTTTACCTTGTCTTTTAAATGAGCATGGCAGAGGGCTTAACTATCTGCTTGTAGCTTTCCGCCCCCTAGGATTTCAACTTATTTTTCAAGCTTCTTTTCTCATTGGAACCTCAAAGATTTATACAGAGAAAGGAAGGAACAAAGAAGGGAAGGGGAGAAAAAAAAAAGCCAACACAGCATTTCAAATACTCAACTTAGAAGGAGCCCCACGTTCTAGTTACTGGCCAAAAGAATTCTGGAGAATAAACAGTGAATTTTTCACTCTTTTTCATATGATGCAACAGCTCAGAAGGACCCAGGTAAGCCAATAACTCATCACTCAGGACATTCCAGAGAGAAAACAAACTTTGGTCCCTCGGGGAAAGCAATAGATGTCTTCAAAACAGTGAGGCCCTAACCATGCAATCATTGGCAAAAGGGAAACAGTAAAGGAGAGTGTAAGAGAAGGACGTGAAAACTGGTGACGGAGCAACTTCTTCGAGTGAGTTTTGAAAGAAAGTGCTTTTGCTGTGGAGGTCTCTCAGCATGCTGAGAGAATCTACTACTCCAAGCTGCCCAGGGATGCTAAGCAGGTTTTCTGCCTTTTCACCCTACACACTACATTACTTTCCTACAAAAATACTGCAACATGGTAGATGTCTGTGATGTCTCCATGAAGAAGGCCGCTTGACAGACAAACACAAAACTATAGGCCATCAGCACTACTCTACCTTCTGTTTTCCCTAACTACACAGCTTGCAGGTCATTTGTGGAGCAGACTTAGCTGGCCAGAAGTGTGAGATGAAATCTGGAAGGTAGAGCCTGGGCTGTGCTGTTGGAGATTCCGTGACACCATCTTGCAAGCCTCCTTGCTGTAAGATAGATGGCAGTTTCCCTTCACAAGGCTATTAGGTTTTGCTTTGATGCAAAGCCAGAAGAAGACAGTACCAGCTTCCAGGCAGCAATTTTGTGGCAGTGCTGCTAAACTGCTCCTTCTCCCACCTACTGTGCTGTTAAGAGCTGTTGGTGCAGTTCCGTAATGAGCTAGACCAGAAATCTTTCCAGCTGAAAAGGAAAAAAAAAAACAACAAAGCATCAAAGCAGAGAAAGTGGGAAATCTCTGCCAGCTCCATTCCCTGATCCAGTTCCTCATGTAACTTTCCTGGCAGGATGAGATGAGTGGGCTGGATGAGGAAGGAAAGGGATGCCTAAGTCCGTGTGTAGGCTGTACCAGCTGTGAAACTACTGCCTACATTGCATTAGGTGAAACTGGAAGGTCAGGATTTCAAGGCCTTCCACTCCCAGACTGCTATGACTTGCCCAGCTCCACCTGCTTGCAAACACCAAGCCCTCTTTTGCAGTACTTATGCTCAAATACAGGTGGCTTTGCTGGAAGAAGAAAAAAAAAAAGAAAAAAAAAAAAAAACAACATTGAATTCAACCTAGTTATTCCTCAAGCCAAGAAGACAAGCATCCCCTAACTGCTAACCCTAGGCATGGCCTCAGGTAGGAGCTGACCTCCGTTCAATTGTCTGGCAGCAGGGGCAGGTTGCTAAATGCTGACCCAAAAGGGACAGCTGGCAAAGCCATCCTGCTGCCTGTTGGGAGAAAGGACAGAAAGGGAATAAAAGGCAACTGAAATCAATGAAGCAGATGAAAACAGCCCGGTGTCTTGTCTTGTGGTACCAACAAGCCTCTAACTCTCTCCCATGCTTCAATGCCCATGCTTCACCCCTTCCAAAAGAAATAAGCCAGTTTTCTTACTGCATTAAGCACTGTTACCAATCAGGTTGCTGGAGTCCTAAGTGACTCTCTACATGCTGTGCTTTTTTTTTTTTTTTTTTTTTTTTTTTTTAAGTGGGAAAACACAAGAGGTTTGTTTTTCAGTTTTCCTTGAGAGTGACCCCCGAGGTCATTTTCAGAGTAGGTATGGCGAGAGCAAGCGAGAAACCCCTTGCAGCACCTCGGCTGCAGGCAGACGCACAGACAGAGCCCGGCAGCGGCTCCTCGAGTGCAGCCAGTAGAGGTCTCTCCTCCCCTGAGCCTCCCTTCGCAAATAATAACCTGCCCATAGAGGTGAGTTCACATGTGTCTTCCCTTCTGAATCCGATCTCCAAGCAGAATGACATTAATAAAGAGGGAAGCTGGTGGCTCAAATAGGAACTCAAGAGGAAAGAAAAGGAGAGGAAAAAAAAATCATAAGAGAAAGATTGAAGTCTGCTACATTGCAAAGCCTAAAGCATCAACTCCAGGCTTCCCATCTGGCAGGAAAAATGCACAGCACATTCAGCCCTGGAGCTCTGGCCTTCTTTCCACATGGATAGCCTCCTACGGAGCTCTTCCACCCTGCCCCATCAGCAAGGTGCAGGGACCCTGCTTGGCACATCAAGTCCCCACATTCAGTCTGTGTGGAGTCAGTCCTAACAGCAAGCCCTTTTCAACTTGTAGTTTTGGCCTCCACGTGAGGGCCTCTCTCACACTTATCTACTGTCTATACCACACAACCTTGGCCATAAGCCTTGGGACAGGCACCCATGCAGCAGTGACATTGTAGGGCTGGAAGTTGACCCTCTAACAAGTGGCAAAGTTTCCTGCTTATCACAGCACCCTGTAACAAGAGCTGGGAAAGGGGCAGCTCCCACTTCGTTTCCACCTCCTGCCAGTCAGCAGGATTTTTGCCTGCACCGCAAGGCACAGGCCTTTGCCTCTTGCTTTTGTTGCTCTGAGAGTCCAGGCAGGCACTCCGCCAAATCTGGGCTCTCCAACACATCTGGGACACCCGACGAAATCAGGGCATCTGACAAAATCAGAGATCCTCACTGCATCTGGGCATCCTAACACATCTGAACTGCAGCTCCAGGATGACAGAGGAAGATGGGGGGGCAAAGCTCTGGGGCTCTTTCACTTGTCAGAGCTAATTTTGCCTCATGGGTAACCTCCTTTAAGAGGATTTTTCTAACTGCTCCCTGTTGTATTTTGCTTCTTCAGGCAGTAGTAGAGGAAGAGTGGGTGGTCTGATGCTGATTTAGGCAGCTGCACTTTTTGTATTCAGCCAAAACAACATAGGAAAACATACATTTCCCCCACCTTTTAAGTAAACTAGTCATGAGTTTTTATTTTCAATTTAAAAAAAAAAAAAAAAGTACTTTTTCTTTTTTTTTTTCTTTTTGAAGAAATGCACACTGGATGGAGGAGGAAGCCCAGCTGGATGACACTGCGAGTGCCGTGCAGATACAGACTGGCCAGTTTGAAAATACCTCTCTTCAGCTCAGTAAGCATACCAGATGTTGGTGGGGAAAAGAAGAAATAGAATAAGGAAGAGAATGTTTTCAAGGATTTACCAGCAAAATCAAACCAGAAAACATCTCATCTCAAGACTGGGCAAAACACCTTACACAATATAATGGAATTACTGTATTGTAAACCTGACAAGGCATTTTGTTTTTGTCATTCTACAGTAAATATTTTCATTGGATGCATATTAAAAAAAAAAAAAGATACAATCAAAAAAGTAACAAGAGAATAATAGATTACTTTTTAAATGCAGAAAAAGAAGTATTTTAAAATGAAAAGATGAAAACATCAAAACAAAAAGATGCTGAAGGTAAATGCGTTGGTGTTTCTGAAGGGGGATATTCTCTTTTGAAAACTACAAAGTTCTTTTTCTCCAGGTTTTGTCATCTGGAGCTTCCCAGAAGCACGGATAGAGACGGGCATCTGAAGACTTCGCGTTGCCCCACACCCGACACCCTGTTCCCGCCGCGGAGGCACGCAGAGCGGACCGTCAGACGGGGGGGAGGGGAGGGGGTGGTTGCGCGCGCTTGCGTGCGCGCTCCCGCGGGGCAGCAGGGCAGCCGCGCCTATTGCATCAGTCGGGCCGGGCCGGGCCGGGCCCAGCACGCCGCGCCCCGTCCGCGCCCGCCTCCCCCTTGCCGTGCCGGGAGCGGCGCTGTTGGAGCGGAGCAGCGGGGCAAGGTTGCCTCCAGCCGCCCGAAGAGGAAAGGCTGCGACGGGGCAGAGGCGGGGAGGAATAAAATGATATTTTAAAATAATAATTAAAAAAAAAAAAAAAAACAAAAAACAGTTGCTCCTCGGCCCGGCTGAGCCCTGCGTTACTCGCGCTACCTTAAATCCGCCCCCTCCCCCCCGCTCCGCCCGCTTCCTCCTGCGGAGGTTCCGCCGCCAAGCCCCTCCACAACAACAAGCCGGGCGGGGGGAGAGGGGCTGTCCCCTCCCCCGGTCCCGCCAAACGGGAAGGGCGAGGGGACTGGCAGAGAGCGGGGCGGAAAGCCCCATCACCTATCAAAAAAAAAAATAAAAACCCTAAAAAAAAAGAAACTGAGGCGGCGGACTTGCTTGCAGCAGCTCCCCCGAGCACTTTGTTTGTCTTGGGGGGAAAAAATACTCGTTAGTCCCCGGGAAGCTCCGGCTCTGCGCTCTCCTCGGCCGGGGACAAAGCCGAGTGGCCGTCCCGTCCCTCCCCGCCTCAGCACAGCGTTTTCGGGAGGTTCCAACGCGAGGGCGAGCCCAAGCGCCACCGCGATCAACAGCCGGATCGAGTTGCAGAGCGGGGGGAACTCGGAGAAGACTCGCCCAGGGCTTCCCCCACCCCCCGCCCCTTTCCATCGCGCTGCGCTCATTTTCGCACGATGAAAATCCTCTCCTTCGCTGTGTTCCAGGGGAGGGGGGGGTGCACCCGCACCTTGCCAGCGCAAATGCCGGGCTCGCCCCGATCTGTGGCAGCCGGGGGAGTCCGCGGAGAGGGAGACGGGCTGGGCCGGGGGCTGCCCGCAGCGGTGCTCGGGCGGCGGGGCCAGACGCCATCTTGCTTAGCGCCGAGGCGGCGGGAGAGGGTGGGACGCGGCGCTTGGTCGGCGCCAGGCCGCGGGCCGGCAGGCCCCGGGCCCAGACCTCGGGTTTGGGCGCCTGGCGGCGCGGAAGCAGCCGTACTCTGGGCTGGAGGGGGGGGGGGGTGTAAGCTTTGGCTCTGGCCTACCCGGAACGAGGGGTTGATGGGGACCAAGAGCACGGTACCGGCCCACTGGGCTCGGGGTTGAGGTGTTTCCCTCGGGTCTACACCAAAACAACAGCGTCTCGAGCTGCTTCACAGTTACGTAAAATAGAAAAAAAACAAATGATCAATTGTGATGGGGGGACGTTCCACAACTTAGAACTGAAGAGGACACGTTCATCCCAACTCTCATTGAGAACTAGCACAGCACCGAGGGCTGCATCCCTCCACCTGTGCCAGGCCGACACGCCAGGCAGCCCCCTGCGAGCTGCACACACACACTCAGGAAGGACATGGCTCTTACAGATGGCACTTCTCTTTATTGATTGCTCGCCGTGAAACAACATCGATCCGTATTTCTGCTTTTTTTTTTTTTTTTTTTTCCCCAAACATTACAAAAAATATGGAATTGGCTCAGTCTGCAATCCTTTAAGCACAGCCATATTATCAGGAAGGAAGGAAAAAAAAAAAAAAAAAAAGAAAAAAAAACCTCTAAGAAGTCTACCAAATAGAGCATTTACAAATGCACAAAAACACGCCGCTTTGGCTTTATGGGGAAAAATACTGTTTTCTAGATTAAAAAAAAATCTTTTAAACATAAATAAGTTAGTATAATTTCTCAGTGTCTTTACAGAGTTATGTACACAGGTACACTTCAAACTTTCTTTTTTTATTTTTACATACAGGTACACAGGCAATGTAGAAATACTGTTTAAAGATGTAGTATCCCCTTCCCTCACGTAAGGACGAAAGGATGTGGGCCAGGTCAGAAAACAGCAACACTGGAGATACCCTTCCAAAAATAAAAAATAATAAATCCAGCGATGTAGCAAATGGGGTGAATTTGTGAGAGTGTAGAGGCATTCCAATTTCATACAGGGATTTAAGGTGGGGGATCACCCCGCCTCCCACCCCTTCAGCCCAGCACAGAGGGGAGGGCTCTGATGGCGGCCTGCAGGCATCTGCTGTGAGCAGCACTACCACCGTGGTGCGAGGAAAAAATAAAAACACAGGGGACCCACTTAAAGGGACAATACATCTTTAAGGAATAAAAAGCCTACACTGCTTCTCTTCATTTCTTTGCTTGCTAGATGGCGAAAGCAAGTTTCGATCGGTCACCTTCTTCCTCTCCCCCCCTTCCCAAAACGTTTATGTGCTACATAAGGTAAAAACTATATACACAGGTAGTACAATGAAGCAAATAAGGAAACACCTAATTGCACAATGCTACATCCGATGCTTTTAGAGGCAGGTCTTTTAAGAGTGTCTAAATTTTTAGTGTTATTGTCTGCTTTTTTTTTGTTTTGCTGTCGTTGTTTTTCAGTGCTTGCACAGGGTCCCCATCCCACGGAGACCGACGATATGTATTCATCTCTACTACAACTTTATATCTTCCTGGCTTCACCGCCCCCCGATGAGCAAGGAAACGCGAGTCCTCCGCCCTGCAACGGGAAGAAGACAGGGAGAAGACATTAGAGAAGCTGAAAGCGACGCACTCCCTTCCCCGGGCGCCACCGGTCCGAGCCGACGCCGCTCCCCGCGGCGGGCAGGCCTACCCCGGGCAGGGCCCTGCGGCGTCCCGGCCCCGCGGCGCTCTTAGCCCGGCCGCTCCCGTCGGGGCTGCGCCGCCCCAGGGCCGTCGGCCGCCTCCGCTCGGAGCCCGCGGGGCCGGGCAGCCGCCGAGCCGCGGAGCTGCCCCCGCCCCAAAGGAGCGGGCGGTGGTGCGGCATTTGCATAGAAGCGAGGGCTGACGCGCTCCGCCGCGGCTCCCCCCAGCAGGAGTAATTTGTTGCAACTTCTGCTTTACAGCTTAATCTCTTCGGCACAATCGCGAACCGCGTTTGCGAACCTCCCCGCTAACCTCGGCCCCGAAACCGCCGGCGCGATGTACCACCTCCCTCCGCCCCAGCCCTCGCGCTGAAACAAAACAACAACAAGAACACCACACACGGCTGCCATTAACCCGCTCCCTTCCCTGGAAACTGAGCCAGCGCCTAAAACTAAACCACAACAACCGGGGAGGGGGTGAGGGGGGGAGAAAAAAATAAAATAAAATAAAATAAAATAAAATAAAATAAAATAAAATAAAATAAAATAAAATAAAATAAAAGAACGGAGAACCACCTCGTCTTACTCAGACCGAAAGGCTCCCGAACAGCCCGGCTTTTACGACCCTAGAGCTCCGCTAGGCTGCAGCTCCCTGCCAAGGTGGGACAGTGGCAATAGCGCCGAGGTGGGGCAGCCCCCCCAGACCCCCGCCCCGCGTCGAGCCCCATCCCTCGGCCGGCACGGCCCCAGGAGCTCGGGGAGAAGAGCGGGGCCACCTGGCCACCTGGTCACTGCGGCCCCAGCAGCCGGCCCCCAGCAGGAGACCCTCGCGGCTTCCCCCACGGCATCCTAACGCCCAGAGCCCGAAGGGAACCTACTTAGGGAGTTTACGTTTGATGTCGTCTCGGGCTCGATTTCTTGGGTGTTTGCTCCACTGAACTGGCACTGGGGGAGTCTTCTGAAACCTCCTCTTCTGTTGTGTTGGCTCTTTTATTTTGAGGAGAGGAATCTAGGAGGGGAAAATTAAAAACAGGGGGGGAGGGGGGAGAACACTGGTTTAAAATATTGTCCCGCAAGGTGCTCGCTCGGCACCAGGGGGGGGAGGCGCGACGGGGCCGGGGCTTATTCCCGCACATCCCCGCATCCCTACGTCAGCTACCGGGCTACGCGAAGGTGGGCACGGGCAGGCTTCTCTCTCGGCAAGAGATGCGCGTTTTAGTTTCGCCCCAAGTCTGGCGATGGAGCCTCCCCTCCTCTCCTCCGAGAGGGGTGCCGAGGGACGCGAGGCTCTCACCCCCGGCCCCCACCGACCGCGGAGCTCCCGGTGCTGCGCACGGCACCGGGGCCGTTCCGGCGGGAGGAGGCGGGTGCCGGGCCCGGCGCGCGGCGCTGCCCGCGGGGTTACGTTACCGTCGGCGGCGGGTCTTTTCCTCTGCCCGGCGCACTGCTCTGCAAAGTCCGTCTGACTGCCAGCAACATCAGTCTTTCGGCCTACACAGTGAGTGTCCTCTGAGATTCCCTGAGAAGCGGCGCAAATCGCGGTTTGGCAATTCCCGTTTACATCCAGGCTCTGACGGCCGACGGACCTGCAAACGGCTTTGGGTAGCCTCGGCGGTCTGAAGTAGAAATCGGGCGAGCTCCCCTTCTCCACGGCTTGCCACTCGTACCTGCCTTCCAGCGGCTTGTGGTTCTGGAAATCGAAATTCCACTTCCTCTGGCATGCCTCTTCCATTTCCTTGCGGTGCTTCTTCAAGTCCCTGTTTAACTCTTCGTGGTTTACCGGCCCGAAGAGGTTCCTGCAGGCCGACGGCTTCGGGTACTCCGACTGCCGCGCCTCCATGCGCTCCAGGGTAGGGCTCCCATTAGAAATGCGGACGTTTGACATCTCCCCCTCCCTTTCTGCCGTCACCGATGGCGGTGGGTTTTCTCGCGGCTCTCCCCGCTCTTCCTCTCCGCTTCTTACCCGCGGCCGCTCGCAGGTTCCCCTCCGCGGTCTCTCTCCGTACGGCCCCCTCTCTGCGGCCCCGCCTCGGCCCGCGGAGGAGAGGCGGCAGCGCGCAATTGCATAAGCGCCGGGCCGGCCGAACCCCGACAGCCGCCGCCGGGCAGCCCGGGCGGCTCCGGAGGGGAGCAGCCGAGCGGGGAGCGGCGCTGCCCTCCGCGGCCCCGGGGGCGCCCTCGCGCTGCTGTCCGCACGGCCCCACCGCTGCCCGCACGGCCCCGCCGCTCTCCCCACGGCCACGTCGTACGGGCGGAGAGGGAAAAAAAACAAGCCGAGACGAGCCCTTTTCTCAGTTCCCAATATGGCGATTGAAGGGAGGTTGACGAAGGAGAAAATGATTGACAGGACGAGTCTATTTAAACAGCGGAGCCGAGCCATTGGTTACGGCGGACGGCACCGCCCCGTCGGCACGGCCATACCTCGCAGCCGCCGCCGGCTCTAAAGGTGGCCCTGGCCGGCGGCCGCCCCTTGGCGGGCGGGGAGAGTGTGGGGGGCACGGCACGGCACGGCACGGCGCTCTGCACCGCTCCGCGCACGTGAACCCGCCTCCCGCTGCGGAGTCAAGTATGGTGAAAGTTGTGCAAGTCGAGGGGGCTAGCTGCATTTTGACTCGTTATGGCCATCGCTCTGCTTTCACCGGGTCTGGAAGTCAGAGCGGGCCGGGAGCTGCAACCCAGCTGGGGCGAGGGAGTGGGTCGCTGCCCCGCAACCCCGTCGTGCTGCCCGCAGAGGGAAAAGGAGAGAGTGAGGAGAGGCTCCTGCTGCCCTGCCGGCAGGGGGGGCCCAGGTGTGGAAGTAGCTGTAAGAATTCTCAGCAGGGACCTGTGTTCTGAGTTAGCAGGGGAAAGCAAATAAAAGCCTTCAAGTTTGTGCAGTTTGTGTGTTTTGCAGATTAGTTGAGTCAGGAGTCATGGACAGGGTTTTCTGAGCCATTCCTCTGATTCCTACAGCAGGTCCGCTGGAGTTAAGAGCAGTCCAGTGTTCTCCTCCTAGCCCTCCTTGTTCCCACTCCTTTCTACAGCCAGCATCCCTTACTCAGGACAGCCCCACAGGACATAAGGTCTGTTTTCAGATCCTGGAGGTCTGGGACTTCCCCAGGGCCCAGGTTACCTGGGGGCTACATACCAAAGTGGCTGGCCTGGCACCCTCTGCAAAGTGCAACTGTCCCAAATCTTGAGGCCTTGAAGATAGGGAGCTTTTGCCATGTCTGTACTCACACACGTTTTGCTTCAGGCCTTGCAGTTGTGACCGGCCACCAAAACTTACCCTGCAGTTGCTGTTTTGGACTGGGGCCTCACCTGTGCAGGCATTGGAAAGGGAACAGAATCAGCATGCAGTGCTTATCCCCAGGGCACAATTGTCTGTGGGCCTCCTTCCCTGAGGCAGCAGCCCCCCACCTTGCTCAGCCTGCTCTCCTGGGTCAGCCTGGTCTTGTCAGCCCTGAATTCAAAAAGTGATGTGTGCAGCCAAAGAGAAAAATAAAAATGTTTGAAAAACACAAGGTTGAAATAAAATGTTAGCCCTGTTATTTTTGCTTCACAGAACTTTTACCACAAGTTGTTTTCCAGCTCCTCTCAGCAACCACAAGATCTACCAATTCACAGAGAATTGAAGCTGACATCCCCATGTCTGCATCTTAGGTGTTTGTTGTTGGGTTTCTTTGTTTTGTTTTGTTTTTTGAAGTAGTAACTCTGTGGGGAAAAAAGGAAAAAAAACCAAAACTGTGCGAGCTGGCAAAGTGGGACTTGTTCATCTGCTTCATTTGAGGACTTCGTTTTCTCTTCCCCAGGCTTTCCTGCCTTTAACTTAGCTATCATTAAGGTAGTGCCATTTCAGAATTCTCCACTTCTCATGTGAGGTGTGGGACACTCGGGTTGTTTTCTTAGCTGTGCACAACTGGGTACATAGCAGGAAAGCAGTCTGTTGAGCAGCTCCCCCATAACCTGCTGAAACCATCTGAGATAGGGAATTCCTACTGCTCTGCCTTGCTGGGAACCACTGCCTGATTCCTGTAACCAGAATCCTTGATGGCAGGATTATGACACAGTGCAAAACCATGCCAATAATAATAAATTATTATGATTGGTAATAATAGGAAGCAAACACTGGAAAATACAGCGTAGCCTGACGGATAAACACCCGCAGACATGATGGCAGCTGAAAAGAGCACTGATTTATCTCCCTGTAGCGCTTGGAAAAGAAAGAGAAGAAAAAAGAAAAAGAAAAAGAAAAAAAAAGTTCCTCTCGGGCAAAAACCTTTCTGCTTTGGTCGCTTCGTGCTGCCCCCGGGACCAGCAGTTTCAGCGTGCCAACCCTCCCCAACCCCGCCCCCGTCATTGTCAAACCACCTTAAATCGCTGCGGCCGCGAAGGAGAAAGGCTGTGTCTGCAGCGACCTTGCCATGATCTAAAGTGTTTTGTTTACAGTCAGCTCTCCCCCTCCCCCCCCCGCCCCGCTGGCCATAGCAAATGGTGAGAGAGGCAGGCGCGCCTGCCCGTAGTAAGCAGCGAAGCGTGAAAAAAAAAAAAAAAAAACTACTACTGGATCCTGGAGGAGAAATGTGGCAAGACCAGAGCGCCATCGCCTTGCAAAAAGCAGACACGGCAGCCGGGCGGGGAGAAGGGTTTGTGGGGAGCTCCTCCCCAGCGCTTAATACAGTTGGCATGTGGAGCGGCGAGACTGTCTGAGCCGTAAACACAGAGGGTGGGGGTTACCCGGGCTATTCAACATACAGTTGGGAACAAAGTTTTCAGCGTTCCCTTATAAATCGAGAATAATACCTGGGCTGCTCAACGGCGTGCATCCTCCTGCGCTGAGGATGAAGAAAGCAGGGCCGTGGCATAACCCATGGAAAGCCAGAAGCTCTCACCTCCCTCAGCTCTCCCTGAGCCGATGCTGTTTCCCTAACAACCCCCGTTTTTCCTAGCACACCCATAAATTCTCGGGAGGTTTGGGGTTGGAGGCGCAGGCCCTAAGAACCGAGCCGGAGCCTTCGAGGCGGCTCCCCTCCTCCGCAGCGCCCCGAGAGGCCGTGGCCAAGCCGAGCCGAAGGCTTTGCGAGACCTGTGTCAACTCTAGAGGGAGCCTAAGGACAGGGATCGGCCCGGCGTGCCCGGCTCCCCGCCAGCCTGACGTACAGGGCGAAGGAACTGAGCTGCTCCCGAGGCAGGTGAGGCTGGCAGCGTCCTGAAGGCAGCAACGATGCTCCCCTCTTGGCAATGGACTCTTCCACTTTCTGGGGGCAATGAACAGAATGTCCGCGTACACTCCTGTGTTTAGCTGTCCCAGCAAGCAATACTGTCGTGGAGAGGAAGTTTAAATCAATAGAACAGTTTCTTTCTGTACACTAGCCTAATTTCTCCAAACAAAACACACCATATAAACAAAATTTGCAAACTGGTGTAGCTCCATATATACGTCACCTATTGCTTATCACTTTGCTCAAACAGCAAATTGCTCACAGGAGAATCTTAACTGGAGAATTCTCGTGACAGCTGAAGAGTCTCCTAGCTTCCATTTCTTCTTTTGCCCTTCTTTTCCCCTGCCCTTTTCCCTTCCCTTCCCTTCCCTTCCCTTCCCTTCCCTTCCCTTCCCTTCCCTTCTTTTCCTCCTCTGCTAGCCATGCCAATCATATAAAATACTCTGAGGTAATAATAAATTGGGCAAAGCCCTCCAGACTCATGTTGAAACTAAAGAAATATTATTTCCACGGAAGCTGTACCTCAGGCTGGCCAGCAGCAGCTCGTACTCTGGGGACCTCATCCTGGTGAGGGGCAGCACCCCTGCACCCATGCTACAGAGAGGCAGCAGCACTCTCAGAGGTGCTTGGAACATTACCTGCTTCATGTCTGTAAAGTGCTCTGAGGGTGGAAAGTGCTCAGCAAGAGCTAAGTAGTAATAATAATGATGGACTATTTTTTGTTACTGTGAGGTCCAACAGTTTTCCAGCTACTTGCTCAGCAACCTATGCCTTTAAGAAAATTTCTCAACAGATGAATTATATTCAGAGGAAATGAGTTGTTCTGTTTTTCTACAAAGCCTGAAGTGAACCTTTCTGGGAAGGGGATGATATTTTGTAGCAATGTTTTCTCAAGTACAATTCTTCAGGTTCCCAAGTGATGACACATTGTACAGCAACTCTCCTGGCACACCATGTTCATCTACGAGAGGGGACACTGGCCCCATTTTTTAAAGCCATCCGTTAAATAAAAACACCCTATGTCATATGTTATGTTCCTCCAAAATGTTTAAAGTTTTTTGTGTATGAAATCATATGGTGCCGGGATTCTTTTTTTTTTTTTTTTCCAGAATACAGCACTAACCTCCAGCTCAGTTACTGAACATTGTTGGAAGAGCTTGCTATTTTTTCTTAGCGTGTGTTTTGTTTTCACTTGGTGTGATCCCAACTTTATGCAATAGGCTTTTTTAGAAATACAGAACTATGTAAATGTGATGCTTACAACTGACCACAAAGAGGCCACTCACACACACACACGCACACATACACACACAAAGTAACGATTTTTAGGCATTCTAGGTGTCACTTACATGAGATTCTAGCCCAACATCCCCCTCCTCCTCCCATGGACTATCAATTGCCCTACGATCAAGAGATCTACAAACATCTTCTTAATACAAACAGAGGAACTGGTCTGAGTACTTTCTAAATCCTCTAAGGGAGCTGACCCATCTCAAGTCACTGATCATAATCAGGACTTTGGATTTGTGTTCCAATTCTGACTTCCATGGGTCAGGTCCTGTCACGTATATATTTCTCCCTTCCTGCTTTTTCTGTTGCTTAGAGTTTAAGCTGCTGGAAATGCTCTGTTCCTGGTACAGGAGGACTTCAATCTCAGTCAAGGTCTCTAGATGCTAAGGTAATTAGAAATATAAAAGTGCTGATTACATTTCAAGCTTATCACATGTTGTTGGTGTTAGTAATCCCTAGCAAGTGAATTGTACAGCCCCAACGTGGAAAAGCCATTAATGTATAACAGCACAATTTTATCACAGAGAAAGACAGTAAGTGGATCCTGCAAGACTGGCAACAAGAAAATTTGTGTAAGGCAGGTGGTAAGCACTTCAAGATAAAAGGAAAAGGACCTTGTCATACTAGGTACCCCATACTGGAACCACAGTCTGGGGGAAAAAATCATTTCCTTTATGATGACTCTCTCATAAGCAACCCGCACAACAGATTCAAAAAAATTCCTTCTCTTCTCCCAGCCCTCTAGGAGTTAAGTATGTCTCATTGCAGAGGCCTAACCTGCTGTGGTTTTTGACTTGATAGCTGTCTTGTTACTTCCTTTGTTCTGACTGCCAGCAGCTAAATTGGGACTTCTGCTCAAAGACAAGTACCTAAAGGCACCATTATGAAAGGTTTGTCACCTTGTTATCTCTAATTTTCAGAGCAACTTCTGCTCAGGACGAAGTCAGCATTGCCAGTAATGTATTGCATGTAGTATATATACGTAATACCTTTACTGAATGTCAGAGATGAAGCATAGCTGTTACTGTGAGAGGCCAACCTGAAGAACGGTCCTTTCACTCTGGACATTGACAGTTCATGTACCCAGACTGACCACCTGCTCTTTGTGTGGTGCTCTGAGAAGAGCAAGAAACTTGAACTGTTTCTCTTCAGTGTGGGGGATGATGCACAGGATCCATGTGCCAGTATTCCTCAAAAAGAGCAGCCTAGCTCAAATCATATCACGAGGCTTCCACTTACTTTCTGTGCTTGAGCTTTGTAAAGAATCCCATATTCCATCTCTTTGCCACTGCTGCAAGAAGTGTAAATAAACAGATTTTGTTTCATGTTCCTACTCACAAACACACCTTGCTTTAGAGGAGGTGACATTCGCAGAGAATTTTTTCACCTATTGTATGAAGCTTCACCTTTTAGTTGCCATGAAAACTATGTGTTTCCGTGCCATGCCACAGCTCTTTAGAACTTATTTTCATCACACACGCACAGGATTTCCAAATCGTATTGAAACAAATTGGAGCTGCACGTGTTTTCCATCAAGTCAGGCCCTGAGCATATACACAACTGACATTCTCTTCCTAAAGGCTCTAATAAAGGAGAATAGAAAAGCATTATTCAATGTATGTATTTTTTTCTTTCACTGTTGCCCCTCACCCTAAGTCTGCAACAGATAGGTGGGAAATCACAGAAGCAGCAAAAGCCCTGGTTTCACTCAGTACCTGCTCCTCAGATCTCCATACTAACAACCTAAACAAAGTTATCCCCTTTGTGGTGGTTTCTAGTTCTTGAAAGCTATGTGTAACCTCTTATAATTTCTTTGCCCTTCTCACCCCCTTCCCCCATCCCCCCAAAAAATACATATATATATATGTGTGTGTGTATATATATATATATATATATATATGCATATGTTATTTGTTTATTTACTAAGAGAGAGAGAGATTATCTCTGTCTTTCTAACATATATACACAAGCTCTCACATGGCTTTGTGGATGTTTGAACATATCTTTAAGCCGTGGGCACCCCAGTGTTTCAGAATAGCCATAAGAACCTGTAAGCCTCCTCAGGCTAGTAGGAGCCCTTTCAAGTTCCTTGCAAGTCTTTAGATCATTAGTGCTTGCTAGACCTTTCCATCAGGTCTCTTTATTTTCTGCTGTGGTTGACCTGCTCAGCCCAAGTTAGAAACAGAAAGTCCAACTCTAAACAATCAACAATTCCAAGAAGCTAGTCAGCCACCCACCAGGACAAATAAAGCCTGCTGAGAACTCAGGGCCAACTTCTCAAAGGCATTCAGGTGTCTACAACACCTTTGAAATGCCTAATGGTCCAGAAGATGATTGGCAGTAAGCCATCTTGGGGTGCCTAGTTGAGCCTAGGCTGTAATGACTACACAGTTCTGAGGTGCGTGGTTGCTTCGGGGTTTTAAAAGTGATGAGGTTTTCAAAACAGTTCTGTTTAATGTCTTCTCCCTTCTGAAACTCCTCCTTACACACAGGTATCAAGAACTCATCTTTCTAGAAATGAAAGTCTCAATAGAAGACTTTACAAAGCCAATTAACAGCTGAAATTCTATTCTGAAGAGTGACTCGAGCACTAGGACATGTGAACTTCATAATCATGCAGAATTCCAAACTCACATTCCCAATAACAATTTCAGCAAAACTGTGTAGCTACATCATTATTATTATTTTTTTTTCTGCATGTGAAAAAGGTTTTGATTTAATTGAGTTGATTTTAGGTTGTATTAGCTCCTCTGTGAGTACTCTTAATAACATTTTACAATATCCATTTATTTCTCCTTATTAATAGTTTCTTACTTGAAACGGTGATCTAGTAGAATCTTCCAATAGAACAATAATATCTGCTCCAGCTTTCTTGTCTCTCTACAAATTATCGGTAGAAAAAGTTGATAATTCTAACAAACTGTTACTCTTTTGTACATTCAAAATTGGACATCTGCAGCTTGAGTCTTGGAGACTGCTTGCTTCTGCACAGCTATGCAGTTTTTGTTTTTAATTAATAAGTAATTTAATTATTTCCCCTCTTTAGCCTTTAACAACTGATAACAGCATATACTTCAGAAAGTCAAGCATGGTACTTTCTTTTCCACAGGAGGTACTTAGCTCCAGGCCTGGAAAAGGGCCAGAGCACACAGGGACACTGTTCCACAGTAACATTTTGTACCTTATTAAAACAAAACAAAAAAAAACACCAAACCCAACAACAGCCAACTCTCACATGAATAAAATGCTTGTCTTCTCCTCCCTCTCTTAATACACAAATATTCATTTATTCATTATACTTTCTGTACAAACGCTGGCACACATGCATATTCACACTGCCTTCTGCTGAAACTTTCTAGTGAACAAATGATGTGCTAAGATGTCTTGTATTATTTTTATGAGTTTAGTTTGGCTTACATCAGCTACCACCAAAGCTTCCTCATCTCCAGGGCTCTGGGGGCAAGGGCTTTCTGGGTGATCAATCAGTGGTTTGGATTACTTCAGTTTAGGGGTGCTTCACTAAGAAAATCTGTGGAAATTCATCACTTTTAAGGTGTCTCATATCAGGCATCTTAGACCAAGAGGCTGCCAAGTCACTCTGGAAAATAGTGGCCTGGAAGACTGCAACAATCTACGCAAATATACCACAATCCAATTAAACCAGCAGACTTCACAATTATTTGCAGACTTTCATAACCCACGGCAGCAAGCAGATACAGACCATATTGCACAAGAGTTGTCACAAGCAAGCATGTCCCACAGCCTGGCAGATATCTCCTGGGGCATGGTGGAGGCATGCTGGAGCGTGGGGAGGGGCACACTGCAAGCTGCTGGGCCTGCAGGCCATGAAGGCCCAGTTGCCTACCACTCCTTGCAACTTCGTACACAACCCAACTTCACTACAGTGGCAGAACCACAGATGGGCAGAGATTGGCAGGAACCTCTGCATCCATCTAGTCCAAATCCTTGTCAAGCAGAGCCACCCAGGACACATCACAAGGCCAATTTAAGAGGCTGCCACCTTTTATCTTGCACCGCTCACTCCCAATTCAGCCCAAAAAGATGCTTTTACAGCTGTGCTGCAAACACTTGCACTTTCACATCTGAGGAGGAGGAAAATAGATTGCAAAATGTGATCTTTTCTAAAGAAAGAATGGCCATTCTAAGCTCAAGCATAGTCCAAGGACTATATCTCTGACCTGTCTCAGCATAGAGCTGCACTAATATTTGTGATAGAGCAGAGGAGTACGTATTTGGAGAACAGTGAAGAGAACACGTCTGTGCAACCTCTGATCTGGGAGCCAAGCAGTTTTCACTAGCAAAGATGCCACTGCACTCTGCAATGTGGGCAGATGTGAGGAGGAGATTCTCTGAAGCTTAGACTGAGCACAGATCCCACTAGGCAGTTTATAGGAAATACTGAGATGAAAAGCACTGGCCTGAGGTCTGTTGCCCTGAAGGCCTCTGGCAGCCATCAGCCATGGTGAGCATGAAGCTCTATGCAGGCCACAAAACCCACTGGACGAGACAAGGGAGGTGAAATTTCATCAACACATTTGGGATACCTAGCTGAGCCATTCAGGCATCTGGCTCTAGGCTTCAAGGACGTGCTTACTTCACAGAATCACAGAATTGTTGGAAGGGACCTCTAGAGATCATTGACACCAGCCCCCCTGCCAAAGCAGGTTCCCTACACCAGGTCGCACAAGTAGGCACCCAGGCGAGACTTGAATATCTCCAGAGAAGGAGATTCCACAACCCCCGTGGGCAGAATGACAGAATGATTGGGGATGGAAGTCACTCGTGTTCCTTTGGTCCAACTCCTGCTCAAGCCAGGCCACCTGAAGCATTTCTTCTCAAGATCCACCACTGTGAAAGTGCCCAATCTCTCCATTTTGAGAAAGAGGAGGAATCAAACCTTTCAGATCGTGGCCATATCCTCTCCCATATCACAGAGCTCATACAGCACTCCCACTGTAGATCACATCTGCATCACACCCACCATGCTCTCCTGGGTCACATACAGTCAGTCTTTCTCATTGTCTTTGGCGTTGTTTCTTGTTCAGAGACTGAAATTGAAATTTGGGTATTTTTTACACCAAAATAATCTCTGTTTCTTTATACCATGCAAAAATGAATTTTTTTTTCACCAAAGAATTATGGAGATAAGGACAATGATGTTCAAGTAATGTACTATAAGCATTTCCCTAGAAACAAGGGAAAAATGGGCATGAAAATTAATGAAAAAAAGAGAAAGGAGGAATCAGAAAAGTTAAACAGAATTGTTCCTTCTCTATTTGGTTTACACAGTTAAAGCTGTGTTAAGTTCCTTTTAATCCAAGGAATTGGGTTTATCTCTTCTTGCTGATACACCCCTTTTTTTATTATTTGTTTATTTATTTATTTATTCCTTTGAAGTCTCATCTTGCCAGCTCCTTCATTATTTTCTGGGAACAAGCTGAACTTTTCTGGTAAGTGAAAGATCCCAAACACTGCCAGTTAACAGCCCCTGGAAGTGCCATTAGCACTGGCTCATCACTTCTGCAGCAGTTTCTGGTGGTCTGTGAAAATGATAATGGTCACAAACCACCTAATTTTAGCTGCCTAATTTGGAATTGCTAGTGTCAGCCTCTAACCTTCGCAAAAACGGAGCTCTGTCAGAGTGCAAGGCATCCCTCTTACCTCTGACACCAATTCGGGTGATGAATCATCCTCTGGACAGTCCTGTGTCTCCTCACAGTCTACTGAGAGCACCTACACACCTCGTTCTGGCTGGGTGCAAATTTCCAGTCCATCAAAGTTAAGAAAGATGAGTCCTACCCATTGTGCTGGCATCTCCCCATGGTTTCCATTTGCAGCAGTACTGTAACAGATGCTGAGAATACATTAAATGCTTTCCTAATGTCACATTCCCATGTCTGCAGTTATGGTAATTGCCTCAGCGAAGTTTTGCAATTGCAAACTAGCAGGAAGCCATCTGCAAAAGAATCTGTCTATTAAGATGTGGCCCTTACTCTGAAAGTGCTTGAAAAGCCCTAGTTCATTTCTTGGGCTAAAGATATAAAAGAAAAGTAAAGGTCAGACTCCTGCAGCAATATGGAAAGTGTCCAGAATGCACTCTAGTGATCCAAAGAATAGACTGACTTTTGCTTAAGGACTGGACTAATTAAATATTGCTAACTACATCTGAATAGAATTAAGTCTAATTCAAGGCCCTTTCTAAGCTCCAGGCAATGTAAGCCTGTCCTAAAAAAAGAAATTACCAACTGCTGACAACAGGTGTCAGCAACAGAAGAGGCTGAATCAGTGCTGAATGTGAATTAACTACAAGTGTAGACAAGGACAACGTTCTGTACTACTTCCACTGGCAAAGATCTCATTTGGAAATAGGGAGAAACATGAGGACCAGGACAGATATGAACCAAGGCAGTTCCGAGTACTGCTGTCCTTGACAGTGTTTGCAGATAACCAGCACAGCTCCAACATTTGTGGTGCAGATAAGGTTTGTTTCTGCACCACCCATGCCAAAAAGTACCGTAGGTTCCTGTATGAGTTCTGGGCGGTGGTCAAGGGGACTTTTCAAAGTGCATTTGTTTCCTTCCTCTTATTTCTTCTTCCAGCCCTGCAGTCATCAAACTGGATTTACTTCTTTTTTTTTCTTTTTTTTTTTCTTACACAGTTCCACAGCCCAATTTCCACATACCTCTCCTTCCCCATGTTCTCAGGAGTGTACACACTGCATGCCACACTATGCATCCATGCCAAGTCCAGCAGGGTCTTTCAGCAGAAAAGCTACTTGGTGCTAAGTTATTTGGTAAGCAAGGCGAGCAGAAAGCAGAACAGAACCTTCTCCCGCAGCCTTTTCCCTGGCAGTCATGTTGCTATAATTTCCTTCTGGCTCCCACACCACTGTCTCTCTTGTCATGTTTCTTTAGTAACATCCCTTGTCTCTTCTCCCCCTTGCTCTTTTACTTTTTACATTAAAATATACATTTAAATATTTTGTTTCCATGCCCTTTCTCAGTAATTTATCCCATATGTGTACATGACTCTTCACATGAAATGCTTTTGCTCAAGTACTTCTTTGCAGACAGTTTTTTGTTTTGGTTTTATTTTTAATGTAGTTTTTTGCTGCCGTGATCCTTTTCTCCACTGCTTTCAAAAACTCGCCTGTTTATCCCTTTTCTGACTCCATAATTGTCCACTGGATGCAGCCTCTCATCTGATGTTCCCTGTTCATATACTGTTTTTCTCCACCTACAGAAAGATCAAGAAAAACAGGTTTGCAGATGGTATTTATTAACAGAGCAAAAGCAGCAGGTTTAAATTCCTCTGGGCTTGTTTTTGTTTTGGTAAAGAGAAATGGTAAGGGCAGGTCTGATGGCTCAGGACACACAGCCAGGCTCACAGCCTGAGCTGAGCACAACACCTGTTTTTCTATGGGCTTGGGGAGAGAGAAGGGAGCAAATTCAGATGTAGTGAAAGTGAGGACAGTCTCACCCATTTCAAAAGAGTCTCATCCATTTACAACCATTCCAAATTAACATCTCTATTTTAATTCACCTCTGTACCTTCTATTAGAGTAATTTCACCTCTGAGTCCCATTATGAAATAAAATTTCTGCCAGAGGCTATGGACCAAGCTCACAGGATGTCTCCATTTATTAGTCTTCAGCAGTTTCACATAGGCTAGATTTCCTACAAGGAAAGGAAAGGAAATTTCTGCTCCTGATTTGTGACAAAGCTGGATTCCATTTTAGAGTCCAGAATAAAAGCCTTTAGATCTGTATCAAGAGAAATGATTGTGATCAACTTTCCACTAACAACACTAGGCTTAAATATTATGTCCCAACGATGAATGTGCTTAACATTGAGTTTAGAAAGCTTGAAAGAATAAAAGAGAAATGATGTAATTGTCATAAACTGGCATAATTATTGGTATCACTGTGGAACAGATGCAGCCATCTTCTGGACATCCCAATCAAAAAGACTTAACTCACCTATTTGATGCATTAGATCCATTTTCCTCTTTTTTTTTTTTTTCAGAGCTATGCATATCTAACTGAAGAGTGACCAGTAAGATTCACAGAAAGAACAAAGCTGTTGCCTCCTAATTGATATGCTTTGGAAAGGATGAGTCTGAACTTATTTAGGTCTGGTCTCATTCACTCTGACCGAAAGAGTTAACTGTGAGTCTAACAGTAGAAAACTTTTCTAAGTTTTATGCTATATTTTATTGTCTTTTTAGTTTGTTTGATTAGTTAGATATTTTTTGTCTGTTGGTTTGTTTTAATACAGTATATCAGATAAATCAGTGTTTATCAACAGGAATTCTACTGAAGAGATGGAAATTTGTGTACTGAGATCATGCCTTCTCACATCTCCACCACTATTAGACAAAGACCTAAATGTACAGGGAAATAAATCCCTATTTGTTTCAAAATCCACTGCCAGGTCTGTAGTTCACCTTCTGTCATAAACCCCGTGAGGTTAAACACTTGCTTATGCTCTTTCCTCCTGATGTGGAGTGCTGAACATCCCAGAGACCATTCACATCAATTGCTCAGGGCTCTCTGGTTTTGAAAGAATGGTGGAGTTTTCTACGATGAATGTTCCTGTTCCTAGCAAATGTTTATACATGCCATGCTAATGATGATTGTACTGAGCCTGAGAGTACCGGTCAGTCGAAAGGTCTATCTAGATGAATTTCCTGTCTCTGACACTGGATAAAAGCAAATGCCTAATGAAGAATGTAGCAACAGAAAAAGTATATTGTGCTATTTCCCAGAAGTATTCTCCCAAACTTTAATGGATTGAGACTCAGGAATTTGCTGGTGTTTTTGTGTGTAATAAAGCAGGATGGATTTCCCTTCTGCAAACTTGCTCAATCACCACTTGAGCCTATGTAAACTCTTAACACTCACAATATCTGTTGGTGTGGAGTCCCAGGGCTCCACTATCCCTGATAGGAAGAACTACTCACTCTTGGTTATTGTGAGTTTTCTCCCTAAAAGTCTCCTTCTTCTGTACTGGAACAGACAGTGAAGAACCGCCCCCTCCAAGACATATATGAGCTTACAATTTGCTGCCACAAATGTCCTCACTCAGTCCTCTCCCAAGCTATAGAATTAGAGAAGCTTAAAAGGTCTGGCTTAATTAACATTTGCTCATAAGTAAACTGCTCCATGCCACGGATCACCTGTGTCATCCTTCTCTGAATGTCTTCCAGTTCTGCAAGTCTTTTTGAGTAGGAAGAGTAGAACTGCCCATGGATGTGGCCATGCCACAGATTGGTATGGGAGCAAAGTGAAGATTTCTGTTCATTTCTTAGTATAAGCAGGCCCAACCTGCGCCCAGCAGGTCGCAAAATGTGGCCCACTCCCCACCCCTCTGATTAAAGGTGGCAGATCTTCCCCATGGACTCGGAGTGGCCACAGGCTCACACCCATCACTCAACAACAGTCAAACTTTCAGAGTGCTATTAATGCTGTGTTGACTGAAAACAGGGCGCAGGAAGGGCAGTGCTGCCTCAAGTGATGGCACATAACTGTATGCATTTTGAGACACTGCCTAAACACAGGGCTCTGAATAGCAGTATTTATGCAGCCATGCTTTCTGCTTTGGAAAAAGAAATTGTAAACACAGTCATAGAATCACAGAATCTTTAGAGTTGGAAGGGACCTTTCAAGGTCATCTTAGTTCAACTCTCCTGCAATTAATGGGCACATCTACAGCTTGATCAGGTGCTCAGAGCCTGGTCCAGCCTGGCCTTGAATGTCTCCAGGGATGGGGCATCCACCACCTCTCGGGGCAATCAGTTCCAGTGCCTCACCATTCTCCATGTAAACAGATTTTCCTTATATCTCCCCTCTTTCAGTTTGAAATAATTTTCCCTTTTCCTATCACCACAGACCTGGCTAAAGCATCTGTCACCTTCTTTCTTTTAGCCTTCCCTTTAGATGTCAAAAGGTTCTACAAAACTGAGGACTCTACAAAACTTTCTTTTTTCCAGGATGAACAGCCCCAGCTCCCTCAGCCTGTCTTCATAGGGAAGGAGTCCCACCTCTTGGATTGTTTTTGGGGCCCTTCTCTGGATGCTTCCCAACAGGTCCACATCTCTCCTGTACTGAGAACTCCACATCTGGATGTAGTACTCCAGGTGAGGTCTCACCAGTGCAGAGTAGAAGGGTAGGATCACATCCCTCGACCTGCTAGCTGTACTTCTTTGGATGCACTCCAGGATACGCTTGCCTTTCTGGTCTCTGATGGCACATTGCTGGCACATGTCCAGCTTCCCATCCACAAGTGCTCCAAGTCTTTTTCAGCTTGGCCAAGCTCAATCCTTTCATCATTCCCCAGCTTGTACTGGTAGTGAGAGTTGCTGTGACCCAGGTGCAAGGCCTTGCATTTGGCTTTGTTGACCCTCATGAGATTCTCCTGGGCCCAGTGCTGAAGCCTATCTAGGTCTATCTGGATGATATCCTGTCCCTTGGGTGTGTTGACTGCACCCCACAGCTTGGGGTTTCAAGACTGCCAAAAAAAAATTTTTTTAAATCATCAATTTACATTTACAAGGCCATTTTCAGTTGATATAAATACACAACTTGCAAGTTTTCAAATGGAATATATACAATTGCAATCAGATATTCAACACAATAATCTGATCATGTCTCTTTACTGGACTTTCATAATCCCTGTCTTAGCAGAGAAAAATATCCTCCGCTTCATAATCACACCTTATTCATATCATTGCTTTTTGGCAGATCACACATTCTGAACAATTGTTGTTAGGGATGAAGTACACAAACAGTAAAATTTCATCAGAAATCTCTGATGAACACTTTGAGGCCACACTGAGAACTGCAACCAGTGCCATTGAATCAGACTCGTGTGTTGGTTTCACAAGGTCAAATATCACACTAGTTTTATGCTTTTTTTCCTCACTCCTTTTTTTAGTGCTTTATGAAAAAAATATCTAAAATTAGAATGTTTTGTTACTTATTTGTTAATGATATTGTATATTTTGTGAGGGCTGCTCCAAAAATAAATTTTTTTTTCCTATTTTATTATGTTGGCCAGCAATGACAGAGGCAGATATTGGTGGTACAGCAGTCGAGGCTGAACCTTCCCACCAATATTCTGTTATATTTTGTTGCCATGTGACAGACGGCAGCAGAGGGGCAATCAGACAAAATGGCATCTGACATGGAAGGAAGTTCATCTGAAGTAAATGTATGTCATTTAATTCCTCCATGTGGAAAGAAATTTTACCTACCGACATTCACCAATGCTTTCTTAATTGTTACTGAGATGAAACAGTGAATATGAACACAGAGAGGTGGTGGGCGGTGTGTTTCAGAAGCAGTGAGAGTGGGTCAGATTGTTATGAGCATGGCATGCAGGCTCTTGTTCATTACTGGTGAAAATGCATAGCTAATGATGGTGACAATGTTGAAAAACGTGTTTTGTAGCTGAGAATTTGCTCTAACAAATAATGTTATTGTGCTCTTTGTATCTGTTGTCATTTCCATGGAAATATATTACTTTTGGAGTGACCTATGTATATACGGCCTACAACAATTTCTATTCACTAAATATGGCTCAGGCAAGCCATAAGCTTGGACACCCATGCCTTAGTAACTTACTACAAAACCCTAAAATGAGATGAGCTTTGAGCTCTGTGCCTCTCTGAGGTGGTTCACTGTTTTACAACCCATGACTGATTTCCTTTGCATAGTGGCAAGCCCACTGCTTCATGCATAAGGCAAGACTGCTTTTTCTTCTATGTATCACTCTATATTTATCCACAGTTAAACTAAAAATGTATCCATGCTGCACATTCAGACTGAGTAGAGGCCAATGCTTTTGGCTAACAACCCCTTCTGCCTTGTGGCTGTTGTTCTGACATCACTAGCAGTCATGCACAGAGTCTATGACAGGGTTGGCCTGGGTTCTTTCCACCTGATTTTGCCTCCTGCTCTGTTCTGACACAAAGCTGCACAACCCCAGTTTGAGGAAACTTGCCCAGCTTTCTGCTGGCATGGAGAAGTGGTGCTGACACAGCAATAGCAGAGAGGCAACAGACTATCTGCTCCTTACTGTACTTCAGTTTTTCCATATCCTCTTCTCAGCCCTGTGCTTCTGCACAGGCTGAAGGGCCGCATTTCAACTAGGTATCAGGCCAGAGGCATGGAGGCAATATGCTCAGACCTGGGGCAACAGTGGAGATCAAGGCAAGTAGAGGCAGGACCTCATACTCAAACACCCACTTGCCTGACCCTTACACGTAGCCTTGTGCCTGCAGACAAGAAAAAACAATCACTGTAGGCTGTAAATTGTAACGGCAATTGAAGGTCCATGGATTCTCCACTCCCCTCTGATGTGTGCTGTAAGAAACAAATGGCAGTGGCTGGAAATCTAACAACATTTAAACCCTTGTCCCATTACTTTGCCATTATGGTCACCAATTTACTTATTCTCATTAAACACTTAAAACTTTTATTGCCATTCAAATTCCTTGTGTCCAGGGGTAAAATGCACAAAAAGCAGGCTGACTGTACCAGAGACCACTCAGTTTCTAGGGGGCTCTATGACCCCCATTCAGCACCCCTTACCTATCTATTTAGACAGCAAGGCTTGCAGAGAGAAACCAGAAATATAACCACATATATGGAAAATCTAGCATGTTTTTAAAAGCTTTCATATTTAGTCATACCAAAAAGAGACACCAAGATAGGATCCAAAGCATTTGGGATTTGTTTTTAATTTGTGTCATGGGCACACACTTTATTTATGTGCAGAGTGACTACTCAGTTAATTTTTCAGTGCACATAAACATGACCTACTTGGTATGAAATTCCTTTTCATGTGAATGTAAAACACAAGTAATGAAAGAAAACCTAGATATTGTAAGATATTTTGTCTGTACCATTTCATAGTGAATCTGATAAAAAACAAACAGAACACAAATCTGTATTAAATTAAAAGCATCTCCACCACACTCCTTCCACCCCAACTCACTAAGTCATTAAAGTGATTTGGTGGAATAAATGTAAGCTTGGAAAATCAGTTTATTGTTAAAACACAGGATTTAAAAAAATGCAATTGGCAAAGCATAAACCCTCACTGACCTCATCGGGACCAAATGTGACTCTCATTTCTTAAGCCTTGTAGGTCAGAGCTCAGGAACTCGGAACCAGAATGTAAATCACCTTATGCGTGCATGTCAGGAGCCTTGTCATCTAAAGCCCAGTCCCTGCAAAACTATAATAAATGAAAAAAAAAAAAAAAAAAAAAAGGAGAAAAATAACCTAATCCATTTTTGTCTATCTATATTACTGGCATCTATGCTTTGCCATGCATTGTCAGTCTGAATTCGGGGGGATTAACAGTAGGATGATGATAAAATGTAGGTGTTTATAAAGATTCTTATACTGCCTTCATTGTACAAGTCCAGATGTGCTTTACTATGAATAATAGGATGAGAAAACAGTAAGACAAAATGTGGCAGAATGTGACTTGAAAAAATTTAGATTTGTCAAGTTTTGTGAAGAGCCAGAAGTTGAGAGCAGAGGTCTTGTGATTGATTGCTAGCTTGATGCTGGCAATGCCCCTTGAAAAAGCTCATGTAACACAGTGCTAAATATTTTCTAATGACAGAAAACTAATGCAAGAAATCAAGAAACACTCTGTGGCCTAGAGACGTAATGTTGAAAATGACAAATAAATCTACCATATTTAAAAGATCATGGCAGGTGAAGTTCCCGCTGACTGGAAAAGGGGAAACATAATCCCACTTTCAAAATAGGAAAGAAAAAAAGAAGATCCAGGAACTACAAGCCAATCAGTGTCACCTCTGCACCTGGCAAGATCATGGAATAGATCCTCCTGAAGGCTCTACTAAGGTGTGTGGAAAAGAAAGATGATGTGATTGGTGGTAACCAACATGGCTTCCCCAGGGGTAAGTCATGCCTGACAAACTCGGTGGCCTTCTATGATGGAGTTACAGTGTCAGTGGATAAAGGAACAGCAACTGATGTCATCTACCTGGACTTGTGCAAAGCATTTGACACTGTCCTGCATGACTCCTGGTCGCTATATTGGAGAAAAATGGATTTGATTGATGAACCACTCACTAGATAAGGAATTGGCTGGATGGTTGCGCTAAGACGGATCAATGGATCAAAGACCATGTATGTGAGACAGGCGACAAGTGAGGTACCTCAGGGACTGGAGTTGGGACTGGTGCTATTTAACATCGCTGTAGGCAACTTGGACAGTGGAATCAAGTGCACCCTCAGCAAGTTTGCAGATGACCCCAAGCTGAGTGGTGCATCTGATGTGCTAGAGGGAAGGAATGCTATCCAGAGGGACCTGGACAGGCTTGAGAGGTGGGCCCATGCCACCTTCATGAAGTTCAGCAAGGCCAAGTGCAAGGTCCTGCACTTGGATCAGGGCAATCCCAAGCACAAATACAGGTTGGGCAGAGAATGTCTTGAAAGCAGTTCTGAGGAGAAAGATTTGGGGGGTGTTAGCTGATGAAAGACTCAACATGAGCAGGCAATGTGTGCTTGCAACCCAGAAGCCCAAGTGTATTCTGGGTTGCATCAAGAGAAGTATGACTAGCAGGTGGAGGCAGGTGACTCTGCCCCTCTACTCCACTGGTGAGACCTCACCTGGAGCTCTGCTTCCAGTTCTGGGGCCTTCAACACAAGAAGGACACAAAAATGTTGCAGCAGATCCAGAGGAGGGTCATGAAATTGATCAGAGGATTGGAGCACCTCTCCAGAAGGACAGGCTGAGAGAGTTGGAGCTCTTCAGCTCAGAGAAGAGAAGGCTCAGGGGGAACCTTATAGCAGCCTTCCAGTACCTGAAGGGGGCATACAGGAAATATGGAAATTTTTATAAGGGCATGTGGCAACAGAATGAGAGGAAATGGTTTTAAACTGGAAGAGAGTAAATATTAGACTAAATATTAGGAAGAAATTATTTACTGGGAGTGTGGTGAGACACTGGAACAGGTTGCCCAGAAACACTGAATTCTCCCATCCTGGAGGTGTTCAAGGCCAGGCTAGATGGGATTTTGAGCAACCTGGTCTAGTGGGAGGTGTCCTTGCCTATAGAAAGGGGTTTGGAAGTAGATTATCTTAAAGCCCTTCCAACTGAAACCATTCTATAAAAAAGGATAAGAAATCTGGTTCTATTAAGTACTAGTTTGAGTTACGTTTAAACCACTGAGAGCTTTCATCAATTTCAGAAGGAGCTGGATCAGGCCTCTGAAGGAAGAATGCCCTCTTGACAAATTTCTGTGGCCTAAGGCCCTGTCCAAGTCTAAGACCCATTTCTGGGTCTAAACACAGCACATCTTAAAGTAAAGCACGTGCCTCTGACATTAGAGAGGAGAAAAGGAGAAAAGCCCCGCTGAGAGCTGTCTTAAGGAGCCTGTAACAGAGCTCTGCACATTGCCACAGATGGAGACTATCTCAGCTGTCACCTCGGGTCCCACAGCAGCATAAATGAAGTTTCTCCCCATTGTTTCTTGGGGTCCCTGACACTAGGTGTCACTCTGAACTGGGGGAGACAGGGGGAAAAATAACAGGAAAAATGAAGGCCAGGAAGGTGAAGTTTCCACCTCAAAGCTGGTGCAGAGATGAGCCCCTGCATTATAATGCTGTAGTGCTGCTTCTTTAGTCACCCTCTGCTGCAGAAATGCCAGGGCTGTGTGTACATGTATTATTACAGAATTGGAGAGGCTGTTTAAGTGGCAGTTCCAACTGAAATAAAGTGATTCGGGAAACAAGAGAAGAGACATGGACCGATACTGTCTATATTTCTGAAGTACCAGCAGGCTTTTCCCTTCCATGCAACAGAAGGGAGAACTCAGCTGAGATTTCTGAACACAGATGTCAGGAGAAATGCTCTTGAACATTGTCAGATAAAAGTCTACAGTTGTTTCCTCTTAAGCCACACCTAAGAATTGAATGAAAATACATTTTCCAATATATTTTCCACCTCTGTCCCCATTTCTCCCCACACAACTGCAGAAGCATCTGGCCATCCAGATTTGCAATGTGCTGAGGAAAGCATACGTCTATTTTTGAATAATTCTGAAACATCTTCCTTACTCTTCACTTTCTTTTTTTTTTTTTTTTCCTGTATTCCCTTGTGAATGTCCTCATCATCCCTTGACAGCTATTGTGTATTGAGCCACTCATGACCCAACTGCAAGGCAATTCCTGGAAGTCCAGGAATCCTAACCTGGAGAAGCACTTAACACACGAGGGGAAAATCATTCCCTTGACCTAAGGAGCAATTGAGTCTTTGGTCAGCCTTAGGCCTGCAGTATTACAGTCAAACTACTCTGTCCAGAACCTCAAATGGGGGTTCTCAGAAAAGTATCAAACAGTTTGATAATATCTATTGTATGCACAGGGAACAAGGACAACAATGAGGTGAAGGAGGAACAAGTTCGCATGAGACTCTTGCTGTTTACTAAAAATACAGCCAACATGATGCTTCTGATATTTTTGTTTGCAGTTCTGAGCCAAATGGAGGAAGTGCAGATGGCTGAGAAGATATAAAAAAAACTTCTGTTTTTTTCCTCCTTGTGACATATTGTGTAACTGCAGCCCTGGAGAGACCTGGTAGTGAGGAGTATCAGGTCAGGGCCTGCCTGCCTTCCCCTGGTGTTTACCAGGGTAAACATAATGCTGCTCCCCTCACCACCCCACTGCTTCCTCCCTGAGAGGCCATAGTTTAGGATGAAGATATAATCTACTTTTACCATTAAGCCTTTTTTTTTTAAATAGTACATTTTGTGAAGTAATATACCTGCTTTCCTGCACATGCAGCAGAAAATGGATGACCGTGCAAGAAAACAAGGATTTCAGTAATAAAGCCTTCATCCTCCATATAAGTAGGATATATGCAAGAAAAAAGAATGACTTGGTTTCTCTAGACCAGCCAGGCAGGGATGAAGGTCTTCACACTTGGTGAGGGAGCTCATGTGTGAAAACCTTGGGGTTAATAACAGTATCTAGATGTCAGGCAGAGAGAGCCCTGAAGTCCTAAAGGTGAATAGTTCTGTCGTCCTTCACAAAATGCCTGAGCCTGACCTTCCTATCCAGGTTTTCTTCGGGAAGTCACTTCCCTACCATTAACTTCACAATACAGTGGGACTAACAGCTAACTCCCAGAAATACTCAGGGATTTAATGCCAGCCATGTTTGGTATGTCATCTGAAATTCATACAAAAAATTAAGCACTGCAGGAACGCTAAATGCTGTGATGCACTTGAGGCTTGTGTGGCAACTAGATTTCAGGCCTTGCTGTCGGATGCTGTGCTGTTCACACTGACTTAGAAAAACTCACCATCCACTGTGAGGTGAGGCAGCTCTGTTTACCCACTAACGCACAGGGAACAGAAACTGGGATGTCTAAGTGACTTGTCCGAGGTCACCCAGTGACTCCTCAGCCCCAGTGCCCTAGTAACTAGGCCTTCCTGCTCTTGCCTACAAAGGCTTGACTCACTCCAGTCCATTGCGGCTGCATTGCACAAGGGCAAATTTCAAATACAGTCAAGTGAGATCATTTCTACCAGTGGAATTCCCAGTGTAGATACTGACTCTTTATCTTGACCTGTTCATACAGGACTGGACTCTGGCTCTGTTACCTCCCTTCATGTGATTCAGGTTTTAGGCTTCTGTTCTGCACCGGGTTGGTGGTAACAAGAGCAAAGTACAGTCCTGAGGTAGTCACCCATGTACAGCTAGTCATTCAAAGGCACAAAGGTCTGTTGTACATGTGCTTTACAAGGAGTCCTGCAATAAACAGGTCACATCACATCCTTTCCACAGTGGGTACAAGTGATTCATTGAGTCCCCTTTTCCACTGCTCCTCACACAGCACATGCTGCAAAATGCTGCCTTAAGCTGAGCGAACCATAAGTCACACATGGTTCATGACAGATGGCTGCTTAACTAAAAGAACTGGTCATCAGCTGATACTGAATTGCAACTATGTTTTAGTAAGCTCACTGAGTAAAGAGACTCTTCTTTGATTTCAAATCACCTGTAACTGTCTCAAATTTCCATTGTAAAGCCTTCCTGGCACAATAATGCCATTATTCACATATGCATTGAATACTGAATGTGGCCAGGTGGGGCTTATACCGTTACCTTTTGTGTTTGCTTGGATACTAAACGGAGTCATGCAATCTTTACATCCAATCGAGATACAAATGCAATTGAAGTATAAAACCCTATATTGCTCCACGGAATCAGAATTCAGCTCCTACGTACTCTTTTTTCTGCCTGCAGGCACCTAGCATCCTCTTGTGCACAGTGTCATTGTTCTAGCATATGTCCTCTTGAAAATTCATGTTTCTCTGTACTGAGGGTAAGTTTGGGGTAAAAAGCTCTCCATTGCAGGTGCAGGAAATCGGGAAAGGAAGGTAAGGGACTAGCATGGCTGAATTGGGATCTGCTGCTCAAAGTGAAGAGCAAGAAGAAAATGCACAGACAATGGAAGCAGGGGCAGGTATAGGCATGCTGCTAGGTTGTGTGGGAATCGAGTCAGGAAGGCCAAGGCCCAGCTGGAACTAGGCTTGGAAAAGGGTGCAAAGAAGAACAAGAAAGGCTTCTACAGATTCTTCAGCCAGAAGAGGAAAATCAAAGAAGAATTCCCCTAGTAAGCAATACAGGCAGGCTGGTAACGACAGGGAGAAGGGTAAGGTACTCAGCAAATCTTTTCCTCATTCTTCGCTGGCAAAAGCTCTTCACACACTCCTCCAGGGGTTCAGTCAGAAGATCTGTAAATGAAGATCAGGTTCACAACCATATGAGGAACCTGAACATCCCTAAGTCTATGGTTCACAATGAGATGCATCCCAGAGTCCTGAGGGAACTGGCTGATACAGTTACCACTGATGCTTGAAAAGTCATGCCAGTCAGGTGAAGTCCTTTGCGACTGGAAAAAAGACAATGTCACATCATTTTTATTAATAGAAAGGACAATTCAGGAATGTACCAATATATAGCCTCACCTTTGTGCCAATAAAGATCATAGAACAGATCATCCTGGAAGCTGTGCTAAGGCACATGGAATAGAAGGACATGATATGACACAACAAGCATGGCTTCATCAAGGGCAATCCCGCCTGACCAACTTAGTTGCCTATGATAGAGTAACTGCATCAGTGGACAAGGAAGAGCCACTGATGTCATCTATCTGGAATTCAGTAAGGCTTTTGACATGGTACCCCATAATATTATTCTCTCCAAATCAGAAAGATATGGATTTCATGGGTGGACAGTTTGGTGGAGACAAGGAACTGGTTGCAAGACCATACCCAAGGAGCGGTGGGCAATGGGTTAATGTCCAGATGGGGATCAGTGACAAATGTTGTCTCTCAGGTGTCAATACTGGGACCACTGCTCTTTGATATCTTAATCAATGACATCGATAGTGGGATCGAGCCTGTGGATGACACCAAGCTGTCTGTACAGCCAACATGCCCATGGGATGGAATGCCACCCAGACAGGCTCTTTCAGTGGGTCAGAAGAACCTCATGAGAGACAACAAAGCCTAGTAAAAAGGTCCTGCACATGGGTTGCAGCAACCCCTGCTATCAATACAAGCTGAAAGACAAAAGGTTCAAAAACAGGACTTGGGGATATTGGTGGATGGCAAGCTGAATGTGAGCCAGCAATGTGCCCTCAGAGACCAAACAGGCAAACGTATCCTGGGATGCATCAAAGGAAACAAGGTCAGCAGGTCTAGGGAGCTGACTCTGCCCTTCTACTCTGCACTGGTGAGACCTCACCTGGAGTACTGCATCCAGATGTGGAGTCCTCAGTACAGGAGAGACATGGAGCTGTTGGAGCGTGTCCAGAGGAGGGCCTCAAAATGATCCAAGAGGTGGAACACCTTCCCCATGAAGACAGGCTGAGAGAGCTGGGGCTGTTCAGTCTGGAGAAGAGAAAGCTGTGTGGAGATGTAATAGCAGCCTTTCTAAAGGTGAGCTGTAAGAAAGAAGGAGACAGACTCTTTCACAGGGTCTGTTGTGAAAGAACAAGGGGAAATCTCTTCAAACTGAAAGAGAGCAGATTTAGACTAGATATAAGGAAGATGTTTTTAACAGTAAGGGTAGTGAAGCATTGAAATAGGTTGCCAAGAGTGGGTGGATGCCCCATCCCTAGTGGCATTCAACGTCAGGCTGGGTTAGCCTCTGAGCAGTCTTGTCTAACTGTAGATGTAGATGTCTTGTTCACTGCAGGGGAGTTAGACTTGATGACCTTTAAAGGCCTTCCAACTCAAACAATTCTATGATTCTATGGACCACTGGGCTTCTGTGGGAGGCTCCTACTGGTAATGGGCCTTGGAAACCAGGTATACAGTATTTTGCAAGCCATTCTGCTTCCTTTTGGGATTTGCCCAAGCTCAGACAGCAGGTAAGCAATGAGCATTTCAAACTAAGGCAAGAACTTTTTGAGTTTTTGTCAGCAGCACTTTCAGAGCACATCTGACACACTGACTTACTGGATACGTGCCACACAAATTAAAAACTTATGTGCAGTCAATAACTGTTCCAATTAAGTTAAGAGTCTAAAGTCCTCAGATTTGAACTTGTTAAGTGTTCCAGGTGGAAAAAGAGAATATTTTTAGTGACAACTGGGCAGACAACTGTATTTGCGGGGCAGATAGAGATGTTTTCATCCAGGACATGATAGTGGATGAATGTAGATCAAAATCTCAGATCTAAGAATCTAAATTGTATTTATGATTGATTTCTTAAATCTTTTGGAGGTCTGATGGGAGACTTCAACTTCCCTGACATATGTTGGAAATATAATATAGCGCAGAGGAAGCAGTCCAGAAGGTTTCTAGACTGCGTGGAAGACTGCTTCCTTATGCAACTTGTAGGAGAGCCTACCAGCGGCAGAGCCCTGCTGGATCTGGTCTTCGCTAACAGAGAAGGACTGGTGGGAGAAGCGAAGGTTGGGGACTGTCTTGGAAAGAGTGACCACAGAAATGTAGAATTCTCCATTCTTGGGGATGTCAAAAGAGTGGCCAGCAGAACTACCTTCTTGAACTTCCAGAGGGCAGACTTTGACCTGTTCAGGGAGCTTGTAGCGCGGGTCCCTTGGGAGTTGCTTCTCAAGGGTAAAGGGGCACAGGAAGCCTGGACGCTCCTCAAGACCAAAATCTTGAAGGCACAAGAACAGGCTGTCCCTGAGTGCCGTAAGGCGAGCCGCAGGGGAAGGCGTCCGGTGTGGATGAGCCGGGAACTACTGTTGAGACTCAAGGAGAAAAAGAGAGTCTACATCCTCTGGAAGAGGGGGCAGGCTGCTCGGGGAGATTACAAAGAAGTAGCTAAGGTATGCAGGGAGGAAGTTAGGAGGGCGAAAGCCCAACTTGAGCTCAGGTTGGCCACTGCAGTAAAAGAAAATAAAAAATCCTTTTATAAATATATCAATGGGAAAAGAAGAATCAAAGATAATTCTCATCCTATACTTGATGCAACAGGGAACGTGGTCACTGAGGACAAGGAGAGGGCTGAGATCCTCAATGCCTTCTTTACATCTGCCTTTAATAGTCAGATCAGTTATCCTCTGGGCTTTTTATGCTCCGATCTGGAAGCCTGGGACACAGCACAGAATACGCCCCCAGCAATTCCAGTGGAAACAGTCAGAGAGCTCTTCCTCTGTCTGGACTGTCACAAGTCCATGGGACCAGATGGGCTGCACCCTCGGGTGCTGAGGGAGCTGGCGGGGGTGATTGCCGAGCCCCTCTCAGCCATCTATCAACTCTCCTGGTTAACTGGAGAGGTCCCAGAGGATTGGAGGTTTGCTGATGTGACTCCCATCTTCAAGAAGGGCCGCAGGGAGGATCCGGGGAACTATAGGCCTGTCAGCCTTACCTCAGTACCAGGGAAGGTTATGGAGCAAATTATCTTGGACGAGATTGCACAGCATATACGCAGTGTCCAGGGGATCAGGCCCAGCCAGCACAGGTTTGTGAAAGGCAGGTCGTGCTTGACCAACCTCATCACTTTCTACAACTGGGTGACTAGTCTGATAGGTGAGGGAAGGGCTGTTGATGTAGTCTTCCTAGACTTCAGCAAAGCCTTTGACACAGTCCCTCACAGGCTTCTTCTGGGGAAACTGGCTGCCCGTGGTCTGAACAGATATACACTTCTTTGGGTAAGGAACTGGCTACAGGGCCGTGCCCAGCGGGTCGTGGTGAATGGAGTGAAGTCCAGCTGGCGACCCATTTCAAGTGGTGTCCCCCAGGGGTCGGTACTGGGGCCGATCTTGTTTAATATCTTTATTGATGACCTGGATGAGGGGATTGAGTGCACCTTCAGCAAGTTTGCAGATGATACCAAGCTGGGAGGTGGTGCTGATCTGCCTGAGGGTAGGGAGGCCCTTCAGAGGGATTTAGACAGGCTGAACCGCTGGGCTGAGGTGAATGGGATGAGGTTCAACAAGGCCAAGTGTCGGGTCCTCCATTTTGGCCACAACAACCCCATGCAGCGTTACACTCTTGGGGATGAGTGGCTGGATGAGTATGAAGAGGAAAGGGACCTGGGGGGTGTTGGTTGATGCTCGGCTGAACATGAGCCAACAGTGTGCTCAGGTGGCCAAGAGGGCCAACGACATACTGGCCTGCATCAGAAATAGTGTGGCCAGCAGGAGCAGGGAGGTGATCATCCCCCCTGTACTCAGCACTGGTGAGGCCGCACCTCGAGTATTGTGTTCAGTTTTGGGCCCCTCACTACAGGAAAGTTGTTGAGGTCCTGGAGCGTGTTCAGAGAAGGGCAACAAAACTGGTGAGGGGTCTGCAGCACAAGTCTTATGAGGAGTGGCTGAGGGAGCTGGATTGTTCAGTCTGGAGAAGAGGAGGCTCAGGGGAGACCTCATTGCACTGTACAACTTCCTGAAGGGAGGTTGTGGTGAAGAGGGATCTGGCCTCTTCTCCCAGGCAACGAGCAGGACACGGGGCAGTGGCCGCAAGTTGTATCAGAGGAGGTTCAGGTTGGACATAAGGAAGAACTTCTTCTCTCAGAGAGTGGTCAGGCACTGGAATGGCTGCCCAGGGAGGTGGTGGAGTCACCATCCCTGGCAGTGTTCAAGACGCGTCTGGATGACGTGCTGCATGATATGGTTTAGTGCTAGTGGTGGCAATGGTGATGAGGAGACAGTTGGACTTATAGGTCGTTTCCAACCTTGTGATTCTTGTGATTCTTGTGAAGAGCACTGAATGGATTGCTATATATATATATATGTATGGTGTGATGCCCGAGGAAGCATTCTAGACTTCCAGCATGTCAACTAGGTGATCAAAATTATTGACATTTATGAGATCTTTTCTTTCCAAGACCACCAGTGTATGCTCAGAGAAATGACTCACTTTAGTTTGAGGTGCAACATCCGCTCTCAATGCAGGTTTTTCTCAGTATGAGACAGAAAAGGCATGGGTCAGCAAGGGAGGATTTTTTTTTTAGCAACAGGGAAGTCTTAAGCTTGACAATCTTGTAGTAAACACAAATTAGCAAGGAAGTCACTGTTCAGACACTGCAGCTTAGAGGCAGCAGATACTAAAGAGTAATTGTGGGGATTTCCCTTGTATCTTGTATACTGAACTGTAGCTATAATTAGATCATTCAGATATTATCTTCCTAACAGAGAAAATTCCTCATCTCCGAAATGCCTGCTACAGCTGATCCTTGAAGTTCCCCTATATATTTACTTAAACAAAACCAAAGACCTGAACTGTGTTGCTTTTGCTGAGGCAAAATTTCTGGTTTCTTGGGAAGCCTAGTCCAGGTACATAGGTTGCTCTGAAAGTAATGTCTCCTATTTATTTCCATTGAAACTATAACAGATGCAAAGAGCATCATGACATTATACGATAGAGCAAATTCTCTGCTACAAAATGCTGGCTTTCAATATAGTCACCACCATCAGCCAATTTGCACAGATGAGCTGATCAAGTCGCTCTTCATTTCTGGTGTGACAGCTATGCCTGGCAATCCGGAATGTGCCTTGTCTTTCACTGTTGTCACTGCTGAAACATACCACCCACAATCTCACATCCATCTCCCAACATAATAAAATAGGAGGTATTACTTTTGGAGCAGACCTCATAAAATGTATATTATAGGTAGTATATATAACTGACAAAACTTATGTTAATTTCCAATATTTTATATTCAAACATTTTTAAAAAAGGAGTAAATGCATAAAACTAGCGGGATATTTATCCTTGTTTTGGTGAAACTAATGCATCAGTCTGGTTTGATGGAAGTGGCTGCAATTCTTAGCGAGTACTCAAGGTCCCTTGTCAGAGATTTTTGATGAAATTTTCCTCTTCCTGTGTATCACTCTTGAAAATAGTTTTTCACAAATGTGCATACTGCCAACAAGTGACGATATAAATAAGGCATGATTGTGAGGTGAGGGATATTTCTCTCTACTGAGAGAGGTCTTATGAAAGTCTGGTAGTCTGATCATATTTTTGAGTTGCATATCTGATTGCAACTTGAGATTCCATTTGAAAATTTACAGGTAATGTAATGTCTGAAAATGGAGTTACAAATATACCAAAAAATAGATGATTTTTTCAGCAAACTTGAAACCTATTCTCAGATTCCTTTATCAAAACAGAAAGCACAGATGCACATTTTTCGCTGTTCACAAGACTGTGTTTAGCCAATGTATCAAAATGCATAAATGAATAAATGCAAATGCATAAAATCACTTACCATAATTTGAGTTAGCACTGCACTGTGCCCATGTCCTGGTTTCAGCCCAGGCAGTGCCAGTCACATACCGATGTTTGGATATTGCAGAATGGTAGTGCATTCCAGAGGCTGGGCCAGGCCACTTGATGGTGAAGAGCTTCTGCCTTGATGGTGAGGGGCAGGAAGTAGCTGCAAGACACTCCGGGCCAGGTTGGACATGCCTATCCAAGTTTTTTATGAACTTCAGTGTAAGGTAATCACGTGCTTTTAATTGACTACAAATATACACAGGTGTTGGCAAGCTTGGAGCCAACTCATTTACCATAATTAATGAAATTGGTCAGAAGAATCATGGTCAAACCAGAACATACAACAATGAAGAAGTCTTTCACATTTGTTTCGTACAAAGGTAGAAGAGTCCTACAATGCAAAGCTGTGGAGAATCAAGTTGATTTGATTCTCCTGTATTTCTCTATGTCAGATTTTTCAGGTGTCTTCAAGAGCAAAGAGGAAGTATCATAAGATCGTGTGGCAGGGAATATTCGATGCCTCCAGGTGTACGATACAGTGATTCAGGAGTGGGCAGACAGGAAGTTTGCCATCATCATCTCCGTGGGATAATGGTATGGAAAGTCCCTGTTGTGCCTAAATACACGAGGAATGCCCCTGACTGTTAGGGACTGTGTGCCAATGTGTGAATGTCAGTGTCTGAAATACTACATGCTGAACCAACCTAACTGCTTATCGTTGCAGTATGCTAAATTCTGATTTATTCTACCATTAAAATGTGAAAAATCAGTTTGATCATCTAAAGGCTGAAAAATTTAAGAAAACAGAGTAATTATGGCCAGCCTGAAAACATACTGGTACAAACTTACATATATCATTCCAGTGTTTATAATGCAGGTTTCCCGCTTACTGGTGCAAATAGCTCTAACCTCTCTGAGTTAAAAAACGGCATTTAGTAAGGTTTAGATTAGAGCTCTGATATTTTACACCAAGTACTGAGGTAAATGGAAAAGTGGTAACTTTTTCCCAAATGCCCAAGAAATTCAGATTTGATTGGAGTTCTGAGCAAAGCTCTGGGCTGATTTGACATAAACCAGGTTTGCTTAAATGGCCTAAGCAGCAAGTGCTCCAGCAACAGCCTGGAGTGCATTTGGAACTGCACATGCTGGCAGATCACCAGCAATGTGACAGCTGCTCTCACCGGTCCAAGGAAGGCCTAATAGAAAGACCAAGTCTCTTTTTTTTTTGGTCTCTTGGTACAGAGGAAAATTCAAAATAAGACGTTTTCCTCAATGCAGCAGCACACAGCCTTCCTCTCTCACCAGCCAGGCAAACCCCTTTTCTTAAATGTCTGCTGAAACTGTCAGATAGACCTTAAATCTTACCTCTTTCCTAACTGATTTATGAAAAGAGTGAATGAGCTTGTCTGGAAGATAGCTACCCAGATGCTGGCCAAGGAACAGGGCTACAGAGTAAGTGAAAATGACTTGAAGCAACCCCTGTGGATTCCATTCGCATTTCTGTTCCGGGGTAAAGTCTGTCTTCATGTTATTGTGATGAAATCAGTGGGTATGTGAAGCATTTATTAGCAGTCACCTTAAACGATTTTGACGTTTTTTCCTTTGTAAGGAAACAATATTGAAACCTCCATGATCTAGTATTTCTCAAGCATATGAAAATTAGCTAAAAATGTCCACCAGCAAATGGTTGAGAGTATAGGTAATAGAGTGATGCCTACGTTCCCTGCAAACCAGATCTTCTGCGGAAATGAGCTCAGGCCATTATGGGTGAGATGAGTGAGATGACAGTGTGCTGTCCTCTGGGAAACAGGCTAACTCAATTTCAGACAGAAGGAGACTGAATGACCCAGCAAAGGTTTTAGTGCCTGCGGAAACTGGGAGCAGGATGGGGAACCTAGCTATGAAGGAGGTCTTTGAACAGGACCTCAGCTGTCCTCTGCCCGCAGAAGATCTGGAGCTTTGGTATGTTGTGTAAATTTACAAATTGGCAGGTTGTTTTCTGATTACCCATCCTCTCTGCACGTATATGCAGCTCAATTTGTAATGTATGAGGCCTGCTCCAAAAGTAATACCTCCTGTTTTATTATGTTGGCCAGTGACAGCAGCGGCAAATGTTCATGGTATGGCAGTAGACAGTGAACCTTCACACCAATATTCCATTATATTTTGTTGCCATGTGACAGCAGCAGAGGAGCAGTCTGACAAAATGGCATCTGACATGGAAGCGTGTCTGAAGCAAAGGTGTGTGACTGAATTCCTCCATGCAGAAAAAAATGGCATCCGTTGACATTCATTGATGCTTGCTGTATGTTTATGGAGACCAAATGATGGATGTGAGCACAATGAGGTGGTGGGTGTTATGTTTCAGCAGTGACAACAGTGAAAGACAAACCACATTCCAGATGGCCACACATAGCTGTTACACCAGAAATGAAGAGCGTCTTGATCAGCACATCTGTGCAAATTGGCTGACGGTGGTGACTATATTGAAAGCCAGCATTTTGTAGCAGAGAATTTGCTCTATCATATAATGTCATGGTGCTCTTTGCATCTGTTATAGTTTCAATGGAAATAAATAGGAGATATTACTTTCAGAGCAACTGATACATATCTCTGTCTCTTGTATTTTCACTTGTAAAAAAAATAATCTTTCCATCCTTGCTCCAAATTCAGAATTTACTGTATTTCTTTATCACTGACATTCATTTTAAAAGATTTAGAAATTAAAGTCTGCACACAATACATATTTTTTAAATTCAAATAAATCATGGTATTAGAAAGCTCTTTAAAACTGACTCTGAAAAAAGAAAGACTAGGTTGATTCACAAACCAAGTAGGTGTAGATGACTTGCAGAGTGTGCATAGACATCTATTCATCTAGGAGTGTGATTTTTTGTATTAACGACGAGTTGAAGGATTTTTAAGTTACATGAGATATAAACGTACCCAAAAGCATATTTGGAGGTACCACTGTACACATTATCCACCTGCTTAATAAAATGATTTCAAGTAGCAGAACAAGCTGGCTATGATCTCTCAGGTCTACGATGTTTTACCAAGGACTAATCCCCATGTCTTCAGTTATGGCACCTGTTGTCAGAGCAATCTGACAAACCACACCCAGTCCACCTGATGCATTGCTGCTCAGCCCTTGACATGGCTTTGCAACTGGTTCTGCCCCAATGACAGCAGTGGCTCCCCACCCAGGTGGCTCTATTTGCAGAAAGCTGAGAGGGGATAGTGGAGATTTCCTCAATCCTCTTGGGACACACATGCCATTCAAGCAAGGGATCCCATGCATGGGATGAAGAGCTAGCTGAAGCCCTGCTGGAGCTGGAGCTGGTGCCCAAGGAGAAGCCATTCTCTTTAGATGGTATGAGGGAGCCAACCCTAGGAAAGGGACTCTCAGCCCCTGTCATCCTTCTTCCTCTTTCAAAACTGGGTCAACTATCAGGCCACAGGCCCCAACTCCCAACACTGCCACATTTGGTCACCATCAGACATACTCAGAATGACCTCCTGATGTCACAAATCACCTCACAGCCTTTTGTTCTGAGGACTATAAAGAGGGGGACACTGCATCCAGAACTCCAGTCAGGGAACAAGAGACACCAGCTGCAACTTTGAGCTTGATAGCCAAGTGCTTTTTTTTGCCAAGGAAGCAGGATGGTTTGCCCTTCTGCAAAGAAGAGGCAACTAATGGGGGAGCTCCATATCTTCAAGCCCACCTGAGAGAGATAAGGAGCCCATGCAGGTGGACCCAGAGCCAGAGAAAGAGCTGGTGGAAGAGGAGCCACCTCAGTCAGAACACAACCATCACCAGACCATCGCTCTCAGGCAATGTAGGAGAAATTCCAGACTCAAACTCCACTCCTACCATTGCAGGGGCATGGCTGTCCTGTCCTCCCACAGATAGCTACCTTGACGTCAGCAGTAAAACTCCTGTCCTGTTCCTGGAAGTTTACCATTAGCTGGAAGAGCCCAAACTTTTGCACCACCTCCAGGCTCACAAGGGACATTCATTTCCTGGGAATTCTTCTTTTGACAGCCAAGATTCCTATGAATCCATTCTTCCCATCCCCAACACCGTCTATCACCAAGATCTGTCATCTCTTCTTCATCAAGAGGAAGAAGGGAGGGCAGGGTCTGGCAGCCTCTGAACTGCAGTGCCAGCAGAGGGATTTCAGCTCCTGGGGCCATGAGGAGCTGTCAAAGATGTTACAGAGGTGGCAGTTCAGGACTTTTTTTCAAGATTGGACTATACATATTTATACATACATATATATATATATAATATATATAATTATATATATATATATTTTTTTTTTAAGGAATGGAATGGAATGGAATGGAATGGAATGGAATAGAATAGAATAGAATAGAATAGAATAGAATAGAATAGAATAGAATAGAATAGAATAGAATAGAATAGAATAGAATAGAGTAGAGTAGAGTAGAGTAGAGTAGAGTAGAGTAGAGTAGAGTAGAGTAGAAAAACCCAAACCCACAAAAATAATCAAAACAACAAATGTTCCTCTGTTGTTTTCGAACTTGAGAGACTGCACTCTGTGAAATCTGTGGATTTCAGTGTCTCCTCTTGGTCTCCCCAGTATGAGAAAGACATTGCCATGGGGGGTGACCACCCAGCCCAGGGCCATAGGTCTGGGGAGGAGCCAGGGCACCTGGCATCCCAGGGCAGGTTGAGGGAGCTGCCTTTGATCAGCATTAAGGAAAGATGTAAGAGGGGATTCTGAGTGTTACCAACAGCTGCTGGTAGGAGCACAGAAGAAAATGAGGCCTGGCTTTCCTCAAAGGTGGTGGACTTGGTGGTGGGAGAATGAAAGGCATCCATCAGGCCCACACTCCCAGCTGGGCAAAAGGAAAAGACTGTCACTATGAGGATGCTCAGACATGGAACTGGTGCCCAGTCTTTCCAGGGTATTCAGTCTTGACTCATCTTGGCTGAACACAGCACCTTTCCTGTGAAGAATGGCAGCAAGATATAGTATCATAGTATTACAGAATCATCAAGGTTGGAAAAGACCTCAAGATTATCCAGTCCAATCATTCACCTACCACCAATATTTCCCCACTAATCGATGTCCCTCTATACAACATCTAAATGATTCTTGAACACCTCCATGATCAGTGACTCAACCACCTCCCTGGGCAACCCATTCCAGTGCCTGACCACTCTTTCAGAGAAGAAATTTATCCTAATATCCAACCTGAATCTCCCTGGTGCAAATTGAGGCCATTCTAGTCCTACTACTAGGTATGCAGAAGAGGCTGACCATCCACCTCGACACAGCTTCCTTTCAGGTAGCTGTAGAGAGCAGTAAGGACTCCCCTGAGCCTCCCCTTCTCCGAAATGAACAATCCGGTTCCCTCAGCCACTCTTCATAAGACTTGTGCTCCAGTTCCCTCACCAGCTTTGTTGCCCTCCTTTGGACGTGCTCCACAGCCTCAATGTATTTCTTGCAGGGAAGGGCCCAAACTGAAAACAGTACTTGATGTGCAGACTCACCAGAGCTGAGTACAGAGGAATGATTACCTCCCTTCTCCTGCTGGCAACACTATTTCTGATACAAGCCAGGATGCCATTGGCCATCTTGGCCACCTGTGCACACTGCTGGCTCATGTTTAGCCGAGCATCAACAAACACCCCCAGGTTCATTTCTTCCACACAGCCTTCCATCCACTCTGCCCCAAGCCTGTCACGTTTCCTGGGGATGTTGTGAAAAAAGTGCAGGACCCAATACTTGGTCTCGATGAACTTCTTTCCACTGGCCTCAGCCCAGTGATCCAGCCTATCCAGATCCCTCTGCAGGGCCTTTCTACTCTCAGGCAGATCAACACTTCCTCCCAGCTTGATGTCATCTTCAGACTTACTGAGGATACACTCAATGCCCTTATCCAGGTCACCAATAAAAGTATCAAATAGCACAGGTCCCAGTACCTACCAGTGGAGAACACCACCTGTGACCAGTCATCACCTGGATTTAACTCCATTCACCACCACTCTCTAAGCTTGGTCCTCCTGCCAGTTCTATACCCAGCAAAGAGTGTACCTGCTTAAGCCACGGGCTGCCAGCTTCTGCAGGGCAATACTGTGGGAGACAGTGTCAAAAACCTTGCTGAAGTCAAGTCTAGGTGGACCACATCAACAGCCTTTCCCTCATCCACCAGGTGGGTCACTTGATCACAGAAGATCAGGTTGGTATACAGGACCTGCCTTTCACGAACCCATGCTGGCTGGACCTGATCCCCCAGTTGTCCTGCACATGCCATGTGATCTCACTCAAGATCATCTGCTCCAAAACCTTTTCTGGCACGGAGGTGAGGCTGGCAGGCCTGTAGCTCTTTAGATCCTCCCTATGATCCTTCTTGTATATGAGAGTCACATTGGCAAGCCTCCAATCCTTAGAGATCTCTCTGGTTGACCAGGAATACTGGCAGATGACAGAAAGTAACTTGGTAACGACCTCTGCTAACTCCCACAGCACCTTTAGGTGGATTCCATCTGGCCCCATGGTCTTGTGACAGTGCAGGTGGAGTAGTAGGTCTCTGTTTCTCCCTGAATCATGGCAAGGTTGTGGGAATTGTTTATTGCAGCATTTTGATACACAGAAGAAGCTTATAAGAAAGACGGAGACTTTTTCTCAGGGCCGGTAGTGGAAGGGGGGACAATTTAAACTGAAAGAAGGTAAATTTAGATTATGTGTAAGGAAGAACTCCTTCACTATGGGAGTGGTGAAACAGTGGAACAGGCTGCCCTGAGAAGCTGTGGATCCTCCATCAGTGGGAGTGGTTGGGAGGGGCACTGGAGAAACCTCATCTAGTGAAAGGTGTCCCTGCTCATGGGAGAGGGGTATTAGAGCATAAATCATGCAGCACAAATCACTCTGTGTGCAGTGAATTTAACCCAAAAAACCAACAAGCAGTTCTCTAAAGATTTTATTTGTTCAGCGACTTTTCTAAAACCAGCAGGTCATAAAGAGAGAAAAGACACTATGAAGCAGCTGAGAGGAGACACCTGCCCCAGTTTGTCCAGTGGAAAATTTGTAGTTGGTATTACCACCTTGTCTCGCTCCAACTCACAGAAGGGAGAGGAAGTTCTTTGATATATGCATATCTGATGTGAGATTAAGAAACAACGGTTCAAATGTTGGTCTGACCAGTTTATTACAAATCTTAATCATCAGAGAGATGGGGAAGGGGAGGCCGGAGACTATTACCAATTAGGGTGATGGGGAAGGGAAAGAGAGCAATAGAAAAGATAGGAAAGAAGCAAGAATTACATAAAGCAGGGATAGTCACCAGCAAGATCCAGCAGCGTTCCGCTGCACGCCGTTACAATGGTCCAAGGCAAAAGCACACGAGGAGAGCAGCAGCAGAGTGGCCAGCCTTAGGCAGTAAGCAGGTACAGCGACAGAGCAAGTCCAGGAGGAAGGGGCAGGTCTCAGGTAGCAGGCCCAGGAGAGTCCATCAGCAGGCAGGCATCACTCTGTGAGGCATCTGATGTCAGACACCAATCCTCATGGTTGTTGATCCCTTCTTTATCCTTCTTCTTCTGCCAGCGTGGCTTGGTAAGAGTCATGTGCAGTACCCCCTGAGATGGCCATCTTCCTTGAGATAAGCCCACACTAAATATTCCTTCCCTAAGGTGTGGCTTATCTCTCTCTTGTTCTCGCTGGCCTGCAAATCTTCAGACAAAAGACTTTGCCAACTTACCAGGACTTGCCTGTACTTGTCCATCTATGTCCCTCAGACACAGGATTTCTCAGCCTTTGCCTAGGACTCGTCCATCAGTGCTCCTCAGCAAGTTTGAGACAATGGTGCAATAAATAATCTCTTACACTCCTGCATCTGTACAAGGCACAAAAGCAAAACACTGGAAGCATCCAGGAAAAGGGGGTGCATTGCAACCCTCTGACGCCATGGTAGTACAGGCACAGTAATCCACCAAGAGATACACCAACACAATTTCCTTAGTTCTACAAGAGTCTGTACAATTTCTTGGCACACTGTTTGCAGTTTAGTCACTGCACAGGAAACAGAAAGTGTTTGACACTATTTCCCACAGCCTTCTCTAGGAGACACTGACTGCTCACAGCTTGGACAGGTGTAGAGTTTACTGGGCAAAGAACTGGCTGGGTGGCCAGGCTGAAAGTGTCACAGTAAATGGAGTGCAATCCAATTGGTGGCTGGTCACCTCTGGCTCTTCCCAGGACCGAGTGCTGGGACCATCTTTGTTTAACAGTGAATGACTGAGTGCATCCTCAGTAAGTTTGCAGGAACCACCATGTTGGGCAGGATTGCTGATCTAACTGAGGACAGAAAGGCTCTGGAGAGGGGTATGGATAGGCTACATCAGTGGGCTGCGTCTAATCACAACAATACGATTAAACTGAACCCATTAACATTCATCAACACTTGCTGAATGTACTTATGGAGACAGTGGTTGTGAGCACAGTGAGGTGGTAGGTGGTGCAGCTTAGCAGTAGTGACAGTGGTATGAAAGACAAACTACATTCCAGATGACCACACATCTGGATTTTCACAAGCAGAGCATACAGGCGCTTGTTTGTTGCTGGTGAAAACACAAAGCTAACGGTGGTGACTCTGCTGAAAAACAGTGTTCCGTAGCTGAGAACGCTGTGTTATTGTGTTCTTTGTATTAATAGTAGTTTCCATGGAAATAAACAGGAGGCATTACTTTCAGAGCGACATTTAAGAGGAGAAAAGTCTTAGGACAGATTCATTTAGTCACAGACCTCTAGTGAATACCACCAGTAAACAATCTCTCAGTGTTTTAGGTGGCTGTGTCATACTTTCAGAAGTGATTTGGGTCCACATTTTGAAGGGATTTAGTTATGTAAGGACACAACTAACAGTAAGATGTCTGCTTGAACTCTTCAGACTAGATATCTGGGACATCTAGTCAAAAGACATCCATCAATAAGCTCCACATTCACGCAACCGAAAGGCTGCTGGTTCAGGATCCTTAGAGAGTTACAATTGAATGTTTTGAAAACTCTAAGACCAGTATGCTATTTATGCTATTTTATCCCTGGCACTGGAAGCTACAAGTCAACCAAAAAGTGGGAAAGACCAGGTAGCAACTCCAGTTGCTCTAAAGTGCACTTTCCAGTATCAACCCTTGTGTGATTCTGTGCCTCTTTGCTTCTGTGACATGCATCAATTTGTGTGCAGGACCCAGAACAGGGATGGCTGGTGAAAAGAGTATGACGAAGAAAGAAAAGCCTGTAAAGCTCAGGAGACTGGTATCAAGAAGGCTACAGGGCAGAGCTAGGAGAGTTACAGGGAAAATTCAGCAACAAGTATTAAGGCATGAATGGAAAGGACGATCTAGAGTAAGAACAGCTGCAGAGCTGAAAGGCAGGACTGAAGGCTCCCTTGCATCTCAGGTACCCAGCTGTAGCAAGAAGGATTGATAGGTATTCCCAGGATCTGCCTTGAGTTGAAAGAGGCTGTGGCCTGGGACATACTTTGTTTAACCACATACAATGGCATAGACAATTAAAACCCCTCCTCCATATGAATTCAATTTTCTTCAAATGGTAGAAAATAACAAAGAAAATGCCCAAACAGAGTTTCAGCTAATGCCTTCCTGTTTCTGTCTAAAGTGTATTCCTTTATTCAGGTGACAGTAGAACAAACACAAGCAGGGAAGGCAAGAGCCGTACCTACGAGGGGCACGTTTTCTGTAAGCAATGCTTACCAAACAAAGATCTCTACAAAGGTCTGTGCCTGTGTCTAACTGTCATTTTTCAGCTGTGTGATATATCCAACATTAGACTCCTTAAGTAATGGAATAGAAAGAAAACAGCTGCACACATCAGTTTACAATGAGATTGAGGAGAAACATGTTCTGATTAACACCCCAGGAGATGTTCCTCCCATCCATACAGTGCCAGAGCTAGCAAGACTTAAATTTGCCAATGTCATCAGAGTATCCAGGAAGAAAATTCTCTAACTCCAATGAGGCATTAGAAGTTTTTGCCTTTCACCTACCCTGGAAAAACGATAGCAGAAAATAAAACTCCAGACTGTTGGACAGAAAGAGCAGGTAGAAGAATGTAACACGACATGGGCACCTCTTGCCCTTCATCAGCATGTGCTATGAAAAATACTAGTAAATTTCTGACAGACAGATATAAAATCCCAGCTGGAACTGGGAAAGAGCATTCTGTTTTACATCAAGAAGCCTTAATGTTCCACTGCCTAAGAGAAGCCCAGCCCATACTGCTAGGGAATGAGCTGACACTGAGCTAGAGCACAAGCATCCATCCAGCTCCTCCCTCCTCCTGCTCAGATATCAGACTTGGCAGCACCAGGGACATGGCTTGGGCCAAGCTTCAGCACAGACCCTCTCCCTGTAACACTACAATAGGTTTAGAGAAGAGGGGAGAAGCTCATCTGTCTCTGTGGCTGGCAAGTTCTCTTCTCCATCAAATCTCTTTCTTCACTGCACCTTCTATAAGGACTTTATTTTTTATTATTGTAATAAGAGAAAAATAAAGTCAAAAATAAAAAAGTCCCTCTTATTTCCCTAAATTTCCAAATAAAGCAAAAGACAGGCATAAATACAAGCTGGGAAACCAAACTTCCCTCTGGCTAAGCATAATATGAATTCACCAGTACACTTCCCCTGCACACACACAACTCTATTTATAAAAACCCTGTGCCTGAGTTGCTCCCAAGAGCAGAAGCAGAAATGGTGACATAAGGACGAGAACTGTGTTCCCCTTTCTAATATTTTTGGTGTGTTCCTCCCACTCTTTTTCCCTTTCCTTCAAAGAAAACTGTTTTGTTGTTGAAAACCAGTGGCACCACCACTCCCCTCCCAGCTCTCAGACTTGGCTGTGCCTGCAGAGCCACTGCTATCAATCCTTTCTCTCCAGCTGCAGTCCTTGTGACTCAGATTCTCCAGAAAACCCTTGGCTCAGCATCAGAAGAAGGAGGGATTAAAACCTATGAAAAATGAGCTCGTACCAGCCCTTTTTATAAGTCTCTAATGAAGGGTCGTATGAGCTGGTCAGATCTCCTGCATTCCCTTCCCCCTTCCCGTTCTCTGATCCTCCTGTTATTCTTGGCTACAAGATCCTGGGCAGTTGGATCTGGAGAGGATATCCCATTCAAAAGCCCAATTCCCAGTGTGGCCTTTTCCTGCTGTAAGCAGTTGTAAAATTTATTTTCTTCCTATTTTTTTTTCTGGGTACAGAGTGCCTGACCTACATATTCTAGCATGGTGTGACTTAAGCTCTATCGCTGACCTACATTTTCAAATTGAAAAATAAAAAGTTAGGGATGGGAGGCCAAGCAGATGCAAAGCAGAAACCCCGCCCTGCAGAGAGAGCAAAAGAGATCTTCAAGCACTTGCCCAAAAGTAAGGCCAATGCAGCTTCTTTTTATTCCAGCCTCCAGCCCCCTTCCCCCCTACCTCCACCCCCAGCTCCACACCCACCTCCCATCGCCTGGCTTTTTCATTTCACCCCAGCTGTTTTTACTCAGGAATGAAAACAAAAGACAGATCTGCTAACTCAATTTCAGATTGGGAGGGATTTTAAACAAGTCAGTAGGGTTGCGCTAGGCTACCTCCCTTTATCTTTAGGTCTCCTATAAGGGGAGGCTCAGATCTCCTCAAAGGGATTGGGTCTCCTGCCATCCCTAGAGTTTCCAGGATCTGGAATCCCCAAAGATCATCACTGCCTGTGGGCATTGGCAACCATCCCTTATTGCTAGGGGACTCACAGGTTCTTCATCCCTGTTTTTTTCCCCATTTACCAAACTGTAACTAAGTTGAATTCTTTTTGGTACCATACACAAAACTCAGCATTTCCCCTGTTGTTGCAGCAGCTGTTCTCAAACCGTTCTCTTCTGTGCCCTCATGTAGAGCATGATGATCTGGTGCCAACTCATTGCTTTCCTCCAGCATCACTAATGACTGCTGAATTAGGTCCCTTTTCTGCTGATCTGAAGAGGACACAACCCATCGTGGCTTTGCCCATGGGATCCCTTTTGACTGCTGCATCAATTTTAATCTTTCTGTTTCTCCCTCCAAAATTCACATGCAGCAGAGCTTAAAAGACAAACTCAGCCTAATAAAAAATAGGGTTCAGATAGAAAAAAAAAATCTTTAAATGATAAGCTTAGGTCAGACCCTAACACAGAAATGTTTACTAGGCATTTTGGAACAACATGATACACTGAATGAGTCCTATTTTCATGAAGACACAAGCTTGGCTGTTCTGTTTTCCAAAAATCAAGAACGAAAACCTCCTCTGTATCACACTCTTTTTCCAGAGCATGAGGAAATCCTGCCATATAACATTAAAGTTTCTGCAGAGTTAAAGCTATCCTATATGTTTTAATACAAAGGATGGAATCATAGCCTGGCAGACGGTGATGCCAAAAACCCCATTAACTTCCGTCAGGTCAAAAATGCCTTCAGTAACCCCAGAGCTATATTTGGAGTGCAATCTCCATGGCTGATAAGCTCATGAATAACAAACCTTCCAGGCAGCCGTTACCCCTATGAGGGTGTGCAGTTGGATGTATATGCATACAATTGCTGTCCCACTGCTGGAATTTTCAGCAGCAACCAGAGCTCGGCTACAGCTGATCTAGTTCAAGTCTCAGAGAACAGTCCCTGGATTTCAGTGGAAAAGGGTTCTGTCAATATTCTTTTTTTTTAAAAAAATATCTCCATAGCAATATAATATTATGTTCATGTCTAATGTGTCTCTAGTGGACAATATTAGGTTATCTTTGCTGATATATTAAATTACTTTCCATTGCTATTACTGTCCTTGTTGCTTGCCATGACAGTGTTTATTCCACAGAATTCAAACGTTACAGCTTCACTACATAATACATGAAATATTTAAAGCCTACAAAGCCAGAGAGCTGAGGGCATAAATCCTGCTGAATGACAGCTGGATGCCTAATTCTCAGACATCTCTTTGGCAACCACAGTTGCAATACCAACCTTAGGCAATAGGATCGCATTCTAGGCCACCTTCCACAACTGGTTGCTAACAGTAATACAAGTAATAGTTGAATATCTGCTAAAATATTCCAATGGATTGTTATTATTAATTCTCTGCTAGTGAATTGAGATGGAGAGAAGGTCAGCAGATGTAAAGGTGTGCAACCCAATGGGTTTTCATGTGGGAAAGATGACTTCTTGCTGAACAGCTGACCCTTGGTTCTGCAACTTGTTTCCCTTTTTCTTTGAAGCAATTTCCTAGCAGCTATGTGCTACGGTAGTACAGAGCAGCACCACTTAATATGATAATTCCAGGCTAAATAAGGCTGTCAATAAAAAGCTGGCTTTCTTTTCAGACTTAGAAATTGTCTTCCTTCTTTCCCCAGTTATGCTGCATAAACAATTTATTACTTAGTCATGTAAAGGGTTTGCCTTATTCAAATTCCTCTTGGCCGTTGTAACAACTAGTGCTGCTCAGGGTCAGAGCCAGATCACTGAGGGACTTCCCATTGCCCCTTAGACTCTGGCCATGATTTCCTATCACATTGCTCTGGCTACAGTGAAAGCCTATGGATTTCAATGGAATGAGTCTGATCAAAGTCCCTCTAGTGAACCCTACAGCAGGAAAGCAGGGGAAATTCCACAGGAAAAAGAGCCCCAGCCCATCAGAGCACTAACCTCCCTCAAACCTTCCTGGCTGTAGTAAAAGTCAACACCATTCAACACCCCACAAGATGAAACTCACTCTTTGGGCCTCAAAGCCAACATTACCAGTCTGCCTGTATTTAAACATGCCACATTCTCCCTGCAGTCAGGTGGACTACCTACCCACGTATTTCAGTGGCACAAATGCAGAAATGCCTCTCCAGACTGGGTTCTCATTAGATCTGACAGGGGGGTGAGACAGACAAGGACCCTGGGCTGAAAATACCATGTCCAGCGCACAGCAAGTGTTCCTCCTAAGGGGCCCACCTCAGCAAAACCAGTAGGTTCACAAAGCTCAAAACAAACCAGAGCTGATAAGCAGTTACCTCAAGAAAGGAGTTCTGCAGCAAGAACACTGTGTCACAGGGTTGGCTGGTTTGCCCTTCTCAACAGGTAATGAAGGAGAAAGAAATTAGAGCTGTGACTCCCATTCACAGTCTGACCTTATGTTACAACAACCTGACAGGTCTTCTGCTAAGACACAGCCATCTGCCATTCACTTTCTGCAACTATATAAACCTGCCCACTATTGCAAGTGTTTAATGGGGAATTTCCTGGTGAGTACTTTGTGATGCCATGGCTTATCAGAGTGAGGAGGGAAGTACTGTTGGATTTCTTTCCCCCCTTTCCCCCACCACATGAGTTTTAAGAGAGCACACTGTTTTAAGAGACAGTTGGCACTCCTATACTTCAGACACAGTCCTCACTAATCATCTGGGCAACGAGAGTGGAAGACGGGGCTGAACACAGCCAACATGGTGCAATGGGAGGCTGAAGAACATTTACCTCCATGGTGGGGCCATCACCTGAGCACATATCACCCAAGGGAGAGCATAAAGTGCTCTGAGCCATTGTATAAAACCATTCGGTCCCATCCTGTGACTGATGGGAGGACCATGAGCACAGAAGAAAATGAGGGAGAATGCAGGGAGAGAATAGCATCAGCATGGGGTGGGGGGAAGCCTGGAAATCTGTGGCAGTGTTAACCAGTGGTGTGGATAACCTGTTCCAAGATAACCAAAAAACAATGATAAATTTCACCACATAGAAATGAATTTCCTTTTTCTGCTATTTATTTTGAAACCTCAGTAGCTTCGAATAGGGTATTTGTGAAGCCAGTACCAAGTCAGGGGAGATTCCAGGCAGTGGGAGGTTAAAACCCCATTTATAGCATAGGGCTGAAAAGCAGTGTCTAAGTACTGAGGGAAACAGAGACTCAGGATACCTACAGAAAAATATAGGACAACAACAAGTAGAAGAGCCAACCCACATAGTTATGACAGAGGTGAACCTATGCATTGTAACATCCGTATGAAAATTAGCAAAGGAAGAAAGACGCTGTGAATATGCCTTCTTTGCCTGATCCCAGACTGAAGCCCACAAACCATGGTGTTGTTTTCCCAGCACCTCTTTAGAAGTGCCTGTTGGGAAAGCAAGTCACCTCTGAGCGCCAAGCCAGCCATCTGCTAGGACTCAGACATGAGCCGATCACCTTGTGGGACAGTCACAGCACTAATAATAGCAACAACTAGAACAGACTAACACCACTGCAAGTGATGCCTAATACACAGTACCTTATAGGGGCAAGAAGTTCCAGTTGCTTTGAGATCCATGACTGGGACTACCAAAACAAGCCTGAGTCAGACACCACTATACAACTGAGCCAGGGACTATTCAGGGCTCTGATTCATGCAGCCCAACCTCCCCTTACACACTGTGAATAACATTTCTAGTGAACATCCACCTATAAAAGCCTAGAATCAGCACACAGGGAAGGTGAATAAGGATCTGGGCAGAGTTTAGAACCAGTGCTAGGGCTGGGTGTCTGCATCTCTGCTTCTCTAGCAAAATGATCATTGAAGGCTTGGGAGGAAAACAGGAAACAGAGAAGCGCTTTGACTAACAAGAAGTTTAATTCTAACACACGTTCTCCAGCTAAAAACGCCATGTCAATGGCGTTGAAACAGCATCAGGGGACCATGTAAGTACATGCAAAATAGCATGAAGACTAATCTTCCACATGTTCATGAGAAAGGCCAGTCAAAGATCACAAGAGTGATAATAAGGATTCAGTTTAGACACTCTGGATTTTCCAAATAACATTAAGGGGACCCCCAGGTTTTTTAACCTATTTTTAAGATTTTATTATAAATAACAGGGACTGCTTGGTGTCAGAAGCTCCACGTAAGAAACAGAGAGATTTTTTAAACTTAGAATGATAGAAAGCAGTAATCTAAATCTGTTTCTTGACCCCCTAGAAGTAAGTGACCCAAATTTCCAGAAATGCAGGGCTCACACTGCAGAGCCAAAGCTGAATGCTACACAGTCTGCCAGGAAATGAAGTGAGCCACAAGCCTGGAAGCCCAAATGACCTGGTTTTTTGGTTTTTTTTTTTGCAAATAATGATTTCCTGATCTGGCTGTTCACGACTGCAAAAATTTAAGCACAGATCCAAAGCCTGTATCTAAAAAAATCCAGTCAGGAAAATTCACCATGGGAATATGAATACAGAGTTTGGGTACTTTTTTTCTCCTTTAGATGACTAATGAAAAGCTTTCAGGACATGGAGGGAAAGAACTAAGAAAACAACTCTGACATGTGATGGAGCAGTCACATTGCACAAAACTGATGATGCACAGCAGTAACCCACAATCCTCATTTATAGGGTGGGAGTGAGAAGGTGGCAAATGAGCCAATGTTTTGATGCTGTAAAGGCTCTAACGGAGCAACAGTCATTAGGCTCCAGGAAGGTCAGTAAGCTCAAGCCTGGGCTCAGCACAGCACCAAGTGGGTGAGATCTCTTGCCTGCAGGAGATTGAAGCACAACACATTTAAGATCCCTAAGATAAGCAAATCTGACTTTGCCTTCTTACGGATGAAAAAAAGCCTCCAGCATTAGAGGCAGAACTGATTAAAAAAGTGTAGTTTCTTCTTCTACTTTTTCCCCCATCCCATAATCTCCATTTGGGGAGCCACATATAAATGTTCAGTATTTTGGAACACTGTAAAAATGCATACAGATTACTAAAAAACTGAACTAGTGAAAAACAAGAGAAAAGCTTGTTTCAAATCAATTAAGGGGGAAATCACAATATAATTCCTGAGAGGATCAAATAAACATTTATGTCATGCTTTTGATAATGAAAAATAGGTATGAAACCATTTCAGAATCCTCTGTAAGCCACTGAAACTGACTGTCTGGTTTGTTTGATTAACATTTTTCCAGATACACTGCTTAGCAGGACTGGATCCTGTCTAATCAGTCAGCACAGATATATAACACGTCTTTCCAGAACCACTGCTGACCACACCAAGAAACAACTGAAAACATTCACTTGCATTTGCTGGTGCTCAGTTACTTGCACACTCAAGAGTTCTCCTCAGAGGCTCTCAGGTACTTCAGTCTACCATGTCAAACTATGGGAAAAAAGGGAGGAGAGGACCAACAAGTAAAACACGCTATGGAGCAAGACCATGAAAATTAAGAGTATACGAGCAGCATGTAAAGGGAGGAAACCCCGGAAACAACATAAGCACAACACGGCTGAGGTTGGCAGGCCCTCTAAGTCCATCTGCTTTGATCTCTGCTCAGGCAAGGACACCCTGAGCAGGGACACCTAGGGCAGGGACACCCAGACCCAAGTTCAGTCAGCTTCTGAAAATCTCCAGGGAAGAGACTGCACAACCTGTGCCAATGCTCTGTCATCTGCATAGCAAAAAATTGCTTCCTAATGTTCAGAGTGAACATCCTGTGCTCCAGTTTGTTCCCATCATCTCTTGTCCTGGCAATGAGTACCACTGAAAAGAGCTTGGCTCTGTTCTCTGTGCATCCTCCCTTCAGGTTTTTGTACGCATTGACAAAATTCCTCCTGAGCCTTCTCTTCTCCAGGCTGAGTAGTCCATCTTTCTAAATGGCTTCTCAAAGGAGTGGTTTAGAAACAACTGGGGGTTCTCCAGTTACTTCATCAGCTTATTGGTCCTCCACTGGACTCTATTCATGTTTCTCTTGTACAGAGGAGCCCAGAACTGGACAAAGCATGCCAGCTGTGGTCTCACCAGTGCTGAGCAGAAGGGAAAGATTACCGCTATTGACTTGCTGGCAGCACTTTGCCTGACGCAGCCCCGAATGCCATTGGCCTTCCTAGAAACAAGAGCTCACTGCTTGCTCATGTTCCACTTGTTTTCAATCAGGGCCCCCAGGTCCTTCTCTGAGAAGCTGCTTTCCAGCTGAGTGCCCCCAGCATGTCTTGGTGCTTCTTCCCAGGAGATGCTCCTTCCCAGCTTTGCATTTCTCCTTGTTGAACTACATGAGGTTCCTGCTAGGACATTTCTCCAGACTGCTGAGATCTCTCTGTAAGGCAGCATGACCCACTGCTGTACACATCACCTCACAGTTTTGCATCATCTGTAAAGTTGATGAGAATGCACTGTGCCCACCATCTTGATCATTAATGAAGATGTTGAATGGTCTTGGACCCAGAATTGACTAAATCCAACTTAAAAGAACTGTTGAAAGCAACATAAAACTCTATCTATGTAAATGTCACAAATGGTAGAGTTAAGAGGTAAGTGACAATCTAAGACAGCAGGGTTTGGCAAAACCAGGTCATACAGGCTCATCAGAAACACTGATGCACAGGATACTTCTCACCTGAGATAACATCAGATAACTGAAAAAGATATCTCTGTTCTACAACCATACAGGACACACTGCTCTCAAGTTCCAGGGACTTCTTGACAGCAGAGGAGAATAAGTTCCTTTCAAGATATGAGGAGCTGTGCTCCTTGGACAGATATGTCTTTCCAAATCATTACAGATGATTCCCTTCCTGCACTGTCTTGTTTTTTCCCTTCCTTATTTTGAGTTCTTTGATCTAGGCCCTTTCTTTCCAGCTAGCTAACATTCTCCTCTCATCTCCCAGTTTCTATACAAGACAACCAGCTTTCCTATCTCTATTCCCACTTTCCATCTGTGATCTTTCTTTCACTGCTCCTCTTCCAGCCTGCCATTGTCCCTAACCTAATCACCAAACAGCCTTCCATTCCACACACCAGCTTAACTTCATTGACAACAACTTGCTCATATTCACCACTGTGGCCCCTTTATGCCAAACAAGAAGCTGTGGGTGTCCCCTTACCTGTCGCTTAGCTTCCTGAGTCCTTTCATTTTCAGTAGGGATTCCCACTACAGACCAAGAAAGAAACCCTAGAGTGCAGCAATGCAGCAGCAGTCATTGGATGAATAAGGAGAACTTCCAGCCCATGTGTGTGCTGCCCTGATCTGGATGGTCAGTACTGAAGCAGTTTGATGGTGATGCACGGCAGCATAGACATGCTGTTCACACTTCAGTGCAGCATGCAACACTACAAATACCAAACCCATGACAGTGTTGAATTCAGACATTCCCCCACAAACTCCTCAAGTGCATCAGGAGAGAATAGCTGTCCAAAACTGCACCCTCTTATCTAACCTTCTGTCTATCTAGAACAACAAGAGTCTCACTTCCCTTACTCTGCATGATAAACAGTGTGTTATTCATCCAGCCAAGGATGAATTAAAGCCATCACAGAAATACTTTGCCTGCCTGCTAGAGCTAAGCTCACTGCAAGCCCTCTGTGCTACTGGCAAAGAATGACAGCATCCCAATAGAGATAACAATTAATTAAGAATCTTTCACACTCTGAACCTTTGGATTTGCACAACTTTCTAATGCCAGAAAGCCAGGATTGTAGCAATGTCTGCACCATCTGTCTCTTGTCTGCTGAGGAATTTATCCTTGTTTTCAGACACCAACAGAGAAACCGGGTCTGTTTAGCATTCTCACCTAGTTACAGTCAGAACGCTTTGTGCTGCTACTGGAAATGAATGTGTGTGTCTTGCCTAGGCTTAAGAGAAGATGCTATGTGCCAATTTTTTTTTTTTTTATTCCATTGAAAAACATGATTACTTCAAATCTGGGGAATGTTTTATAGAGACTTCCTTACTTGGTATAAATTGCAATGTATGCCTTGCTTATTTGTTGAAAGAAACAGCAACAACAGTTTAAATGCTTAACCCGTGGGAAGTTTCCAGCATCACAGCTAAGTCCTGAGCCCAGCTTGCTCCTGCATCACCTTTTTCCCACTGTACTGCCTGACATGCTGGGAGTGCTCTCACATTGCCAACTGTGCTCCACCTGCCCTTCCTGAACAGATACATCAGACAGCACCCACAGGACTGTGGAACTGCCAGCCAGGGGAAAGGATTTGAGATGAGATACCAGAGGACTGAGTCAACCTATTCCTGACCCTGACTTGCCACTTCAAGTAAATCTTTTCTATTGGCTACCTCTCAACTACCATCTAAAAGCAAAATGGAGACAACAGTTTTCCCCACCATTTATAAGGTCCATAGGGCTGAATGGATGAAAATCTGTGTCTTCTTGCTAGTAAGCTGCTAGCATCAGATCACAGCACACCACAGCCTTCCACAGCAATTAACTCCCCAAGACCATGAACCATGAACAAGAAGAGATCCAGCCTGGCTTCAGTGGGTAGGTGGGTGTGAGAGGATGAGAGGAAGCAAGTATAGGAAGGAGAAGGGAGGAAAAGTATCCAGGAGAAAAGTGGGACAAGTGGGAGAGAACACACCATGTAAAGAAACATCTCATACATTGTGGCAATTCATATAATTAAGGATTAATGGAGAGGAATTAACTTGGGAGCAAGAACCACAGAGGGCAGAAAAGGAGGGAAGGGTGCTTGTTTTTCACACTGGGCCAGTTCGGGACAGGTTTTGTTTGTAAATTTTCTCATTCTTTGCTCCATTTCGTTTTAAAGGTCTTGTCCTCATTATTTCCCATGGGAAACAAATCAATCAGTGTAACAGCTTACAGAACATCTTTTCTGAAATTGAGACTAAACATTCCTTTAACATATCTATACCCCAGTTTTTGACTCCTCATTACTCACAACATACCATATGAAACACTCCCCCTTTGTCCCAGCCTTAACACAACTGAAATGCTAGCAGGCTCTTCTAAGCTTCTTATTCTTTCCAACTCATTGTCTCTTAATCAGATTATGCTGATATCAATTTATCTGCAGCTTTCCTCATCATTCAGAAAGGAAGCTAAGTGACAGCACAGCAAGAACCATCTGCATGTCATTTCCAACTCATATATGTGCTAAAACAATCCTAGAACGGCTTAGGTTGGAAGGAACTTCAAAGACCATCTAGTTTCAACAGCTGTGCCGTGGACAGGATTACTACCCACTAAATTAGGCTGCCCAGGGCCCCATCCAACCTGAACACCTACAAGGATGGGGCATCCACAGCTTCTCTGGGTAACCTATTCCAGTGTCTCACCATCCTCTGAGTGAAGAATCTCCTCCTGGTACCTAACCTAAATCTCCCTTCTTTTAGTTTGAAACTATTTCCCCTTGTCCTACCACTTTCAGACCATGTAAAATGTCAGTCCTGCTCTACTTTATAAGCTCCCTTCAAATACTGGAAGGTCTCAATGAGGTCTTCCTGGAGCTTTCCCCTCTTCAAGTTAAACAAGCCCAGCTCCCTCAACTTTTCTCCTTCACAAGAGAGGTGCTTCAGCCCTCTGACCGCCTTCGAGGCTCTCCTTGAAGGCTCACCTGTTCCAAAAGCTCCACATCTTGTGCTGGGGGCCACAGACCTGGATGCAGTGCTCCAAATGGGACCTTACAAGGGAAGAGACCAAGAGAATAATCATATCCCTTGGTCTGCTGGCCACCCCCATTTTGATTCAGCCCAGGATACAGTTGGCCTTCTGGGCTGCAAACACACACTGCTTATCTATTTCATTAATTAAAATGTTGAAAAGCACTAGTCCCAAGACGGTTCCTGAGGGGCACAACTCATGACCGGCCTCTATCTACTCAAAGAACTGTTGACCACAATCCTCTGGCTATGACCATCCAATCACCTCTTTATTCACCAACTAGTCCAGCCTTCATCTCTCTGCAATTTAGAAACAAGGATATGGTGTGGGATCATGTCAAAAGCCTTGCACAAGTCCAAGCAGAAGACATCTGTTGCCCTCTCTTTGTCTACCAAGGCCATCATTCTATCATAGAAGGCCACCAGATCAGTCAGGAATGATCTGCCCTCGGTTGGACTGGCTGTCTAGGATCACCTCCTCCTCTTGAATGTGCATTTACATCTCTTCCAGGATGATCTGCTCCATCATCTTTCCAGTCAGAGAAGAGATCCTGGGTCTCCCTTTCTCCCTTTTTCAAATATGATGGAGAGCACCTTGGCAACCACATCAGCCAGTTCCTTCAGAACCCTGGGATGGATGTCATCTGGCCCCATAGACTTGTATCCTTCTGTCTCACGAGGTGGTGTATGTCTTGCTCTGTTCTTACAGTGGGAGAGATTCCATTCTCCAACCCCAGCCTAGAGGTGATGGGACATGGGAGGCCAGACTGTCAGTAAAGAGAAGGCAAAGAACATATTGAGTACATCCGCCTTCTCCATGTCTGTTGAAGCCACTTGTCTCTTCTCATTTACCATTCTCCTTTAATTATCTCACACATCCAATGTGTCTGAAGAAATCTTTCTTGTTATTTTTCACATCCCATGCCAAGTTCAGTTCCATATAAAACTACCTTGGTTTTCCTGATCCCATTTCTGCATGTCAGGGTAACATCCTTATATAAGAGAACTGCCAACTCTGTCCCATTCCTTTGTCCCCAAGGACAGTTTCCCAGGGAATCTCATTCATAATTCCTTAAACAGCCAACAGCTCCTGAAGTTCAGGGTCCTGATTCTGCTCTTCGCCAGGCCCACGTTCCTTGATATCATGAACTTAATGTGGGTATGGTCACTAAAGCCCAGGCTGCCTCCAATATGATCTTCTCAATAGACTTAATGGAATAAATAGAATTAATGATCTTCTCAATAGACTGGAGCCACTACTACTGCTGTGAACCCTCTTCACTTGAAAAGTTAGTTGAATTATTTTTTATAATGGGAGAAAATATGCTCATGACTATCTCTTTTACTACGAAGCACATAAACCCAAACTGCAACCTCCATATAGGCTGTCGGAATGAAAAAACAGCCAACAGTGTCCTCATAGATGGTTTCTAACTTCCTTCTACCTAGCACTTAGAAAAAAGCTTCCCTTCTAGCATTTTCTTGGGGTTAGTCTAGCCTTCAAACTTCTGTGCCTGTTTTTAATCTTCCTTGACACTTCTGTGGCAACGTATATGCCCTCAAGACTTAACTTGTCCCAGTTGAGCTGTTTCAGAGCACATAAATGTGAAAAAAGGATAAAATATCTGCCGTCTCCCTTGACAGCATGGGTTCACTTTAAACCCTGATGAAAGCACAAGGGAAGTTCAGCCAACTGGCTAACTGCTTCGGCTGCAGACTAACCAGAACTAAACATTTGTGCTGGAGACAAGAATATCTGCCCTATGAGTGATGTTGCGGGCCATTGCCTGAGCTATCATTCCTGGTGTTTGGGAGAAATGAAGTAAGTAACTGAAACATGGAAACTGAAACAAAAATGAGAGTCTCAAGAAAGGTTCAATTCTGATTAATATTGTGTTTGGCTCTCGACTCTCTCCTTCTCTTTCAACGTGTCAGGTGATGGGTTAAGGTATGAGGACAGCTGTATTTATACCAAGTGAAACTGATCCTTAGAGCTCATTTGCAGTTGAAACTATCGTGTTTTGTGGCAAACATCTCCTGTGTGATATAAATGTTCATTCCTGTATCCCAGCAAGGAGAAGGGAGAAGGGGAAGCACTAGTGCCCTGGTCAGGCTTCACCAAGGTCCTCTCCTCCCTCCCCACTTCATGCTTCCCTTTCTCCTGCGCAATCTGCCATCCCCAGAGAGATAGCAAAAGGACCAGAGAAGACAGCTTATTTCCATACACTTGTTTCATTCAAACAGGTTTATTTTCAATAATTGAGGCTGTAAGCATTTCAAGTGGCAGATGGTGCTAAAATTCTGTCCTGGGCATATTACCAGCTGGAAGGATATCACAGGACTTCAGCCCACAAGGGAGATAGGAGCGTAGGCACTGCAATACTGGGGCAGATAGATGCTATATCTAGCCCAGCATCTATCTAAGACAGTGACTAGAGCCAGACGCTCCAGAGGAAGGCATTAAACACCATGTACTGAATTACACAAGAAAATACTAGCTTTTTCACCTGCTGATGATCAGGCACTGCTCTGAAGCACACAGCCGTCAAGGATGTTGAAGTTTTATTCCAGCCAATCATAACTGCAGATGCAGCTGGGTGAATGAAAGCAGACCCCCTGGCCCGGCTCATGAGCAAAACAGCTGGAAAGGGATCAAAACTGAAGGAGGGATTTTTCAAAACTGAGCAGGGCTAGCCCAAACCCTGTGCCGCTGACATCACTGCCGGCCTCAAAAGGAGGCCTAAGGCCAAGATTCTGACACAGCTCCAACTTTCTTCAAAGCCTTGACAGATACGGGGCAGCTTTGATGGCAGGAAGGTTACAAAAGCACTTGCTCTTCTGACTAACCAAAAGCAAGTGCTTCCACTAGGAAAAAATAACAAAAAAACAGAAACCAAAATGAAGCTCAGTGCTGTGACCTCCCTCCTTCACCATCACAACTAACTCTAGGTGACCACATACATGGGCCACCATAGCCCCCTCCTACTAATGCCAGTCAGACCATTTCATTAGAAAGGTTGGTCCCAAGTGTCGGATCTCTTCTGTCTCTCACAGTCCCTAGCTGAATAAAACAGCAGGTCACCTGCTTCCAAGTACTTCTCCCCCTTCAACACCTTTCGCAATGGCCCATTCCATTCATGCTGTCTTTGGGAATTCATTTTTATTCTCAGACACTCGAAAGGCATAATCCAACTTACAATGACATACAGAGTGCAGTACAGTCTCTGAACTAGTTTGAACCACAATGTTCCTTAGGTTCAGTCTCCCATGTTGATATTGCATATTTCATAAAATCACAGAATGGCCAGGGTTGGAAGGAACCTTAAGGATCACGCATCTCCAACCCCCTGCCGCATGCAGGGCCACCAACCTCTACATTCAGTACTAGACCAGGCTGCCCAGGGCCCCATCCAACCTGGTCTTGAACACCTCCAGGGACGGGGCATCCACAACCTCTCTGGGCAGCCTGTTCCAGCACCTCACCACTCTCTCTGTAAAGAACTTCCCTTTGACATCCAACATACATCTTCCCTCCCTCAACTTAAAACTATTTCCCCTAGTCCTGCCATTATCTACCCTTGTAAAAAGTCAACTCCCCTCCTGTTTGTAGGCTCCCTTTAGGCACTGAAAGCTGCAATGAGGTCACCCCACAGCCTTCTTTTCTCCAGACTGAACAAGCCCAGCTCCCTCAGCCTCTCTTCATAGGGAAGGTGTTCCAGCCCCTTGATCGTCTTCATGGCCCTCCTCTGGAAGCTCTGTTTACAAAACTAACTTATTTAAATTCATTTCTTCTATACATGCTAGAGTCTGCAACACTCTCCAGAACACACTGGGAACATCACATAGTAGCTTTCACCCTAAACAAAGGGTTGAATTCTGAATTACAACACTGAAAATACAGTTAAAAATAAGAACCTCTTAAGAAAGACTACATTGGAGTGAATGAAGGGGGATGAAATTACAAAACATAGCTGAAGAGCTTCTCTTCAGATGCACAGTACCAATTTACATAGCTTTGTTTTGCAGTCTTGCTGCTTGTCACATAAGAAAAACTTGACCAAAAGCAAAGGATGATTGAATCTGACTGCCTGAAGACTGAGGACCAAAAATTTGATTCAGGTAATAACATAGAGCAGCTCCAAACATCCCTCTCACATACAGTGATGAGGAAGACTTGTGGCCAGAGCCCAGAAGTAAACAGCAAATTCTCTGGCACCCTTATCTTTATTTACCTGATTGTCAGCTGTCCTGATACAAAGAGCACATCCTGCCTGGCTGGAGAGAACAAGGCAGGACTGTGATGGACTCTCTGCCTTTGCTGCTGGTGCATGAACTCTTTCCTCCTTAGCGCTGCCAATCTGCAAGATCAGACAGACAGAGCTGACAGAACAAGAAGATAGGTGATACCATACTTCTCTTTAGGAAATACATCCTTTTTCTACTTTTCTTGCCCTCCCAGCCCTCCTCATTCCCCATCTTGCCATACTGAATCCAGTCAGAGCACAGGGTTATCCCATCAAAGCAGCTCTGGACATAAGGAACTGCAATTTGGGAGGTTCAGACCTACTTGTCAGCAGCCATTACGTTGCATGCTGAAGACACCTAAACCATCACTTCTTTTCAAAAACAGGTTTTTTTCTCCCTACAGAGAGGGTTCTGCCTACCTTTCTCTCAAAACTGAGCCTTCAAGCTATGCTTTTTCATAAGAAGGTTATACTGTTTCAGTTACTGAGTTACTGCATACATGAAAACTAATGGAAAACCTGCTTTAGGAAGCAAAGGAGGGGAGAAAAAATCTGGATTTTTCCTATGTCCTTAAAATCATACAGGGTCAAGTTTCTGTGATGATATTTTAAATGCATAAGAGGATAAATGGAGTGTGGATGATTGTCTGGTCCTTAATTTTTCCAGTGTTTATGTCTGGGTTTTATGATACAGACAATATTCCTAAGCCTATTTGAAAATTAATCTCTAGTGAACAGGTGAATAGATATTGCAGCATTGACTCTTCTGTCTCCATTTATCTTTCCATTTAAGAAGTTAACTGAAAATAGGAACTTACTCAATAGCATTTTTCAAGGCACACATTATTAGAGCATTCTGACCTATAGCAGCAATTTGCCTTTTTGCTCACTCAGAGAGGAAACAAGTTAGAGAGTTCACACACATCCCTGGCATTGCAGAGACCAAAGCTGACATAACAGTAACAATGATGTCACTCTTCATATCTACTATATCTGCCTTACTTTAACAATTCTTTCTCACCAAAACCACCAATATCCTTCATTTTTTTTCCTCAGTTTTCTAGATGTCACATGGAGGATGTGACAAGTACAAGACAGAAAGACGGGCAACATACATATGGTCTTCTTTTTACAACAGGCACATTCATCATCCACTCTATTTTCCCCCACCTCATAAACAGTAAGACATTTGCGCATGGGAATCAAGAGGAGAGTGTGAGACATCAAAAGATGAGTGATCTCAGAAAGTCAGAATGAATGGCAAATCCAACTTGGAAAATAATCCTTTGGAGCACAACCCCTGCAGCAAGAAGAACACTACAAACCAAAAGCAAAATCAAAACACTGGTGGGGGGGGGGAGGCTGGGAAATAAGGTGGTAGGAAGGCTGATGAGAGCTGTGGAATGCTCTGATGGGAACAGCTCAAAGTCATTTTCACATCTGTCCCTGACACTCCCTAGCTTAAGTCTGTCTGATCATCATTAATGCTATTCCTTCTGGTTTGTAAACGAATTGAAGAAAATCATAGGTTTTCTGGTTTGTAAATGAATTGAAGTAAAGCATAACTTTTCTCCAGTTTCTATCTCTCTTCCAACTCATGAATAACAGAAACCCAGAGCAATACAAACAAGCAGACCTTTCAAACGCAGACATGGAAATACCAAAGTGCTCTAGTGCTAACAAAATGCCACCCCACTTCTCACCTATGTTTTCTAACCTGAAAAATGCAGAAAACAAAACAAGCCTACCTTGCTACAGAGGGCTTGTTCAGCCTTCTTCACACATTTTTGGGGAGCAACTGGAAAACACTTTCCTTCTGTGAAAAGCAACATACTGTTAAAACTGCTCAGGAAAATACATCATCTATCACAATTATATATAAATACGTGCTGCAGATTGATCTATCTCAGGGTCCTTCTGTTTAGACAGCTGAGTTTAGACAGCCATCTCACAAATAGGGCCACCTTGGAGAGAAGGACGCTGCAGATTCACAGGGTGGCACAAGCCTCCTGACCTTGGCTATTGTCCACACCCAAGCAAAAGGGCCACAGAAGGTGATTGAGGACTGGGAGCACGTCTTCTGTGAGAAGAGGCTGAAAGGGCTGGGCCTATTCAGGCTGGAGAAGGCTCAGGGGTATCTGAACAAAACCCACAAACACCAGAAGGTGCACAGGGGATCAAGCAAGGCTCTTTTCAGAGGACCAGTGCCAGGACAAGATGCAATGGGCACAAACTGACATGCAAGAGGTTCCCTCTGAACATGAGGAAGCACTTTTGTGCTATGCGGATGAGAGAGCACAGGCACACGTTGCCCAGAGAGGCTGTGGAGTCTTCTCCACAAGGATCCTCAAAAGCTACCTGGGCACAGGACTATGCACCCTGCCCTGAGCAGCCCTGCTCAAACAGGGGTTGGGACAGATAGGCCCAGAGATCCCGCCAACCTCAGCCATGCTGTGATTCTGTGCAAGCACGATCCGCATCCCCATCCTCACAGCCCAGCCTGTCTTCAGCCACCTCATTCTTGGGGGGCCAAAAATTCCCATTTCGCCCATTCACCTGAGAGGTTCCGACAGTAGAAACACCCACTTTCCACATGACTTTTTCCTCAGTCTCGCAGCCGCCCCGCGCTCCTCCCCACACGAGACACGCAGCCCCACCAGCCCGAGGCCGATCGGCTCCCCACGGCCTCGCCGAGCTGGCCGGAGCCGCCTGGGGCCCTCACGTTGCGGAGCCACGTGCAGCGCCGTCTGGCGAGGCGCCCAGCCCGCCTCAGCTCAGCCCTTCCCGGCGGCACGTGAGGCGGGGCAGGGCGGGAGCCGGGCTGAGGCGCGCCGCGCCGCTTTACGAACCCGGCGGCAGCCTGACACCCGGGCTGCTTTCCTCGTCGTCCGCCGCTGCCGGGGACACCCGTTCCCCGGGCCGCGCGAAAGAGAGAGCAGGGGGCGGCACTCGGCGTGTCCCCGCATGTAAGTGAGCTCCGCCCATCAGCGGCGGTGGGACGGGAGGGAGCGGGTGGGGGCTGCGGCGGCGGAGAGGGGCTGTCCGTGGCCGTGCGTGGCGGGGTCGGGGCTGCCGGTGCGCCCTGACTGGAGGTGTGCCCTTCTGCAGGAGGGTTTGTATAGAGATGTGCGAGCAGCTGCTGCAGGCAAGCGAGGTGCTGGAAGGCAAACGGTCATAACTGGCAACACTCGTTCGGGGTCAACATTAGGACAGAAACAGACCTGCATCGGAAGAACGAAAAAAATAATAATCCACAGCATCCATTCCCAAATCATCATCTTTTAGTTGGCTTATATATTTTTAAATTGTGGGAAGTCTGGAAATGCCACTTTCTGCTTCTCTAGTACTCTGAAAGCATGACCCAAGAAGCAAGCACCTGAGGAAGTTTGTGTTTCTTTCCGCCGGAGCTTAACCCATAACACAGCTCATCCACCTCTAGCTCTCTATAGCTTTCTTTCCCGCATCCTGCCTGTAGGAGCAACGCTTATACGGGTAGGTCTAATGCTGGCAGCATGGGGCTTGCAACTTATTGGGTGTCACAATAAATGTGGATCAAGAAAGGAGACCCTACCGATAATGTTTCTGCGTTTCTGAAGGGTTTCAATTAGGTTCTGCAGGTGTTTAATTCAGCCTTGCAGCTCAGACCAGCATGTGGGAATAGTGATAGTGCAGCCCTAGAGTGAGACCTGGAAAGAGCCCTGCAGAAAGCATCTGAGCTCTGCAGCAGTAAGCTTGCACCAACTGCAGCTGGGCCAGGATTTAACTCTGGATGTGACTGTGAGTAATGGAAACAGCAACGGTCCACATATACACATGATGTAAGTTTAGAATAGTTATAAGCATGTGTGATTCATTACATAATTAAGAGCATTAGGAGGAAACTTTCTGTAGGGAAAGGTTATTCTATAATTATCCTCTCTGCAGGCTTTTTATCTTCTTTTGAAACACCTGGAATTAAACAGCCCTAAAGACAAGACACATGGTTCATAGTCTGCCCTGGAGCAGCTCTTCCCGTGTTCTTGTAATCATGAACAGAGTAAGACAGATTATCTCCTTGTTCATTCATATGTACTGTTAAAATAAATTTAAAAAAAAATAATGGAGGCCGCAAATGTCTGATGAACACCTTCTTTCTTCCTGGCCCTGATTGGCTCTTTCCAAAAGGCCAATTTGTAATGCAATTCCTAGTGCACGTTTCCTTCAAAGCACTGGCTGTGCCTTCCTGAAACTGATGGATTGCCTTTCAATGAGCTTAGTTTAGGTTGCTGGGTTCTTGGCACCAGATGAAAAAGCAGCACAGCAGCAGTGTGATTGTTGTTAGCTGTAGTGACAGCCAGCACCACTGAGCATCCCCATGGCTGAGGGCAAGTTTGCACGCAAGTCGGGGAAAAGTTTATGTTGAGTTTTGGGATTCTGGATGCCTCCTCAAAGATTATTCTTGTTGGCGTGCTCTCTGATGCTTCTTGAGAAAGTACTTTCCCAAAGACTTTGCTGCGACCGCATAGGAGCATCTACTGGGATTATAGTCATGTGGCATGATGCAGTAGCACTGATAGGAGCCAGCTGGAGCCAGGGAGACACCATAATTGCATGAAACTCAACTGCTTTCTGTCCTAACACTCACATGTGCCTGTCTCCACCTTTGGGAGCCATCAGCCTTCAGAGCACCACACATATTTGGAAATAAATACATGCACCTAAAGGGCAACCTACATCTGGAAGTCCAATATCAGTTTCCAATGACTGTGGGCCATGCATCCATGGTCCACTATTTCAGAGCCACTAGGGGCAAGGAATAAAGTTCACAAATGGATGCAAGAGCCCATCTGCCTCACTGGAGCTCTGCTACTGTGCATTATCACCTGCAAAACTGATGCTCAGCTTCCACTGAAATGAGGTAACTGCATCCCCTCGCTGCCTGAGCTTTTTGCTGCAATTGGTGTGCAAAGCAATCTCTATGCCAACAGCAGCCTCTGGCTGACAAGTTCTTGATACTATAGCCACAAAGTGACAGTTAGGCACTAGGGCATGAGTGCAAAGGGGTGCTTGGAGTTTGCTTAGATTAGATGCAGACCTGCAGAAATAATAGGGAAGGGTGGTTACAGAAATAGCATCTGGGTTTGTGTCTACTGCGGTGGAAGCACCCTTTAGGATGCTGGAGACCAAGCCTATACGTGTGGCTCTGCAAAAGCTATGCTGCTCCATTTTTAACTATCTGCATGGTCTGCAGATAGTTGGTAAACTCTCTTAGCTCAATCTCTAAATTCTTCATACCCTTCAGAATTCAGTAGTGCAACAGATCCAAACCATGGCTATTTGCTAATTTTTCTCTAAAGTTTCTTCTTAGCCTGTCCTCTGCAGTGCATCTGCAGCTTTGGAGAAGGGACTGAGTTTTGGGATGCAGGGAGAGAAAGAATTGAATGATACTGAAGATCTATTTTCAAGCTCTTTCAGAAGTTGAGGACTTGAGCAGAAATTAGTAGGTGAACATACTTGGTAAATGTATGTACCAGCCCTTGTTGATCTGTGAAATTCGCAAAATGCCTGATTTATTTCCTCATCATTGCCGTATCTCCACCTTACCTGCCAGGGGAAAATGCAAACCTTTCTTGCCCACATGCTGGCCTGCCCAGTGCTTGAATGGGATTGAAATGAGATCCTGTTGCCTGGGACTGGAACATTTCTCAAGCACTTGCTTCAGGAAATAGGAATAAAAGTATCAGGCAACAGCCAAGTGATATCTCTGGTCATCTTTGTCCTCTAACTGGCCAATGCTGTAAAATAAATGGTTAGAGAAGTTGGGATGGTAATACTACCTCCACTGTAAAACTAAACTAGTTTGTATATTTTCTTGTTTGCCACCTCCATTATTTGTTCTAGAAGTCCTCCTTTTCAGTACATTTCCTTTGTTTAAAAAGGTGTTCTTGGCAGTTTTCTCAACTCCCACCTCTATGCTCTCTCTTTTGCCACTGTTCATACTACAGCAGCTCCTAGGAGTCTGAGTCCTATAAACAAGACTGCTCACTGTTAGGCAGTGTAAACAAAGCACAACAAAGAAAAATAACAGTCGCTGCCCTGAGGAGTGTTCTCCACTTCCTTGTACAGCTCTGTCCCCATACAGCAAACCTCTGCTTGGTATACACTAGAATATGGATGCACATAAGAGGTGAAGACATTTCAGCTTTACCTGTTCCCTGTCAAAGCTGCTGCCACAGACAAATCCTATAGAATTCAATGGGGATTTTTGCTCTGGTCTAGATACTGGGATAAACTTCATCCAAAATAAGCCAGGAGTCTCCACGGCAGAATCAAAGGGATTTGGGTTTACTGCCACACGCAGATAATGGTCTTTCTGTCCTCAGCAGGGAATCGCTCCTGGATGCGCTCGCCAGAGAGCAGCACCAGGGAGAAAAGATGGAGCGGCAGCTGGGGAGGATAGTGCACAGCCAGCGGAATCTCTTTGGCCCAGTAGACCATGAGCAGCTGCATTGGGACTTCCAGCACATGCTGTGCAGCAATATCGAAGGGGCCCAGCAGAAGTGGAACTTCGATTTCCTACAGGATGTGCCAATGGAGGGATTCCTGCAGTGGGAAGAGCTGGGGGGCCATGAGGTGCCAACCTTCTATCACAGCTGTGTGGTGAGAGAGAGCCGGAGGCCACTGCGGCACCTGAATCGGCCCCTGTGCAGGGAGGAAAAGGCTCACCGGTTGACCTTGACGGCACTGGCAGAGAAACCAAAGGCTTCCAAGCAAATGGGAGCTGGGAAGGTCCCAGAAGGAAAGAAAAGAAGACAGATGTCTTTAACAGGTATGAGAGGCCTTGGTATTACTCTGATGACCAAACCTGGTTCCAAACAAGAAATTCTGTGGCAGGAACATGCACTGGCATTACTTTAAAAAAAATGCAACCTTTTATAGGAGCATCTGAAAGAAAATAAAATATAAATAAATGGGCGTGTGATGTGTTTCTCGGATGTACTGGGCCACAACCATCTCCTGGCCCTCAGGGTCCCTTTAGGACCTACTAGAGTCAGAGCGGTAAGATAGTGACCACTTGATTGGGATGATTAGGAGGGTTAGACAGGCAGTGTGAGAAAAGCGGTGGAGTTATTTCTCAAGCAGGAATCAGTTCACCTTCTGACTTCAGCTTGGATATTATTCTCAGCAAAGGCATCTGAGAAATGTAAGGGCAGATCGTTGTTAAACTTGGCCAGGTGGCAGAAGAGGCTAGGTCTTCAAATGCCACTGAGCAGAACTTACTGCCAGATGTAAAAACAAAGGAGTTTCAGCATCCATAAAAGAGCTTTCAGTTCTTGAAAGTCTTTAGCATCTGCATACCAAGATCTTTTGGAAATTCCCCCCTGCACCCTCACCCTTTACTGTTCTCAACAGGAATTTGAGCTTGTTTGAAAAATCATGTCCTTTTGAGGATTTTGTTAATTCAAGTCTGAAGTTTTCAAGACCTAGACCAAAGATTTCCTTTTTGGAATTTGATGTAAGACACCAGCTTGAAATAGCCTTGGAGATAATTGAAGCTAAGGTTCAGGAAACACTTTCTGAACAGCGATGTTGATCACAGTAAATCAGGGAATAGAATAATTTGCTATTTGAGGGTATGGAACTTAACTGGTAGAGAGAGGTTGGGGGTGAGATTGGAGATTAATGAAGAGTGAACACTGTACACTAGTGTACAGAGCAGTGATATTTAATGAGTGCTCTTTTCTTCTCCAAACCACTTTACAGCCATTAACTAATTAACAGTATAATTTACAGGTAGGAGTACAGAAGAGTAATTCAGAGTACAATGCTGTGATGGTTTGAGGGAACTGCTGCTCAATTGTAAATCTTTCTCTGGGTGTGTGGGAGTAAATTATGAAGATATTTCCAGAGGATATTTTTCTTCTGGTTTTTTTTTTTCCCCGGGCAAGAAACATTTCAACAGGGGATATGGAAACCAGAATACCACACTACACAGTTTAACACTTTCCCACATATATTTTCATAAGAGAAAACACTTTAGTCCAATATCACAATATCAGTACCCTTCTCCCCAAGGAATCTGGGTCTATGAAATGGGCCAAGAAAATAGTTTGCAGTTGTCTTTTTTGATGAAAGTTGGAGATCAGTCTCTCTCTCATTCCTGCACACAGAGTGAGAGACAGACAGATAGACACAAAAGCTTACAGCCTTCGTATTGCCAGTTGAACTATGCGTTAGAAGTTTCCCTCTAGCATCAGAAAACTTTTGGGTACAGCTGAAGAAATTCAGGCAAAACTCAGATAATTTTATGGGAAAGTAATATCTACTGATACACTCTGACCCATTGCTTCTGCCCATTCACTCAGCTTCTACCATCCTCTGATGAAGTTTGTTTAGCGCTGAGATCTGAGGTTGGATCTGAGCACAGTTATCGGCATAGCTGCATTCTCCTTCAGTCAACAAAAACACTGCAGTGCTTTACATTAAGGTCCAACAATGTGTGTTTAATTTAGACTTTAAAAGACAGCTGTGGGCCATTAAATAAATATCAGCATATTAAAAGTCAGCTGTGGGGTTTTGTGGATGTTGGTGCCGCCGGAGTGGAAGGAGCAGAGGTTTTCCTGCTCTGTTTGACTCCTTAAACATGCAGAGAGCTAACCAACACAAAAGGTGGGTTTTTCCTTCTATCTTCCACCCCTTTTATGTACACTGCTCCATCCTCATTCCTTTTTGGCTGTGGTCCCAGTGTGGTTCTACTGTTTTCTGGTTCAAACACCAGATCATCTATAGGCTATAAGTCTTTTTCATATTTTCCCTTTCTTTTTATTTTTTTCTTCAATAGCAAAGGTTGGTGAACCACACCACCTCTACACTTCTTTTCTTAACTTGTTGGTTTGTGTCAGTCTGGTTCAAACCTAGGCTGCTCTTGGAGAGGTTTTAAGTCTCCTTTGCTTAAAGGTTGAGAAAATCCCTAACAATCTAGCGTTTTCACTAGCTGGTATTGCTTCAGAAACAGTTATAAAGCCCCATTTTCTGCAAGGCAGATGGGACAAAATGGGGATGAAAGGAAATCCGGTATTTAGGAAAGTATGTTTAAACAGAAATTATTCCCTCCTAGGTCCCTGCACTCAGATTTTCCTACTGATGGGCTGCAGGCAAGATATTCCTACTCAGTATGTTGCTCAGTGAAAGTAGTCATCTTCCATGGACTCTGTTTAGTGTCTTAGAGAAAGGCTAGAACTGTTAAATATGGCTCTGGGGAGTCTGTATCCCTCCATTACATGCTTCCATCAGTTCTGAAACTGGTCTCAGCTATGAGGCATGCGAGCACACAGCAGCTGGCCTCTAGCTGAATTCTTCATAGGCAGAAATGGGAATAATGATTGTCTCTTTTCTGACTTCCACCTGCTAAGCATGTCCATCATGCATTTATTTTCCCCAAATGAAATAAAAGATAGCTATGTAGAAGTCTTATAAATGGGTGTAATAAGGATTACGTTACTTTCTGCTATTCTTTTTCTCTTCTGAGAGAGTGCAGTGGATTATTGCTCTTCGTGTTCATGTTGCCAATTTGACTCTACACAAAGCTCAGGTTTAAACACTGTGAAGCCCATATCTTCAGTTAGTTTAAATAGTAGTTTTGTTATTGGGTACAAATAAATGACACCAGGTAAGCCCCATCAATTCTAAACATAAATAAGCATCTGTCTTCTAATTCAGCTAATTTAGCCCTATCTACCTGAAAAGAGTTTTTTTTCAGTATGAGGGTGGGAGGCAGGAGGTTAAATCTTATATAAACCCTTTGTTGTATTTGTAGTTCTGTAGTTAATACTGACTTATATTTGCCACTGAAAACAGAAACTCAACCACATGACTGTATGAAAAAGGAGTTCTCTCTCCTTGAGTTATATTACTTACTACCCGAGTGAAGAATGAGTTGTAATTCAGTAGCAGTGCAAGGCTTTGTGCAGCCCTGCCTGAATCCACATTTGATCTAATAAGCAGAAATAAAGTAGTCCATAAAGATGTTTCTTCTTGGTGATTTTTTTTTTTTTTTAATGTTTAAGGAGGAAAAAATAACCATTTCTGACTGGAAAGCACTGCAGCAGTAGATCTAAAAACTGGAGTTAAATGTCACATTGCTCATCTTGTGTAATAGAGCCGAGAGCCTTTTGATCAAAACTGGATAAAAGCCAGCACATTTCCTTTGTTTTGCTTGGTATTACACAGTTTTATATGGAACATACTAAAAGTATTAGTTTTATCCATTCACTAGCCTTAGAGGAGTCCAAATGACAAAAACAAGATTCGGGAGATTTCTTTGAAGCAGCCCTTATTAGCATCACAGTTGTAATTTTGTCTGTTTGCATGTTATTCTCTAGATTACTACTCAGGAAAGAAGCGAATCAGGACGAATACACAAGCTGCTGCAAAGAAGCCAACTGCCTGAAAGCAAGCACTGAACTGTCCTGTACCAGAGAGGCTACAAGCATCTGCTGGGTTTCCTTAGCATTGAAAAACTTCATGTGCAGGATTGGACCCATTACACTAAGACGTATACTGATGACAGTGATCTCACAAGTACAAAAAACTTTGGTTGGAATGAGTTCAGGCCAAATCAACTGGAAACACTTCAGTGAGAAATTACTAGCCTTAAAAGACACTAGTTAGCACATGTGGACTCTACAGGATTCGGTGAAGGCTAGCAGTTCAATGTGCACTAAAAATCACTGGACATGAGAAAATGATGAACACTTAAAAAAAAACAGCACATATGTGTGTAATGTGGTTCTTGGACATGTCAGGGTACAGTTGGGATTTTTTATATTGTTGTGTCTTTGCATATGCTTTTTTTTTTTCCTTAAAGCAGGGTGTCTTATTAAACATCACCATCTCATTTTTACAGGTCTGACAACTAAGAATAATTCCCAGGCACATCTGTGGTTTTTATCAGGTACAAAATTTTGTGCTTACAGCTATCCAGAGCATAAGTAACAGCACTTGGGTGCCAAGTATTGCTGGATTGTAAATGGAGAAAGCTGAAATTATTTGGGAAAGCTTCCACTTATATCAGCAGGCATGTTAACTCTGTATGTCTGCCCACTGTGGAAGAATTGGATAGTTCGGCTTGTTATGAGTACATGTTTCCAGATATACTCTTGCAGCTTTTAAGTCATTCCTGTTATCAGCTGTGTAAAAATTCACCTGTTATTTTCAGCTGTGCTATTCCATCTAGGACTTTGGATTTGCAGTGTAAATTAGGATAAAATTTGCTGTGCCTTCATCCACAGTTTTTAAAAATGCTTGCTGCTTGTAAGAACATGCTACAAAAGAGGTAAACTGTTTAGTTGCTTTTAGTGCTTTTTTCATACTAATATTGTTTTTGTAAGAAGAAAAAGGGAATTAATAACATAATGATCTTGACATTGTGTGGACTGCTTTTTCTGTGGCATTTGTTAACAGACTTTTCCATCACCTACTTTTTATTTCCCTTTTTCATTCCCCTGACTGGTTTGGATAACTGAGGTTTTACAGCACATAATAATCAGTGGGTAAAACAGAAAAAGAAACCTATAAAATATACACTCTAAATTATACTGCTGCATATGGCCGTAATATGCACGTGATGTTTAATGAACACATTTGGTAAGAGCTTTGTAAATGTCAGCTTTTTTAGGACATTGTGCAGTGGTGGAATACTACTTTTCATCTTGAATCTAAACAAGCCAAGGTTTATCTTGGGCAGGAAGAACCAACATGCGCATGCATGTGCACGTCAGTTGTGCACACAGGAATTGAAGTAAGGAAGTAATACATCCTGCACTGCACGCAATGTCAGGATGGTTTAGAGCATTTATTTTTTTCCCATTAAGAGCTGCAGTGATCAGATGTAAATAATGTTTGCCCCCAAATGGCAAAAAACAGCGATGATTTGTTTCTATATGCTGAGACAAATATGCTCAGCAAATTGCTCTTGGAACCTGTTTCCAGATGCATGCAAGAGAGTCACAAGAAGAGATTTTCTCTCCTGGGTTTGTGATGTAATGAGGAACCAAACTTGCTCTAGCTGATGTCAAAGGCATTTCTATGCAACTGAAGCCAGATAAGGGTCAACCTTGGCAAATGCTGCTAGTCATGCATTCGGTGTGTTTATGACTGGACCATTCTGTAACAAGCTTCTCACCACATTGAGATATAGGTGAGCAGTTGGACAATTTGTGAGATTATTTTTAAACTTGACTTGTGATTAGAACAGGCTAATATACATTTTTTAAGTGTAGTGTTTTTCCTTAATCAGAAAAATTGCACAACAGTTTCTCCATGTGTTTGTGATTTTTAAATCAGACCAATGACACTGAGCTACAGCTTTTTGTTTTGTAGCAAGGTTACTTGCAGAATTGCTTTCTGATCAGGATGACATGAGTTGTGCATAAAAGGCTGTAAGTTTGTCATGGATGTGTGAAGTAGTGTGGGGTCTTTTTCTTTCAAGAGGAGAAGGGGTGCTTCTCTTTATTAGGGGTGATGATGACTGCTGATGCATTGCTGTCCCAGAGAAACAAGGAAGGACCTTTGCATTTTCACATCAGTTCTGTAATATCCCACTACTTAAATGGACACTTAAAGTTAAATACCTGCTTCAAATGCTTTGTCATCAGGACCCATAATGTCCTATGAATTTTGTTGAAGGGTTATTTAAATTATCAGCAACAGGTTTTTTTGGATAATAGGGCAGATACTGGTCTTAGAGTTGAATGTCAGTATATTCAGACAGAAAGGTAAAGGCCCTGGCTGAAAATGCAGCTTGTGTTTACTGCATCTTAATTAGCTATGACTGTGAATTTAGTATTAGGATAGAAAAGAGATTTCTGACAATGAGACAAGGTAATATTCTTCTGCTTGCTGACTGTGCTTACTAATGTTCTTTGAAATAAGTGTACAGAACAGATAGGGCAAAGGAAAAGTTTTCATGTCGGTATTTTCAATTGGAAATTCTCATACATGTACCACAGGGCCTAATCCCCCTGCTTATTATATCTCCACTAACCTGCAGTGGAAGTGCTTTGGTTTACAGCAGAAGAGAATGAGGTTGAGTAGTTCTGCACTAGTTCCTTTAAGTGCCTTAAATCAACAAGCAGCTAACCATGTGAAGCCATTGCCTCCTTACTACATGCACGAGTTTTTAAAGATTTCTTTTTTAAAAGAAGGTTTCTGCTGTTTTTTTCATGTGTGACAGCCAAAAATAACAACAAACATCTGATTAGTGCTTAAGCCATCAGCTGAGTAGATAAAACATATCGGTCTTTATTTCATTACTATGCTCAACAGAGAAACATTGAAACCTGGAATATTTCATTATTTTGTTAATGTTGTAAATTGCACTTTCTTTGTTAAACAGAGTGTACAGAAAGGGAGATGCACCATTATTTAGCAACACTGTAATAATGATATTTTTGTTTTTATACAATGGATGTCTAGCACATTCCTGTTCTTCAAGTGAGGCAGCACACCTGACTGAAAAAGCAATACACTGAAGCTTTGATCTGCTTCAGTGTGGCACAGTCAACATACTGGATATACCAAGTGTAATTGCATACCAGAGCATGTCAGGGCTTCTTTGCTGACAGTGAATTGGATTGACAGCATGGGTGCATGCCTTTCTATCAAATCTCACAGCAGTGCTCTCTCATAATTAGAAGCAAGGAAGTATGTTCTGAAACATAAGGAATCAGAGCATTAAGGAAATGATAGCAGCACTGTTTTAAGGTCTTATGCAGCTGAGTAGGGGCTGCACAGCAGAAGTGATACCACATCAGGAATCCATGGTACATTATAACCTTGGTATGCTGCTAATTCCCATTTTTTCTATGATCTGTGTGGGTGATTTGGGGCCATATAGTACTCAGTATCCACAGTGTAGCTCCCACGGTGATGTGACCAGTGTGTACATTTGGGAAATATATAGTTCAGATTTTTTTCTTACTGAGATATATGCATCCCACATGCAACACAACCTTAGCTGAAAATGGGATAGAACATCTCCCAGAAGAGCCCTTGCACTAGCTTTATATTTTGTACGAATACAAATATAAACTCAGGTGTACATCATTTTAACAAATTCCTGTCAGTAGTAACCAGAGAAAGTTGTTTCATTTGGGCAGGGTAGCCGAGAAAAGAATTCCTCTGCACTCTCTCAATCTTTTTTGAGGATGGTGCTGTACAGCTTCCTTCTACTTAAAGCAGCTCCTGTGCAAACTGTTGGTAGGTATCCCTTTGAGGAATGCATTGGTTTCTTGGAGAATGTACTCTGGTACGTTTCATTCATCTACCATTATCTTTCTGATTCTTGTTTATATGCTTCAGAGATGTGCCTTAATGTCACAGAAATTTTGGCCCGGAAGGGAACCTAAGAAACCACCTAGTTCATCACTCTGCACCCTAGCAGAATTGGAACTGACTTATTCCAAAGATTGTGAACTGCTGTAGGAGATTATTTGCTCAATCCATGTGGCAAATTTAATGGGTATCCCAAGTCAACAAAATTCCTCTGGAGATTGAAAGGATATGTGTTACACAAGGTGCTTGCTTTCAGGTAGCAATTTTCCTCTGCTTGTTTTGTTGCAATACTGTCATTTCAGTTAAACCTGAAAAATTGGTGTGCTGAACCATTTGATTGTTGGTTGTGGATATTTGCAAGGTCATCAATAACTGCTAGGGCATATACATGTTTTAATAGCAAAAGACATTTAATTGTCTTCCTTGCAGATGGGTTTCTCTTTTGTTTCTGCACTGCTCTAACCTGGACCCCCTATGTTGGTCTCCCAGTGGAGTTCCACTTTTTACAATTGATCAACTTCAAACACGAAATGTTGACAGAGCTGACCTGCAGCCCAGAAAGTGTGTTTCTGTGGTGAATGTGTCATGGTTTCCCACTAAGGTGTCACAAGAGAAAAAACTTTTTTTTTTCCTTTATTTATTTTCTGAAGTTTTTTGTTTGTTTGCTTCTTTGCTTAGGAAATGCTGCCTGTTTTTGTTTAGACAATCTGTTTCCTTGGCAAATAAATAAATAGATAAATATGGCTATCAGGTGTTTAAAGCTGTTAAACTCAAATTTTCAAAAGCGAGAGGGTTTTCCCTAGTGTCCTAGACACATCCAGCTTTGGTAATTGCATCTTCCCTAACTAAAACCTTCTTGCAGGTTCATGGCATTCTTCCTGTTCTGCTCAAGTATTTTGCAGAGAACTGCTGTGACATTGTGTTAAACATCTGCCACAAGTTTGCCCAGAATTCAATCACAGATGAAGTGATTTATGATAGATGGCACGCATATACACAGATTTTTATTACAATGGCTTCTACTGACCTGTAAGAGTTATTTAGGAAAAGCACTTTTGAAGAAATCAGCTCAGTATCTAAATATGGCTTCATTTGAGGCCTCTATTTCAGATTATTTTTTCCAAGCCCTTCCCATCTCTTATAAGGAGGCACAGAGAAATGGCAGATGCATGTGATCAGCTGTGTTTATAAGACAATAACCTTTACTCTGCCCATTAATCCACTCCATAAATGCAACACACATTCCAGAGTGCTGTGCTGCCCCTATCATCAGCAGATAAATACGTACACACCTGCTAAATAAATATTTTCCCTGTACTCGTATAAATGTGACATTTCTTCCTTGAAATTATGCTGGCAAGAGGTCAAAGAGTACCAAAAAGTTCATCCTGCAGTGCTGATGGCTAATAAACTCGCAAGGAGAGAGGAGCACACTGCTCAAGTGATTTTTCACACTAGCTGAGGACATCTAGTGGTCTGTAAAACTTCAGACAATCATCCACGTACCAGTTACAAGCATTATTAAAAATAAGAAGCCCTACATATTCTCACGCCACAGCAGTAAGGAGAAAAAATGGAGAAAATAAGAATGTATGGAAGTGTCTGGTGTTTAGCTGCTGGAAATGAAACTACTGTGGCAGCAGCAATATAATTGGTGTAAGGTTCTTTATCCTAAAAAGTTAGGTGGTCCCTGTCTTAAAGAAAATGAAGATACACTCTCATGAGCCCACTGAAAAAGAGAAACTCATAGGATCCAGGTGATGCACAGCACTGGCTACTGGTTTAAATGAGCCAGGCAATTTTACACTTCAGAATTATAACATTATACTGAGTAGAAAATTTTACTGTGGATATTTTTAAATCCCTGTCTCAGATGTCCTTGGAGCTAGAGCTGGGTGAGAATGTATGTGATGAATGAAATCTCTTTAAAATCAAAGTTATTATAATTTTGAATCATCTGCATCCTGTATTTGTTTACATGGACTAATCAGAGACCATGTACACCTGTTCTTTCCAGTATGTGTATTCTCTGTGCATGTGTGTGTCTGTTTTCACAGAAAAAGTACACCCAAAAGCACGTTAATAAAATTTTCTTATCCAGGAATGGACAATCGTTCTGATTTTACAAGCCACATGTGAATTCTTCATGCAGCCAGCAACCACAAGACACATAATGTGGTATGTCAATGGAAGCAAGGAACTAGGAATGGCTGGAAAAGAACAGTGACTCCCTTTTTCTCCCACCAGCTTCTTGTGACACAGAGCTTGTCTGGCCCTCCCAGTAACCCAGCTGCAGGGAAACTGTCCTTTTCTTAACCCATAGAAAAGTTATTTAAATACTCAGCTAGAGATGAGTTTTCAGCTAGCTTTAGCAAGAGTGGATGCAGCAGACGTGTTTTTGCCAGGCTGCCCAAGAGAAGACTCACGAAGCCACAGCTGCAGTCAAAATCGGGCTGAGGGCTGAAGTGATCGTGCCACCTCAAAGGGCCTCCCTCTGCCCTCGATGGTAAGGGGGCTTGGGAGCTGTAAGTCAATCACATTGGAGCTAGGTAGATACATTAAGCTGCAGCTCATCCTTTGACCAATACACCATTTGCAGAATTACTGTAGTATTTGACTTTAAAGACAGCCAAGCAGTACAGCACATTTCTTGACTCAGATTAAAAGCAGTTTGAATACTTGTGGCTAGACAATTTGTCTTGCCTTTAAAAGAAAAAAATACAGAAGCCATACCAAACAGTTAAGCAGCATAAACAGGCTGAGATGTAGGACTGAGAGACTGCAGGGAATTTTTACCTTGCCTGCTGCAAATCAAGATCATCCATTTTACCTTCCCACAGTCTTACTCCCTTTGGAATACTCATGGTTATCATGAAATCATATTCTTACAGTCTTTTGGATGCTATAATTAGATAATGTCTCTGGAAAATGATACCAGTCTGGATACAGCTGTGCTAATAATGCTTTGTATTACAACACCCCTTATCCATTGAGACTCCAGAGAAAAGCATATATGTATGAAAAAAACCAGATTTAATAAATAATACAATGTTAATGTATATATTATTTGTTGTTATGTATATGTGTCTATATACAAATACAGGGAGATATCTTTACATGTTACTTGTTAGGACTTTTTTGCCCAAAACAAAGAAATCCTGTTCTGGGAATGAAACAGAGCAGCTGCTGGGTAATTCAATGTGTCTGTTGCCTTTTGGGCATGACACCAAGACCTTCCTTCAAGAGGGGTCTTGCACCAAACAAGCTGCCCGCTATCAACAGCAACAACACACCTCCCGTGACTGTCACATCCCAAGAAGGAGAGTAGGAGATGAATGGAATTCAATGTGTAGTACATGTTCATGGGCACAAGAATACTTGAATTAAAAAAGGAGGAAGGCACTTGTCTACAGCCACTGCAGTGTCAGTCTCATGCTAGAATAGAAGGCTTTGCTGTGAGTCCCAGAACTCCACATGCTCACCCAGCAATGCTCTTGCCATAGTGTCAAAAAAAAAAAGAATGAAACTTGATTTTCTTGAAACCGCATAATTTACTGTCTCTATGTAAGCATGTAATTACTTTGCTGTAGTTTGACATTGGAAGAAAGCATCATATAGATAATTACTTTCATCAGCAGTCTATTTTATGAAGGGGATCCACATTAATGGCTCAATAATATACATTAGACTTGGTTGTCTTACAGGTAGATGAACCTATACGCAAGCAGAACTTATTTAATAACATCATCTGTACAAAATGCAGGTATTTCTTGTGTTTTTTCAGTCCCTACTGGCTCCAGCAGCATGAGGACTGGTGCTCAGCAGTGCTGCTGGATCCAGCAGCAGGTCTTCAATTCCAGATACCAGCATTTGCTTCAGACCACTTGCATCTTTATTTTTTAACTTCTCTTCTTAGGAAACAATAATGATTGTATGATAGTTTTGTGAAGGTAAGCACCTCTTCAGTGTTGGAAAGAGACAATGTGGCAAAGAACCCCAAGTCTTGCTCTTGCAGACGAGACCTTTGGAGGGAGTATTTCATTAATTTCTCTCAAAAATAACCCTGGGACACAGGGTTTCACGCTAAAAGCAAGTGAGCAGACTGCTCTGCCTTGTGTATTTGTACATGAGTCCAGCCCAGAAAGGGAAAAAAAAAAAAAAAAGAAAAGGCAGCTACTGAAGGTATTTAAAAAAAAAAAAAAATCAGTGCATGGAAAGGGGCTTAATACGTTCACAATGTTATTTAGCTCTAACAAAGAACAGCAACCCCAGATGACCTTCTGGCTCCTGTCTCCACCCAAGTTCCTGGCCTCCGGTCAACGTCCTGGCAAAAGTTGCAGACATCCGCAATGCAATGCCAAGTGGCTGTTTTGTCTGTAGATATGTAATAGAGATTAGAGGAGTGGTGGGGGGAAGCTGCTACACATAAAACAGCACCTCTAAAAGCAGCCCTGGCACCAAATTCCCAGCCACAAACATTCTCCCAGCAGCACCAACCACCTCCCAAAGGTTCTGGAGGCTTAGCAGGACCCCAAAGTGCCCATCGCTGCAGCCTGTAGGTCCTTCCCCTCCACTCAGCCTTCTCCCACGTCAGGGCCAAGGCAAGGCCTTCATATCAATGATTAGCTCCTGTCCATGGAGTTCCAGGCTCACACAAGAGGTGGGCTTGTGATATAGGGCTGTGCTGGTGAGCTGGGTCATGGATCACCAGTCACCTCTCAGTGCGAGCGTGCCGGTTGGTGCTTGGATGGGAAGAGGAGTGAAGCCCTGAGCACAGCTTGTTAACACTTCCTGCCTGCAGTCAGTCTCACAGAGCCGAGCCCGGGGTGGAAATGGCTTTTGTTTTCCCGTAGTAGGCTTTAAAAGAAAACCCAGTTCTGACTTCAAATACTTTTTCCTCCTTTTTTTTCACTGGAGACAGGAAACAGTTCTTTCATGTGTCCAGAAATACAAATTATGACTGGCAGGACATTAGAGTGCAGAAAAACAGCTTTTGGAAAATATCCTGGAGGAGCAAGTGAGGCAGATTAAGGGTTAGGACCTGCATCTATCCATCCAAGCCCTTTGAGTCACACACAGCAGCTTTCAGGAGCTTGTTTGTATTTTCAACACAGAACTGAATAGATCTGCATTTTTAATAAAATGCAAAGTGGAAGGGGAAAACACTGTGCTCTCCTTCTCTTTCCTTCTCCTTCTCCTTTTTTCTCTTTCTTCCCCTCCTCCTTGTTTTTCTCCTCACTCGTATGGACAATAATAAAGCAAGCACCAAATATTTTGCTTTAAAATGCATTCATTGTTACCATTTTTACTTTTACCAAGACCAATATTACTGGGGAATGGCAAAGGAACCTTTTCTAAAATAATATGTTAATTCTGTACAGCGTAATATGTATGACTGTAGTGTTTATGTTATCTTGTAAGAATTATGCAATATGTTATTAAATTCTCATTGTGCTAATATTTGGGGTAAATTTAATAATAGGCTGCCAGAAGAAATCAGGTCAGAGAACATGACGTTTCTATTAAGCACCCAGATTCAGTAAACATTTTGGGTCTGTTAGGGGAGACAGCACCAGCTACCTGCCATGAGGCTCTACCCCCAGTCCTACCCAGACAACAGTCTGCAAAGCTCTTGCTGCTTTCCCTGCTCTGTGGTCTATTCCACCACCCCTCCAGCAGGCTGGGATTTATGTAGCAGTACAGCTTTGTGGTGGGAGCCCAGGATTGGATGCAGTGCTCCAAATGGGGGTTAAAATAATAAAAATAATAAATAATTCAGCAAAGATAGAAAACTGAGATCCCAACAGCATGTTCTATTGCACTTTTCACAGAAACAGGTGTTTGAAACTCTGACCAACTGATGTGCTCAGACTTCCCCTGCTGAACTCGTGTTTGGGGCAGCATCTACCAACAATCCTCATACTTTGCAATAGTAGGGCAGCCACAACCACTCTGCGTTTCCCCATACTTCACAGCAGTGTAGTCTATAGAAGAGTGACCCCTGTTCAGTTTGTAAGACAGTTCTGAATCTTTTGGGAAGGAGGATGTCAACAAATGATTTCTATCCCACAACCATAACTCCTCCATATTGTTTTTCTCCAGTTTTCCGTACCCTTGAAATTCCTTTTCTCTTTCTCTTCTAACAGATGCTGCCTGACTTTTAGAAACTAATTAAAAAAACAACCCAAAAACTAATAAACTACAACTAATAAAAATAATAAATAAATAAATAAATAATGGAAATAACAAACAAATGCTTGAGACTTGAAGAAAGCTGTGCCCAAAAGTACTGATATGTTGTGAAGATGAGAGGGTGAGAGAAGAAACCTTTGGCTATGATGAGACACAGATGTCTAATCCTGCATGTGTCCAGCAAAGTTACTAAGTCAATATTTGTTTAGATTGGGTCCCATCACACAAGTGTGTTTATTAGCATAACAAATTTGCAGTGGCCAAGGAAAGGAAAAAAATGACTTGCCTAATGGAAATGAATTGTGCAGCATAACCTGGTGGTACTTAGGACTGTCTCATGGTTTTTAATGTCTTTCCCCACACTGAGAGAAAGAGTCTTGAGTCAGGCGCCAGTAGGTCTGTAAAGCCATTGGTAGAAAGCCAGGGCATACCATTTAATGGAAGGACATCATTAAATATGCCTTTACTTTTATTACTTTGTAATATTATTATGCAGCTGAAATAAATCACAAGTTGTTTTTAGTGGGATTCGGTCACAAGCCACAAAAGCAATGAGCTGGGGGCTTGCTCCTTGATCTCCCTCCAAGCAACCTTTTGTATTCACTGCAAACAGCAAAACTTGTGCATAGAGGTCAGCCTAGGGACTTTTGTTCCTTCAATATTTTTAAAAGCATAATAAACAAGTTCAATTTCTTAAATTCACAGGACCAATTTCCAGGCTACTGCAACCCAAGTCTGCAGGCAAGCATGTGCTACAGAGCCCTCAGGCCAAAATGGATGACTCAGTACTGATCCTACATCACCAACTCACTGGCCAAAAGAACAATGGAAGAGGCTTGGTGGAGGTCAGGTGGGTTTCAGCTCTCCTGCATGGTCCCAGCATGACTCCAAATTCCCTCCCAAATTAGAAAGTACAAAGGTGTTCCATGCTCAACTATCTAGTTTGCTGCAGTGCAGCATCACTGAACTAGAAAAGGGATTTGGCTCTGACCCCACAGCCACGTGAGCAAAGCATGAAGTCTTGGAGTCTTCAGGCATGCAAAAGAGAAGTTAAAAAGAACATGTAAAAATCTGTGCTCCGACTTTCACCAAATTGTGACAAAATATCTCGGTGGAGAGGTTGTCCTAAGAAACTAAGAAATGCAACTCCAAAGCTTTTAACTGTTGGTGTGGCCGGTTTTTTTGTTTTTTGGTTGTTTTTTTTTTCAGTGAATTAAGTGCTGATGAAAGGTATGGATTGACAGCTTTGCAAACTCAGAGCTGCTGTTTAATCACATAACCTATGGTAGTGTGTACAAGGTGGGAGCAAATCATCCCGACCCTTTGCTGCTTCTATCTGTAGGAACATAGGTGGTTTCCAAGGTCTTGGCTCCAAGCTTTGCAACCCCAAGGCATTGCTCAATCACGGCCAGGCTGGGGAGGTTGCCTACCAATCCTGAGTGGTGAGAAGTGGAAAACCACAACTGCAATTAGGGAGCAGATGTCACACGATCTTAATCTGTCCTTCTCCAACCAAGGTTGAAGCTAGTGGGGACCTCTGTCACCACACGCAAGTGACAAAGAGGAATTCCCACTGGGAACTCTAGAAATTGTTGTTTTTGGAAGGAGGTCGATGTGGATTAGACTGAGTCATCTTTTCTGTTATTGAAATACTCCGTTGCGGTTCTCCATTCAGCCAGCAGTGAAATGGTTTGCATCATATAGAAGAATTTTTCAGCCTTTTTAATTCATAGCTTTCATTCTTTCAGGTCCATTTTAAAATGGAAACTATCCTCATTCAAAATTAGAAGTCACATGTTTTATTTAAAAATAAGAATTTTCAGACCTACATTTTGAAAATATGAATTAATAATAATTAAATATTTGCTTGCTTTTTACAGACATTTCTACCTTGTTTCTTGTGGCTGGAACTAGATGATCTTTGAGGTCCCTTCCAACCCAAACCATTCTATGATTCTATGATTCTAAACCATACCTCACTTTCATACATCAGAAAGCATGCAGAGTACCGTTTGTGTTTAAATGGGATGAACTCTTAAAAATTTGTTACACAGTCACTCATTTTCTTAACTCTTACCCAAGTGAGATATTAACTTTGTTATACAGAACATTCTGTAGAAAAAATATATATACCTATGTAAATAGGAAGTTACTGACCCTGGTGTGCTAATAATGTTAGCTTTACGGTTTTGCATTTGTGCTAAGTGTTCAAGTTCTCCCTTGAACATTTATTTTCCATTTTTTTTAGTTTAGATGCTCGCATGCAACTTTACAGAGAAGAAGAATGCAAGACTGCAATTTAGAGAGTACGGGTGAAATGCTGGTGTTTTTTGTGTGAAACAACCAATAGCTCTGTATGTTATCTTTAAGGTGCCTTTTCATTTCTTTCTGTTAGGTAAATGTTAGCAGGATGCTTATCATTTGTCACTCTTTATTTTTATTTTTATTTTTATTTTTATTTTTATTTTTTTCTATTTCTATTTTTATTTTTATTTTTATTTTTTAAAATCATTTTTGTGTTACATTATTCATGTGAACAGTATGTGTTGCAAGGCTCTTTTGTCCACTATTTAGATACAAGATATTCAGGTTTGAGTTTTGTCTAAAACATGTCCAATCCAAAAGAGTCTGCCTCAGAAGGCAATCTTGAAAGGCTTCAGTTTAGAAAGTTCAATTAAGATGCTGAAAAGTGCGGATCAGAGAGGTGAGTTACCATGCTTCTGGGTCAAGAAAAAATCATTAACAACATGATGTGGAAATTGTTTCACTCAAAGAAGGGGAAATCAACATTTTACTCAGGTAGATAGTGATAGGAAAAGTGGGAATGGTTTTAAGCTCAAGGAGGGAAGGTTTAGGTAAGGATGTCAGGGGGAAATTCTTCACAGAGAGAGTGGTGAGGTGCTGGAATGGGCTGCCCAGAGAGGCTGTGGATGTTCCTTCTCTGGAGGTGTTCACAACATTCAAGATCAGTTGGATGGGGCCCTGGGCAACCTGTTCTAGTACCAGATCTGGACATTGGTGGCCCTACCTGTGGCAAGAGGGTTGGAACTTGATGATCCTTGGAGTCCCTTCCAACCCCAGCCGTTCTATGGCTCTATGATTCACTGTAGAAGTTCAAAAAATCCACACGGCCTGTCCTTTTCTGCAGTACAGTTGTGTTTCAGTGAAGATTATTCTTAGTGTTACAAAGAGCAAAAAGTGGGTTTAAAAGTACACCGTATCTGACTCACAAACATCAGAAAGGAGACAAATGACCACTCTAGTGGTCAAAATTCCCACCAATACATTGACACCCCTGTGAAAAGCTTGCAATCTGGTATAAGAGAGGCGCTCTGCTATTTTGTAAGCAAAGCTGCTAAATATCTTTCTACAATGAAAGAAGCAGTGAATCCACCAACTTCCTCAGTGCCAGAAATTTTCTGTCAGCAACACAGAGCTCAGGTGCACCACGCAGGTAACAGCAGCAACAACAGCAGAACAGGCTGGATGTGTTCAGGGGATTTTCTTTCCAAAAACACAGAGAGACTGCAGAAAAAAAGCACCCTAAGAGATCCTATAAAGGTGCAGGTCTGTAAGCAGAAATATCCAGCAGGTTCCTCCTGTATTTCTGATGATCTTTCAATTTCTGTTCCTGAACTAGAAGAATGCTTCCTTACCACATGTTCTTTATATCTCCCTGCCCTGTATAGATGCATACAATCTTCTTATTTGCATATGGAACTTGGATTACAGAGTTCTGTTCACGAACCTAGAGGGACCCGTGCTCCCAAGCCTGTCCTCCAGAGCACTAATTCACCCCTCCCTCTTTGCTGCATCTGCCAGTGGAAAAAATTAGCAAACTCTATTTACAAATATTTTTGCCTCTTGGCCCTCTGCCTAATGCTGTACTATTAAGACTGTGTTGTTCCACTAAACAATTGCCAAATTTTTTTCATGCATGCATTGACTTGCTTTTGAGTTCAGATATTCTTATTTCACTGCTCACTGCTTCTTTCACAGTGAATGCTCTAGAATTCAAGCTTGACAGAAATTTTCCCCTTTACTCTTTGCTACACCACTAAAAATATACTCCCAGAAGTACAGGTAAATTTCTTCAGTTAAGACATTTTCTATCACAGCGTCTCCCTTCATCATGGACAATGTTCTGCTAAACTTGGAGCACCATTCCCCAAAACTTCACACTTACATCAGATGAGGTCAAAGAGACTGTAACCACAAAAATTGACACCCCAGTGGAATTTGGGTACCCAACTCTGAAAACAGTATCCTGGGAAAACCTTTTCTCAGCTGGAGCCTGATTCCAAAGACAAGTAATCTTCCTTTTTCTTCCTTTTCTGCATGCCCAAAAATGTCACCTTAGTGCCTAAACCAAGTTACAATAAAGAAACAAACATTTCTCCTCTTCTCATCGTGGCTCTTGATGTAGTAGCCATTCTCAGAGCATATTTTCAGGATTTTTCTTCCTCCAAATTGCCTTGGTGACCAAAAATTTCTTTTAAAATGCAGAATAAAGAATTGTTCCTTGTACACCTTCCTGCAGTCTTCCTTTTTCTTTACACCTTTCTTGAACAGTGGCCTAGAAAGTAAGGTACCCTCTTTCTATCTGCAAGGACAGAGTCCCTTGGGATGCCCTCTTTAAAGCATCTGTAGTCCAGATGGAGACCAAACATCAACAATCCCGTTCCCTTCCAGTTCTGTTGAACCAGAGCCAGCATGACTCAAAAGACTATATTACATGTATTCCTGTTTGAAGAATCACTTCAGTGGAGAGTTACTTATTTTTGCCTTTTCTTGTTAGCACAGAAAACTTTCAGGTCTAATCTGTGCCTGTACAGACCGTTTTGGTTAGGTATCAATGCAGTAGTGTACTGTAAGCAAATAGCAAATACGATGGTAATGCTACATGTTCTGACACACACCATCAAATACAAATATGATTAAACAGCCAGTGGGTGGTTTCTATTTTCCTTCATTCTGGTGTAAATCATTTTGGTAATCAGACAGAATATGGACCATGTGTAGAAATTGTAGGGAGGAAAGGAAGGAAGGCAGGAAGGCAAGGAAGGCAAGGGAGGGAGGCAGGAAGGCAGGAAGGCAGGAAGGCAGGAAGGCAGGAAGGCAGGAAGGCAGGAAGGAAGGAAGGAAGGAAGGAAGGAAGGAAGGAAGGAAGGAAGGAAGGAAGGAAGGAAGGAAGGAAGGAAAGAAGGAAGGAAGGAAGGGAGGAAGGGAGGAAGGAAGGAACTCCATAGATGCTCACATTTTTAACGGCTGTGCAAGTATATTCATGCTTCTGTGAGTAGTGTTCTGTCCCATATTCACAGACAATACAGTTTGCTATTGTTTCAACAGCAGCTGAAACAGACGGTGATAAATGGATGTTGAAGAGCACTCAAAGAATGCAAGTATCATATCTGTAACTGTAAATGTTAGCATGGGAAATCTGATTCTGAGAAAACAAAAGAAAGACGTATTCCTCTAAAGATAACAGCTCCAATGTCAAAACAGCATAAGATCCCGGAAAAGATAATTCTGGAGCTATCTCCAGAAATTAATCAGAAAAAAATATGAGTAAAAAATACATGTGAAAAAATTGCTAGGATAAGCTGGAATAGGAAATAAGGGCAATTATTAATTATTTTGATTTATGCAACCACGTTTAATAGCAATGTAAGACAATAAATTAAAGCACAGACAGAATTTCCTTCTGTTTCCATGTCAGTTCTACTAAGCTTAATGTGTTTCTGGGATCACAATGTGCAATCAGAAGGTCCAGGTGGCCTTCAGCAAGAGAATTCCAGCACTTGATTTCTTGTATCTGCAGTTGAAAACTGATAGTATTGGAGATGTGACTGTGGACATATAAAATCCTTTCTGTGTACCTTAATCTAGCTAGTTTGTGGATAACCCTAACAGCAAAGATGAGCCACGCAGCCTTTAGTTCAGGCAGCCACACAGAACACAGTATTTTGAGAGACAAATTTGCTGCTAATTACTCCCACCAGAACCACACAAAGCCCAATGCTTATCCCTTCCTGCTCCTATTTCTCAGGCTGGCACATGCTGCAGTCACACCTTTTCCTTTGCTATGTAAACATGTCTTATATCACTATCGCCTCCTTTGCCCTCTGGTTTGTCACCACATCCAACTACACTGATATAATCCTTGTATCTGCCCTTGTGAGGAAGGAGATGAGTTATTCTCCTTCTATCTGGTAATTCAGTCAAAATAAACTCTAGCCATCAAACACACTAATCTAGATAAAAACTTGCCATTCTGGGAATGGATGGTGATGGCTTCTCACCTGGATGAACTCACAGAATGGACAGGGTTGGAAGGGACCTCATTAAGCTCCAACCCCCTGCCACATGCAGGGACACCAACCTCCACATTTAATACTAGACCAGGCTGCCCAGAGCCCATCCAACCTGGCCTTGAACACCTCCAGGGACGGGGCATCCACAGCCTCTCCGGGCAGCTTGTTTCAGCACTTCACCACTCTCTCTGTAAGGAACTTCCCTTTGACTTCCAACCTAAATCTTCCCTTCCTCAACTTAAAACCATTTCCCCTTGTCCTGCTGTTATCTAGCCTTGTAAAGAGTTGACTCCCCTCCTGTTTGTAGGCTCCCTTTAGGTACTGAAAGGCTGCAATGAGATCATCCCGCAGCCTTCTTTTCTCCAGGCTGAACAAGCCCAGATCCCTCAGCTTGTCATTCTCCTTCATTCTCACTTGTCAGATACTAATGTGAATATTCATCTTGATCATCAGATAGTTAACAAATCTTACTGTCCCAGTGTAAATTCATGCAGTGGAAAGAGTATAACATGAGCTACCAAACCAGGTTCTCCCCATGCTGGGCACTTCCTGTCTGCTCACTTGATGAATTTCCATGCTGGGACAGACTCTGAAAGGAAACTCTGGAGATAGACCCACATGGATTATTGAGCATCTTGGTCTTGTCCGTCCTGTCCATTTGTTCAAACACTGCTCCAGGTTCATGTTTCTTTCTGATTAATGGCAAGAAACAAGTTTGTGATCTTTAGATCAAAATCTATCTTTCTATATCTTATATATATCAACATATAAAGATATATCTTACGTTTCAAGAGTTGCTGGTAGTACGCTGGGATCAGACAGGGTTGAAACACTTCTTCAGAGTCACTGGAGCACAGAGACACCCAGAGATTCTTTTTTATATATTTGCAGACAATGCCACAAAAGTCTAAGTTTAAAAGGAGGAAGAATATTTTCAGAACATATGCAAAATCTGCTTCAACATTATGTACCCACTGTGAAAGAAATTTACTCTTAATAAGGGTTAGAGACAAACTTCATACTGTTGTCAAATCTCTTAGCCTGGTCTGAGCAGCCCCACTGTGACCAATGAAAATGAAGCAGGCAGATATCTGCTTTGACAGTTCTATCACTATCTCCATTTTACCGGTGCTGCCAGACTCTGTGTACATCTCAGGCCAAATCTCCATCATGCCCAATGAGTGGAATTTAGCCTTCCTGGTGACACAGTCATGTTGTGGAACTTTCGTGTTACCATTTGTAATAAAAATGACACTTGTGTAATTGTCCTCAATGGGAATGAGGGTGACTTAACACCTTAAGAGCTGGATGAAACTCTACTCAGTTCCATCCAAAAATTCTTCCTACTCATGGGGATAAAAAGGACTGTGCTGGAGGCAGATCAATCTAGATCAATGGAACAACCATTAAATATCACCAGCAATTAAAAATCCATCACTAGTGAGTCCTCTGCTCCATCCTTGCTGCATATCATGGTTTCTGGACCCATGTTTGGAAGCCTAAATCCCTTAGACTACCACCAAGAAAGATTCCCTTGCATTTCTCAGAACCAATGTCCTTTTTATTTTTCAATGAATGTCTCACCCCTGTTTATTCAGGCTAAGGTAGAAGCCAGAGACCTGAATCAGGCTGGGTGCTGTCAGCACATGGCGCATAAGAGCTTGTAATGTGATTACACAAGGCAAACGCAGACAGATGGGCTGTGTACCAGCACAGTGTCTGAGGTGCAAGTCAACACTGTCTTTAAGTAAAGAGCCCTCATCTTCCATCTCCCCCATAGAAAAGCTGTGCCCAAGTGTTTTCTGCAGCCATTTTCAACATTTTCGTAAGACTTCCCCACACTACGTCCCTTTATTGCCTTCTCTTTAATTTCAATTCTTTTAAAAATTACCACAAGCCCTTATATCACTTTAAAAAAAAAAAAAAAAAAAAACACAGAAAGCAGGGGGAGGGAAGAAAAAAGCAAACAAAGATTGTTAGTAAATGGCATAAAATTCTTCTCCTTTGAAGAAAGGAAGAGGGGGAATCTGCACACAACTGAAGTATCATTCTTGTGGTCCGTAGTGTCACTACCAACCTTGCATGCACTTTTTCAAGCATAAATCAATCCCAACCCTCTATTATCCTTCATGCACACATCATGTAGTGGCCAAAATTATGCATGGTTGCAGTCTGGGAACAGCTGATATTAAAAATTTTTCCTCAGCCAGCATAGATCACATGGTAGCTATATACACAGACCTGTCTCATCAGCTGTTAGCTCACTGTGGAATGAGGTGATCACGTGTTGTACTCTGGCTAGCTACCCTTCAGCCATGCAGCACAGCATCGGAGCAGAACTGTGGAGCACATGGAGCATATAAAATTGTTACCAACAAATGCAAATCTAAAAAAGGTAAAGTTAAATGAAAAAAAAATACAAACTGCTAAGAGTGAAGCATTAAATCCACCAGTTCTGGACTCTTTTTTAACATTTTTGCTATGCGGTTTCTGAAGCAAAAAAGACTGTATTATGTCACTGTGAATGGAAAACTGATTCTTTCACCAAAAAGAAGAAGAAGAAGAAGAAGAAAAAGAAGAAGAAACAGGAAAAGGAGAGAGCTGTATGTGAAAGACCCCTGTTTTTTTAATATATTCTTTTTCCTTAATTGGAGAATTGAGGGGGAAAAAAAAAAGAAAAAAAAAAAACTTGTAGAAATTGGCAAAATTTGGTCAAAACTTTCAGTAGCCAAAGCACAAAAATTCTGGCTTATGTTATTCTGTAGATATTGTTTTCATTTTACACACACACACAAAAAGCCTTGTTCCAATTCAAATCTCATTTCAACTTGGACTAGTCACAAGCTGTATGGACAGGTATTCTCTCCTTCAGATAACTCCCCTCCACCTCCACTGCTCAGCACTCTCTCTTTTATTTTTCTGATGCCTGCAAGGGAAGAGGGTGAGAGCCAGAACTCTATGCTGAGCATAGATAGAGGTGGAAAGGACCCAGCAAAATGGAGATGGTGGGAGCAGGAAGGGTAAAAGAAAGGACAGGATTATTTTTCTCCCCTTCCCCTTTAAAATAAGTTTAATTTTCTTTTCTTCAAATGTGGTAGGAAACCCAGCATATTTATGGCCTAAGTGGTAAAGTTTGGGAAAGGATATGGAGTGAAGTGATTTGTCCAAGTTCACATCTTGTTTTATCTCCTGATGCCAAGTCGATTCTTTCATCCACACTGCTTTAAATTTAACTGCCATTTACTGATTCCCCACATTCTACTAAGTTCCCAGGCAGCCTATAGCTAATGTGACAGCAATGACAATTTTTAGTGAAACTGATTTGAGAAAGTTGTAATTGCTGGAGAAAATTATAAGACATCAGAAAGAATAACTTTAGCAGACTCCATTGCTCTGGTGACTTCTGACATCCAAGACACAGGGCAGCCCCGGTTCTGTGGACTGAGCTGTCATGTTTTCATGGTGCAGATACAGAAGGCTGGCAGCTCACATTGCGTTTTGATGTGCCAAGAGAAACCTAGGACTGTGAAAATGCCTTCCCACACACAATAGCACAAAGAATAGCTCCTTGGAAACAGACGGCTCAAGAGCTGGGAAATTTTGCAGAAAAAAAAATTACATAGTACTTTTCTTTCAAAATATGATGTGTAAAAAACAAAATGATGTCAAGGAAATAGAAACATTTTTTTTAAATAAAAAACTGTTGTACTGTTGTGTTTGCAAAATAGTCCTTATTCCCTACTGAAAACAAAAGTTGAATAGGAGGTGGAGATGTTTAGCTTGTACCCAGTATCAAGTATTTCTCCTTTAAGATGTCTGTGTTTCATTCTCCAAGGTGTTCTCAACACAAAGCCATCTACCCATGACAAGTAACCAAAGGGTTGTAGGTAAAACCAAACACATGATCTGCTCCTAGCTCATCCCTGCTGTGTAAACTCAGTGCTGTCAGCCACTCTGCTTGGAGGCTACTGGCCAAGTACATGCCACAAGGCAGCACTTAGAGCGCTCTAGGCACCGAGTACATACTAATTTTTGGAGGGTAAGGAGGTTACAAAACCCATTTGGCTGCCAAATGATCTGTTTGCAGCTCCACAGGCCTGGCAGCGGTTGTGGCACGTGGGTGAGGCATTTGCTTTCTCTTTGCCTTGGCCCTCTTTGTGCATGTTGAGCTTCCCTGGTACGCTAGGTTCCTGCTGAAATGCTACCTTCGTTTGTATTGAGAACTGGCAAGGAGACAAGGCACTTTTCCTAATACCAGGGAGCTGTGGTAGTTTCTGCTGAACTGAGTTATCAAGGGCTCCTATGTGAGGCCTTCACCAGCCTATTCAGACATTTCTTCTTGTGTGAAGAGGTGATGTCCACCAGCTACACAGAAAGTGACAGAATGCACATACCCTTCTGGAGCCACAGGACTGAGGGGCTGTGCCCAGCTTGAGGAGAAATTTAAGTTAGGTCTAATTAAGTTTCCTGACTGCAAACTCTAGAAACTTCAGTCACTCATTCAGATATAAACAGGATCACAGGAAATACTTTTTAATGCTTTACAAAAATAAATATTATTTTAACTGCATTCATCTCTTTTTTAAATTTTCCATGAATATTGTACATTTGATGAACATACATTTCCCAGAAAGATTAATGTTAATCTCTGTGTTTGCAGAAAGTTAATTTACTGAGTGTTCTTGGTGCAAATCTCAGAGCTACACTTGTATAAACATGGAACAGAAATCTCCCATTGCCTAGTCCAAACAACTCACATTTTGATTATCTAAATGCTCATAGGCTAGCTACAAATAAACGATTATTCACAAAAATTATGGTCAGAATGATTTCAAACAACAAACACATTCAAGACATCCAGGCAGGCTCACAAATAAGTTACAAACAGCAAAAAGGCTGAAGACTTCTATTCAATTACTTCTTGATTATTTACACAGCTCTAATAACAGTCCCCTGTCTCTATATGCCTGCATCAGATGCATTTCAAATTTGAGATGGTGGAGAAAGCTCCTGCTCTATCATTATGAAAACTCAGAGTTAAAACTCGCTTGCTATTTCTTTAAAAAAAAAAAAAGAAGAAGAGTAAAGGATGGAATTTTCTTCAAATGGATTAGTTTGGAGTTGCTTCATTTCAGTGGAATGCAGTTATTTTCACTATGGTTTTGCAGAGAGATGAGTGGCATTGTTAACCTCAAAAGGAAAGAACAAAATACATGTAAACCCATTTTTTTCATCCTGTGTTGTTTTTTCTTTTTTTATTTTTTTTCTATTGGAAACAACAAGTTTCACAGCTAAGGTTGCTTGGAAGCTCTAAAAAGTAATTATTGCTCAATATATTGATCAAGTGCTTGCTGCACAGTACATGATAAAAGGCTTACAACAGCTATACTAACCATACACAGCCTCTGTGCTCATGGTCAAACAACATTTGAAGCTTTCATCTTCCATTTCTCAGAGGTAGTATCCACCTCCCAACTGCTCTCCATTCCTTTGTTCATGTCATGAAATCTTCCTATATTTGGGCCACAGGCAGATATCAGGCACACCATGAACACCCTTCAAGCCAAGGCAGTAGGCACTGTCTCCCTAAATACGGAGTTGAGCCAGAGCCCTGACATCCCTAAGGGTGCCCAGTTGGGCTGTTCTATCTCCAGGCAGCCAAGGACATTTATCGCCCTGTTTCAAACCTATCCTCTCTACCCCTGGCAGGCAGCAGGGGTGGAACTAATTTGGGCTGGTAGTATGCCTTACTACTCACCTTGAAACATTCCTGTCTTTGTCCTAGAAAAGTTGTTCATACTTCCACACTTTCCCAGCAAACCAGATTGGTTCTGAACACATCCACAGCTGTTGTGCAAGTCAGTCTGGGAGCTGGCTGACCACACTACTCCAGCTCTGGACCTTGGGCACTCTTCAGCCAGCTCTCGTGCCAAGGGAGTACAGAACCTGGAAGTACTTTGGAAGAACATTGTTCATCCCTCTTTCTTCATTCCCTCCATATTAATTCCTTCTCTCTTACAGCCAGAATCAGTGTGCCAACATTACATATTATTTGGGAAAAAATTCACTGGTGTTCATTGTGTGCAGGAGGGAACTGCGATTGCTTAAAGGTGGAAGCTCTGCCCTGTTCAACTAGCACAGATCTGTGCATGAGAAAGAGAATTTCAGACAATTCCTTGGCTTTATTACTTCCCATGTCTGCAAGAGGGGGTAGCAGTAGATATTTCAGACCTTGAAGTTGTGGGATGAGAGGTCAGGATTATGTTTTTCACAACATATGCCTCCCTTCCACCAAAAAAAAAATTATTCTTTTCTGCTTTTGCATTAAACACATCTTAGCTTAAAGACTCCTCTCCCAAATAAGGAATAGTTACAGGCAGTTCACTGTCCATCTTCTGTTCTTCTTCTTGGCTGGCACATGAACTGCTTTGCTTAGCTATGAAACTGTGTGAAAAACAGGAAGTTTCCAATATAAAATCCTCAAGTTGACTTGAGGAGCACATACTTTCACACAATGACTGTCATAAAATTAAAGTCTTTTGGATGAAAGTTAAGAAATGCTAGCTTTTGACCAAAATTATTTTATGTGGAAAGCAGACATTTACTGAAAATGCACATTCAGATGAAGGCCTAAGTTTTCAACCAAAAAATTAACAGTGAAACAGACAAAGTAAATTCTCATCACAGGACAAATATCCTTGTGTGTCAAGAGATCTGCAGATACAATAAAATGACCTGTAAGCTCAGCAACAAGAAGTTAATATTTAACAGAGAGCTTCCATATAACAGAAACATATCTTTCCCTGGTCAACAGGCACCAGCTCTTCAGTGGTGAAGTCAATGCCAGGCAGCAAAATGTTTTATCATTGTCAAAGTACAATAACCACACTGAATACCAAACAACAGCACAGTCAACCCTATATGGAGACATTTTCTTCCATCTCTTTTTTTTGTCAGGATTGCAGATAACACAGATATACTCGTATATACTATGCCATGAATACTCATATATCTTCAAACTCTTATTAGAAGTCACTTGTGCAGTTTCACCAAAAGATATTGGCTGAATCAGGTTCAGTGTCTGAGCTGAGGAAGCACTTCCCTCCACTGGTTAACTATAGAGATGTGTAAAGCAAATGGGACTAAAAGAATACCTCAGCTTCAAAGCAGGTACTAGAAGCCTCTGTATCAGATGCAGAATAAAACAAGTGCTGTTCCACAGGCAATTTTATTTTGGACCAATGTTGTCATTTTTCTATTTTACAGGAAAAAAAAAAAAAAAAGAATAAAAAATGTGTTAAATAAAAGTAAGAATAACCTGTTGTATATGCTGGGATCTTTCTTTCTTACTTTTTTTCCTCCCTCCCCTTCTCACTGGTTCTTTACACGTCCATTGGTTACACATCATTTTTGTAACTGCACCCACCACGTCTCTGAGACTTGTATCTCTATGTATGTTCCATTTCCATGCTTCTCATATCACAACTTCCCAAAGCACAGTTCTTTTCCTGCACTCATAAGAATGTCTGCTTTTCACCTCCAAACACATTCTTATCTTCCCACATCCTATGAAAGAACTTGCAGTTACATCATTTCTTTTCTGTTTCTCTCTTCAACAATGAACAGATCTCCAGATTTCTACTTTTACAAAGCAACCCAAATATTTTCAGTATGAATATCTTATGCCTGGGCTTACTAGGAAATCCACCTGAGGTGTTAAGACCCACATTAGACCCTTTTCTCCTTAAGTCAAACATTTGGTGCCCACAGGCTAAGGGAATTTATTACATGCCTTCTGTATTGCATCGTACAACATGATGAAGCCCAAAAGCACCACTGCCTGTAACAGAGCCACTGCAGGACATGAAAGTTTCATAGAATCATAGAATCATACAATGGCCTCAGTTGAAAAGGACCATAAAGATCACCTAGTCTCAATCCCCTTGATATGTACCACCAGACCAGGCTGCCCAGGGCCACATTCAGCCTGGCCTTGAATGTCTCCATGGATGGGGCATCCACAACCTCTGTGCACAACCTGTTCCAGTGCATTACAACGCTCTGTGTGAAAAACTTCCTCCTAATATCTAACCTAAACCTCCCCTGTCTCAGTTTAGAAGCGTTCTCCCTTGTCCTATCACTATCCACTCTTGTAAACAGCCGTTCCCCCTTCTATTTATATACTCCCTTCAAGTACTGGAAGGTCAAATGAGGACCTCTGGAGCCTTCTCTTCACCAACCTAAACAAACCCAGTTCCGTCAACCTTTCTGCATAGGAGAGGTGCTCCAGCCCTCTCATCATCTTAGTGGCCCTCCTCTGGACCAGCTCCAAGAGCTCCATGTCTTTCTTGTACTGGGAGGTCCCAGGCCTGGACGCAGTACTCCAGATGAAGCCTCACAAGAGCTGAATAGAGGGGGACAATCACCTCCCTCTCCCAGGTAGTCACTCCTTTTTTAATGCAGCCCAGAACACAGTTGGCCTTTTAGGCTGCAGGCGCACACTTCTGGCCCATACCCAGCTTCTCACCCACCAGGACCCCCAAGTTCTTCTCCACAGGGCTGTCACAAGGTGTTCTTTGCTCAGTCTGTATAAACACCTGGCACATCTTGCACTTGGCCTTGTTGAACCTCATTAGGTTCACATGGGCCCATTTCTCCAGCCTGTTCAGGTCCATCTGGATGGCTTCCCTTCCCTCCACTGTATCGACTGTACCGTTCAGCTTGGTATCATCTGCAAACTTGCTGAAGGTGCACTTGATGCCATCATCTATGTCATTGATGAAGATGTTGAAAAGCACCGGACCCCTGAGGGACACTGCTTATGACCGGCCTCCGCCCTAACACAGAACAGTTTCTGTGACCCTTCTTGTGGAGAACTCCTGCTGGCATACATAACTCTCATGTTCTCAAACACCAACATACAGCTCCAGAAGATTTGACATTTTTTATAAAGGTGAGTTGCCCAGGTGGTGGATTTCTCTTATTTTTTGATGGGGTGTCCAATATCAGTGGCCCTCAGCTGCAGACCTTCCAAGCTTGATGCCCAACAGCATGGCTCCATAGCCAGTAGGACAGGTTGTGAGCAGCCTCTTATCCCATTCTGCTCCACAGTCAGACTGAGCACATCTTCTGTTTCCAGCCCTACCTCATTCTGTTTCCAAAACATGCAAGCTCCTGTTTAAAAAGCCAGCTCTGGAAGTATAATAGCAAATGATATTGCTCTGCCTACGTATTTTGCCACTGTATTTACAAAGTGCCACAAATATCAGTCTGTGAGAGATTTCTGCTGCAAGAATACCTATCAGTATCTTAAGAAAGAGGGAGCTGAGGCACAGAGGGATTAAGGGCTATAGTCAGACCACCTACTCTGGCTTCTATAGGAAACATATTTCTGTGATCCTTAATACAAAAGACTGACAAAGTATTTAGACCTTCTTCTCCCAAGCCTGCCAGGCTCCCTACAACAAAGAAAAAGAAGTGTGATTGTATTCAGCCTCCTTCTCTGGATAACCAGCTTGAATGTTGTGTCTATTTCCTCTGTCACCATACAAAAAAAAAACCTTGTCTCCTCACTGGAAAACAGGAACTGAGTGCCTTCCACTGCTGCTTTCAGCACAGTCCATTTCCGAGCTCGCTCAGTTCCCCACAGATATCACAGATAGCACAGGCAGGACAGGCGCAGAACCCCACCTGCCTCTGTCTCAATCTGTCATCACCATGGATGTGTCATCAGCAGTGAAACTGTCTCGGGTTGGGATGTGCTGACAAAATGATGTCAATGAGCCTACTGCACACTTACCTCCAATGTGGGCCAAAGCAGTACAACAGGCTGTACCTGCACACATTCAGTTACTTGAAAGATAATCACCAGGGGTTTCACAGCTCTTTTATTAAAAAGAGCATTTTCCCTAACCACATTTATCAGCTGTCTTTACAAGCAGGCATTGTTTTGTTTTGTTTTGTTTTGCTTTGCTTTGTTTTTTGCAGTTCAATACAAAAAGGACAAGAATAGGGATCCTGAATGAGCATGTCTGTCTCAGAGCATAACATCCCCATTCCTGCTGCAGTTTAACTGTTTGAGTCATAGAATCATAGAATCACAGAATCATGTCATTATGAAGTGGAGGAAACATCAACGATTACTTAGTTTGAACACCCTACTGTGGGCAGGGCTGCCATCCACTAGATCAGGCTGCACAGAGTCCCATCCAACCTGGCCTTGAACACCTCCAGGGACTGGACACCCACAGCTTCCCTGGGCAGCCTGTGCTCTTTGAGTTTAAAACCACCCCCCTTGTCCAATCACTATCAGACCATGTAAAAAGTCAGTCACCCTCATGTTTATAAACTACTCTCAAGTCAGGTGTGAAACAGGTAATATATGCCACAGCCCTGGGAACAATAGGCATGTGGTTATTATGAGCTTCATTTTACAGGTGGGCAAACCAGGCCTATCACAATAAGCGATCTGCCCAAGATTATGCTGCATCTGCAAAGTCAGAATTGGATGAGTTTTTCTAAAACATGTGGGGGACTTTACAAGGGTACTAAAAACACGAGGACTCTATATTAACACAGTGACATAGATGAGGTATTTACTATATACAGCTCTGACACCATTATGTTGGCTGTCTCTGCTAAAACAGCAGCTTTGCTGAATCTGTTTTAACCAGCCATAAAACTCTTTCCTGCAGCTTCGCACAGTGCATGCACTATCAACATCAGAGAGGTTGCTCTGGCTCACCAAGGAAAATCTCCCCAAACACTTCTCCCTGTCAGATTACTGCTCTTGAACTGCCTCCTCCACTGACTTATCTGCCAAATGTTTCCTCTGCATTTCACAAGGGTTTTCTCCTCGCAGGATGTCTGAGACAGCCCGGAGGCTTCAGGAGCATGGAGTGGAGCTCACTGACATCTACCGACGGAAGCGGGAAAAGCAAGGAGCGGGGGACGGAGGGAGGGAAGCCGGGGCAGTGGGTCCTGGGGACAGTGGGTTCTCCTCCTCGGAGGCTTTCACAATCTGCTTGAGCGTGATCTTGGGCACCCTGCTCCGGGCGTCGCTGCTTGAAAACGGGTTGGGCCAGGTGGACCCTCAGGTCCCTGCCAACATCAGCCAGCCACTTGTTCTGCGAGGAAAGGAGTCAAGAGAGTGGGAGGGAAGAAAGGAGGGATGAAGGAAAGAAGATGTCGGACATCATCTGCTAATTGGGCCAAGCAGAGAAAAAAATCAGGAAGGAGGCAATTCTCACCTCTGAGCTGATGAGCACCTCACATGTGGTGTAGGGAACCTGCTTTGGCAGGGGGGTTGGACTCGATGATCTATGGAGGTCCCTTCCAACCCCTACAATTCTGTGATTCTGTGATTCTGTGATTCAGTCTCACAGGCTCAGAATTAATACACTCAAGAAAGACTGACATACTGATGTTCACTCACAGCTTTCTGTACCCCTTTTGTAAACACAGGGCCTCCATCCCTGCTCTCTTCCTCCTGCAGGCACATCTGGCACAGTCCCATCCCTTCACACCACTGTCCCACCCTGGTTATCTGCACCATGGGAGCCATGATCTCCTCTCAGGCCCTGCGAGTCAAAGACATCTTCTTTGAACCATGAGCAGCCCAATGGCATCTCTTGCATTATTCTCAGGCAGATAATTCCTTGTGTCCCACTGTGCACTGTGCAGTGTCAAATCTACAATCTTCTGTGGCAAAAAAAAATGGTCATCCAGTCTGTCTCATTTCATGACTGAATTCTAAGGATATTTCCTTTCTGTCCTCTTTGTTGTAAGTTAGCTCATGTGCCAAATTACATGCTGATTGAAGAAAGTACGCACACACACACACACAAAATCACACACTATTAACAGTAACAAAAGAGATGTGTTACTCAATTTGCCTTTCCTGACAGTTTTTAAATTCCCATAATTTTAATGATGCAGAGCCCTAACCAGCAAAAAACAGCAAGGCAAGTTTGCTTTGGTGGAACATTTTATCATTGATGTAAGACTGGGGCCCATTCTCACAACAGACATTTTTCTGAATAAGGCTGGTTTAGAAGAAAATAAATAACTACATCATCATGAAAATCACACCAAATTTCCCCACATGGTTTGACAAACATGAAGATATATTAAAAGATCCAATTAGTTGCTTAGTTTTGGTTTTTTTTTTTCCCTACCACCAAGTACACATGATAATAGTATACCAGCAAGGTCCTAGAAATTTACCTTATTTTAGTCCTCTGATTCAGACAAATCTCATCTACACTGGTGCCTCCTTACTTTGACATTTTGGGTTGTGTATTTATCTCTTACATATGAGTCTGAACAGAAGTCATTCATTTCATGGTCCCAGCACATAGCTGACTGCAGTGAACTGGGGCCAGTTTCATTCTGGGCTTGTCTGCTTCCCCTGAAACCTGTACAAACATACAGCAGCTGTGTGGACAAGGTCACATTTTAATTTCAAAGGTGGCAGCACTAATTCAGCTCTAATTATCATCATAACCATGTATACTTTTTAATGATTTTAATCTGCTACAAGTCTTGTCCCTCAAAATCAATATACCTACTTGCCAAGCATTTCTTACCATAAGCAATACCATGCTTGGATTAATCATTACTCTTATGAACTTCATATCAGATAAACATTAAAAGCCCCATCAAAAAATAGAATAATTATTCAATTTTGCATCAATTATTCATACAATAACAGTCTTGTCCCCCGCAAGGATTTCTCTTGACTCTTGTCTCCCCTTCTTCTACAAAGCCTTAATGCTAAGAGACATGCCAAATAGTCAGGTAAGCAAAATCCTTCCCACTGTAAGAGCAGAGAAAGTCCTAGATCAACTCATGAGACTGCGTATGTGCAAGTCTATGGGGCCAGATGACATACATCCTGGGGTCCTGGGGGGAACTGGCTGATGTGGTTGACAAGGTGCTCCCCACTATATTTGAAGTCTTAGCTGACAGACAAAGTCTTGGGTGATTGGAAAAAGGGAAACACCACTCCCATTTTTAAGAGAGGGGAAAAAGGAAGACTGTGGGTACTACATTTTGGTGAGACTCGCTTCTGCCTTCCCTGTCTGGGAAGGTGATGGAGCAGATCACCCTGGAAGAGAAGTTAACCCACATGCAAGATAAGGAGGTGACCCAACACAGCCAGCCCAACTTCACCAAGGGCAGGTCATTCCTGACTGGTGGCCTTCTATGATAGAATGATGGTAGACAGAGGGAGAGTAACAGATGTCTTCTACCTGGACTTGTTTCTAAACTGGGGAGAGATGAAGGTTGGACTATTTGGAGAATAAAGAGGTGGTTGGACAACCACAGGATTGTGGTCAACAGCTCCTTGAGCAGGTAAAGGCCAGTCATGAGTTGTGCCCCACAAGGTTCCATCTTGGGTCTAGTGCTCTTCAACATCTTTATCAGTGAAATAGACAGTGCAATTGAGTGTATCCTCAGCAAGTTCACCAGTGACACCACGCTGAGTGGTGCAGTTGACACAATAGAAGGATGAGACGCCATCCATCCAGAGGGACCTGGACAGGTTTGAAAAGTTTCAATTAAATTCGTTCTCAGCAAGTTTGCCAATAACACTAAGTTGAGTGGTACACTTGAACTAACAAAAGTACAGAATGCCATCCAGAAGCCAAACTTTAGAATTGGGCCTGCATGAACCTTGACAAAGTGCCATGTGTCACACTTGGGCCAGGGTAATCCCAGGTATGTATACAAACTGGGAGAAGAACTCACTAAAAGCAGCCCTGGAGAGAAGGACTTGTGGATTTTGGTGGATGAAAAGGTAGACATGAGCTAGCAGTGTGTGTTTTCAGCCCAGAAGGCCAATGGTATCCTGGGCTTCATCAAAAGAGGAGTGGCCAGCAAAACAAGGGAAGTGATTGTCCCCCTTTTCACTGCCCTCATGAGGCACCATCTGCAGTACTTTACCTAGGCCTGGGACCCCCAGCACAAGAAGGTTCTGGAAATGTTGGAGCATGTTCAGCGAAGGACTATGAAGATGAACAGAGGACTGGAGCATCTCTTCTATGAAGAAAGGTTGAAGGAGCTGGGCTTGCTCATTTTGGAGAAGAGAAGGCTCCAGTGATCTCACTGTGACTGTTAAGTACCTAAAGGGAGCTTATAAATGTAAGAGTGACTTTTTACATAGTCTGACAGCGATAAGAAAAAGGAGAATATTTTAACACAAACAGAGGAGAGATTTTAAGTAGATACTGGGAAGAAATTTTTCACTCAGAAGATGGTGAGACATTGGAATAGGTTGTAAATGCCCTATTTCTTTAAGCATTCAAGGCCAGGCTGGATGGGACTGGCCACCCCACTTTTGATGCAGCGCAGATACTGTTGGCCATCAGGACTGCAAACACACACTACTGGCTTTCATTCAGCAGAATCTCCAGCCCTTTGCAGGGCTGCTCTCAATCTGTTCATCTTCCAGTTTCTATTGGTGTTTGGGATCGCCCTGATTCAGGTACAGCACTTTGCACTTGGCCTTGCTGAACTTAATTAAATTCACATGGACCCAGTTCTCAGGCTTGGCTACTGGATGACATTCCTTACTTTTGTTATTTCAAGTGTATCACTCAGCTTAATCTCATGGGCAAATTTGCTGAGAATGCACTCAATCCCACTGCTAATAAATTTATTAAACTGATCCAAGTATGAATCCTTGGTGGTCTTCACCTGGGTCTTGAGCCATTGCTCACAACACCCTGAGTGCCACCATTCAGCCATCATTCAAATCCATATTTCTCCAATTTAGAGATAACTACATGAATAATTAAGTATCAGAGATTAAAACAATAAATAAATAAATAAATAAATCGATAAATAAATAAATAAAACAAGAAGAAAAATACAGGATTGAGGGAAGCCTCAGAGACTGGGCAGGTACTGATGGCTGTTCAGTCTCCTGCCTCTGTGTTGCCTGAATTCCCCATGTACTCAAGGGACAAGACTTGTTCCTCCAAAGGACAATGGCGAGTAGGCGATTTGGCTTTTGTCTTTACTTGACTCTCTAGCTGGGGTTGCAGATTCAGGCGCCTCGTTCTATACCAGACGAGGAGGCACCCATCTCCACGGGCATAGATGGAGCCGGGCGGTCCCAATGCCGAGTGCTCTCCCCTGACCCTGCACGCCGGGTGCCGCACGAGGGCAGCATCGGTTTTCTCTGTGCTTCCCCCTTTTATTTCCTTCCCAGAGCATCTCTCCTCTAAGACGCTGCACTTGGGGTTGTGCCAAAAAGCTCATCTGGCAGTGAGACTTTTTCCAAAGTCTCACTTTGGAAGGTTTGGAAGGTTATTAAATCGGTCTGGAAGACTGAGAGCGGGAAACTTATTACAGTTATGCATATGTTTGTACTTCGGATACGTACTTAGCTCCTCAATTCATATATCTAATACCTTTTTGTAAAGGTCCTCAGAGAATTTCATTCTCAAATGGGGACATTTTGAAAGAGTGCAAAAGTATTATGGGTGGTGGTGATTTGTTTGTTTTGTTGTTGTTTCTTGTCTCTGTGTCATCAAGAGTGTCTAAGTGCATCCATGCTGGTGCACAAAGACAGCATCTTTTTCTGGTTTATAAACCCATGGGGCTGAATTTACCATGATACAGAAGGATAGGACAGGGAGCAGGTCCCTTTGAATGTCAAAGCCCCAAAAACACACTGATCCTAGGAAGTCAATAGCAACAACAATCTCACAACACTGTATTTTGTGCCTTTTGGGGGTATATTTCTCTTTCTTGCAGTTGTAGGGAAGCAGTGTTGGAAGGAGCAGTGGATTCATTCTGCTGTATGTCTGTATCTTCTAATTCTCTACCAAGGGCAAACTAACAATCTTCACTGCTAGAGCCAATGCTAAGAGCTGTAAGTTCTCCTGCTTATAACTGCCTTCTGAAAGTGAATGTGAACCTGTCACAAGGATTCGTGAACTGGTTGCTCAGACAATGCTCCAGAGAGGAATTTATGTCCCAACATAAGCACCTCCTTACTTTATTCAACTCAGGGGTCATCCTGGTTTCCCTCGTCTTTCTGGTTACCCAGTGCCTTGCTTTCTGCTCCAGCAGGATCCCCATTCTGACTGAGATGCCACAATTATGTATGCAGCTGCTGCTCTGTGCAGACCAGACAAAGGCCTGGATCCAGCAGTGCCGCTCGGACACTTCAAAGAGGTAACTCCATTTACACAGCTCCTGGTGAGAGAGGATTCAAGCTATGGGCCTGAGTGCCTCACAAACAACACCAGAGTTTACTTCACAGTAGGAAGAAAGAAATTACCATACCTGTTCAAATAAGAAAACCTGTTGGCTGAGATAAGTGATAGATTGCTATTTTTGCAGTAGGCATGCACAACAGCCTCACTCTCATTTTTAAGGTTAAATTAAAAACTGAGGGGAAACAAAAGCCATTATGTGATAAAACCTGGTGTCTATTCGCAGGGCTTGTTTATCATTTGTTAAAGCTTTGTTTGAATTGTAGAATCATGGAATCATAGAATTGCTCAGGTTGGAAAAGACCTTAAAGATCAAGTCCAACCACAACCTAATCTTACTACTACCCTAACTCTAACAATCCTCTACTAAATCATGTCCCGGGGCACCTAATTCAAATGGTTTTCAAACACATTCAGGGATGGTGACTCAACAACCTCCCTGGGGAGCTTATTCCAGTGCTTAACAACCCTTTCAGTAAAGAAGCCTTTCCTGATATCCAACCTCTGGTGCAACTTGAGGCCACTTCCCCTTGTCCTGTCATCGGTGAGAAGAGACCAGCCCCACTCTCACTGCACTCACCTTTCTGGTATTTAAAGAGAGCAGTAAGGCATCCCCTCAGCCTCCTCTTGCCCAGACTAAACAGCCCCAGTTCCTTTAGTCGCTTCTCATATGGCATATTCTCCAAGCCCTTCCCAAGCCTTATTGCCCTTCTTTGGACTTGCTCTAGCATCTCAGTGTGTTCTGTACTAAGGTGCACAAAACTGAACACAATACTCGAGGTGAGGCATCGTCAGTGCCGAGTACAGGGGCAGGATATTTCCCTAGTCCTGCTCACCACACCATTCCTGATACAAGCCAGGATGCCATTGGCCTCCTTGGCCACCTGGGCACACTGCTGGTTCATATTCATCTGACTGTCCATCAGTACACCAAGGTCCCTTTCCATCAGGCAGCTTTCCAGCCACTCCTCCCCGTAGGAGCCTGTAGGGTTGCCTGGGGTTGCTGCGACCAAAATGCAGGACCCTACACTCGGCCCTATTGAAACTCATACAATTCATGTTGGCCCATTGATGCAGTCTATCCAGATCCCTCTATAGTGCTCTTCTCCCCTCAGGCAGATCAACACTTCCTCCCAACTTGGTGTCATCTGCAAACTTACTGAGGGTGCACTCAATCCCATCAATAATCAAGATCATTAATAAAGAAGTTAAATAGAAGCGGTTCCAGTACTGAGCCCTGGGGGACACCACTCCTGACTGGCTGCCAACTCCATTGACCACGATTCTTTGGGCCCAGCAATCCAGTTTGTGTTTCTCCCAGCAGTATTAGCCCATCCAAACTTTGTGCAGCCAGCTTCTCCACAATGATGTTGTGGGGAACAGTGTCCAAGGCTTTACTGTCATCCAGGTTGACCACATTATCAGCCTTACCTTCATCCACTAAGCAGGTCACCTTGTCATAGGTTTGTCAAACAGGATCTACCATTGATAAACCCATGCCGATCCTTTGGTTGACCTTTAATTGATCCATGATGGTTCCCAAAAATCAGTGCCCCATTTTTTTTACAATGATAAAGTTAACTCAGAAATGAAGTCAGGTTCTTAGAGATGCATTATGTTCCAATCACAAAGATTCCTAGCTTGTAATCTCTCAGAAACATATTCTGTAACAAAAGTAGCATTCAACCTACCAAGCAATCTGCAGATGTCGGAAGTGACTTCAACTTACAAACTTTTTGCCCAACTTTCTGACACATCTCCAACTACCTCTGCTAACTTGAAATTTGTCGTGATGTTCATTTAAGACTCGCATCACCAGTTCTGGACTACATGAGCCTCCTAGACTAAGCTTGATTCTCCTACTCACTGTTTATACAACAGAACATTTTTATCACTTCTCTGCCAAAGAACCACACACATACAAATGAGTCAGCAGCAGAAAAGTAAAACTTCTCTTTTGCTCTGTCAAGTAGGAAATAGATACCCCCACCAAAAAAAAAAAAAAAAAAAAGATCTCCCATTTAATTTCAGGGGAAAAAAAAAGTCATGGTCAAATTCAGGAGAATATATCAGGTGAAGATAACCATTTGTTATTCCATTTTCCTCTGCATTGGATTATCCAGACTTCTGGTACTTACCTTAGCATCCTTATACAGGAACCCCTGATTTGCACTGTTAGAAATCCTTTCTGTCCTGATTCTACTGGTCTGACTTTGACAACACTGAATGATCGGAAACTGCCTCTGAGTAGAGCTGTAAGATTGGTATCCCTAGGGCAATGAGTACCACTTCAAAGCAGGCACAGACCTCACCGTTACTTCTGAATGAGAGCTTCAGCATCGACTCTCCATTCATTTGAAATACATCCTTAAATTAAGAATGTAGCAGATCTGGCAGACACAAATGTGATTCATCTCAGCTGAGCTCCATGCATGCAGATCAATTAAATGTCAGCTATTAGAATTCACACTGCAGAATATTAACTTCAAGGCACAGTAAATTCTGCTTTGCATATAGTGCTTAGAGAAGAGACAAAGACATCTAGTTCAAATTGAGCCTTAATGAAGCAAAAACTGCTTTTCTGAATACAAATAAGAGCAAGCCACCTTTTACTTTGGGCAACTTACTATTTCCACATGAAATGGAGATAAGATGTCCCCTGAGTTAGTTATCCCAGAATTTCAGTTTCTCTTCAGGGTTTTGCTCAGATTTTACAGGAGTCTAAAGACAGCAAGCAGAACTACATCTCTAGCTTAGCTATGGGTCTGCTTGCTACTCTCTGAACCATTGTTGGGATTTAAACAGGAAGAAACAAGCAAAACTATTCTATCCTTAGATATCATTAGAATAATAGAATCACAGAATCATTAAGACTGGAAAATATCTCCAGGATCCAAGCATCCACCTACCACCAATATTTCCCCACTAATCGATGTTCCTCAATACAACATCTAAATGATTCCTGAACCCCTCTACCTCCCTGGGCAATCTATTCCAGCATCTGACCACTCTGTAGAAGAATAATTTTATCCTAATATCCAACCTGAATCTCCCCTGTGCAAACTGAGGCCATTCTCTCTAGTCCTATCACTAGGTATGCAGGAGAATAGGCTGACCATCCACCTCACCACAACTTCCTTTCTGGTAGTTGTAGAGAGCCTTAAGATGTCCCCTGAGCCTCCTCTTCTCCGGAATGAACAATCCAGTTCCCTCAGCCACTCCTTATAAGATTTGTTCTCCAGACCCCTAACAAGCCTCACTGCTCTTCTCTGAACACACTCCAGGGTCTCAATGTATTTCTAGTAGTGAGGGACCCAAAACTGAACACAGTACTTGAGGTGCAGCCTCACCAGAGCTGAGTGAGGGGATACACTATTTCTGATACAAGCCAGGATGCCATTGGCCACCTGTGCACACTGCTGGCTCATGTTTAGTCAAGCATCGACCAACAGCCCCAGGTTCTTTCTTCCACACAGTCTTTCAGCCACTCTGTCCCAAGCCTGGGGTTGTTGCAGACAAAGTGCCAAAGTGCAGAACCCAGAGCTTCTTGAACTTCATTCCACTGGCCTCAGCCCCATGATCCAGCTTGTCCAGATCCCTCTGAAGGGATTTCCTACCCTCAGGAAGATTGACACTTTCTCCCAAACTTAGTGTCATCTGCAGACTTTCTGCGGCTGCACTCGATGCCCTCATTCAGATCATCAATAAAGATACTGAAGAGGACAGGCTCCAGCACCAACCTCTGGGGAACACCACTTGTGACCGGTCGCCAGCTGCATTTATCTCCATTCACCACAACTCTCTGGGCCCAGCCCTCCAGTCAATTCTTTACCCAGCAAAGAGTGTACCTGTCCAAGCTACAGGTTGCTAGCTTCCCCAGGAGAATACTGTGGGAGACAGTGTCAAAGACTCTGCTGAAGTCTAGGTAGACCACACCAACAGCCTTACCCTCATCCACCAGAAGGGTCATTCATTCACAGAAGGAGATTAAGTTGTTCAACATGCCTTTTATGAACCCATGGCTGAGCCCGATCCTCCCTGCACATGCCATGTGATCTCACTCAAGATGGTCTGTTCCATAAGCTTCCCCAGCACCGAGGTCAGGCTGTAGTTTCCCTGATCCTCCTTGTAGAAGAAAGTCACAGTGGTGAGCCTCCAATCCTCTGGGACCTCTCTGCTTGACCAGGAATGCTGTTATATGGTGAAAATCATCTTGGCCATCACCTCCGCCAACTCCCTCAGCAACCTCAAGTTACCTTCTGGTCACACTCCTTTTAATGCACTTCAGGATCTCAGTGGCCTTGTTGGTCACCTAGCCACATTGCTGACGCATTGATAACCTATAGTCCACCAGGACGCCCAGCTCCTTCTCCGCAGAGCTCCTCTTCAGCAGATCATTCCACAGTCTGTACTGACACATGTAGTTACTCCTTCCCAAGTGCAAGACTCTATATTTGCTTTTGTTAGGAAGTTCCACACAAATTTGTGAAGGAATTTTATCACAGTGAGTGTGAGGGAGCACTGGAACAGGTTGTTCAGGGAGGTTTTGGAATCTCCTTCTCTGGAGATACTCAAGATCTGCCTGGGCGCCTACCTCTGCAGCCTGGTCTAGGGAGCCTGCTTTGCAGGGCGGTTGGACTCAACGATCTCTAGAGGTCCCCTCAAACCCCTACAATTCTGTGATTCTGTTATTCTTGTCCATTTTGAAGACTGGAGTGACACTGGCTATCTCCCAGTCTTGAGGTACCTCTTCTGTTCTCTAAGACCTGTGAAAGATAATAGATAGCAGTTAGGCAGTCACCTCTGCCAGCTCTTTCAGCACATGTGGATGCATCACATCAAGTCCAATGGCTTTGTGCACACTGATCCCACAGCACCTGTGAGAGACTCACTTTTGAATACTGAGGAGAATTGTCATTATTACATATTTCTTATTAAAGCATATGTGGCAGAAAACATTTTAAAAGAAATTATGTCAGTGTTATACTCCATATTGAAAAAAGATGTCTAACTCCAAATGGGAAACAGACACTCTGATTTCTTTATTACTTTTTTCTCCTAATTAGTCTCAGTATCTGTATGATAATGAAAAAAAAATGAAAAAAAAAATTTAAAAAAAAAAGAAGACGAAGAAGAAGAAAGAAAGAAAGAAAAAGAGCATGCATTCCCAAAGGCAGCTAATTAAAAATTCCCTCCACCTCCCTGTCCTTATCCACTATCCCTTTCTCTTTCAGGAGGCAGGGTCTCATGGCGACCATGGCGAAAGAGGCATGGCATCCTCCCCAGCAGCCGCTGCTCACCATAGCAACCGGGACGTCAGCGTCGACCGCCAGCCACCGCAGCCGGCAGAGCGGTGGGGAAGAACCGGGGCACCCAGCGGCCACCCCGTCGGGGCCACGGGGCCGGGGCGGGAGCCGTGCCGCTGTCCGCGGTGCTGACGGGAGAGGCCGCGACGGGGCGGGGGAGGAGGGAATAGCGCGAGTCAGCAGCCAGCCCTGCCGCACGTCGTTTTCCCTTAAAGTAGAGGGGCATAATAATCCACCCCTCCTTCTATTGGATTTGCAAGTGGCCGGGCACAGATGTGAACATACTGCGTGTTCTTCAATATGACTTCACTTGGGATTATAAAAGGAAGAAGGACGAGACCAGGACTTCTGGGATTATGCTTTGGAACAGGTACGTGTATCTATAGGTGCTGAGCAATGTTGTAGCTAAAGGAATAGCTATCCTTGTAAAGAAAGATGATCTTCTCCAGCGACTTACTTTATGTATATTTTCATGCGTGCTTTTAAAATCCATGGGTTTTAGCTAGGAGAGATTTATTCAGGGACAAACACTCTGCAAGGCTTGAATGTTGAGGTGATTCTGTTGAAAGCAAAAGGGTGAGTAGAACTACTGCAGAATAAACGTCTTCATTTTCTATATAAATATATGCATTGTATATCAACATTCAGTATTTTTATGTGGGATTTATTTGCTTTCAAACAATCCCCTGACATAGACAGTATGATGAAAGAAAGTAACTGAGAAGAAGCAGACCAGTCTGCCCATCTGTTACTCTCAGTTGCCAGATGCATTCATGCAGCTTCTTCTTTCCCCTTGAAATTGCACTATTATAGCCACTTTTGTGTTTTTCTGCCATTAATTTTTAATTATCCCTTTTGAAAGAATTAAGTCCCTTCTTCTGTTTGGGTGCCTGGATGCATCTTCTTAGGAAAAAAAAACACAGGTGCAGTAATCTTTGCTTATCTGTACCCAGCAGAGGCAAGAAGACGACTCCGTTTTTGCTAATTCAGGCAGATGCTCTCTAAAAATGCATAGCAATATTTTTCATGTATCCAGATGACTTCTAGGATGACAAGCAATATGTTGGTTCCACAGAGTTAAAGAGAAGTAAAACTGCCTTCTACTTTCAAAAGGCCATTTGTTTGTATGAGGTAAGGTTCCAAGCCAGTTCTTTCTGGCAAGGATCTTTAACAGTGGTTCTCGAAAGGGTTGTCAGTAAATCACTCTTTCAGTGTATAATTACTGGGTTTTGGAATCTTGATTTGTGAGTTTATTTGAAATATATTGAAGTCAGGATGAGACAGTAAGGGAAGAAATTTCTGTACCTTTAATACATTTGGGGAGCTCTGCTCTTTACCTCAGAAGGAGAGCTTGCAAACCCTCACACCTCCACAGTACTCCTGTGAAGCCTCTGCTTGTGAAGCTGTGCAGTGCAATTTCATCTGGGTTGCACCACATAATCTCATGTGATTTTTTCCTTTGGCAGTCCCACCAGGCATCTTCTCTCAGGTGTCCAGCAATTCAGTGTGACTCCCAGTCAGAGAAATGTCAACCAGAGAATGCAGGATTAGCCTCAAGCAGAGCCCACTTCCCCTTCCTACCTCAACCTCAGTCTTCTCAGCAACAAAACTTGAAGCAGTATTTGTGTTTTTAAGATTTATCCATTACAGCATCTTCCATCTCTCCCTACGTTCCCTTCAATTGGCAGCCAGAACAAGTCTTGCAGCTGGCACCCTGCCCAAGTAAATGTCTCCAGTGCAGGGACTGCTTCTTCCTCAATGGCTTAGTCTTCCCTGAGCTCAACTCAGTCGGGACATCCCTTCCAACAACCATTTCTATACCAGGCATTTCCAACCTAACTGCAGGCTTTGCATGGCCTCCAGTTCCCTCCTGCTTCCTCAGTAAAGTCAGTATGAGAAGGCCACGAAAAGCTCTCACTAAACCATATCCTCTGACAGAGGCCATAGGAGCATCCTCCTACTGATTGTTTGGGACTTCTTTTATTCCTATCACGTAAGTCTTCCTGAAATCATATTCAGGTCTCTGGCAGCTCTACCCCTGGCATTATTATTAGACACCAGTGCCATCCTACTCTTCTGCTCTACACCTGGCACAAGTGACCCGTGTCACGTGAGCTCTAGATCTGTCTTACTGGAGAAGATACAGGATCGTAAAGCAGACATTCATTCCAGACATGAAAGTTTGGACCAGTGCATAAATATTGCAACCATATTCACTGCATGAGTGCTGATAAAGCAACTTTTACAACTTAATGTCAAGAAATCATTCCTGTGTGAAATTTTTATGTAGAAGAAGAAAATATATATATTCTCCTAAGTAAATTGTCAGCATGAGCTGAGCTGCTGTCACCCTCACATATGCTGCTGGCATGTTTTCCATGCGGGGGAGAGGAGGCTTGGTGGGGAGAGGATGAGAATTTCCAGGAGATAGGCAGAAAAATCAGCCAGGCATGAGATTCATCACAGCTCATCTGTCAACACCCACCATGAAAAACTAGTCCTGTAAGCATTGCATTCCTCACATCAAGCACAAGTGTGTGTTGTGCTTTGAACAGGGCCTGGTGTTGCCAAAAATGAGTGTACGAGTGTGGGAGAGTACATCTATTTTTTTTTACCTCTGAATCAGGGAAGGACAGCCTCATTCCCCACTGAAGAAAGCAGAGCCTGCAGAAGAATATTTCAAGCTTTTGTTGCACAACACCAGTAGGTGGAACCTGTTTTGAAAGCAGGGTTGGAAATTAGGTCAGCCCCCCTCCTCCTTGCTCCCAATCTTCCTGCCCCCCACAGTCACGATGGGCAAAGAGATATGGGTTCTGTCATCGTTTTTCAATCAGTATTCAGCTAAAGTTTTGGCTACTATCCACAGCAGTAGGAGAGTAGAACAGAGCTTAGAGATTTTTAAGATTCAGTGGATCTTCCTTTTGAGTAAGAAGAATTACACCTAAAACAAAAGACCATAATCTTTTTTTTGTTTGTATGTCTTGGCACTGTCTTTAAGAGTCTCAGCCAATGTGCAGTACCTTGTAACTTGCACATGTTCTTCAACACTGAATGTTTACCAAACTCATGAGCCTCTGGGCCAAAACTCAGGGCCCAGCTCTGCAGCCAGAGGAGTTGCTTCAGATGTGAAGTGACATCCAGAAGCAACATGTGGACCCAGTTCCTGGCTGGTGAGTTTCTGCATGGCTCACCAATTACTAAGCCCAGTCAGCCACTTATTTTCCTCACATACATAGCAGAAAAATATTGTTGAGATTCATGCAGTAGCTGAAAACAACATACGGTAGTTATATGTGATGGAAATAACGATTTCCTTTACTTGATTCCATCCCCATTTCCTACTCTCTCACCCTGCAGTATAGGCTAGGCAGCAGATATAAAATACAACAAGCAGACATAAAATATAGCAATGTGTGTCAGCTTACACTGTCAGTTCAGTTCAGAAGCTTTTACTGTACACCGGCTTACCCACACCTCCAGGCACACGACCTTTAGCTAACGATGCTGCTGAACAGGATTCTCTGCCAGCAGAGGGCAGAAGCAGGAGTGCGGGCAGCGGTATATAAAATATGGGTTTGAATCTCAAAAGATGAATCTCAAAAGTCTTGTTCTCCTAATAGAAGAGAGACAGATGTTTTCTATCCCTGTGTACAGGAATGAAGAGAGTAAGAACATACTCAAGAGATTTCCAGACTGTGCTCAGAAGAGCAGGTGGAGAATAGGAAAGCCTTCATAACAAGAGCTGGGTGAGGAGCTGAGAGTTTTTATGAATACTAGCACAGAGACAAGAACTGGCAGGGAATCTGCATGCTTTCAAAAGCATGTGCAGCCACATTGCTACCCTGGAAGCACAAGTACTGAATGGCCTCAAGATGCACACAGGCATCCCTATGCAGCAAGAGACAGTTACAGGTCAAAAGGCTCTGTGCTATTCTGTAAAAGGATTATTGCACTGAGACCCAGCACATGTAGCGTAGTTAATTTGAGTTAAGGCAAGAGTGAATGTCACCTCCTAGCATCTTATACCCAGACAAAAGCACCCCATCCTGATTCAATTTACTCCTGCTTCTCACATTGATTAAACTCCTTTAGATGAAGCATTCCTCTTGCAGTCCGGCAGCTACTCCCAAGAAATTCTTCTGAGAGGGGAGTTCGTGGAGTAAAAGACCAACATAATGTTCTTCAAATAACTTTCTGGGCCTCAGCATGACCAGCATTTTGCAGTGATAATGCAGAGGACTTAAACACATTGGATAAAAAAGCCACTTTGCTATTTACTTAGCTATCTTTTGTTCCTAAAAAAAAAAAAAAAAAAAAAAAAAAAAAAAAAAAAAAACAGTGACTGGGAAAAATATTTATTCTTTTGAGTAAGCACTAAAAAAGACCATCTGTTGCATTCCTTTTTGAATCTTTTTAGGTTTTACTGCTCCAAATTGCAATGGAAATGACATTTCTAGACAGGACAGTAAACATGTAGTAACTATGCCATATAGGTTTTATACAACAGCACAGAAGATGTGGCAGTGATTTTATGTCATTCTTGTGGCTCAGGTACTTCTTCTCTGAGTAACAGACCTCTTTTGGAGAGTTAGCATTTCCTTTACTATCAACTCAAAGGCATATCCCTGGAAATGATGCATTTGGGCTTTCACATTACAAAGCAAGTCCATAAGGTAGGACATGCAGCACCAGGAAATCCCTCTTTGATGATAATGAAAATTTCCTTATACCCTATTGATTTCCACATAAATCTACAAAGCTTCAGATTTTAAACGAAAACATAGGAAGTCCTCATATCAATATAAAGGATTCTTACTCCAAAATATTTAGAACAAAAGAGTGAGAATTTTGGTATAGCTGCATCAGTGCAGATTCTCAATTAGTAAAAGTGTAATTTAACTCAGATCTATGTTGTTTTTATTTAAATGGAGAAACAAGCAGAAGTATTTTTAAAATAAACAAAAATGTCATTAGGCCTTATGTATTTATGTAATTTTTACTTTTTTGTGTGTCCAATACCTGCTTATTGACAAAGAAGGCAGAGGGAAAATAAAGAGCTCAGTGCAGTTTGTCATACATGCAAGTTTGACAGTTCATTGAGACTTAATTGCATTTTAGTTAGCAAAGCAGCAAAAAGGGGCATGAGAATTGCAGCTGGATATTTCTGAGTGGCAGATACCTTTGCATGTCAAGAAGGGAAATTAAGGAAGAATATAATAGTTCTTTTATATCTGGCTAATAGGCTCCACATGTATTATTCTATTACAGATCATTCCAGCATGCAATTCAGCAGGTTGTGCTGACAGTGCATCCTGCCACTCTGCCAAAGAAAGCACCCTATTACCCTGCAGACTGTTGGCAAAGGCAGGATATCTCCAGGAGAACACTAGATGGAGAGGGGGAAAGGGGTTACTTCAGGAACCAGGACTCTTCTGCCAGGAAAATCTACTAAGAAAACATTTAGGTAAGGCAGGTAAGGATGAAGGAGAAGCACAGGCCAGACTGGGCAGCATGAGAAAGGACGAGGGGCAGGGTATCTCCTGAAGGCTGAGGTCCCTTCCAGACAGCTGACACCCACTTCTTGGTCTCTGGATGTCCTCTCCTTGTATCCCCAACTGTTATTTGAAAAGAGGGACTCGCATAACGTTCCTGAAACAACACTGGCAGTTATCAGCCTTAGACCGCTTCAGCTAAACTTAACATGAGATGTTTGCAGTTTAGATGAACACAAAAGCTGCTCAATAAGGCTAGCTTCTCTGGGAGTAGTGTTGGTGACTCACGCACTGACCCACTTTCTGGTTCCCTGCCAGCAGCCAAGCATGTTGTGAGGCAGATGCTGTGGGGCCAAGACTTGGAGAAGACACAGCAGGTTCCTGTCACAGCCCAGCTGTTCTGTGCAGAGTGGCTGCATCTATGCAGATGTGTCATGCACACAATGTTTCGTTAAGATCAGCTGGTGAACACTAAGTCTAAATAGCTCAAGGAAAACATCTTCTGTAATCACATCAAACAATTAGTACATCTTTTCCTCTTCCACATCTGGCTATTTTTTTATTGTGTTCTTGAAGACCCATTTGGTAGCTTTGTGCTTAGAGAAAGTAGTTGGTGTAAAGCCAGATAAAGGCAGAGAAAAAAAAAGTCAGAAAAACACTGGATAAAACCTCAGAAAGCAATTCTGCTGATCTGGATCACTTGAAATCTCAAGGAAGACTGTGGTGGTTTCTGAGTTTCTCATTTGACTTCTGGGATGAACTGGTTTTTTGCTAACAGATTAATCCTGATATATCTGAGTTAGTACAAAGACTCTAGAGCTAAAGACTCACATATTGTAACCACAGGAACAGAACTTCCATTTCTAATGAGAAGAAGGTTTTGCAGTTCACCTGGAATTAGATTGAATGGACATTTTTCAAAGCATCAGGCAAGATGTCCATACATGCACAGTCAGTAGTACAACATGTTCTGCCATTTAATGCTTGTGAAGTTTAAGACAATCTATGGGAAACATAGTGATTATTGCTATATTAGAAAATCTTGTAATATATTTCTGACTATTTCTCTGAAATTCACGTATTCAATTTAAAATTATTATTCATTGATTAAAGTAAGTTTTCACAAATACTTATAACATTTTGTCTTCATTCATACAGAGCCCAAGCAGGAGACATGACTGTCGTGTTTGACCATAGTACAGACAACAACAACGTTTCTTTTGTTCTCCCTACATTATTGTTTCTGCTGCAGAACAAAAGCTACCCCAAGACCTCCCTTCCTGCAGCTGACCATGAGATGACAGAGTCACCCCAGGAGCCCAGGCCAAGCAAGAACCGCACTGTTTTGCAGTATGAGTTGAAGCCAGGGGAAATTGTATCAGCCAGCATGGTTTTTGGAGTACTGTGGATAATTTCCATCTTTGGAAACTCCCTCGTTTGCTTAGTGATCCACAGGAGCAGGAGGACGCAATCAACTACCAACTATTTTGTTGTCTCCATGGCTTGTGCAGATCTTCTCATCAGTGTTGGAAGTGCACCATTTGTGCTGCTTCAGTTTACAGCAGGCAGGTGGACACTGGGGAATGTGATGTGCAAACTGGTAAGGTATATTCAGTATTTCACTCCTGGAGTCCAGATATATGTGCTCCTCTCCATATGTGTGGATCGATTCTACACTATTGTCTACCCACTGAGCTTCAAGGTGTCAAGAGAGAAAGCCAAGAAAATGATTGTAGCAGCTTGGATCTTTGATCTTGCATTTACGTCACCCGTTTTCTTTTTCTATGGCTCCAATGAGGATGACCATTGCAACTTTTTTCTCCCAGGTTCTTGGGAAGGAGCCATCTACAGTATTATCCATCTCTTGGTGGTGTTTTTGACCCCATCCATCCTCATTATCCTATTCTACCAAAAGGTCATTAAGTACATTTGGAGAATAGGCACTGATGGCAGGACTGTTAGAAGAACAATGAATATTGTCCCAAGAACGAAAGTGAAAACAATCAAGATGTTCTTAATATTAAATTTAGTGTTTCTCCTGTCCTGGCTCCCATTTTATGTGATACAACTGTGGCACCCAGAGGAAACAGACTACAGGAAAAGTTCCTTGATTTTCATGGCTGTCACGTGGATCTCTTTCAGTTCTTCAGCTTCTAAGCCAACCCTGTACTCAGTGTATAATGCAAACTTCAGAAGAGGGATGAAAGAAACGTTTTGCATGTCCTCCATGAAATGCTACAGAAGCAATGCATACACCATCACCACCAGCTCAAGGATAGCAAAAAAAAATTATGTCGGGATCTCAGAAATCCCAGCACCAGCCAAAACTGTAACCAAAGACTCAATCTATCATTCATTTAACAGAGAAGCAAAAGAAAAAAAGCTTGCCTGGCCTATTCATTCAAATCCTCCAAATACATTTGTCTAATTGGCTTAATATATTTGAATGGTGATTATGTACCATCAGAACAAAAAACTTGATCTCCTTTTTGAACCAATGTAAACACACTTGTTTTTACAACAACTTTTAGAGAGAGAGAGAAAAAAGATATTTTATTAAATGCATTGATTTTGATGTATCTAGTCTATGTAATTTCAGCTACATTTTTCTCCTGTAAGTACTCTCCCTGAATCACAAGCATATTTGCTTTTTTACAAAAAAAGCAAAGCTCTTGCATTTTCTGTTTGTAGGGATAAAAGGGAGAAAAAATACCACTGCATTTTTAATCACTGTACATTGACCACCATGTTTAAATATAAAAATACACCCAAAGACATCTCTACAGCCTTTTGTTATGCCCCTAAGAATATTGTTGCACTAGGGTTTTCCTTCTTGTTCAGACCCCATGGCTAAGAGATTTTTGTATGTGGTAATGCTGGCAAAACACTGAGCTGATTGAATTCAGCTATAAAATTTCCACTGCCTCTGTAGAGTCAGCATTGAGTGCTTTTGCATACTCAGCATTGCACTTGTAGAGAGATGTAGTGGTAGAAGCAGCTTGAGAAAAGTCCTACCCCATGTATTACCCTCCCCAACTCCTCTCTAGCCGTGTCTACACCCACGCTGATGTGCCTGATGAGCAGCCACAGCAGAAGAGGAGCAGCATCACCTGATCTGACCTCACCACCAAAAGTCCCCAGGCAATGGCAAAATGCAGTGGGAAGCTCCAAAGTTACTTCCCCAGTGCTCAGCAACTGGTTTGGAACCAAAATGCAAAGAACAAAATTCCTAAGCCAGCCTAGGAGGCGCTTGGCTAATTGTGCAGCTTGAGCATCTTGAGCTAAAAAAAAAGGGACACGTTTACACCGTGGACATGTATACCATGAATTCATTCATCCTTGATATTTACTTTTGACGTTTGCTTAATCTGAGATACAGATCCACTCTTCCCATTAGGATTAGGTAACACTACTCTCAGTTATCTGCTAAGATTTACAAGACTGGATCATTAAATCCACAGGAGAATGAAGAGGGGCGTATTTTTGAAAACCAGTCTGAAATGGGCAGCCTTTACATCATGCTGTTATCAAACCCATTAAGAAGAACTGGAAAGAGCCTGCTTGTTTGATATTGATTTATTTTCCTAATTCCTCTTCTACTGCCCAAAACTACAGCAACTCAGAAAGCATCATAGATAACAAAATAAGGTCAGCACAAACAGCATTTGGTGAATTCCCCTCACTCTGATGGATCAGTGTATGCACTTTACCTCAGCCTGGAAAGTTCCTGTGTTGTCTTATAACATGAACAAGAGATTCTTGCTGGCTTCAGACCAGCAGTCCTGTTATTTCTTTTCCACACCAAAGATTTTCATCCTACTGTTATTTCCAACACAGAAACTGCTTCAGACGAGGCTCTGCTTGGATCATCATAATGTACCAGCTAGGGTACAGCCCAGTATCTTAAAGATCAGATTACCAACATGCATTTCAGAATCAAGTCATCCCAAAAGCATTGTGGGTTCTTTGACCTTAGGCGTTCAACTAGGCAGAAGCCAGCTACAGGGCAGAAAATAACATGCAAACATCAGATATCCCCCTTCACACACCCTATTTCAGAATCTCCATCTTTGAAAAATGCAACCTCAGTCACAAACTCTTCAGAGAATAATTCTTTTTCTACTGATTTCAGAGCAAATGTAGCACAACCTGAGGCCTGAAAGTCCTGCAGTAACAAAAGATAATAGAACAAGAGCAGTAAGTACTAAGGGTATATTAACCACAGTCATGCATCTCCCCTTCCGATCAGCAGAGAGCAGAAGCGCATGTATTGTTCAACCCCGGGTGACAGAAGTGGCCTGGATGGACTGTAGTGCTGGAATACTGTGTAGGGAAACTCCTTTGTTGAGTAATATTCCTGCATGTATTTTAGACATTTTCCTTCCCCCTACTCTACCACGCTGTGTGGCTATAAGAACCCTTACTGCTTGCGGGAACATTTCCTGTATGTGTTTCACAAATTCAGAAATCCCCATTAAATGAAGATTAGACATTTCTCATCAAAGTCATTAGCAAAAATCCCCATGTTCTAGGAGAGGAGAGGGCCTTAAAAATGAGACCATTTTATTCCACGTGGTTCATTTTTCCAGGCAAATTTTTTCTCCCTGAGATAGCAGCATGTGCTGATAAGGAGCAGGGCTCAGATCATTGCCGCCCTGTGCAGGGACTGCTGCCTCAGACTTTCTGCAGTAAAATAAGGGAGGAAGAGGTGAAACCCACCTCTGAGATGCCAAAACCTTCCTTGAGACAAAAAGTCTGGCAGACATCATTTTGAATATGAAACTAGAGGAATGCTTAGGTGTGAAGCCAGAGACTTTCATATATCTGCTCCTCTTCCGAACTTGAACTATTTCCCCACCTTCCAGAAGCTGTAAAGAAGCTAGAGGAGCAGTGATGTGCCTGAACATCAGGTACCCATGCTCACATGGAACCCCTTCCTCTCCCTGTCCCACCAGTCCTGCACATTCTTGCCAACCCTTGTCCTCTTGATGTTCTGGGAGCACCGTGCCCCAGACAAGGCTGCCTCCACACTCCTGGCAGCTCCCATCCTCCTTAGGCAGGGAACACCAGGCCACAGGTAGCTTTGTGCCACTGCCATAGGAGCTAAACATGGCATTGTGCTGTAGTAGGGCTGAAGGTGGAAAATACTTGGCAGCTTGATAGATGCTGACTTTGTGCCAGCACAAGAAGAAACCTTTTCCACATCTTATTTTTATATTTTATTTCTATTTTTAAAGCATTATTTTATTGGCTTGGTAACACCAGACATCATGTATCACTTAGTCTGCCAATGCCCTAGGAGTTCCAGAGACTCAGGAGGGAGATCATGCATTAGCCAAAAAAGAAATGGAAAATGCACTGAGATTTGATCAATATGTATCTGTCTATCTAGATGTCTAGATATCTATATCTAGAAATCTTTCCACACTTCTTCAAAATTCCTTACTACCAACAGCTGCTTTGCCAATAAAATTACTAAAGAGTGAGAGTACTTTAAGACTAAACCAAGCCATCCTATTCAGATAAGGGGACCTTCAAGGAATGTTCTGCGATGGGGAAATGGCCAGGTACTGCCACTGGATCTTCATGCTGCTCTGGAGGCAGATGCTCCCATGCTCCAGGTGAGACTGGAAGGTCTGGTCAGTGTGCAGACTCTTTACCTGTGGGTACCTGTGTGTGCCTTTGTGAATGTGTTTAGTGAGAAGGAGAGGAGCCAGAATACACAGGCTGAAGCCAGTAGAATTTATTGTACCAAGCTTGACAACTAGCAAACCAAACTGCCTCATTTCAGAAATATACCTCAATCATGTCTTCAAAGTAGCAGCTATGGGAGAAAGAAAGAACTTCTGGATCTCTAGCCCATCCAACATTTATTCTTAAGAGTTTTCTGTGCGAGAATATGGCCAGTGCCAACCACTAAACATTTTTTCCATTAAGTGGACACCCATCAGGTGAAAATTCTGTCATCACCATTAACATTTGATATTAACTATGCCATCCTTACAAATCATCAAATTGTGGCCCTCTGTTTTATTTCAGGAAAAAGTTTTATTTTCTGTTGAATGCATTTTAAAAATGTGCAGCTTGGGAGTGGGAGGCAGTGAGAAACAGAGGCACATACCACTTGGAACTTTTTCAACCAGCATCCCAGAGGTGATAGCAAAGTGGCGGTTACCCATAATTGCACCTGAAGGTATTCGTATGTCTGGCTAAGAATCTTCTGTATTCGTCATTCTCCTCACCTCAATCAGCTTCACATCACAGTTAACTGACAGTGACTTAGAAGTTGTTTTTCTGAAGTGCCAAATGCATGCCATCAATTGCAGCTGAAATTCTGAGTGCTCAGCCTTTCAGAATATCAGATCCTTCCAGTTCAAATGAAGTAGATTTGAAGTATATTAAATCCAGATCTGTACAGTTAGAGGAAGGGTTATTAGTTCCTTAAGTGATTCTGTAAGTTAATATACCTTTACTAGTTGGCTCTTTACAACCTCACAAGTATTATGGAGTAGGCCATTATAAATTACAGAAGATTTATTTGAACTGACTTCTAGTAAAACGTAACAAACCTACTGAAAAATTGTTATATAAATGTCACCTTCTGGCAAGCAGTTTGAACTAAAACATGGTTTTATTCTACACTATTGCTAACACACAAGTCTTCTTTCAGTCTTCTCACAAAACTGGCCTCTGGATAAAATTCAGAAGAGACACAGACAGCACTAACTCCTTTGCATTCAGAATCTCAGGCATTTTAGACCAGCTCTTGTTTTGGTCCTATATTTGCAAGGAAAGGGGGAAAAAAGAGAGAAAATAAAGACTACATTACTAAACAATTTCATTTATCCTCACCTCATGCCCAGCCAGACATTAGCCTTCCACTGCATGTGTAAGTGTGAGTAAGACAGGAGTTATTCTCATTTTCTTTCTTTGGGAAAGTGAGGGGGGATAGTCAGGAAATTTATCTTTCTTAAAGTTTTGTAGAATTCGACACATTAAGCAGCAGAGGTTGCAAATGAATGGCTCTAAGTATCTACTTTATTTCCACTGACACTACAGCACTGCTCACAGATTTCAGTTCAATTCTGTAGATTAATCATCTCCACTGCAACACATACTCTGCAAAGTCCCTCCCCATATTGATCCAAATACAGGAACTACAGCAATTAAGTGATATTCAGAGTTATCAAGACTTCAGATTATTTACAAGTTACCTGTCTATGCAGCAGGAGCAGCATCAAGTTTGCTATCTTGCAACACCAATGGGAGTGGATTTGCTGTGTGGGTTTCTGCAGAGTCCGAAACAGCTCTTGACACATCGTTGGACTGGTCTTTCCTACTAACCCAGCAGATCCATCTTTGAATTAAGTATTGGGTTTTTACATTTTTTTCTTGAAGAAGAGGGATGTTGTCGACATGACCTTTGGTCCTCTTACCAGGGGTTGCACCAGTTGTATCAGATTATGGCAGTAAGCACTGAGTTTCTGAAGCTGAGTTGTGCATATCTGTAGGACAACAGAAGCAGCTATCACTTCACTACAGGCCAGAAAACAGATATATGTCAACTATGTCAGGATACTTCAAGAAAGTCGACATGGTAAAGAGTGGCTTTCCACAAGTTGCTCTTGAACCCACAACAGTGCTTCCATAATTCCCATCAGAGACTAGGCTTTTGCCATTCAACTTTAAAAGATACAACTTTCAGAAACAGATTTTTTTTTCAGATTGAGTATTTTACAGGGTATCTCAGAAGTGCCAGTTGACAAACCCATCTATTTTTCATATGTTGAGAAGTTCATCACATGCCATCAGTGTACAAAACTTCCTGAAGGAAAAAGTGTTTCATCAACCAGCATAACCCAGCTGTAAATTTTGAACCCCTAACGTGAGCAAACTGTTGATTTTAGATTTATAGAGCAATCTCTTCAGCTCCTCTGGTTACACAGAGTTCTTCTCTCTCAGTTTACTCCGGTCAAATTTCATCCAAAATGCAGAAATGGAACCAAAAATCAATCAGACTTTGGTACACATTGCTCATTTCTGAGACTTTGTTTGGAACCCTGAGCCTGGTTTGCCAGGGAACCAGGACTTATGCAATACTGTTTGCAGTCAGATTTCATCAGCAACTTTTAAGCCCGTTACCAATTCTAACCCTCTTTGAAAAGGCAATCATAAAGCTAATATAGTTTTGAGAATTAACAACTGGTAACTTGGTGCCTATCCACCTGCAGGGGAAGGCAAAAGAGAAATCCAACACTGCTTGTAGGCTATGAGTACAACAGCAGCCAGTCAGATGGTGTCCTTGATGACCAGTTTGCCTGCTATCCATCAGCAAGAGTGAAAGAAGAGCCATGGAAAATCCAAACATTTCTGTAATATCAATGTACGGAATCAGCACAAGCATAGAAATACACTGGCATTATCAAAGCTAAGATAAGATAATTTTTTTTTTTTTTTTTAAAGTGCACTGGAGGCAAGTAAAAGGAGCCTAGTGATCTATCAGCTTCTGTATCATTTAAGGGATATGGCCACAAATGATCAAGTTGAAGCAAATCAAGAAGTTTCTGTCTTCCAGAGAAGAAAAAAATCTGACTCTAAATATACTCAGTCTGATCCAAGACAAAGGGAAATGAGTCTATGAAGAGTCCTTCAGTGGTTCTGACAGTATCAGAAAAACACAGATAGCAATATTTTAACCTTTAAGGAAGGAATCTATGTTTATACTTCTCTAAAAGAAAACTTTGGAGGAAAAAGTAAAAGAAAAAAAGAGAGAGAAAGAGAGAAAGAGAAAGGAATAAAGGGTGAAAGAAAGAGCTGGTGTCCATTCTGGGGGAGGGCTTGAAACTCTAGATTAAATGAAAAGCAGCCCAAATTCTGCTGGGAGACAGAAGATGAGCTTGCAGGGTCCAGCCTTCCAAATGTCAACTATTCTCAGGACAAATAACAACAACAGCCACATGTCTTGTGCTTGCTTCCTTCTTGTATCCTGACTACTGCAGGAGAAACTGCCAAGTTTCCTCTGCTCTGTACTGCAGCAAAGTTGTGCACTTCAGAAGGGTACTGGTCAGGAAAGAAATCTGAGTTCAGTGTGGTTAAACTTCCTCCCTACCCTTACCATTTCCATGTAGAGCTTCAAATCAAACATAGCGGGATAATGGCATTCATGGAAGAAATTATTCTTAGAAGCATCCTTGACAATTCTTGCACTTCTCTCCCTCCTTTCTAATAAACTTGAAATTGCTCTTTATAAAACTCTCACTGATGTTTCAAATCAGCTATGCACTAAAGACGAAGAAAATGAAGGTTTTCAGTAACTGAAAGAAAATAATTTTAATCCACATTACCAGGTGATATTTCAGGTTATAGCTGGTGATAGTATTCCTGACAGAACAAGACAAAGTGTGTTAACAACAGGCATGTCTTGTTTATATGACTTATGTCATGCAAAGAGCGTAATTCAGAAAAAAATGCAGGGTAAATTCAAGCAATCACAAGAGGCCATTCATCATTCTGCCTACATTTTTCTTTATTCATACTTCCACAAAACTGCAACTGTGTTCATTCCCAGAGGCAGAAGTTCATGGCAAAAGCATTAAAACAGACAACCTTTATCATCTTTCTCCAGCTGTCAGTCAGCCTTTTTTATCTTCCAGCACGTGTAGACAGTATCAACTCCACTGACAGTGCCTCTGCGTTAGTGACTCTGGCCTGAAACAATGACAACATTAAGTGGCTACTGCAAAGACATAAGATTATGTAAGTTCAGAAAGCTAAAGTAGTTAATTGGCTGTTTCCCTAACACCCACAGCACTCCCCTCTGGTTGCATTGGTGTACTGGCAATTAAAAAGCTAGTTTTTCTTAAGATTTCCTCACCCTCTGAAAGATAATAATGAAGTCATGAGAGGTGCATCTTGCTTATATGAAAATGATAACATTCTTTGTCCTAATAAATAGACCCCTGGAGTATAAATGATCACCTAGTGAAGGTTTGCACAAGTACTTGTCACAAGAATAACTGTCTGATCACAAATCTAGGCAACATCCCATACCTCTTTATCTTAGATGCTAGAACAGGATTCTAGGTTTAAATAGAAAGCTAACCCTATGATCTTATTTACTTAAATAAAACTTCTGGCATATATTAATGAGATAAATAAAGGCCTGTAGGCCAAAATCTTTTCTTCCACAAGCAAATTCCCCTTTAGCTTCACAGCACATTTTAGTTCCATGCTGGCAAGTTGAATTTACCCTTTTATTTTCAAACTCTCTCATCAGTGAAAATGACAGGCAACCTTGGCTTATGAAGACACATACGTTATGAAATAATCTAAATTTCAGAATGTTCAAGATGAAAGAGGACTTTAAAATTTGTGAGTACCACAACAACTCCAACACATGCCCAGTATTTAACTAGTGTTGTCAACGTTAGCAGCTGCTGTCTGTTGCCCCTATCTGTAAAGTGTAAAGTGTTGCCTTCCTTCTGATCATACAGCTGAAGAGAAGAACATCTGAACAAGCCAAAAATCACAGCAGAATAATTCATGTTTTTATGCTGGCCTCTGGGAAAGGAAGCCTTGATGGCTTTTGAAAATAGCTGCCAGGTCATCTGTGGAAGGATGAGGACTCACAGAAGTCTCCTTCAGTAGTGTGGAATGGATGCACACAGTGAAGTGGGACATTTCAGAAATTCCAATCAGAAAATACTGATGCAGCAATACGGCGGGATCTGTGTTCAAGAGGGAGGAGGAAAGAATTGTTTTTACATTACCAGGTATCTGGGGCAGGCTGGTAAGCTCTACGACAGGAATATGCAGCACTGCTGTTGCCAGCACTCTGTACCTTGACCAAAATACATTTTCAAAGTTGCCATTAGAAAGAAGGAATGGAAAAGATCAGCTTTCATACCATACAATTTCCATTCACATCAAACATCTTGTCTCATAAAGGTAAGTATTCTACTACTTTTACAATCTACATGCATTCTGAATATCTATTAGCTGCAGCATAGTTCATAACAACATCACTGCCCATCACAATAGTGTGGCCATACGTAAGAGTTGCTCGAAGCAGCAGTTCATAGCTTTGTCTTAAGCCTTTTTTCAGTTACAAGCAGACACAGAGAAGCAGAGCTAATGTTGCACAAGCTATGGAAGTAAGACTTCCACCTCCCAAGTGCTTTTTCTGGAGGAGAAAAAGAAACTGAAGGCCAGTTGTTGGCAGGTTTGTTTTTTTTTAATGAGATGTTGCTGAAAATCATTAGCTGAACAATGACAGTGTTTTCTAGCTATGACTTAAATGAAGTAAAAAAGAGAATACAAACAACAGTATGAATAACACAGCAATTAAGCAGCAGAAATGTGCAGAAATTGCGTAAGAGAATGGTTGTAACTGACCATGCTGATCCTGCTTATCTATATATATAAATCTATACATTTCATAAACACAGCATCACTTGTAGTGCAGTGATTTCATTTGGTATGAGATACCACAGAAATTACTGCAAATAAGCAGCCTTTGTTGTCCAATATAAATGCACAAAGACATACAAGAAATCCAACTATGCACATAATTTACAGTGAAATTGTTGCTCAGTGCCATTAACAGCAGGAGCTGGAGTTTTGCCTTCATTACCTACACTAGGAATTTCTATGTGAGCTGATCCTCTATCACTCATGCTACAACTCTGAAATACAATATGGAATAAGGATCTTATTTCAGCTTTTCCTGCTTGTAGACAAACCCAAAACATTTGCCTCTTATGTTAGCAGTAATTTTATTGCTAATTATAGAGATTATTATTTCTTGGAAAGTAGCAAACTAGATTACAGCTAAACTTTCCCTTTCTCCTCACAGGATGCCAGAAAAGGCTAGATTCATTATTGATGTAGACTAGTCTTCAACCTAACATGCAAAAGTTAAAAAAAGAAGTCAGCCACAGACACCTTCCCAAAGCTAGTCATGGTTCCAGCTGTCCCATTGCCCACTAATGGTGCCCTAGAGCTCACCCAGGCTCCCAAACACAGCCCCATAATGCCAACTGTTGACTAAGCCCAGAAACAGGAGCCACTAGAGTGGGAAACAAACACTGTTGCTCATCACATCCAAAAATGTCAGTTCCCCATTTCCTTCATAAAAGAAAACTCCCAGAGAACTTTCTTGCATAGTACCACAGAAAGTGAAACCACAAAAGAATGGAGGGAAGAGAGCAGGTGTGGTATTTTTTATGAGATCAATGCTGCATTTATCACAGTGAAACTGTTCCAGTCACAAATACCACACTCTTCCTGTATGTTTTCAGCATCTTTGATTTAGAAAGATACTTAGGTACATAAATAAGTTTTAAAATATACGTTTAATTACATGGTTTACATACGAAACTAGAGGTGCTGTGTAAGTCTAATGCTACCTAAATCCAACATCTTACACTTTTGGCATGCTCATGTTACAAAATCCAGCTGCAAGGTTCACGGATTTTAGTACTGAACATCTGGCCTACTTTGTTACTTGTTCTTATTTTTTTCTTGCAGAGAACACAGAAAAAGGACAGGCAAGAATACAACAGATCTACACTTATGGTTGGCTTGTCATTGTCTTTCAGAACAAACTGCAGTTCAGAGCTTAAAAAAGGGGGCAGGAAAAAAAAAAAATCAACTCATTTCCATCTCTGTTTCAGCATTACTTAACTTTTCACAGTAGTTTTCTATGTCTATGCAACATTCTGGAAACTGCTAACTAAGTACACGTGTGGTAGGTCTAGAGAAAACCATGCTTTAAGGATTAATACAAGTACTCAGAATGAAATTCTGAAAAGAACCGTGTGTTGTACAATGAAATATGACACTTCATTATTTTCAGTGCTTTTGACTAATTGAAGATAATTCCAAACAGACATTATTAGTTCAATAAAAAGAATGCAACATTCAGTCTAGCAAAGTCATTCATTACAATATTTATTTTATGAAACAAAGAAGAAAATATAAAATGACATTTTTCTCCATGCATCTTATAAAATACAGAGAAAGACACTGTCACAAACAAAACAGAGTACAAGCAAAGCAGAAGGCCCATTGAAAATCCTGGGAGCTCCACTCTTTGTATTTCATCACACACACACACACACACACACACACACACACAAAAGAGCATATGCAGAAGAAAGTGTAGTCTAAATGAAGGAACAGGTCATCTGTCAGTGTCTTAAATAAGTAAATCTGTCCACAAAACTTTTGCCCTCACCTCTGTTTTGATAAGACTGAATTGATGCAACTTGTTTTTCTATTTATCAGTTCTTGGTATTACCTTTGGCTGGGAACTCACAGCGGAGCTCACATCACATCACAGCCTAAGAAGATACCTGGGCTCAAACTTCAGGTAGATACAAGAAAATAGCAGGGCACAATTGGTGGCAGCTGTTCTGCTGCTGTAAGTATGGTGTAGGCTTTGACTGTCTTACTGAGGCTAATCCTGTGAAAAATACATTGGCAGAAGCAGAGAATATATGTAGTACTTCTCTATGAACTGATTAACATAAAAGACATTTAGTGTTACAAATGATGCGGAAAACAACACTTCTAGTCAGGTTGCAAGTTACTTTGCTAGAAAACTTTTTACTGAAAACTTGATGAGACTCCTTTTCCTCGTCTTGCAGCATTCTATTTAGCTTTAGCAAAGCTGTTACAAGATCTTTCTCCTGCTTTTATTGTACTGAACCTCCGAGACTCCCATGATGGTTACCAACCACATGACTACTGACCACAAAGCCAGTCTAATTCTAGTCTCATGCTTCTAACACAAAAGCAGCCCCCATCTCTTACTAAGAATGTCCAAAAGCTACATAGCTTTAAATACATAGCTGTATTTTTTGGGGGTGAGGTGTAGAGAAAGGAAGAACAAGGCTCCACTTAACACAAACACCTATTACCCCAGAAGCCCCACTCCATGCAGGTTTAAGAATACCACAAGCAAAGAGTTTCACATGGGGAGGAGCGAAGAGAAGACAGCAGACTGGCATCCTTCAACCTGGACCCAGGGATGCATCCACTTCTCCAATAACAGCATTCTTCTGCTAGCAACCAAGCTATCTCTGCTGTAGTGCAGAAGGTTCTGCATTTCACTCCTGTGAATGATGCACCAGAGGGAAAGACTGTTACAGTGACAAATGTGGTTTCTGCACTGTTTCTTAAAAGCAAAGCTAGAAAGATGTAAATCGTAATTTAATCTGTAGCATGAAATATTAAAAGACTAGAAAATAGGAGATACAGAATTGCCTGTGCTACCTTGACTTGGTCCTTTGCACGCATGTATCAGCAAAATGAAAGATCATGTAACAAAGTCATCTTCCAATCCTCAGAAGAATTTTATTTTATTCCACTGACAAGCACAAACGAGGCAGAAAAAAAAAACTCCATTGGAAATCACAAGTTCAGCACTTCTCATTTTTGAGTGGCTGCAGCTAGAATAATGTTTTCTTGATCAAGTTTTAAAAATTAAATTATGTTAGGTATTCAATTTCCCTCACATTAGGAAAACAAAAAATGTAGATTATGGTCTCAGGCCTTCACAGGCCTTACTGAAACACAAGGATTGAGTCTATTTTTAAAATAACTACCCAGCTTCCTAACTAGTATGATTTCTGTGTTGTCCATGTAAACATTACACAGAATCTTTGTACCACCCACTAAACCCTTTGCTTCAATCAACTATTTGTGCCCAAGAGTACATCCTTATGTTTCTTCCTACACCACAGCCATCCTCCTACATTACAAAAGATGTAATGAAATAGGAATTAATTATAGTCGGATACTTACAAGGATTGCTGCTGTTTGGTTCTGCCTTCCCAGCCTTGGTGAGTTTGGCTGAGTTCTGCTGTGCTTTGCCCTGCTCCTCTCCTGTTAGTAAGGCTTTTATTTCAGAGGGGATTTTCCCCTGGTCCATTGCCATGCACCACTGCTTGTACTGAAATACACAAACATGTTAAGCATTAGCAAACTGCCAGGATCACATTAGCAGTCTAAACAAAACTGTAATCTTTACCTTTCAATATATTCATTTAAGGTTTGAATTGACTGGACTGAAGCCTTTTACAAAACTGCAGAGTACAAACGAGCTAAGCATGTGTCCCTGCTTGCATACCTGGCTTCAGTAAGTCCTGTTTCAGTCAATAAGCTGCTACTTGATGGCAGAGCTAGACACAATACTGTAATTATTAAACAACATGGAACACTTTGTGCATTTTCTTGCTGTTAACATGCCAGAATACCGTTCCAGTTCATGGCCTATTAAAAAGAAATATTTCACATGACTCTGGGGCTGACTGACTATTAAGAGGTCCTTCCTGATTGTGCAAGGCAGAATTAAAGGACATCTGCCTTGTTCCTAACTCCCTCATCTAAAATTCTTGATTAACAAACCCATAAAACGGTCGTATGCAATGGTGCTTTCTTAGCTTACTTCTAAGCTAACCAGCAGATAACTTACAACATGATGTTCATATTCATCAAGCAAAGCAGGCAAGCAGCTGAGTGCATCTGTTAAGGATGTTTTAATAGTCTATGGCTAGCCAAATCCCACTCTCACTTTAGTTAATGCAATTACACAAAAGCCCACAATGGTAGGCCCCAAATAATGCTGAAGGTCAGGTTAAGTGATGATTTCATACCATTTCAAGCTCTTCTCTGAGAGCACAGATGGCTCGCTCTCGGCTTGAAACCAGCTCTTCCAGGTACTGGTACCTCAGCTTCTTCCTGGCTCTGCACTCTCTTGCACTCTGACGACTTCTTTCAAGTTTTGCCTTCAAGTCTATTTTGGCTGGTTTACGACCTCGCTTTCCTGGTTTCTTTACTTTGCCTCCAACCACCTGAAAATGAAAGGTACAACTAAAGATGATGGTGTTCTGCCAAGAGAAAGCTGAAGCCATGTAACCGTGCCTGTAGCTGTCTCAAGCGGAAAAACTCGCACGTACCTGGACCAATTCTAGAGCACTAGAGGAAAGAAGACGTAGCTCGTTTCAGAGGCTGATGTACAAAGTTTTGAATGTAGCACCAAAAACAAAATAAAGGGGGTAGATTCGATATTGCATCAGTTCTTAATTAGTCCTACTGCAAATGTTACTAATTGCCAAATTGGAGGAGCAATATCCCAGAATCATAGAATGGCTGAGGCGAGAAGGAACCTCTTGGGTTCATCTGGCTCAACACCAAAGCTCAGGGTGCTCAGGATCACATCCAGACAGTTTCTGAATATGGATCCTCCACCACAACTCTGGGCAACCTGTGCCAGTGCTCTGTCACTCATTCATTGCTTTTTCTGGCCCTCTCTTCAGCAGCTCTGTATCTCCCTTTTCCTGCAGAGCCCTAAACCAGACACAGGACAACAGATTTCTAGGAGGATATCTGAAACATCTAGGAGGGAAAGAGATGATTTCTAGCCAAATTGTTTTAGTATTATCAGCAACCCTTGCCTTAGTAAGTGCCAGCTCAAGAAGACATTAATATGGAATTTTACACTTCAAATTTGAATAAAAACAAAACAAGATTTATATCAATACAAACCAAAGCTTTGTTTTGCTGCAATAAAATGACAGGATTTTCAGCCTATTCTGAAGATAAAAATCTCCAAATTATCTGCACCTCATCTGAAATTCCTCTGTCTTGATTTATTTCAAAGGAACCTTCTGAGTATTTTTTTTTACTAAATAGGAGATTCAATTCCACTCAGTCCTACCTCTGCCCTCTGCTGCCTCTATTTGAGCTGTACCGAACCACTTCATATTTACATTTGAAACAGTTTGACACAACTTGGAAAACTGTCTTCTCATGCAACCCATCCCAACAGTAATTTCTGCCACTGTGTAATTTAGATTTCCTTTGCAGAAAAGTAACCACATGACTTCTGGCCCTAACCACTGACAGTTTTGGAATCATTCTGTCCTTTCCTTCGTGGTCCCATTTTACAGGTCTGAAAGCACCTCTTCCTACAAATACAAAAGAAATAGTTTCCTTAAAGTTTACTCTGTGCCTCCCCACCCAAATATATTACTCTTATTATGGGAATGTGGCCTATGAAAGCCTTTTAAATACGGCATGAAACTCAGCACACTGGCCATAAGGCCATGACTTCAGTCACAAGTTCCATTTCCCCTCTCAAGTGAGGGGAAGTGAGAATTTCTCACTATTTGCATTCTGACCACACTGTTTGACTGCAGAGGGTGTGGAGAAACACACCTAACACACCTATATATACGAATTTCAATGCCAGCCAATGATTCACCACACTGTGTATAAACTACTTCTTCCTAAAAGACACTGCTCAAAATATCAGAGTTCATAAAGAAAAAAAGACACTTTCTACTGTATAATGCTGCTAAATAAGTCAGCTTCAACATTCAAAGAAGTCATTTGTTCTATAAACTTAGCAAGCTGCAATAAAAACAATAACATAGTGAACTGATGTGCTAGAATGAAAAAACAGATCATACAATCGAGCCTATTCTTTCTTTGGAAAGCAAGTCAACAATCACATGCCAACATAATGTACCCTTTTGTACATTGCCTCTCCTAATTTATTCAGGAGTAGCTGCCCCTCAGAATCAAATAGAGAAAGTACTTAATGGACATCTAGCGATAATGGAACAAACATAACACATTCAGAAAAGCAAACAAAAATCCAGTCTTTTACATTTGAACTACAGAATACAGATTGAACGATTCATTTATTCCACAATGCACTTCCTAAAATCTTTTAAGCTCAGATACTGTTTTTCAGTTAGTGCATGTGGGAAAACATTAAACTTCAAGCTCTACAACAAGACAGTCTGGTCCAAGACACAAAGCAACATCTGCTACATTTCTTGTTCCCTTTGCTCAAATTTGGGGATTTCCAAATCTTAACTTTAATCTCCTCAGCGCTCATCTGATCACACAGCAAGCCACCAAAGTTGTATAAAGCTAACCAGCCATGGCCAAGCGAAGCAGCAGCACCAGCTAAAGAAAGGTGGCTGTCCTTTTTTGAGCATGAGAAGCACATCTCTTCCCTCACGTGAGAAAGGATTGCACCCTGTAGGTCACTGTTTGCTAGGGCTCTTACCACCAGGACTGGGGAAATAATGAAGAGCTTCCTCCACTTCTAACTCTTTCAGCAGTTGGACGCTAATCGTCTGCCTTCACACAACCCCAAAGGATTCATACTGTCTCCACAGCACCATGTAATCAGAGTCACCCACAACAGCTAATTTAATAAGTGATTTAACCAAATCCTTCATCCTTAGTCATTTTTCTTTACCAATATTTGGAAGCTTCTCCTGTAACCTTAAGCAACCCAGCTGGGGAAAAAACAACAACAAAAAGCCTGATAAATGCTTCATTGGCATCCCACATTATCCTTAGTCACGTTTACCTAGTCAGTCACTATGCTGATGTGACAGAAAAAAAACAAAACAGAAATTCTAGCTGATCCTCAGCATGGCAGAGAACCAACAAAAAACAAGCAAACAAATGTACTGTCTTCCCTCTGTATTCCCCTGGAGTTTATAAAAGGATAGGGATTAGTGGGGATTTGTTTTCTCAGGGAGTTATATGCCATCAGGACCTAGAACAATATTACTGATAAGATTTGTCACAGAAATGTTAATAATGACACGCATCTGTCAGAAATTCATCCAAGTCCATATTTCAGTTCAATCAGAATTCAGAACACAGCTTATCTCCCTTTCTGATACAGCATTTAGACTGTAACATCACTCTTTTGCTAACAGTGTTTGAGTACAAAATCATTCGACCTGGAACTGGAAATAGCTTCAATTATCTGCCCTGACACAGAAACAGCCATCAGATTTTGGGCTTATTATTATTATTATTATTGCAAAAAGAGTTTCAGCAGATGTCTGCAGATGAATGGCCAGAATGTGTCACAGAGAAACCCTCCATGGGAAGGAGATATTTTTTATGGCTACTACCATTCACCTGCCCAAGGAACTGAGCTACTTGGGATAATGCTGGCCTGTCACCTATGCAGGAACTGGATAATCTGGAAAGTTAAAACAACGCTACATTTTTTTCTTCAGTGCTGCTAATGCTGACCAGCCCAGTACCTTCCAGCAGTTCTTGGCTCATTCACAGACAAATAAGTAGCTCCTAAGTGCTATACCAGCCAATGCTTTAGATCCAACTCAAGACATCATATTCAGCAGACTCTTGTTTGTATTAGTAGTATAGGTCTGCAGAATCTAAATGGTGATCGTATGCAGAAATTATACCAAACCACAAAAATGATTGGGAAGGAACAAAATAAAGCCTAAACTCCGCATTCACTGCAGTAGAAAGGAAAAATAATCCACTGATGCTTGCAAACATTTTTTCAAAATAAATAGTCGTTAGTTACAATAAAGATAAAGTTACTCAGTCTGCTAAGTAACAGTACATCACATGATGTTGTAGTATAGCACCCATCCAGAAAGTACTCTCAGCATTCTTCCATTGCACAATATTTTATGCACTTTGCACAGATCAGTTAGTTAGCTTTCACTGGCACACTCAGTAACCTGAATCATACTGAGCAAGCATCTGATAATGATCCAAAAATGTAAGATACTAAGGGAGCAAGCAATTTATTTATACCTTAAGCAAGTATACCAATAGAAATTAATCCAAAAGGTCTCCCTATAGTAAGTGATTAATTTATTAAGATAATCTCTAGCAGAGAGGGTCATACTTTAGCTTCTGGGGTTTTCTATTGTTGTTTATTTTTTATTAATTTCAAGATATCCTTTTAAACATGAACATGAATGAAGTTTTCTAGATCTAATGCTTCTATTTTCTGCCTCTCTCTTTAATTCTTCATACAATAATTTTAGGGGTTGGAAGGGACCTCTGGTCCAAACCCCCTACAAATGCATGTTTCCGAAATCAGGCCTCAAAATAAAGCACCTAGACAGGTCGTGAATATCTCTAGAGAAAGAGACCCCACAACCTCTCTGGGCAGTCTGTTACAGTGCTCTGCCACTCTCACAGTAAATAAATTCTTCCTTGTGTTTGCTCAGAACTTCCTGTGTTCATTTCTGCTCATTGCCTCTTGTTCTATTGCTGCACATAGCCAAGATGAGCCCCTTTCCCCCCCATCAACTCGACTCTCACATTTTAGATGTTTATAAACAGTGATGTTTATAAATGCCTACTCCAGCTTGAGGAGTCCAATGTCTCTAAGCTTTTCTTGGCACAGGAGTTGCCCCAGGCCCCTAATCATCTTTGTGGCCTTTCTCATTTTGAGGAATATGCTATGGCTGACCTATTCCTCTAAGGACCTCTTAAACCAGATAAGGCTAAATTATAGGGTCTCATTTATTGGAAAGTAACCCTGTAGAGAAGGACCTAGGAGCACTGGTGGACAGCAGGCTGATCATGCAAACATTACGCCCCATGCCAAGCAGTGTGTCCCGGTGCTCAAGAAGGTCAATGGTATCCTGGGGCACATTAAAGAGAGCATGAAAAGCAGGTTGAGGCAGGTGATCCCTCCCTCCAGATGAGGCCACATCTGGAGTACTGTGTCCAGTTCTGGGCTCCTCAGTTCAAGAAAGTCAGGGAACTACTGGAGAGGGTCCAGATGATTAGGGGCTTGGAGAACCTCCTGTATGAGGAAAAGCTGAGAGACCTGAGACTGTACAGCCTGGAGAAGACTGAAGGGGGATCTTGCTAATGTGTACAGATATCTTAAGGGAAAGTATCAAGAGAATGTGGTCAGGCTGTTTCCTTTTGTGACTGGCAATACGACAAGAGGCAATGGGCTCAAGCTGAAACACAGATCATTTCACCTGCAAATGAGAAAAAACTTCTTCACTGTGAGGGTGGCAGAGCACTGGAACAAGAAGCCCATATCTCTTTCTACAGAGATATTCAAAACCCACATGGATGTGACCCTGGGCAGTCTACTCTGGGTGACCCTGCTTGAAGCAAGGGAGTTGGACCAGTTTATCCCAAGTGGTCCCTTCCAACCTCAAACATTCTGTGTTTCTGTGAGAGCACTAAGAATTAGAGAAAATGTACAGCTTGCAATTCCCAATTTTTTACACAGACAAACAGAAACTCTGAACATGGGTGGATGTAGCTATAGAATGGTTACCTCACTGCTGATGTAATTTATTTACCTCAGCTTATACAGGAAAATTCCTTTCACAGTCCACTCATTCACTTCCACGATAAGACTCTCAGATTACACAGTCCAGCCCTTCCAACAATGAGGAAAATATGATTAGGTGGAAGCTTTAAAAGGCTTCAAGGACATGCTGGCTTGAGCTGGCAGATCATGCTGGCTATAAAATGAAGTATAAACAGTGCTTGCTTCATTCTCACATAGCAACATAAAATGGGAAGTACCCTCCCAACAGAAAGGGGATCTCTTCAGTGGAGCCATCAAACTCTTAAGCCTCGTAAATTTGTTCTGAAAGTAATTGCAGCTCTACAAAATAACAGCGAAATTTTTTTCAGAGCAGCAAGCTCTTACTGAAAAACATCAACATCTTCCAGTACAAGATATGGGGATCTGAAATCACCCAAGAGTATTATCTAAGGGAAAACCTGCTGACAGAAATACAGTTTGCTCTTTTCCTTACTAACAGCCACATCCAGTAGTTCTGGGCAGCACTGCTTTTCAGAGTCGTCATCCTTAAAAATATCTCAGTGGTAGGCATTACATAAAGACATCATATTATGAAAATGTATTTGAGACTGAAGAGAAGAAAAGGAAAAATCCCACTTTGCATATTCTTTTCTTCATTTTACATGAGTTTTTCTAAGGAAAAAAAGAGCAAACACCTGTGTTACTGATTGGGTGCCAATGTAAAGTCAATGTGTCCAACAACTTTTTCAAGAGAAGCAGATTAGTGAGACCTCATGAAACACAATGATTGTATTAAAAAAAAAAAATAAATTAATGAAAAATCTGAAGATTGCCTGTTATAAATAAATTAATTCTAGAAGAAATAGCTATATATACCTCCAGAATTAAGCTTTCTGTATCTTCTAAATTAGTGCCTGACCATACATACTGTTTCATTCAGTTCACCCACACGATTGTAAGCATTTTGTTGACATAAGTGATTCCTGACAAATCTGTAAACACGGATAAACCACACGGAGCCAGGAGTTGGACTCTGTGACCTTGGCAAGCTCCTTCCAACTCGGGATTCTCAGTGATTCTGTGCAAATTACCCCATCCCACGGCCTACCTGACTGCACTTCCACCTGCCCGATTCCTGGGGACTCTCATTGCTCTCAGGCACAACACCGGTACCCACAACCGCCACCGCAGCCAGCTGAACCATCCACCGGGGTTTGTGCAGCTCTGCCACCCGCCTCTGAAAAAGGACGCGGCCTCCGAGGAAGCCCAGCTGCTTTCTCTCCCCGGCACAAACGCGCAGGGACGGGCCCTTACCTTGCTGTCATCCATGTGCCCCGCCAGCCCCTGCAGACCCAAGCAGAGCGCACAGAAGCCGGCCGCCCGCGCCTCGCAGCTGCTCGCAACGCCGACGCTCACCGTCCCGCAGCCGCCGCCATGCCGCTCCGCGCCGTTTGTTTACGGCCGGAGCCGCGGAGGAAGCGGTGCGCGCTGGGAAGGGTAGTCCTGTCCCACGCCGCCGCTATCGGCTGCCGCGGAGGTCGGAGCACGACGAACTACGAGTCTCCAGCAGGCCGCGCGAGGAGGAGCTCTGAAGTGGCGCCCACGGCTCCGAGGGAGAACTACATTTCCCAGGAGGCCCTAGGGCCGTCAGTGCCCGGCCCGGCGCCTGCGCTGCTGCACGAGCTGGCCTGCCCCTTCTGCTCGGCCCGCCCAGCCCGCGGGCCCCGGCCCTTTTGCTGCAAGATAGGGCAGGCAAAACAAAGTTTCCCTTGTCCAAGCTCGTCCCCTGAGTGGGGCGGTGTAGAACAGTAGGGCAGAAAAAAGATGCAGCGCTTGTTGTCGGCTGACAGAGGGCCGCGGTTTATTCCTAGGAATCCGTTTTTATGGCGCCGGGACAATAATAAGCATAGACTGTGTTACAGAGAAACAAAGCCAGTCAACCAGTTATTTGGCATACAAAGTTGGGCTGAATACAGCAACAGGTTGGCACAACCACCAAGATGATGGGAAGTGAAGGAGAAAGATTGGAACAGACTTTTTTTCCCCGAAGTGGGCTAATCAGATACTGATTGTCTGCTATTGTTTGCTTTCTTTTGCCTTTTAAGTTTTGAAGACAGAATTGAGTCTTCCCAGCCACTTAGAAACTGCATAGAGTGCTGAGACCGCAATCTGCGCACCACCACATCTGAAGAAGTACCAGCAATCCTTCAGGAATAACGGGTTTCGCCTCCTTTCACATCAACGCATACCAGAAAAAGTTGAATGCTTTTGATGCAAAGCTAACCCAGGGCCTCCCTAGGTCGCTTGAAATTAGGTCCCTGTTTGCTCAAAAGACGCATGTACCCCAGGAAACAGTTCTGTAAACACGGTCTGTGTTTCAGGTTTGCAGTGAAGCCTGAAGCTACGCATGTTTCATGTTGCTGCATGTTTCTTTTTATTCATGAGCTCTTCATGCAGTGCTATTCACAAGAGTTTCCCATGACTTAATCTCTCTTACATGCAATTGTTAGAACTAAGGCTTTGTCATGGGATTTTCCCCCTGAATCACAAACCTTCCTCTTGGAGGAATATACTTTCTGCATCTGCATGGCAGAGACAAAGCACTTTTATAAGCTTTTTTCATAAGCTTATATGCTTTTCAGTTGTCAAAGCAGTTTGTGCACTTCTTCCTATTAGCCTGCCAAAAATGATATATCAGTTCTTGTAATTCTGCCCCTGATTTTTTATTTTTTTTTTTAAATAAAGCTACCAGAGATTACTAGATTGATTAATGCATTAAACAAGAGGCATCAACAGTGGAAAAAATGTTTGTGGAAGAAATAGCTTGCTATGAGCTTGCCTATGTTGCCTCCTGTGACTCCCTCCCACAACTTTGCCTTCAAATTCTTGAAGAAGGTGATGAGGTGCCTTCACCTTTGGCACTATCCTGAGGCTATAAATGGCTTTAAAAGCCATTTGGGGGTTTCCCTGGTGAAGGGAAATATTGAGTGGCAAAGAGCCAACATAGCTCACTTAGGCAACCCTCTGTTGCAACATGAGTGGAGGAAGGAGATTAGACATAGCCCCAATTGCTGATTCAGAAAGGCCAGAATCCTTTTAACCAGCAAATTAAAATTACAGCTGCATCTTTTCTCTCCATTCTGCTTTTTATCACATAAGAAACAGAGCTTTCAACTTCTGACAAAGCTATGCAAAAGTTCCCTGACTGAACACGTAAGAGCCTCCATGCTTTAGCTCTGAACAGAACAACTGCTTTACCTCTGTGGTTTTGCTGTAATTGTGCATTAATATGAACATGCAAACTGAACAGCAGTTTGTCAGAACATTAGAAAAGAGTAAAGAGTAAAAACATTAGAAAATTGTAAAGAGATTTGAATACTGCATATATGCACATATGTTGCACCTGAGCTGATGATGTTTTAAACTGAATTTAACATTCATACCTCTTTGCACAGCAAATAGCAAAGACTTGGAATTTATTGCCAAAGGATTCTCACTGCACAGCAGAGAGTACAGCAGCCTCAAAAAAAAAAAAAAAAAAAAAATACTCTTCCCTAAACAGTGTCTTTTACAGCCTCTCAAAGAAACAATGCTGAATTAAATGGTCTGACAGCCTGAGCTAGTACAGATTTATTTCTTTCATGTTCTTTAGCAGATCACCATACTGACCAGCAAAGACTTATAAGTGTACTAAGGTTTTTGAGTGAAGGCTCCTTAGGCAGATGATCTGTGTATTAAACCAACTAACTCTCACTAACTGCAGATTACTGTTTTCCCTAGTGAATGATCATTCCCAAGCAATTTTCTGAGACATTCTAACAGTTCTATTGCTAAACAAGTGACACGCCAACTAAACACTACCTTGTATTAATTTTTTTATTAATACTACCTTGTATTATTTTTTATTAATTATTTTTTGTATTTTTTTAATTAATTAAGACAAATTGTCTCACACAGGAACTACTCGGCAGTCCTTTGCTCAAGTGAATTACATTTATTAAAAGAAGGGTTGTTCAGCCTCTTGGAATGGCAAATCCAGACAGACTTGAAGGTATATAAATAAACTTTGTTCAGTGATCTTGCAGTAGTTGAAAAATCATTGCTTATGTCAGAGTGACTAAAAAGAGATATAACTAACTGATTTTGCACCATGTGCTTGCATTTGCAATGAAGTCAACACATCTCAAGAGAGCTATTTATTCCCTCTAGAAATGTAACAATTTGAATTTGGGCAAATGGAAGTCTGTTCTTCTGACAACCTACATGAAACAGGAATAAATATTGCACTCTCTTGGTGTTACAATTCAGTATTTTCTGAAATTGCTCCATTGTCCATTTATGGAGACTTAGCAGATTTAGTTTTTTTGAGAACGAACTTTGAGATCAGTCCATTTATAGATAGGAAAACAAGGGTGCAGCAATATATCTTATTGCTGCTTACATAAATATAAAAGTATACCTGGTAAATTCATAAGCAGCACATGCTAAAAAGAGTATACTGTGCTCTGGTGAAGTGATTAGTAATTTTGCTGCTATGATTTGTTGGTTGTTGTTTTTTTTTTTTTTTTCAATTTAATAAACAATTTCTTTGAAAGCAGATTTTAAAACCGTAAGCTGTATTTGAACAAAGCACAGCCTGGTGTACTCACTATACTCCACACAACTGAACACTGATAAGGAGTTTGCTCTCATCTTTACTAAATATCCTACTTTGTGACTAGATTAGCAACTACTGTGGTTTAAAATGCTTGAAGTCATGGCTACAGGAGTTCTTCCCATTTAGCTATTGCAAAAGACTCAAGATAGCGTGCAATAACCAGTTCTTGTCCTGTGCATACACACAGAGAAAAGTCATGCTTTTACCTAGCCAAAAAAACTTTCCTGCTTAAGCAAAATCTTGATAAATCTTGATAAATTAGTTTCACTGCATGAAAATGTTCATGGGGAATCTAGAAATGAGATACTTTGTATTTTTAACTAGCTGGCAGAAGTGAGGGAAAAAGTGTCAGGGTCTCCAACACTTCATACACACAATAGCTGCAAATAAGAATACAGTGGAAGGCTAGACATAGTTCAGAAAGGTACTTGCGTAACATGGATAACATGCAGGATTTAAATTAAATTAAATTAAATTAGAAAAATAAAACCACAACCAGAAGAAAACAAAAAACAAAAACACAAAAACAAACAAAAAGAGCACACACACACAGACACACACACACAAAACCAGACCAAAAAAAAAAAAAAAACAGGACCAAAGAGCAAGACAAACCAATCACTGATTAAAAAGATGAGGAAGAGTGGGTTACAGATCAGTGTGGTGTGTAAGTGAATAAAATCTAATCTTGCTTCGGAAACAACAAACAAACAGCGGCACAATATGCCACGTTCAGGAATGTGACAGCCATGTTGTAACTGGCACTTGAACAACAGAGAATTATTGCTGCTGATATGGAAATTGCAGAGGTACAGAAAAAAAGTGGGTGGATCATGTGAAATTCATGAAATACTTGAGGTGAAGTACAGCAGGATTAGTCTTTTTCTTTTAATTGTGTGCATTGATCCCTATGTGTAACTGGTTTAATAAAAAGCATATTGTTCATTCTCAAGTGGCTTACAAATCCACTTCATCTCTGTGTCATTTTTTGTTTGTAAGATATTTTGCAACATGCTTTTCCCCTTTGGCCTACGCAAGTATGCCTACATATGCATACCTATTAGAGTCAGACAAAAATCTGCCGTCTGTAGCTGGTCGTTCTTATAACAGAACTTCTGGTTGTTTTCCGCAGCACTTTAAGCCATCTGAAGCAGTCTTGTTCTGACCCAGATTCTGTGACATGAGCTAGGTTCACACTCGAAACATTTACCAATCTAGGCCTGATACTGTTGCCCAGTTCAAGGACACAAACAAGATTTCTGCCTAGTTTGAGCACAGAATGAAGGACTCACACAGCGAGCTGGATCTGTGTTGTAAGTAGGTCAGAGGACTGCCATCATGCCCTTGACCACTCTAAGAAATGTGCATTTCATGCAAAAGGTCAGGTTTATCTATGATACAGCTTTGCCCTGGCCTACACTTCTCACCCCTTCTTAAGACAGCATTGTATCAGCTAACTTCTGTTTTGCCATCATGATAAAGCACACTGATTTTCCTAGCATTGTAACTGCTGACGAGTCTTGTATTTCTGTTCAATGGGATTTGTATTTAATGAGATTGTTTACATGACCAAAAGTTGCTTGCAGGATCCAAGGCTGCATCGTGAATAATTTTATTAACTGAATGTAAATCAAGAACACACATCTGGATAACACAAACTTGTTTGCAGGGCTTTTTCAAGGCAACAGACAAAATAAAAGCAGAAAGTTATAGAGCTAACAGGCTGCCTGCCTTACCCATCCATACAGGGGAAAGAAAAACATGCTTTTTCAGAAAGAAACAGAGCAGTATAAAGATATAGAACACAATGTAAGAAGAACATAGAACTATTAGAAAGCATCCAAAGGAGGGATGTGAAGATGGTGAAGGGCACAGAATGCAAGACATATGAGGATTGGCTGAGGTCTTTTGGTTTATTCAATGCAGAGAAGAAGAAGCTGAGGGGAGGCCTCATGGTGGCTCCTGACAAAGGGAGTGGAAGGGTGGGCACCGATCTTTTCTCTTTGGTGACAGCAACAGAACTTGAGGGAATGGCATGGAGCTGCACTGGGGGTGTCAGGTTAGGGATTAACAAAAGATTCATCACCAGAGTGTAGTTGAGCCCTGGAACAGGATCCCCAGGGCAGTGGTCACAGCCCTGATCTGCCAGAGCTCAAAGAGCATTTGGACAATACTCTCAGACACAGAGTTTGAATTTTGTGTGGTTCTATGTGGAGAAAGGAGTTGGACTAAATGATCCTTGTAGGTACCTTTCAACTTGGATTATTCTATGATTCTGTAACAAAGCACAGAGACCCTTAGCCAACCATTAGTTTCTTTCTCCCTGGCTCTCATCTTTTTTTCAGACACATCCCACAGCTCCCATTCCACTGATAATTCATGAAATTTTCTCTTTCCTTGCCTACGTTGTTTCTCTTGCCCTTCCCCTTTGACAGGAACCTGCTGTACTTCTATGAATGAGCCTTTGCATGAGTTGGCTGGGGTGGATGTCCTCTGATGACTAACACGTCTGTGATGGCACCTGGCACCTACTGCTCTTTACACTTGCCCAGAACCATGCAAGTATAATTCAGATGAAAGGGGCAGGATAATTCAATGTAACACTTTTTAAACTTGGCTGGATCTGCCATAGCTTGATTCTCTGGAGTAGGTGGATTTTAGAGCAAATTAATTTGAGACATGTATCACAACGAATAGGCTGATTAAATTTTGCATTATATTTCATTATATAGTAAGGCTGTATAAGGATATATACCCTCTGTGAAACGTTGCCTGGCAAGTGGTCCAAATCTGAAACAAGAATAAATAATCTTGAACTCCTTGCTTCATGTGACCTGATGTTCTGTCACCTTACTTGGGAAGTATCATTGATGCTGATGCAATGTAGATTATCCCATTTTTCTCTCTTGACAACACAGCAAATCAAAATGATTTCTCAATGAATTTGGAACAATCTAGGTAACAACTTAAAGTGAGGGACTCAGAAACACTGCGAAGCTCCTTCATTGGGTATATACTTGTATCACATCCAGTATTTGGACGTGGGCAGGTCCCTAGAGATATAGCACAAAGCACCTATTTCAGAGTATCTAGAGTGCTAGTCTTTTGTTACTCTGAGGCTGCCAATATTAATTTATCTGGAAGAAATGGCATTTAAATTCACAAGTTGCTAGTTGTTCTTAAACTATTATATGAAAAAAATAGCAATTCAGAAAATTGACTACATGTTTACATAAATATCTACTAATTTTCCCCTTCTCATTCTTATATAAATAAATAAAAATATAATTGTATTATATAAATATAATTATAAGCTCCAGACTTTCTCAGACTTGAAGGCTTAACTGGTTTACAACAACAGTTTGAGGATCTGGGGGAGGAATGGTAATTATGGGATCAAAATTAGGAAGAACTGCCTATTTTGTGGAAGATATTGCCTACATTGTGGAAGTACAATACCTGGGGGGATTTCACCTACATCCGAAAAAACTGCATTTTAAATTAAAAAGAACACACTGTAGATTTTTTATTTTGAATGTTTAAATACTGTTAAATTTCAGTCAAGACTGATCCACAGGAAGAGGAATGAGCTCTGTGAAACAATAATATATACTGAAATCAAGCTACCTGGTTTTTAAACAGGTGGTCTTTTTGGTTTGTTTGTTTTTAAACTCTTGCCTCAGAACTTCCCTTGCAAATTTGGGACTGAGGGAAGGGAATCAATGAGTGATGTCAGTGAACTACATGAAATAGCTTTTGCCCTTTATGCTTCCACTGACTTGCATAACGAATCGTTCACGGTCAAACTGTGCTGTGTGGTTCTGCACGCAGCAGCAAATTTCTGTGATATTGTGCCCCTTTCCTGCAAGTTCTCTGACTGTTTTGCTGTTAGATTCAGATGCATCGTATGTTCAGGTTGTATTAATTCCTAAACATCTCCCTTTCTATAACATGGTGAGACTCTATGAGGGATCAACAGCATTTTCTATCTACTGGGGGATATATTTGGAAAAGAGCTAAATGATGTAGTAGGTAATTCAAGGGCAGTGAACCTATAGCAAGAAGAGCTTTCATCCTCACCAGGATTCAGTGAGATTTACAGCTATCTATTTCCAAATCGGACATCAGTTAGTTTTTTTCCATGACACATGGATGTTGTGTTGGTGCTCATGTTAGTTTTTTGTCTGGTTAGCATCATACATATCTCCAGAGGTTGATTTAAAGTGTTTAAATCAATCTTCTGCTAAGAATCACTGAAGCTTGGAGGTAAGTAACTAATTATTTATGCCATGATTAGACCCACCAGTGCTTACTTCACAGGATCAAGTGATGTCATGTTGCAGAATAACTCTGCCATCGGTTTGGCAGGTAATTTCAAAAAAAAAAAAAAAAAAAGAAACAAAACTGGGAGATTTGCATATGTTCATTATAGATTTTTTTGTTGTTGTTTTTACCATCTGTAGTTCTTCATGCAAATGAGTTATTTATTAACCAACTGCTACAATGTCAGGTATAAATATTAACCAAGGAAGCAATGAATCTGCAGAGTTCAACAGCTGCTTGCTAAATGTTCACTTTGCTTGCGTATATATAGTCTTTAGTTGTCTAGTGACTTGTTTTACTGATAGAAGAATCAGTCCCAGAGCACTGTAAACTTGCTTCACTGAAATCATTCCCTTCCCTCCACCTCCATTTTCTTAAACCTCCTTAAAATGTCTAGTTATGTCAAGGAGAAAAGTCCCTATTACTGAATTTGTATTGAGACCGCTATGGAAAATTCTCCCCGGATACTGTCAGAAATATTACTCAGAGTCCCTCAGATAGCTACAGCATTCTTAAATGGAATACAACTCACCCTTTTCCCCCTTAAATGTGTTCAGCAGACAGGTGGTGACCCAACTGGTGGCAAATTCCTAAGTATTTATATCCTTTAACTCTCAGATGATGTGAACAAGTAATAGGAAATGTAATGCACTGAGTATATGAGTAATGCTCCCATTAATCAATTGTCTAAAATAAACTGGATTATTAAATCTGTTTGTACCATACTGTAGCTATTTGCAGATAGACATACTGAAAGAACAAGCGTAATTCTTATCATCTCTGCTTGTAGTGGAGATTTAAGGACAGAATCTCTTACAAATTCACTCCTCTTCCACATTAGCTCAGGTCAGACACGAAAGAGATTCACAGATGTAGCTGGAAGTGTCTACTTTCTGCTTTCAGTACTTGGCTCCCGCTTGGGCATAATTTTCAACTGAGTATAGAAACTCCTGAAGAATTAGTTCTTTAGCTGCTATAAAATTGCAATCAGACTCAGCATTTCAGGATTTTAGAAATGAACTATAAATAAAACAAACAATTTTTGACTCTTTAGATTCAAGAAAGAATGATTGTTTCACTAGCAAAACTGGTGACTGACATCCTACATTTCAATTCAAAGAATTGAAGTGGAATTTCAGAGTTGAACCAGAGGTCTAGTCTATCTCATATAGTGATTTTCTTATGCCAGTTTTGGCAGCAGACTACTAATTTTAATGGATGCATTACGGAGCAACCAGGAATCTTAGGTGCCACTAAGCAAACTCTGGCAAATTTATCCACACTGCATCTATTTGGTGAACATTGCAGTCTAACACATGCATAATCTGGTCAGCACATCACAAGTCTAAATCCCTAACTGCCAGACACTTTGCAGCACTGTTGCATGTATGGTCCAAAACCTCCCTGAACTCAAATGAGGAGACTGTGGCCATGTTCCCATCAAAATACATTGAAATCACAGGAAGTGCTTACCTATTTAAAAGGATGTTTAAAGAGTAAAGTCTCAATCCACTTGAGCATACTTGCTTAAAACACTGAAAACAGGACGGGGCATTATTGATTAGTATGGAGTTGCACTAGCTTCTCCTTAAATGCAGGGAAAAAAAGAAGTTTTTGAATTCACAGTGCTGAAAAGCTGCGTACAATGGAGATAATTTAAAAAATTATAGGGCTCATTGGCATGGTAATAATACATGAAAGCCAAAGATAGCTTTGTTGCTTTGTCCTTATATATGTTTGACTTGTAGTGTTTATAATCTAGCTACAATACTATGGGAAGAAAGAAGAGATTGGTGCACTTGAGCTATTTTGCACCACTCCAGAATTGTTGAAGAACAATTAAATGAAAGTAAACATACCATTTACACCTATACCTATGTCATGTTAAGGGCAGCCATGGAAAGGGAGGGGTGCAAGTGAAAATACGGATCAAATACATTTTCACATTCATATTTTCATTTGTTACTAAGGATTTTTTTTGTTGATGACACTTAAGGATTTAATACCTTCATTCCTTCAGTTGCATACAACATTGATTCATTTTATTCCAGGGCCCTATCGTTGTGACAGGGCCTCTAAACGGATGTAAATGTAATTTGCTACCAAAATATTGCAAAGTACAACAATGACTTCAATTGGTCCAATAAAATCCCAATGCTATGCTGCATTGTGGCATGTCACAGAGAGACAAAGTAGAGATGGGATCTGACATTACGTTTTTAATGTCCACTGAAATCTGAGCTAATTAAAATACATTATGCATTCTCATATGACTACTGTGCAGACTATCTTCAACATGGATTTAACACATTGTATGTAAACTTTAACTGTGTGTGTTACTTCAGCAACTTCCACAGTATAAATTCCAATTTAATAACCTGGCTTTATACTTTTTTGGTTTAGCAGTAATGAGATCATAGAATCATGGAGTGGTTTCTGTTGGAAGGGACTTTTTAAGATCATCTAGTTCCAAGCCCCCTGCTATAGGCAAGGACACCTCTCTTTAGACCAGGTTGCTCAAAGCTCCATCCGGCCTGACCTCTAATGCTTCCAGGGAGGAAGTATTCAGAACCTCACTGGAAAATCTTTTCCAGTGTCTCACCACCCTCCCAGGAAATAATTTATTCCTAATTTCTAGTCTAAATATACTCTCTTCCAGTTTAAAGCCATTTCCTCTTGTTCTGTCTCTACCTGCCCTAATGACAAGTCCATCTCCAGCTTTTCTGGAGGCCCCCTTCAAGTGTTAGAAGGCCACTATCACCTAGGAGCCTTCTTTTCTCCAGGTTGAAGAGCCCCAGCTTTCTCAGCCAATCCTAACAGAGGAGGTGTTCCAGCCCTCTGATAATCTTCGTGGCCCTTCTCTGAACCTGCTTCAACAATTCCATGTCCTTCTTGTGTTGTAGGCTTCAGAGCTGGATGTGGTACTCCAAGTGGTGTCTCACAAGAGCAGATTAGAGAGGCAGAATCACCTTCATCGACATACTGGTCACACTTCTCTTGATGCAACCCAGGATATGGATGGCTCATGTTTAATCTCTTAACAGACATTCCCAAATTCTTCTCCTGAGGGCTGCTCTCAAGCCATTTTCCACCCCAACCCATATCTATGTTTGAGATTGCCTTGACCCAGGTGCAGGACCTTGCACTTGGCCTTGTTGAACATCATGAAATTGGCACACGCCAACCACTCAAGCCTCCCTAGGTCCCTCTGGATAGCATCCTTTACCTCTAGGGTGTCAACTATACCACTCAGCTTGGTGCTGTCTGCAAGGCTGCTAAGGGTGCGCTCAATTCCACTGTCCATGTCACCTATAAAGATGTTAAATAACACTGGTCCCAATACCAATCCCTGAGATCAACCCTGCAACACATACGTTACGAGTAATGACATACGCTGTCCAACCAAACATCCTTCAGAATTAGAAATTCATACTCATTGAAATTTCATAGTTTAGATATTGTACTGAAGGACATGGTTTAGAGGGAAATATTGGTGATAGGGTCTACCCTACTGTTATACTGGAGGACAGTGACCTGAGAGGTCCTTTCTAAACATGGTGATTCTATGATTCTATGAAATTTATACATGTAAATCTATATGCTGACATTTCATAATACTTACAAGGCTATCTTAGTGTCTGATAGAAAAATATTCAGCTGGGGATATTGATTTACAAGATTTCTCAGTGTAAATTACAAGATACGGTGTAAAATACAAGATAGAGGAATCACAATTGCCGCATCTGCACCATACAGTAATTGAAGTTGGAATGGACTACTGGAGGCCAGCTGGTCTAATGCAGCAGAGGCAAGTTGAAAGTTAAATCCAACTCCTGAGTTAAAGCAGGCCCATTCAAGTGCTGACCTTCTGCAAGGACTGAGATGACGCTGCCTCTCTAGGCACCAGTTCCAGTGTTTGACCATCTTCATTGTGTGTTCTGTTTTGATGTTATTAGAAAGCAAAGGCCCGTCTTGCAACTATCAGAAAGGGTAACTTCAGAAAGTTCAGAAAGGGTATCAGAAAGGGTAATTCTATCTCCACTGGATTAGCAAACTGATTCAACTCATTTTTCAACACAACAATGTCACATGTGCAATGTGGAAAGTGGCAAGGTCTCGCATCTTTTATCACTGGCAACCTGTTAGATAGGCTTAACCAGGACATCTGCCTGTATCTGCTCAAATCTAGCACACCCATATAAACAGGAGCTGACACTGGCACAAGCAGCTTCATTCTTTATCAGTTACTACAAGCTCTTGATCCGCTGTTGCCTTGTCTTTTTCACTGGCTCAAGCTTTTGTTCATTCATACACTGTAAAACAAATGGGGAAGCTGAGTTAAAGCCAACTTTTGTTTGGTTTTGGGGAAGGTTTTAGTTTGGATCTTGTCTCCAATGTAACTCGCTATACAGGTTAGCAACTCCTTGTCACAGTTGAAGAATGGAGCAGCACAGAGGCAGAGCCTCTTCATTCAGTGACAGACAGCTTTCAGTGTCTGTGCAACTGCATCCTCCTACTGAAACTGTAAACAAAAACGATTTTTGAAATGAATCATCTGTTATAATAACTGTTTTCCTTATGCTGTAGCTGACATCATTCAATTGTAACTCCTAGTACATCATAACAGATGAACAAACATGCAATTTCTGCAACTTAGTAATTAGACAGGCCCTTCTAACAGGGACTTCTTTTTCCTTTTATATTCTGGAACTCAAATTGCATCTACCATTTTTCTATAAATGACCCACTGACTGGGTCACAGAAGAATCTATCCTTGTATATATTCATTTAAGGAGTTCTCTTAAGCTAACACAGTTGCCAGTAAACAATGTCTTGCAAAGCCATGTCCTCTACTTGAAATTCCCTTTCTTAAAAAGTCTTCCACCCCAGTTGATTTCACAATATCCCATTTATATATTAAATGACTGTGAAGATGCACACTCTTCAGTGCATGTTTCTGGAAGTTATCATCATTTGGTCAGTGGTTTGAAGCAATTTTTTTTAATGACTGAGGAGTAAACAAGCCAAATCTGTATCTGGGGTAAGCGGATGAAACTTGGACTAAGTCATGAGAAGTCTGTGGCAGACCTAAACACAGAAAACAAAGTGTTTGATTCGCAGCCCTTTTGCTTCACTCTCTTTAATTTTCCTTCCTTTCTTTTTGCAGGCTGAACATAAGCTAAGGGATTAAACATTTTTAATATGTTAATAATTCTTCCCTCAGCTACAAGAACAAGTGGCAAACTGCACGGAAGCAGAAATGTTCTTGAGAGATTGTCAACAGCCCAGAGAACTGAACCCATATCTAACACACAGAAGCCAATGAGTTCCTGTGCATACGAAGAGCAGTCAAGAGGCAGTATAAAAATAAACAAGCAGTCCTTCACCTCACCTCCACCTCAGATTTTTGAAACCAGACTGCTACTACAATAGGCATATTCTAACCTTGCCTCCTGGGAAAAAAATAAAATGACACACTCTGAAATTTTCACCTGCTTCTTTTCCATGTAACCTGATATTTTCACCCATCCTTCTTGACAAATTTCTGCCTGTTGTTGACAATTGGGATAATACCAGACTGACAATTTTCTGACCACAACATTTGACAAGACAGGAAACTCATCAGAGTTAAGTCTTTTTTTCTCCTGGATGTTTTTACTGTGAGGTCAAAGTAATGATGTTAGGGATGTTATCCACTTAAAGGTTTATACGAACAAAAGCTTATAAATGAAGGTCATTGTGCTTTTCTTTCCCACACTAATGGCAAGCAATAATTAAGTCAGGTTGGGGTTTCTTTCTCCTCTTTAAGAATTCAAGAGTTTTTTCTTTATTTACTTCACAGTTTTGCCTATGTTTTCCTTTTTTGATGTAAGGCCCTTTTTATCTATTAAGAACATTTTAATGATTCCACACAGGACAAATCTGCATTTTTCAAAGGCAGTTGAATAACAATATCATTTAGCTTGAGTACTACTGCATCACACAAAATGCAGCTGGGAAATAGAGATAACATAAACAGCAATCTGTCAAATGCACAAGGCTTTGAGTATCAGCTAGTCTTAGGAATTGTGAAAGGTAGGCAGAAATACAATACGGATTAGGAAAAATGATGAAAACTCAAGAACTGCCAGAAAATTTCCTCTTCTTTTTACATCATAAAAATAAAACTATGCAAAATTGGCCTTCAATCCCACAGATTATTATTTACTTTCTATGTTCAAACTTTGAAATGAACTTTCTCACTGTGAGCTTACTTCATTATGTTGTCAGTTCAGTAATTGTGCATTTCATGTTTTAATTGACCCAAATTATATTTCACGTATCACAACTTTAAAGCATTTTATGGGTGCTGTTCTTTTTCATTAGATCCTTGGCACTGTTACAAACAGTAAGGAAAAAAAAAGTATAAAACGTATTTAAGGTTGATAATTTACTATAACGTTCTATCATTTAAGTGCTGAAGTAGTTAAAAGGAAGGATATGTATAGTCAAAGACCTCATACATTTTATGTTGCCTTCATAATAAACACAAATACATTTTAGTTCTGACTCATCATTGGTCACAAACAAAACATGAACAGATGAAGCTACACTTCAGATAATATAAATTGACATAGCTGCTTAAATGCTGGTTGAGCAACAATGATTTGTACCATCTGTGCTTACAGCCCATTACAAGCTGATTTCAATACCAGTACTCCAGCCTGCAGACAAGAGACTATCAGGGAGTAAGAGTTAAAGAAACAAGGTGAGAGGGGTGGTTATTATGATGATTATCTTAATTTTTTTTTTTTTAATTTATCCCTTCATTTATTTTTGTGATTTGCTATTTTTACATATTTTCTCCTTAGACATGCAGAAAAGTGAAAAATATTACTAGTGAGATTTCTCAGTTGTTGTAGATTTGTCTGAACTTGCTGTTTCTGTAAAACAGTATTTCATTATTCTGTTTCATGATGACAGTATTTTTTTTCTAAACAATATTTATTATGATCTCCAATTTCAAATGCATTTTTAACATGTAATCTTATTTCACACAGAAATAATCACAGAAATGGTTTAGTATCAAGATAGCCACCCTTTTTCTCTGTATAAGATTATTAAGATCAACCAATATTCCCTAAGCTTTATAAAGCTTGTCTATAGAATCAGGAATTACTATCTGTCTCCTTCTCACTGTTTCCTGTTGTCTATCTTATAGCTTGTCTAGTTGTTTTATTTTTTCCGTCATCTCAGATTGCAAACTAAGCCAACAAACTTTTGTCTAAGATCTTGATTTTACTAAATGTGTATGCTCAGGTAAACAAAAGTTACTCTTCCTTTGAGAGATGAAAAAGAGGAGAGGGAGAAGGATGAATCAGTAGTTAGGTTTGGAATTAAAGAAAACTTTGTTTACTTCTCCAATCTGCAACTGGCTTGTTATATTACCAAAAGGTAAAGGATCTGAGTAACTCATTCTTGTAAGCAGAAAACATGGTATAACAGCACTCCTCCGTTCCTCAGAAGGCTTACAAAAAATGAAGAGTGTTCAGAAACTATAAAGATAGGAATCATGTAAATTCCTATAGGGTAATGGATATAAGATTTATATAGTAAGGAGATAAGGGAAAGCATGCAGATGATACAGAGAACTCCAGTTTTTTCTACCATTGTACTTTCTGCAGTTCCTGTAGTTTTCCTTTCTTTTTCTGTCCCTCCACTGTCCTGCAGACAACAGGTGTATTGCTCTGTCTTACTCTGGAGACCAGCTCAAAACTATGCATCTCTTTTGAGCCCGGAGCTCTCTACTTGCATACTAACTCCAGCTTCTTTGACATGTTCTGACTCAGGCAGTCTTGGAGAATCTACAGGGAAGCAAAAGCATGAAAACTACCCATAGCAACAGAGCAGTGAGGCTGCTCTTACTTGAAATCTTCTGCAGGGGCGAAGTTTCTGAAGGTCTTTTGCAGGCATGGAAGAGAAAAATGGGGAGATGCAAATTGTTTCAATTCACTATTTTCCTCTAAGCAAGGCAACTCTGCACTCCATGTTTCTGATGCCCACGTTTTTCACTGCTCAAATTCCTCTTCTGTAGGTCTGTGGTCTCCAACTGATCACCGTTTGCAAACTCTCCTCTCTGCTGCTCTTTTCCTTACCCTAGATCCCACATCTTCTGTTTCTAATGGTTGCCATTCTCCTAATCCTCACTCCCATTGCTGCTCTCACGCAAATCTGCAGCTGCCATACCCTGTTCTGTATGCCAACAGAACTAGTGGTAGCTAAAAATGCTATGAATGTTTCAACGTAGGTATGTCGGCAACCCTTCTATTTTTAGATACCCTGAAGAGCTGTCTGTAGCAGATATGTCTGGTATAGCAGTCTGCTCTGAAAGCAGATTAGACCAAACTACCCAATGTCTCTGAAGCTGTGCATAAAAAGGTCATCACTTCACTTCCCATGTGCTGACTTGGGTTTCCCCTAACCCTTTTCAGCCAAAACAAACCAGTTCAGCTGACACCAACTATTTAAAGTGCTTAAGCTACTCTGGACGACTTCGACTGCGACAACTTTGGGAGCAGGTTGCATGAGTTGCTTGCAAGTAGGTAGGAGAGGTGGTAACCTTTAGCAGAAAATGGCTGTGACAGCTGCCATTGGGCAGCTGGCTGGGGATAGCAACCTCTTCAGCAGCCTCAGCCTGTGCGGGAAATGAGGGCCCATGCAGGGACATTAAAGCATGGTAAATTCTGTGCTTAAAATTTGATTCTTGCTTATTTCACAAGAGGCCCCTTTGGGAAGCCACTCCTTTCCAGTGTGCAGAAAACATGATGATGTTATTCAGACTGTCAATCCTCTTTCCCATGTTTAATCACAGATAACTGATTAACCAAATGAATTGCCACAAAATGAAAACAACAAAAATATTAGATGGAAAAGAAACAAGAAGTCAGACAAGCTGGCTTGTACACGTTAATAAATAGAAAGCTTTAAGGCGCATAACCTCCAGTTCTCAAAAGTAGACATCAATTTTCCCTCTCTGCTCCACAAACAACAGGGACAGCATGCAGCAGTTCGTTCTTGACAGAAGCCAAATATGAACTGCAGGACATTCATTGGGGTGTGTCAAAGTTCAAAAGCTATTATACAGTCTGTTGGATAGCCACTGTCCTATCTTTTGCCCTTGTTTCACCTCATGCTGACACTTCAAGTCTTTTTACCTTCTGAGCCTGATAAATAGACACTAGAAGTTACATTAACTCTTTCATCACTGCTTTGCAAAAAAAAAAAAAAAAAAAGGGGGGGGGGCAGAGAATGTGTGTTAATATATATTTTGTATATATATATATATATATAGTCAGACACTTAATAAAACTTGGGAAAGCTGGGGATGGAATGTCAGATGGGCAGCCCCACTCACAGATGGTTCAGGTGTGCATCTTCAATTGCTTATGGAACTACAGCCTGATCTGTGGTTTGTGAATGCATTTCAAGTCCTTTCCAGGAACCTGCTGGGCAAGCAGTTAAGGGGAAAGAAAAAAATTTCAATAAAAAAAATCTAGGCTGAAGTTAGACCAATATTCAAACGAATTACTGCTCCTACATGAGTGACCACCTGCTGGCTGAGGCATGCTAACTGCCAGCATGTGCATGTTTAGCCTGCTGCAGAGATGAGGCAAAGAGAGTGGCCCTTTACAAAGCAAGGGCAGATGCTGATGTGTTTGAGCCTGCCAGACTTCTTGTTTGTGTGCTACCTCAGCCTGCAAAAATTAATTGTAATTTAACAGTGGTTCAGTTGCACCTCTGACTATATTAGGAAAAGAAATACTGACTCTGTGTTGGAAAAGCTTTACCTTGCTGTCCAAGGTTTTTCTGTAAACATCCTTTTTAAGCTAGAAATTAAAGTATTCCAAAAGACCACAAGTACTTTTTCTGCTTACTGTTTTACAGTCAGAAAATTTTTCAGTTTCCCCATTATGAACATCCATAACATGTGATCAGGTTCAGATGATAAAAGGGAAGAGAGAATTCAAACATCTTTCTTCCTCAGCACATAACCCTTTCTGGTGCCACTGCTATTTATGAGGATAATGATACTAGGACTACTTGTTCTTGCACTCCTCTGTCTGAATGAGCTGGGTCACTGGCTCTCGCCTAGAGTTTCCCTGGCACATTCCCATCTCTCCTTCATAGAAATGAGTCACTTGTAGATCCATCAGCCACTAGTTAATGTGCGGGGGGCTACAAAAGGAATCTTTTGGGCTACTGGTTACTTGAGGCAAGAAGGCAAAGATGCTCTTTAGCTTCTTCAAGATAAATCCATACAAAATAGTAAATACATCTAGGCAAATTGCTTTGCCACAACTTCATTGCCTCTGATCTTTGTTTGATCAGTGTCTTATGCAGATAGGGCTTCACTTTGGACTTGTCTCTCTTCCACGCGTTCTGCACTCTTTTGGAGAGAATACTGCTGTTCAGTATGACTGCTAACAAGAGTTCCTCTTGAGAGACAGCTCATAACATTTTAATGCCAGACCCTTGTCGAGGCGGTTTTCAGTCAGTTCTTCCAGGACAAGGACCACCAGAACATAATTTATTTGGGACAATTCAAAATACCAACTACACAAAACATCTTCCTGAGAGTGATAAGCATTTGCCTTTCCAAAAGTGCTTCATTTGAAGAGACAGCCCCTGGAGCATAAGAATCTGTGAATTAATCTTCTTCCTCTTGATATCTTCCAAGAGTTTGTGGCACAGAGATGCAAAAGACTAACCAGAGCTTGAATTCCAAAGTGTAAGGTGTCTTACACACCCAGCAGAACTGACAGATGATTGTGATGAAGGTTGAGATATCTCTGGGTGTGGGAGGTCTGCAGAGCTCTTGGGTAGGACAGAGACCATCCAGCAGACCCCTGAATAGGATGCAAGAGTAGCTTGTTAGCTAGTAGTAGCCAGAATGTAAACACTAGACAAAGTAATTGTTTCTGTGTATCTTAGCTTAGACTTAATAGTCACTTTCCTCATGTTATTGGTTTCAGTGGTGCTTTTTTTAATCTTGAAGGTTACTTAAAGGGTGAAAGCCCTTAGAATGTCATGGAGCCAACAGTGCACAGCAAGCTACGCTACAGCAGAAGGACCTGAAGTCCTAACTTCTTAACTATGCTGTATCACACACAGCTTTACTTTTGGGCAAATGAAAACAGTCATCTGAAGCACCTCTGGCCAAGGAGGAAGGTGGAACCAGAGACCCTTCAGCCAGTGGGATTGTGCTTTGTGCAGCACCAGAGCCACAATGGCACAGTCCGCTTGACCGTGGGGCAGAGCTCTCTGAGGGCAGTCTTGGCTTGTGCCCATCTCTTTCACAGGCTCGGGCTCAGAGACGGGACTCAGGACTGCCACAGGGCCAGGGACGTTGGGGCACGAATCCATCCCTTCCCTCCCCGCCTCGGCGATGGAGCGGAGACCGCTGCTGCCCGGTCCGCAGGGCACGCGACTGTATACAGAGAGGGACGGAACGGTACGACGCGGATAAGGCGCTTCCATCCCGGCACGGCAGGGCGGGAGCGGCAGCGCGTTTGAATCGCTCGGCGGCCCTGGCTCCTCCCAGGGGGCCGACCCGGGCAGCTCGAGGGGGAGCTCGAAGTGAAGATCTTTTCGCTGTCCTCTCACCGCTCGTTAGGCTTCGTGGCAGGACTGTAGCCGAAGCTCTCCGGTTTCTGTGCGGCCGCGCAGCGAAGTCCGTTGTGCGCGGCCGCGGCTGTCCGGACTCTTGGCGAAGCTCCGCTCTCCCTCTTCGCCTCCCTCCCTCCCCTTCCTCCCCCCTCGGCTGAGTTCATTCACTGGGATTGGTTTCAAGTGACGCCATCGCTTTATTTTTACACCGATGACCTCATCCCAGCAGCCTGGAGTTTACTGACCAGCAAAACTCACTTATCTTTCCCTTCCTCATTCTCCTTCTCCCTGTTTGCTCTTCCCATTTATTAGTAATTGTTTGGTTCCTTTTGGGAACTGAAGACTTTGAAAAAATAAATAACCAAAAACGTCCAAACTTCCTCCCCCCACCGTCCCTTTTTAATTCTCTCAAGCCATCTAGGGAGGGAGGGAGAGAGGAAGAAGGGGAGGGGGGAGAGAAAAGCTCCCAGTATTTCCTTTTTCTCCCCTCCCATCTTCACACTTCCCCCTCCTAACAATTTACTTCTATTTATATATTTATTTTTAATGTCTGTTACTTTTTGCATGGAAGAAGGATGAATTTTGTATGGAAGAGGCGCTTCCCCAGCGTGTAGAAGGAGACGGAAAGTTGTTTCCTGGCGGCAGAGCGGTGAAAGGCCGGTACCAGCTCTCATCCCTGCCGCGGGCAGAGACCCGGGGCAGGCAGTCAGACAGACGGGAGCGGGGGGAGGTGCCACAGTAAGTGCCGGCAGAGGCCGCCGCCGGGACCCCGCCTGGGCCGGGGCTGGGGGCCGGGCTGGGCGGGGAGGAGGAGGAGGAGGAGGGAGGTGAGGGACGGCTCCCGCCGCCCGTCCTCCTCTGCCATGCCCTTCCTCGCCGCCCCCTCACCTCCGTAGGAGATTCTGCAGCCGGCAGGTCGCTGCCCCGCACCGGCAGCTCTGACCGCCTCCTCCCGGTAAGGAGAGGGGCTGAGAGGGAGCGGGGGGCGGCAGCTCTTCCCGGCCTGCGCAGCGCACCGCCCTGCTCACCTCCGAGAGGGCACGGCCACCTGCCTGTAGCGGGGGAGGCCAGCGGCCTCGGAGCGGAGAGGGCCGCGTAGGGGTGCGTGAGGGACCGCTGCCTTCCGTAGGGCTTTGCCGAGGGCGTCCGGGCGGCGCGTCGAAGAGCCTCGGTGCGCGCGGCCGCGTTTCGGAGCTCAGCAAGCAGTGCTGGCTCCGACGACGAGTTTCGCCGCTCAGAGAGGTCGAGGATGCTTTTACAACCCCGCGGGACTCCCAGAGAAATTGAAAGTTCTAAACTGAACTTGGGAAATATTTAAATTGAGTCCGTTGACAAAATGGAGGGCTGCTGTGGAATCAAAGAATGAGGCAAATTGTTAACCTGACAGTGCGGTCACATAAACCAGCAGCTCCGTGACCGGTGCTAGGACACAACCCGACGAATACCGTCCTCGGATCTTATTTTACTTCTTTTGTAGAAGTCCTAGGAGGGGAACATGAGCTCGGTGCACATGAGCGTGTGCAGAACAAGGTGTATCGGACGTGCCTGTGGCAAAGCCTGACTGGTGGTAGAGTTGTTCAGCGTCCAGATACGTTTTGTTAGATGTCAAGTAGAAAGGTGTTTTTGAGAAAGCAAAACCAAGGAAAATTGAGTTTACTGTTGTTACAGTTGGTTGAAATAGTACTCAATCTTTTGTTTTCCTTCAAGCAAAAGGTGAAGTCATAGTAAGCTGTATTGTCTGACCTGTGACTTTTTTTTGTTGTTCAAACATTCTGTGTATACCCAGCAGAATAAATAGATCTGTCTGCACTTTTTAAACTAAAAGTAGTTTGAAATATTTCTTCTAAGAATGTGCTTAGGGTGGGGGATGGGGGGGGGCAGGGGAGGAGGAGGGGTTCTTTCTGTAATTAAAAAAAAAAAAAAAAAAAATCCAAAGCACCAGAATAATTTTGTATTTGTTGCTTTAAGTTTTATGCTATTCCTGGCAGCATGTGGCTCGGTAGATGGAGAACTTACGAAATCACAACTGACCGAACAGGACTTGGTTTAGACTCTTGTGTTTTGAGGGAAGGTGGGAAAATAGTAAGTCTTAATTTCTTATTTGCGATGTTCATCTTGCTGCCCATTGGAAATTGAAGCATTGATCACAGTTGGTTATGTTGGTTGGCTGGGGGTTTCTATTTGAATGTGGAGGAAGTATGCAACAGGATGGTTGTGTATTTTTAGCTTTAGTTTTGAATCACTAAAGATATAAAGGATAGTGATATTCAAAAGTACATTGTGTAGTTACTGAGTATGCTGCTTAATATTGTTAGGAATGAATCTAATATGTTTGAGGGGTCATAAATTCTGGTCATTATACTTGTTTAATGCAGTAGTGCTTCAGTATATCTTAATACACAGTTTCCATGCTCCTTTTAAATGAATAAATAAGGAAAAGGAGCAGAGAAGGTGTACTAATTAGATGTGGAAGTCACAAAATGCTGTATGGTATAATGCATGTGTGAATGTCCACAAGGTCCTACTAAGCATTAAAAATCTCATCCTATGTTGTGTATAGATACATAAATACATCCCTGCTCCAGTTGGTTTTGTTTTGTTAGCTACCTATTACCTAAGCAGATAGGGTGAAACAGAATCAGTTTTAGTCACACCAGAACAACCTTTGTAGGAGAGAATGAGCTCAAGTTATTTTTGTTTCTGTAAAATGTATGCACTTCTTTTAGTGAAGTCAGCTAGCCTGGCAGAGATGTTTCTTTTAGCTAGACTAGCGTCAGTTGACCATAGGAAGGGTCATGGCTGTTGAGGAATGTGTTAATAAATAGATTTCTCCAGAAGCCTAGCCAGCACTCTCAAGATACTCTCAGGTATGAAATAGTCACCAGCTGTGGCTGGAGTCATGCGTACATCTCCATGTGCCCTGCTCCTTTTTGGCTATGTGGCCCTGTGCCTGCCTCTTCATGGCCAAAAGCTGCCAGTGTGGGGGAATGATACTGTAGAGAAATGCTGAAGACTGCGTAGTGGGAACTGATATGCTGCTCTGCTGTCTTCAAGAACTGTATGGGAGCTGCTCCAAAAGTGATGCCTCATTTTATTATATTGTCCCATGATGTTGGTGATGGATGTTGGTGGTATGGCAGCAGGGGCTGAACTTTCCCATCAGTATTCTGCTATGCTTTGTTGCAGTGCGACAAATGGCAGTGAAGGGGCTGTCTGACAAAATGGTGTCAGAGATGGAAATGCACATGAAGCCAAGGTGGGTCATTAAATTACACCATGTGGAAAAAATGGCACCCATTGACTTCATTGATGCTTGCTGACTGTTAATGGAAACCAAACAGTGGATGTCAGTGAGCCAGTGGGTGCTGCGTTTTAACAGTGGCACAAAGACAGTGGGTCATCTCTGCTAGTGTAGAGTTTTACAAGCACGGCGTGCAGGCTCTTGTTCATCACTTGTGAAAATGCATAGCTAGTGGTGGTGACTATGTGGAAAAATAGCTTTTTGTAGCTGAGATTTTGCTCTATCAAACAGTGTTATTGTGTTCTTTGTATTTGTTGTAGTTTCCGTAGAAATAAATAGAAGGCATTAGTTTCAGAGCAACCTACTATAATGGATCTGGTAGGCTTGATGGAGCCATTTGAGTGCAAACACAGGCTCTGTGCTATTTCTCTTGAGAAATGGTGGACTGGCAAATGAGTCACTGATTTTTGCTGCTTGCATTGATCTTCAGGAGGGCTCCATTCTCACGTGTTGTACAGCAAGAGCATTTTGCAGGGTGAGTGCCTTGCTTGGTCACATACAAGTTTTCAAAGTTCATCTCCTTTCTCTCTGTGCCAATTCAGGACTAACTGAAGTGTTTGCAAAACAACAAATTTTCCAAGAAATGCTGTAGGTACTCTCAAACTTTTTCCTCAAGGAAACCAAGTCATGATGACAGCTTTTATTTGTTAGTTTGCCTGTTGAATTTTCTAGGGCTATTTTTCTCCTTTCATGTAACAATGGCCAGGGAAGCATCATAGTCATTCTTGACATGCTGACCATCTTTCATAACCAGATTGTACAGAGTAGGTATTGTGAAAGGCCAAGGGGTGGAAGGAGGGGATTTGCCAGTCCATTTTTGTTCTTTTTTATTTTTATTTTTTAATATTTTCTTTTGTTTAACTTACTGGAATAAGTTTCTAGTTTTCTAATTATTTTCTCAGCTTAACAATAAATTTTGTGCAGTCTTGTATAATTTTGCCTGAGACTCTGTAACAGTATTCCCATGTTTTGTTTAAGAATTATTATCAAGGAGCTGGTTTTCCAAGTAACAGAGAAGTATCCCTGGTGCATCAAGTGATACATTCTCTCCCCATGATTCCTCACAGATTTCTTCCAGGCTTAGTGTAGTGATGTGGAGTTTCTGTAGAATATTTTAAGTACCAGTAACTGCAAATCAGTGTTCTAAATACCAATGTCAGTAACATTTTTGTGATTTACTTGGTGTCTCTCTTTGTAAACCAAGGGTAACACAGCACTCATAGGACAGTGGGTTGCCTGCGCACATGGTCTCTGCTTTCTGGACAAGTCAAAAGGCATAAGTGATAGGTGGCCTGGCAATGTGCATCAAGGCTGAGCTAAGGCCGGTGTTACTGGAGACCAGAAGCCCTTCATGTGAGGGAGAAGTGAGCAATGTAATTTCAGACTGCTTTCTAGAGGTTGAGTGCATTTTTTTTTTTCTTTTGTATCACTAGTAGAATAACATCACTGCCCTGCTGTGAAAGCTATGTGAGATAGAACTGTCTCTGGAGGCTGAGGAGGCAAGGCTATAAGTGGAGATGCCCAAACTCATACAGAGTTGCTGCTGGTCAAAGGATGCTAGCAGAACAGGAACACTCATGTTACTGCTACTCTCCTTGTCTTTATCACATTTTTAGATTGGTTCCCACTTGGTAGCTCCAAATAAGAAATTTCCGTTATAGTTGCTCTGTAGCTTTCTGTAACACCTGAAAGAAGCCAAAAATACACATTAATGGGAATGTTTGGCATCTTCTAGGTTTGTGCAGTTTTAATAGAACACTTCTTGGTTTATTTATGTACAGGGCCTGTTAGCAGCTATCAGTAGAGGTTATGTTGATCACATGTAAATTACAATTGCTCAGTGATCAAAGAAAACCTGCTTATAGTGTGTGTGTGGAGGGCAGGAGGGAACACAGGCATGAATTTGAGGCCTCACACTTCCTTTCTCTGCTCTATGTGGTCTGCTGCTGAACCAAGGCTGACCTACTCAGAGTTGGCTTTGAGAAGACTGGTGCCTTTCCATTTTGTGTCCCTATGAAATGCTTCTACAGACCAAAAAAAAAAAAAATAATAAAAAAAAAAATTGAATCAGGCAGGCTAGGGAAGAGAGGAGAGAGTGGTTCCTCACTGACAGGCTGCCCAGGTTCTTTCAGGGAAGTGAAAGAACCTGGACTGAGACAAACTTGGCCAAGATCATGCATTGTGGCTGCTCTGTTCTTGCACGGTGTGAGGTTGTAACATTGTGCTGCGTTGATGTACCAAAGGAACTGCTGAAACAAGGTCCTTTGCTGGGAGGAAGTTGGTTATCTCTGCTCCTTGTTTGTCACAATATGAGCCATGTGTAGGCAGCATGCAGCTTCTCCATGGTTTGTTCTTTTAACTGATTTTACCCTATGTAGTACAAGTTCTCGGAAATTGGGATCAGTTCTTGCACAGACCTCCTCGAATAAGTTTATACTCTCATTTTTTCTTAAGCTTCAGCTTGAAACTTCTGTAAGTTGTTCAGCAAACAAGATGCGCAAGTGGAGGTGTTCATTATTTCAGAATACACATAATCTTTCTTCTGTATGATTTGCCTATGTGCTGCTCAGAGTGGTAACTGCTTCCAGGGTGAAAATCTTTTAATTTTCTTCACTGAATGGCAGCAGTTCTGTTACACTTTTTCAGCAGAAAATCATGATAACAGATTTCCAATATTGAGACTAAAATAGCATCATTTTTCATTTTCATGAACTTCCCATGATTTTGCTTTACTATAATAATCTGTGGAATAAGCCTGTTGGACCAAATGACAGGCTTGTGGTTTGTGCAAATGCTCTTTTTTTAGAAATCCTTACCAGCTTGTCTTGATGTCTTTGTCTTACTAAAGCATGCGGGAGGTAAGAAGATGGGTTTGAATATGTAATGTAGCAACATTGGAATGAGAAATTTACAGAGAGCATAAAATGAGGTGGGCAACAGAGACTAATTGTATGAAATTCCTTTTATTTACATATTCTTGAATTTGGATAACTAGTATGTATTCAGCCTGCCGGATTAGAAGGCTTTGGCTCTGTAGATATAACAGAGATATCTCTCAAAATAGGAGAGCTAATCTCTCTCCCCAACAGTATTACAGATAAAACTGATTCATTACTGCATTTTGCTCGTATCGGGCTCCTAGTAAAGCATGTTTGAAGGCTGAATAATTCGGGATGTTAGAGGATAAACACTACACTTTTAATAGCCCAGGTGGTGTTTTTGCTTCTTGATTGCTTGTATGAGTAAGAATCATTCACTCTAGTCTTTAAAGATACAAATACCATGTCAGGACTTGGGTTTCTACTTGCGAGAGGTTCTTACAAGTGAATTACTTTCTTGATAGTGTGTATTTCGCTAGGCCTTATGTAGTCCTTTTAATATGGTAGTTATCCATCTTCTAAACACTCACTTCCAAATACATTCAAAGATCTGATAGGTTCTCACAGCTTGCCATCCCCCTTAATTTCAAACACTGAGAACATATTTGTTATTGAAATGGGTATAAGGTTGTTTTTCAGTCACTGTATTAATGCTATCTGGAGTAAGTATAGCACCTATCATCCTTACAGTTCCTACAGGTATTTGGTTATAGGTGAGAATGTGCCTTTAAGTTTTGGGATTTCATGCCGTCTTTCTTCAAAAATGTTGCTTGCGCATAGTGTTTTCTCTTGCTTTCTAGAATCTAAACTCAGAAGATCAGGAGGGAAGAGCTCTGGAATGGGAAGAAGCACTCTGATAAGTCTCTCTTGTAACCCCACTGTTCTTAGAAGTGCCTTTCTGAAATAAGAGCAAGCCGAATATGAACTTCATCTTGGTCTTAACAAGGATTTATAAAGCTGTGCTAGTTTTTGAGTAATGAATTAAGATCTTCTAGGAAAAAAGTACGTTGTTCACCCCAGTGCATTGGACTATTACTATTCAAACAAGTCTGTTAAAATGAATCTTGATTAGAGGACAAATGGTGTCACCACTTTCAGTAGGCTTCCTCTCCCAGACCCCTGGATACAAGAAGGATGGCTCCAAATCAAGGGCAGGCTGTGAAAGTGTCTCTTTCCATAGTCTATTCAGAGCTCTTTACTGATGTTGAGTCTCTTCTCACAGTAGCAGAACCAAGTACATTCTTCCTTTTGTACCAAACTAATCCTGAACCATTTTCAGTTCCTTAGGACCTTGCAAGTTCCATGTGGTGAGTTCTCTGAGGTCTTACTGGAGAGATATAATCAACAATAATTAGTCTCCAGGTTCATGACCTCATGTTTCAGAGAGACACATCAGCTGAAGGTAATCTTGGTGAGGGCTGATGAGTTCTGTGTTCTTCTAGGTGAGCGTGGGCATCCCTTGCCACTTTTTCTTACCGTTGTTTTTTTTTCTTTTTCTTTTTCTTCCCTTGAATGTAACTTTTCATCATTTTTTTTAGTTTCTTCTTGTCAGTGGAGTGAGCTCCCCTGCTCAACCCTTCTCAACACTTCTGTGGCATCACTGCTGAAGATCCCGCCTCTTTTCATGGATGACACATTGAGAGCACGCTGTCAGCCTACCAGTTCTGTTTTGCTTGTTAGGTGATCTGTGCTTGGATGCTGCCTAGTTGATGCATCCTGTTTCCTCACTATAGTTTACTTGGTGTGTTTGCTGTGATTTCCAGGTGGACATACTTGAAGATGTCTCAAAAAAATCTCTTCATTCACCCCAGACATGATTATATGAGTAGTTTGTAGTTTGTTGTTGTTGTTTTTGCCTGTTTCATAGAATATTGCTGAAAGAAAGTTAACTTCTTCAAGCATAAAATGGATGAGAAAGAATAGTAATATAGCAAGCAAGTTTCTGAGATACCAATCAGGACAGCTAAAAAAAAAAAAAAAAAAAAGAAAGTGTCAATTAACCTGCATTGTTGCAAGCTAAGATACTCTTCACTTGACAAGAACACATCTTTCTGCCCCTCGGTTATATAGGAGTGGAATCTTTGTTCCTGGCTGAGACTGGTGTGACTTGCCAGCTCACCTGCAGGTGTGACCTGTGCTGGAACGAGGAAGCGTGCAGTGTAATTCCCTGCTCTGCCTAATGTATGGTTAAATTGATAGAAAAACACTGAGGAGGCTTAGACATTCTATTCCTCTGACAGCCTTCTACAAATGCAAGCTATTAATGACCATTGCCTTTAATGGACAAAAACAGTACTGGCAATTCCTTTGTGCTCTTTATTTAATGGCGTAACAAGCAAGCACATTAGCTATTTTTATTCATACAGCCAGACATAGGCCAGTATGGCAGAGCAGCTATGAAATGTCTGCATAGCTAAGTGGGAACACATCTGCTGTTGAGAACTAAATCTTTTTCTTTTAGTTACAGTATTTTGAGAGAGTTCCACTAGTGATCGTCTGATCTCTCTATTTGACTGTGGTGTAGATTTTCAAGATTTTGCATTAAAATAGGCAGAACATTCTTTTCAGTCCCCGACTTTGTCAACTGTTTCAGTCAACAATGAAGATGTAATGCAATCAGAGATGTGGGTGGTGAAGGGAGAGCCTGTGCAGGTTAAAGGTTCGGTTCTTGTCCTTTCAGGAAGCTTCTTGACTATCTGTTCTGACGTGCTGCTTAGTGACAGGCGCACAGAAGGAGCCGAGTACAGCGACAGTGTTAGCAAATGCTAGTTGAGAGAGATGCAGTGTTTGTTTGGGGGGTTTTTTAAATGCTGCTGAGTTCTGAAATTATATTTTCATCTTTTCTTTTTTTTTTCCCCTCTGTTTCCTTTATCTATCTACTTTAGCAGAAAAATGTCTTCCATAGCTTGCCAGTTAGTGTGAAAAAATTAAGGTTCCTGATAATTTAAGTCTGAATATTTCAAAGCCGAGAGTAGGTTATGGATTGACTTGGGGGGTAGAGGAAGGTGAAGCTAAGCACTTCTTATTGTTTTGAGGTGTGTGCAAGGTGAACAAATAGTTATCCTCTGTACTGACATGTGATCATACAAAACAAAAAACTTCATGCCTGTGGCGGATGTTAGAGGTGCTAAGGAAAGAAAAAAACCCAGCAACATTAAATAAATAGATACTACTCTTTCCACAGTTAGAAATTTGTCTTATGCTGGAGTAGATACCTTGTTGTCACATATATCTTTACTTAATCAAATTATAAGGCATGCTTACAAAAATCTTGTTTATATCCACCAAGTTAAGATGTTTTTACTGAGTGCTTAATGTTTGTTCCCAGTGATAGTATTGTTTCTTGGTGCAGCCAAACATTTTTCCTAGTTATTTTCTTAGTTATCACTTATCTACCTGTTTTTTTCTTTTCTGTCTGTATTGTCAAAGTGTGCATGTGTAACTTCTTCCTTGGTAGGTCTCTCTCTTTTTCAGATGTCAGTTGTTGCACCAAAAAGCTCAGCTGGAGATGTGTACCTACTGGTATAAAACAGCGTTACTGTTTTGAAGGGGTGGATTGGGACACTTGTTGCAGAGATCATCTGCTTTGTAACGTTAAGGTAATGTAATTAAACACCACCATATAACCACCTCTCTCAGCTTCACCAGAAGCAGTAAAATAGGCTGATTTATTTTTAAACTTAATTCAAAGTGGAGTAACATCTGATGTATGCAGACAGAGCTGGGACCCTTCTGCTTTTACTGAAAATGCTGTTGAATTGCATCAGAGAAAAAATACTCAGGCTTATCACTTTCTGAAGCTGAAGTCTGAAGCAGTATGTTGAGTTGCAGTATCTCTGTGGTATCAGCATTTCTGTCATTGGAACTACTAGAGAAGGGAAACATGCATATGGAAAGGGGAATAATAGAAAAGAAGATATTGATCATATATTGAAAAAATGCACCACAGGGGCTAATAAAGGAAAAAAATGAAGAAAATGGAGGCAACAGAGATGAAAATCATTAAAAAAAAACCAACAAAACATCTGCATTGTATATGATGATGAGACTTTAAACTTACAGGAAAAGCACTTCTAATATGATAGGATAAGATCATTCCTTATCCTAATATTATAGGATAAGATCACTCCACTTTGGCTAGTAGTACTGAACTTGTTCTAGCACATAGTGGAAGAATTATTTTCTTTGTGTATGAGAAAGAACCCTTTGATAGAAGATGAATGACAAGGTTTAGGAAGTCTAGGGAAAAGTGTATGTTCCAGCGAGATCATGATAGTAAATACTATTTGTGTGTCTAGAGAGAAGTCTTCTAAAGATTTAAATGGTGTTGAGTTGTGTGGTTTGCTTTCCAGAGTCTGTATTTTAAATTTATAAGTCATGTAACTGAACATACATATTCAAAACTGTGAATGCTGGTTTGGAATATAAATAAGTGGTAGCTGCTGGGGTGTAATATTGCATGGGTTTGTGTATTGTTGCTTTATCACTAGTCATTTGTAAATATTTAAGAATGAGTTGATTTCAAAAGGTTGTATCATAGGTCACATTTTCTTGTTGGGAATTTGTAAGTTTCAGAGATGTAGTTCTCGAATAGAAAGCTCTTGAAAAGAAAGTCTTTCTTTGTGACTGGGAGGGTGGGAAGGAGTGGGGGAAATTCTGTCTACGCATTTCTGTTGTGAAACGACTTTTCTTCGTGCTGCTGGCGAATTAATGTTGGATTTTGTTTTTAATTAGATGTGTATATAGGCAGTAATTTTTGATGGAAAACAACCTTTTATTAGAACAAAAAAAAAAAGTTGGAAAACTTTGTATGCTTCTAAAATATGTCCAGTTCAAGAAGCTGATGTTCTCTAACTACGCTCTAGGTACAAATGTGCAAGCTTCCTCAGGTTTCTTAGTGTCTTCTAGCACTTTTGGGTTATTTGCTCCCATTGGTGTGAAAACTGTGCAATTACAAGCAGTAGGTGTCCCAGGGTGCTTTCATCTGAGTGCACAAAGTGGAGAAACAGTGGAAAGGTGGTTGTTGTCAAAGTATCTTTATGCAGCTGTGCAGGTGGAAAAGGTTACTGAGCTGAGCTGCTTGTCATAATCCCTCTGCCACTAGTTGCAGCCCTGAGTCTGTTGCTAGCGTAATTCTTGTGGCTGTTCGTACTTCTCTTGAGGCCAGGTCAGAGGATAAACTTGCAAGAAGACTGTTTTGCTTTACAAGCTAAACTGTTCAGGTTTTGCTTGAAGCAACCTACAAATCTGCTGTGCAGTCTTTGCCTCTAGATGGTCCTTCATGCTTATGGAAGACTTAAAATTTTGAATGCAATGAGAAGTTTTAGAGGAAAGTGTCTGCATAAACATGCACACATACACACACACACACACACACACACACACATATATATATACACATACACACCCTGTTCAGAACAGCTCATGTTCTATAAAGCTTTCAGTGATTCTTGATATTTTATACAGTGAGAACAGCAGTGAATAAGCTACTGAAGAGAAGCACTCCTACAGGCATGCTTTCCTGAGCTATGTCATTGTATAACAAATCTAGGAGATCCAGATGCACGGTTTTCATGGAATGCTGACCATGTAGCTTTACTGGTTGTAGCTATCTGAAATTGGCAGATAGATTTTGCACATTACAGAGCTTTTAGTGCATCTAATTGAGTAGGCTTTTCATTTCTGATCATTAACTGCTCTTCAGAAGGAAATTGGCATGAAAGCCTAATCCCTTTCTACTCAAAACTTGAAAGCATTTTATTTGATACCATACTTATTTGCTATAATGAAAGAAAAAAATTAAAAGCAAAAACAAAAAAATGGCTAGTAATGCTTATTTCTACTTGTCTTATTTCTTTTCCTTTTTTCCCTCATTTTAGTAATTTAAACAGTACCAGAGTTGTCACATGGAGCTCTGATTTTCCCCACTTGTTGTTTTCTTATGTCATCTCTGCCACCTGCTTGAGAAGAGGTATTGATTACACTTAGAACTCATTTTAGTGTTTCCATTCCTGTTAAGGTGGTGTTTCTGACTTTTTAATGATAACACTGTATTTTTTTTTAATATACTTTTCTCAACTTGTGTGTTTCGTTATTGGGGTTTTTTGTTGTTGTTGTTTGTTTTTTGTTTTTTTTTGTTTGTTTTTGTTTTGAGTGCTTTTTACATTTACTTTGAGTATAGTGTAACAGAATCATCTTTATGAAGTTGTGTCAAAACTGACAAGATTCTGCGGGCCAGAGCTCCTCTTGATGTATGGCTGCTTGCATTGCTATATTGCAAGGGTAACATGCTGTCTCTAATCTTGTTTGTGGTAATGTTTTGTCAGCCAAGGACTTTTCTTCATCCAGGGAAGAGACTTTAAAAAAAAAAAAAAAAAAAAAAAATTTCAGACCATGCAGACTGAGTTTTATTAACATACAGCAAAGTTAGCTGGGTTTGTACAAACAACGTAACTGTAGTGGCCTTCTGCTGTCACATCCATGCAACCAAGTGCAAAGCTCTAGAATTAATATAAAAAATGCTTAATTTCCAATAACTTCATCCAGTATCATTTTTATCAACATAGACTTTTTCACAGAATCACAGAATGGCCAGGGTTGGAAGGGACCTCAAGGATCATGAATCTCCAACCCCCTGCCACATGCAGGGCCACCAACCTCTATATTCAGTACTAGACCAGGCTGCCCAGGGCCCCATCCAATCTGGCCTTGAACACCTCCAGGGACGGGGCATCCACAACCTCTCTGGACAGCCTGTTCCAGCACCTCACCACTCTCTCTGTAAAGAACTTCCCCTTGACATCCAACCAAAATTTACCCTCCCTCAACTTAAAACCATTTCCCCTTGACCTGTGGTTATCAACCCTTTCAAAGAGTTGATTCCCCTCCTGTTTGTAGGCTCCCTTTAGGCACTGAAAGGCTGCAATGAGGTCACCCCGCAGCCTTCTTTTCTCCAACTCCCAAGCCAGCTTCCCCAGCCTTTCTTTGTAGGGGAGGTGCTCCCCTGATCATCTTTGTGGCTCTCCTTTGGACCCTGTCCAACAGCTCTGTTTTTTCCCCTTCTTTACTATTGCTCTTAATTTCTTCCATCTTTTCAGTGGTGAGAAATGGGTACGTGTATCTAAATGTTATATTATGTTTTTCCTATATTTCCAAGTATTTGGAACATTTTGCTATAGACAACTACAAAATAGACTTTCTAGTAAGTCTACATAGGGTTCCTTTTAAGCAGTTGAGTTGGTGTGCTCCAAGATGTATGGGTAAATTTATTGGTGGCTTCAGGTGAGATGGAGAAAAGTGATTCTGTGTCTTCCTCCATTTCTTACACTGTGCTCATTTATGCCTATCTTGAAGTTATCCATGTATTCTCTGTGGCTACTTTATAATCAATTGTCCTAATACTGAAAATCAGTAACTTTATTATGATGATTAATTTAATATTCATTAAAGGAGAAATTAAATATGTTTCTACAAACATTGCATACCTATTCTGATACAGTTCACTTGAATAAGAATGATAGATTTCTGTTATCTGCTCGGCCATTACATTCTTTAATTTCCTCATGAATCTTAGAGACACGGTGACTTACTGTTAATTAATCATTTTTATCTTCTCTTCATTAGACATGTCAGCCCTGGCAGTAGATAATCTTAGTTTATCTCAAACTTATCGTTTTCCAGCATCCGGTGTGGGAAGGACTCTTGCAAAGAAATCTATTTTTGCCTTTTCAGCTATTATTATCATCTAATCTTAGTACTGAATTTAATTGCACCCTTACATTTTGTGCGCCAGCTCTTAAGTTTTTAATTATTATTTTAATACATTTTCCAATCTGATACTCTTTGTTTTCCTAAGGATTTTTTTTTTTTTTTTTTTTTTTTTTTTTTAAATCTATTGGCACTTTCTCTATTTTCTGTTTCTTTACAATTTACTTTTTTGTCTGGGATATGCTTATTTGGCCTGTGTAACGTCATGAAAATGTTACCATTTAGGCATAACGGCTCTTTTCTTCCCTGGTTTCCTGTGTCCTTGCCTTGTGAATTGGTAGATATAACTTCTGTAACTTCAGACTCAGCTGGGAGCTAAGCATGCAGCTTCTAATTTCCTCTTTTCTTGAATTGAGGATCTTGTGTACTGACAGTGTTTTAATCCCCATTTCTGAAACTTAACAACATGGTACTTGTTTTGACAGGATTTCTTCCACGAGTGTGGTGAACTCATCTACATTATGGCCACTGTTGTGTTTAGCGATGAACTAACAAATGATAAGCTGGCTTTCTGATTTGGAACTAAGATTGCTGTAGGATGAGTAGAGGGAAAGCTTGGTTTCTTATTTCCAGATGTAGAAAACACGAGGAATCCAAAATGTCCCTTGTCATATCTTGTCATGTTTCAAAGAGTAAATTAAAATGTAGAATCCTTTGGTCAAATCAGATTCCTCTTGCAATTGGTGTGGTATTTCCCTTACTTCCATCTCTAAGCAGCAGTAACTGCACTCTTCCCCCTTTTCCACATTAACTCTGTGATTCCTGTTTGGTTTCTGAGATTTTTCTGGATTAAAAATTCTTAGTGATTTCTTCCTTCTTTCTTTTGTTCTTCTCCTTTCAACAGCCACATACGGACTTCTTAAGGCTTGTTAGATTTTATTTTCCATTAGGAAAAGATTCCTTGCTCTCATTCTCTCATGGCCACTTACGTTTCCTCATATACAGAATGTTTCAGCTGACCTCAAACATTTTGTAATGTCAGTGCCGTTTTGCCAGCTGGAGGAGTCAGGTAGTAATAGTGCCCTCTCTACTTCTGTGTCAGCTGTCTTCCTTTCATATGGGGAGTGTAAGTCTCTTAAATTCCTTCCTGATAGGTTTCCATTTTGAAAATATACTGTCTGGAATGAGGTGTTATGTCTGCCAGCATAAAATTGGTTTGAAACACTAAGCACGCAGAACTTGTTATCAAAATACTTATTTCTTCTTCCTTTTTTTTCTTTCTTTTTTTGCTAAGGTTGCTGTTATGCAATGAAGTGATTGAGGAGTGTTACTCCGTAAGTAGAGAAAAGACATTAAAGACTGCATCTTTCCCCTACAAAAATCAGTGCTGTCCTGAGACTCTCCTGAGTTACTCAAAACAAGTTGTAATGAAAATATACTGAAATCCTAGGCTTTAGCCTGGTTGTATTGAATACTTGGTAGAACTCCAAAGTGGTAAATAACTCAGTTTTTTTTTATGGAGTACTAATCTTGTTTGCTTTGGCATCTAAAATTGAAGTCGCAGCTTATTTTTCCTAAATATACACTTTCCTTTAGAGTATCCCTTCTATGCAGTAATGGAGATATATATAACAGAGTCCAGGAGGCCAGTCACAGAGCAAAGATTCTGCTGTGTTTGGTGGTCCCAGAGGCAGGAAGGAGCAATATTAACTTCTGGTTGATGTAACAAGCACCAATCAGTCATACCACTGATGCCACAGTCTGGATGGACATTGTGGCAAAGTAGTAGACTTGAAGCAACACTTTGAACGACTGTGAGTTCAGTGAGCCCTCATGTAGCCTTGTACAGCCCAAAAAGGAAATAAAGAGGTGTTCATCTGGGCAAAGGGAGTGGTTTGGAGAATTACATCTGCTGTGGTGGTCTGAGTAGGTATGAGCAGCATAGTCAAGGCAAAAGGAAACTCCGCTGTGCTATGAGCAATGAGATCACATGTCTAGGTGAGTGGTTTTCATCCATTTATGTTGTGTAAATTCTCCTAATACTGATCAGAAAAAAATGAGCAGGAGGCAATTCTAGCTTTGATACCAAAGTGCAAGGAACTGCGAAGTCTAAGGAGTCACGAAGTACGTTGATGGGAAAGGGGAATGCAAAAAGGGGAGCTTCCCAACTGCAGCAGATTTTTAAATTCCTTTAAGAGTGTACTTGAAATAATTTAAACATGTGGTGGCTTCATTTGTAGGTGGAGCTGTAAGGTAGTGACACGTTGTTCTAGACTGGTTATCTTGTTTCCTTTCTGGTGCCTTTTTTATTACAGTGTGCAGTGACTGAAGTCCACAAGAAAGTGCAGTGACGCTGTAAGTTGTCTGTCTCTTCGTTCACTTCTGTTAACAGCAAGAATTTATTTTTGTTAATTGCTGCCAACAAGTAGCATGCACAAAGTAACATCTTCAAAGTAAGTCTTAAACAAACAAACAAAACCACCTTTCTTGTGTAACTTCTGGTGTTAATTCCTGTCTTTCTTCTTTTTCCTTTGAGACTGTTGCAACTAGTGTCCATTTCCTTAATGTGTGACTAGGTTTGCCATGGAGGTTTTAACAGATCTAAATTTTGAGATAGTAATTTAACATGAAATGAGGTGTCAAAGTGATGGACTTTTAAGTGGTGATTCCTGACATTCCCCAAAACATAGTCCGTGTAAACTTATTTCTCCTTCAGAAGAGCAAATTCCTTTCACTACTGTTATCAGTGTGTTCCTTATGAACTTTTCGTAATAGTGCATACATGTTAAGCAGCAACTTGCTTTCAGAACTATAAAGGTGTTTTTTTTTTTTTTTTTTGTCAATTCTGATTTGATTTTTAGATCTGATATTATCTTTAAAAGGCTCATCAGTTGATGGTATGTAATGATGGGTTTTAACTGGGATGTTTGTATAAGATACCGTAAATTCATTTATGTCTTAATGTCACCATCAACCACAAAGGATTTAGCTACATATATAGTTTTATAGAGGATTAAGTAACTCACCTTTGGATTCATAAATAAATAAAACCAAAATTGTGATGGCAATACAAATAAGGTAGCAAAATTACCAGACCTCCCAGGAGGCTTAACTTCTTTATGGCTTAGCTGAAACTTATGAAGCACAAAAGATGTTGCTCTTTTCCATCATAATTGTTCAACTTTGGGGTATTCTTCCTTACAATGAGACAGTTGGAAGTCTGTTTATGTAAATGTGATGGAGGTTTTAGCCCTAGGGTGTTTGCATGCATGTTGCTCTCTTTGTAAAGTTTTCAATGCTTCTGCCATGGTGGTGCTTCAGGCAATCCCTACTTGAGGCACCAGCAGTCTGCAGCTGTATTTTGCAAGTTTGTCTGTCTGAAACTATAATGATTTAATATGATAATCTCACTGCTGGGCTCAGACATGGAACTTGCTTTTATGGGGAGCTTTTTCATGGATAAATCTGAGTGCATTTAAATGTCTGAAAAGAGGAAGGAGTGGGAGGGAATATGATGGGAATTGCCAGTAGCTTTGCTTGATAGAAAGCAGTCTGTGGCAGGCCCAAGAGTATTTGATTGTACCTTAAAGACATTAGTAGAAGGTACCCATAGTGAGATTTTTAGCTAGCTTGTTGATCTTATTCTCCACTTCTTAAAATAATAATAGTAATAATATTAATTTCTAATTTATCTTACCTCCAAAATAGAAATGTGCTAAAAGAGTCTTACCTGGACTATTGGCAGTGTCTTGTCCAGAGGCACTGCTTGAAGTGTCATGGGTATTACCTGCAACAGAAGGTACAAAATGCAGGGAATAAGAGGATGATTTGCTTGCCTCTCTATCTTTGAGTGGAGATGACACAAGTGATTTTTCTTCAGATCTTCTTCTGGGAACTCACAAGCTTTGTCTGTTCACTTCTTCTGGAATAATGCCTCAAATCACCTTTAACTAGCTCATGCAGGAGAGGATTATGCTTTCCTGTGATCACAAGCTCAAGTAGTGGTAGTAGTGGTGTTGTCCACATGTAGGCAGAAAGAGAAGCAGCAGTTCCAGAGTAGATCTCTACCTCTTAATCTGCTGTCTGCAGTGGGACAGTTTGCCCAGGGAGTCCTTTTTGCATGGGAGTGAAGTCCAGGAGGAGTCATGTTGTCTCCTTCTCTTTTCCTAGTTCCAGTCTACTTGAAGCAGGGAAACCAGAGCTCTAACGCTCTTAGAAATAAGAATACTTTCATTAATTGTAATTATCTGTGGAGTATAGTTTGACAGCATTAACGAAGCATGGAGAACACTTCCTACTGTAAGGTTTAATATATATATTTTTAAAGACAAAGTTCTTTGTATTTGTCATTGTCTATCAGCTGTAAACTCCTGAAGTACAAATAATGATGAACTGGCATGCAGTATGGCACTGGTAAACAAATATTTGCACCAAGGATACATAGCCAAGCTCTTACCTTTTTGCATAAGATTTTCTTAAGTGGGAGTGCAAAGCAGATGGGATCTTGATTAAATAATTACCTCTGTTTGAGTGAGTGCTGACCCTAAGAGTATGGCTACGTAACCTATGACATGCAGTGTAGGAACAAGGAAGCACATGAGGATTGCATGAACAGTCTTCATGCTAAAGCTTTCTCTAGAGCATTTTTTCCAGAGCATTCTACTCTACGGACTCCTGCTAGACAGAGTCCTTAACCTGAGATTTTATCTTAAGTATGCAAATAACTACTGAAGCATGGCATGAGGGTCAGAGTGCTCTTTGAGCTGTGCCATGGGGTTTTGCATCATGAGAAGCAGGCAGCAGGCTCAGACTATTTGTAATAGCAGGGCAGTGATTCTCTGTGTGGATGAGTCTCCTTTTCACAAAATTACGGAATTACAGAAACGTTGGGGTTGGAAAGGACCTCTGGAGATCATCTTGTCCATCAGTACCCACCTTTTTGACTTGCCTGGGCTGCACTAAGTGAAGAGAAATAGCCTTGTGCTGCATATAAAATATACACTACAGTTAATTTATAAAAGTAACAAAACCTCTTTTAAAAAATATTTTTATTACAACGTTTAAAAAAAAGAGAGAAAAAACATAAAACTAGTGGCATATTTGACCTTGTTTTTGTGAAAATAATGCATCAATGTGTGGTTCAGTGGAAGTGGTGAGTTCTTGTGGTGGTCAACAGATTTTTGAAATTTTCCCGTTACTATGCTTCATGATTGAAAATAGTTGTTCACAAGTGTATGTATTACCAAAAAATGAATACTTGACTTGTGGCTGTGAAGCGAGGGATATTTTTCTCTGGTAAGACAAGTCTTATAAAAGCCTAGTAAAGAGAAGTGATCATGTTTATCTTTGAGTTGAATATCTGATTGCAACTCGACGCATTCAGTTTGAAAATGTGCGGGTAATGTATCTGTCAACTGAAAATAGAGTTGCAAATATATTTTTTAAAAAAAAAAAAGTTTTTTTTTTTTTTCCAGCAGTCTTGAAATCTATTCCGAAATTCCTTTATCAAAATTGCCGTAATGTTTCATTTGAAATGTTGTTATGATTTCAAACATAGCAGAGATAAGTTGCTTTCTCACCTTGAGGATGTGTGTTTAACTCATTCAAATGAGCGGTCAAATCATAAAATATTTTTAGCATTTTGTGCCAACTTAGCCACCTTCCTTCAGAAAAGTAAAAGATGTACCCATAGTCAGCATTCATACTTTTAAGGAACTCCTGGAACTGGTGATGATTCAATCCCTCGGACTTTCATGAAATTCATAGCTTTTCTTATGATTTGCATGGCATTATCTGTTTTTAAAGCTTTTGTGCACAAATTTTCCTGATGTATGATGCACTGAATGTGAGTTGCTGTGGCAATTACATAGTCTTCAATTAACTTTCTAAGTCCCTCTTTTTTAACAACACTGGGGAGCGATTAGTAGTTATGCCAGATCTGTTGACAAAGGTTAAAGAAACTGCTTTGAGGTAGTTTTTACTGCTTCACACAAATAGAAAGATCTTTTAATGGCACTAAATAAGCCATTTCTTCAGTGGCATTATTCTTACTATCAATATCTCTAATAGAAATGGCAAGCTGAGCCATATGTGTAGCATCAGTACTTCCATGTGTTACGCAAGAATAAAATTTGAAATTAGCAGCTTTACTCTCAAAATTTCCTTTTATAGGATTTTCCTGTTGTTTTTTTGTTTTGTTTGTTTGTTTGTTTTAATTTGCCTGGTTATAATTTGATGACACAAACTGATTTCAGAAAAATATTCTTTCCCCAGACAAATTATAGCTGACATGCATTTAATACATTGCTTAATAAACTCACCATCAGCAAATGGTTCCGATATTTTGCATTCAGTTTTGGTTACCAAATAAATGGCTTTTTATAATAGAGTCCAGATTTCAGTTCCACAGCGTGTGTGGCGGGCCTGAGAGGCAGAGTTAGCACTGTGCTCTGCCTTTGTCGTGGTTTCAGCTCAGACTGTGCCAATTGCACACCAGTGTTTCCTTGTTGCTGAGTGATGTGTGCCTGGGGCTGGACTGGGCTACTTGGGAGATCAGAGTCACTGCCATGATGGTGTGGGGCAGGGGTGGCTGCAAGACAGGCTTGGCTGGATCACGTGTTGCTAGTCTAGTCCAGCCCCCTGCTAAAGCAGGTTCCCCACAGTAAGTTGCACAAGAAAGGGTCCAGAAGGGTTTTGAAGATCTCTAGAGAAGGAGAGTTCATGACCAGTCTAGGTAGCTTGTTCCAGTGCTCTGTCACCTTTGAAGTTTTTTTTTTCTCATGTTCATATGGAACTTCCTGTGTTTCAGTTTATGCCCCTTATTCCTGTGGCTGGAGACATCGCTGAAGAGAGACTGGTCCTCCACTCTGCACCCACCCTTTAGGTAACTATAGGCATTGGTAAGATCTCTCCTCAGTCTTCTGCAGGCTGAATAGACACACATCTCTCACTGTTTCCTCACAAAGGAGATACTTCAGGCCCCTAATCAACTTCATTGCACTCTACTGGATTTTATCCAGTAGTATTTTGTCTTTCTTGAACTGGGGAGCACCAGAAATGGACAAAGTATACTCCAGATGTGGCCTCACCAGGTCGAGTAGAGGGGGGAGAATCAACTCCTTTGACTTTCTGTCTATGCTCTTTTTTTATTGTGCCCCAGAGTACTATCGGCCTTCTGGACCACAAGGGCACACTGTTGGCTTATAGTCAACCTACTGTCCGCCAGAAACCCTGGTCCTTCTCCACAGAGCTCCTTTCCAGCAGATTAGCCCCTAACCTGTACAGATGTTTGCAGTTATTGCTCCCCAGGTAGGTAGGAGCCTTGTTGAACCTCTTCAGGTTCCTCTCTACCCAACTCTGTCCAGATCTCATGAATTGCAACACAGCCTTTTGGTGTGTTAGCCACTCCTCCCAGTTTCCTGTCATAGTAAACGTTCTCAGGATGCACTCTATCCCTTCATTCAGGTCACTGATGAAGATCTTAAACAAGACTGGACCAAGTGTCAACCTCTGAGTAACACCACTAGCCTCTGGCCTCCAACTAGATTTTGCACTATTGATTACAACCCTCTGAGGCTCTTCATGTCATCCAGTTCCGCCTCTCAGTCCACTCATATATCCCTACTTCCTAAAGCTTACCTACAAGGGCATTATGGGAGACAGCGTCAAAGGCCTTGCTGAAGTCACAGTAGAAAACATCCACTGCTCCCTACTCATTCACCCAGCCATTCCTGACATTATATGAAGATATCAGATTGGTAAAACATTACTTCCCTTTGGTAAATCCATGTTGACTACTCCTGATAACCTTCTTTTCTTCCAGTTTCTTGCAAATGACATCCAGAGTAAGTTGTTCTATCACCTTCTCTGGGACTGAAGTGAGGATGATTGGCCTGTAGTTTCCCAGATCCTTTTCCTTGCCATGTTGAGGATTTGAGTAACATTGGGTTTCCTCCAGTCGGAAGGCACCTTTCCCGTTCTCTATGATATTTCAAAGATGATAAAGAGTGTTTCAGCGATCATTTCTGCCAGCTTCCCTCAGCACCTGTCAGGGCCCATGGATTTGTGTGTTCTGAGTTTGCTTAGATGATCTCTGACCAGATCCACCTCAACCAAGGGGAATTCTTCCTTTTTCCAGACTCACTCTTACCTCCAGGGTTTGGGATTCTTGAGGGACAGTCTTAGCAGTAAGCAAAAAGGCATTCATTATCTCTGCATTCTCAGTCCTCCATTATCAGGGTATGCAATTAATTCAGAGGGCTCACATTTTCCCTAGTCTTCCTTTTGCTGTTGATATACTTTAAGAAGCCTTTCTCATTGTCCTTGATCTCCCTTGCAAAGTCCAAGGGGTGTTAGCCCTCCTCATTTTATCCCCTGCATGCCTTGATAATGTTTTTATAGTTCTCTCAAATAAATACTTGGCATATTTAAAGCTAAATCTTTATCAAAACCCAAGGACAGTTGTGATTTTTCTGGATTAACATCTGGTCATCTTTTCATTCATCTTTTGGGGGCACTAGTGTCCATCTCTTGTCCATCTCTTCTTCTTCAGTGTACTTTTCACTCAACTGTTTACAGGCTACCCCTGCCATCTGCAGCAACTTTTGTGTACTGGTGGTAAGATTATTCTCCGTTTCTTATTCCTGTACCACGTGTCTGAAAAGAAATAATAATACAAGTTTAGGAGATCATCTGCTTTCTCTGGGGGCTGGTACTGAGATTACACATGGCAGTAATTGCAAAACAAATCATTCTGGATGTGGCAGTGCAGCTTAAGATTCTCAGCCTAGTCCATCCTCCCTATGTGTGGAGTGCAGAAGTGGCTAGTGTAGGTTAGGAAAGTCTGTAGCTGTGCTGTGTACAAAAACAAAGCCTCCTTTCTATCAAGGGTAGTTTGAACAGCACTAAGCTGTTGGTTTGGTTCAGAGCTAGCTCATGAGTCTTGGATTTAGGTATGTCTGCATCTGCACTGCATGACAGATTGTATGTCCCCACATTAAAGTATGCTCAATGCATGTGGAGCATATTGGTAATTTAACTGCCGAATACTTTAGAAAATAATAATAAATAAAAGATACCTGCATCTTCTTGCTGTTTGACTAAAATTCAGGTTTATGGCCATAGGGATCCTAAAAGGCATATCTTTGATGGCAGGTGTTCTGTTTTCCAAACCTATATGCTCTTTTCAGAAAGGTCTTTTGTAGTTATGATTTCAGCAAAGCGCCAGAAAGCTGAACCTGGACAAAACTATGCTTTAATAGGACGGTGAGAAAATGATTAGGAAGAATGTTTTAGACCTGAATAAGCATTGTAGTAAGTACAGAAAAGCTATGTACTGCATTTTCTTTTAGATCTAAGTCCAGTTTGTTTGTTTGTTTGTTTTCTTTTGCCTGTTTCATAACAGTCTAAGATTAAGTAAGATTCATGCATTCTTTAAAAATATTTGGATTTGTGCTTGAGTTTTCCAGTCTTCCAGGCTTTGGGTGATTTGGTTTCAGGAGTGTATGGTAAAGGATCAGGTAACTTTCCAAATAGCAAAGGATTAGTAGGAATCAAGATGTGGCAAATATATACTACAAATCTAGTAATTCTGTGATGAATGTATGATTTTCTTATTTTGGTCTTTTGTCTTCTATTGTATATTTTCAGTGCTGTGACTTCAACCAGATTGTTTCCATGAAGAATATGATTCATTGGATAGTTTATGACATACCTCACAATGTACTTTGAACTTGTTGTTTTCCTGTTTGGGAAGAGGGACAAGCTGGATGTGGGGATGTTTTGGCAGTCTTGGCTTCTATTCCTGTGTCACAGTTTGGTTGTTTCACATCTGTGTGTGAGAGAAAGGGTTTGTGCTTTCTAGATGTTATTCCCTTCCTCTCTTTTTGTCATATTAACTAGTCATGTAAAAGATGTTCTCTCTCCATACGAGACCTGTTTCTCCTGTGTCCTTGTGCCGTTGCAGATGCAATGGTGATAGTGAGAATTGGTTGGATGCAACTCTTGTGAACCATATCCAGGCATTTTCTTTTGTAGAATAGCTAGAATTTAATGTGTTAGAAGTGACTGTGAAATGACATGCCTTTTCCTGACACAGAATAGGATGTTTTCCTAAACATGTTAAAGAAATTCATGTGATAGTACTGTTCCATAAAAGCCTGTGTAGCATAGGTTTGAACATGGTGATGTAATGGTTTATTTTCTTGGTTTTGTTTTGCTTTGAAATCTCTATTCTAGATGGGAAACACAGCATCATGAAGAAGAACATGTGAATCAGGTCTAATCCTGCATCTGTCATAGTGTAGCCCCAAGAGGAATGCAACCTCTTTGCTTCTGCTTCAGCTATGTTTGTAAAGAAGACTTTCCTTGCTTGGCTACAGCGGTGGGAAGGAAGCAGATTAACTGTAGTAAGGATGTGTATGATGTTAAACATACATGATCAGTGATTACTATAAACATGAATTAAACTGAGAATTATAATGAGGTGATAATGGGCTTGCAGACAGCTATTTTTCAAATGATTTTAATGGATTTGTTAATTCAGTCTGGTGTCATATTTATGATGGCCTTCACCTAGTCCCATTTGAGGATTTTCTGTGCCCCCTTGTTAGAGAGCAGCTACAAAAAATTCTGAAGGAGACTGAGAGAATGGAGGGGAGTGGTAGGATGAACCTGAGATTGGATCTTCTACTAGCAGTTGAGAAGTCTTCTGCAGTGTCTGTAAGTCTGCCCACCCGTGTGTGTGCTTGCTTGGCTGTGTTGCCTGCTGGGGCTTCTCTCTGTGGAAGGGACAAACGGCTACTTTTAAAACCTCTCCTTTATCTATTTCAGCGTAATTTAGCCATTCAAGTAAAGCAAGTAGTGGTGCTAGGTCAGACAGCTGATTGGCTTGGGCTATGTTAAAAATGCTTGCAAAAGCTTATAGTTGAGTGATATTCTTGTTTTGAGTTTTGTAGCTTTACAAACAAAATATCCTTATGCCTCTTAAGCTCTCATCTTTGGTAATGTGCTTAAAAACCCTATAGCAAGCTTTCTGTCAGAAATAATAATGAAAATACATCTTACTCTTAAAACCTGAAGTTGTATAGACAGATTAGCTTTTGTAAGTGAGTGGGCCTTTTTTGGGGGGGATGGTTGCATAGGAAGCATTGCTGTAGTAAGTCCCAATTCAGTGGGGTGTATCTTCAAAAGTTAATTGAATTTGGATATGATAACCTTTAAGGTTTCCTTAGATCAAGTAAGAATGAGGAAAGATGGGTTGAATTAGTTTAAAGCACCACAGACCTTTTAATGTGCGGTTCTGGTTTGGATGTTGTCTAACAAAGGTGAACTCTACAATGATAACCCTGATGTGGCTACACTTTCTTAAACCTTCAGTTGGTAAAGATGGTAAAGTTTTCTGTTTGTTTTCTTTTGTTGTAAAGAAAAAGCAAAAATAAAACCAACCTCTCGCAGAAAGCAAAACTGCAGTATTTAATGGAAAGCTTGTATTATTCACTTGAAACTGGAGTGGCATGCCTGAGTCAGTGAAGTATGAGCTAAGAATCTGGCAAAAGCCTTTAGCACAAAGGAAGGCTGAAAGTCTCTCAGGAAGCCTGTGCGCTGCTAAATGTGGCACGTTTGAACATGAGACTGACATCATTGTGAGTTCATAGTAGTGAAAGAACAAAGTATCAGCCACAAATTAGACTGACCTAATTTTTAAGTCACTTCTACAAACTTAATAACACAGTGTGTTGCTTGTGCAAGCTGTTTATTTCTAGCTCAGTCTCTTGCTACTTAATTTAAACTACAAGTTAGCCTTCTAAAATGTCAAAGGAGTTGTTCAAGAAGGTGTTTGTGTTTGAGGGGTTCTCCAAACTTCCTTCCTTGGCTCTTTTTCCACCCTGACCTCAGCCTTCAGCTAAAGGAAGTGATTAAGGACCACCCATCATATACCTTTATCCTTTAGGATCAGTTTCCTGGAGGTACAAGCTTAGAATTGCATACCAAAACCTAACTCAGTCATACGGGCTGCTCACGTACAAGTTTCTTAGTGCAACTCTGCAGATTGTCAGAACACTTGCCATAAGTATCAACAAGAATGTATTTACAGTCAGTAAGGTGTTAAAAAAAAGTGATCAGTATTACTTGTCGGTGAATCCACAATCACTGAAGTAAGTAGTGCTTCTTCCATTGCTGAATAGCTAATAAAAGGACCATGCATTTTGAAGGTGGTATCCTCTATTCTCCCTTTGAAGTATTTGTTAGATACAATGCATTACTTCAGTTACTGCAGGAGTACATTGAGCCCTCTTAGGTTGGTACTCCTTTGGCAAAAGTCAGTTCTTTTCTGGTTACTACAAGAAGGACTTTATAAATCAGAGCACCTCTAGAAATTCTGGATAAGTATAAAATGTCCATATTGCTTTTCTCTGCTTTTCAAAATCCTGTAGGAGGCCAAGCAAGGCTGCTACAGGACATTTCTTGATGAAGACCTAAATCAGATGATAATAACAGAGTTTATTCACCTTATTTGGTATTGAAATCATTTGTGATTTTAACTTTTAATATCTTGGTCCCTCTTAATTCTGATTTTTAACTCACGTTTTGTCAGAAGTTCATAAAGGAAATCAATGTGTTTGGTGGTGGTACCACTTTTCTCCCTCTTCTTAAAAGGTGTAGAGGTTATAAAGGTGTAAGAGCTGCAGCTCAGGAATGTAAGTCACCTTTTGCTTTCTCCTTCTACTGTAAAGATCAGTATGGCTTCCCTTTTCAGTCCTGCAGTTACTGTGCAAGAAGTATGGCCTTGGCACCACTGCAGGCCTTGTTATAGCATGACTCAAATTCACAAAAATGCTTAGGATCCCATGGGAATAAACTACCAGAAGGCATGATGTGTAAGATGACCCAGTGAGCTGCCATCAATTGTGCTTTTGCTCTTGAACTGGGCTGCTTCATCCCATGTTACGTTGTCAGTGTGTGCTATCAGAGTTACACCGTGGCAATCAGCTTGGTTCCCGATCCATGTCTAGTTTGTTTTCTGCACCTCACCTGCAGTTCTGTCTTACTCCTTGTCTGGCTTCACTCTTTCCTGCTCAACACAGCCTGTGGGAGCTGAGAAGGCCTGATTGCTAGCAAGGACTCATGTCTGGAAACTGTTCCACCATGCTGGCTGTGAGCACTCATCCTATGCCATTACCTCTGGGGTCCCTCTTAGGGAGAAACCTGGCTAAGCTGATCTGCTTTACTGCATAAGGCTGAGTTCACATATGCATTTAGACGTTGGTGGGGCCCAGCATTCCTGCCACTGGCTGCCCTTTGGGAACCACAAGCGCGTGACTGCTGTGGTACATCTTGTAGGGCTCTTTTCTGTGTTTTATCACTGTATAACAAGCATTATGGCAGTGATTTTTGGTGTGAATTCGAGAGTAGTTTTAACACGGACTAGGTGAGCTTTGTAGATGCTGGTAGATGCTTCTCTATACTGCTGACAGGACATCCAGGCATTTCCAGGCACTAGCAGGAAGAAACAAAGTATTAATGTTGACAGTTTAAAAAAAAAAAATTCCTTCCAAACTTTCTCATGCCCCGATGTGAACGGGTTGAGTGCGCATGTTGCCTTCCGGGAGAACTGGTGTCATTTCCTCAAATGGGTGAAAGGCCATTGCGTTTTAACCCGTAGCTTACCATAAAAGCAGTTTACATGGCTCTTGTCCTCACAGGAGGCTGACTCACCGTGAGCTTTAGTCATTTGGTTTTAAAGAAGTGCCATTAAAAAGTCTGTTGTAAGAAGCTTGCCCCTGCCTTGCCCGGGAGCTATTCTGATTTGTTTCTCTAATAAAATACCATCATTATCCTCTGCCTTTAATCTGTCTGATGCTTGTATGGAGGCTTCAGATCTATCTTCTCTTTTTGTTGTAGAGTGACCACTTAGCAGATCAGAATTGGGTTTTTTATTTTTGGCTCCTTAGAGAATAGAATAGTATTCTATTATTGCTTGAGGTGGTAGTGAGCATGGCACGTATCCCATTGAGCCAGAGGCTGGGCAGCAAGCTTCATTAACTAAGATCTACCTTAGTTAATCATCTTTGCTAGATAAAAAACATTAAACTTAAAGGCTAACCATTATCTGAAGGCTTGGAGGAACTATCTTATCTTCTCTTTCGGAAAGCTTTTTAAGGAAATAGCAAGAACTTTTTGAACTGTTAGGCATGATGTTTATTTAGCGCTACTCTTGAGAGCACTCATTTGAATATTTTTCTTAGTACAGTGTGCTTATGTTGGTCTGTGTAGATGCACAGAATGCTGCCGGTGATTCAGGGCACGCAGGTGGTGTAGGAGATGGAAACCTTGTCATGAAAGTGGTTGCTGTAAACAAAGAGTAAGGAAACAGTGGGATCTCAACAATTTGATTCAAAAAGCAGTTTAACCCTATAAGGGGTTGAGTTTGTATCTTTGAATTGCCTGCTAAAATCCAGTTGCTGTCAAAGACCAGCAGGTGTGGAATTTGCCAGCTGCCACAGCTAATTGATGGATCCTGTGTGCAGGAACCAGATAGAGCTCATGTTGTGATTTGTAAGAATAGGTGACTGTCTTCCCAGCTTGAGTACAATTTGTAAACTTTCACTCAGCTTTGAGTTGGATCTGTTCAGACTATACAGATTTAAGCAGCTGAGTTTTAAAGCTTGCTAGTACTTGCTGAACAGACTAACAGGTTTTGTGCTAGAAGCTTCATACAAGAATAAACCTTCAGGGAAGGAGTGGTACCAAGGTCCTTAGAAGGATGCTGTGGTGCTTGACTGCTCAGTCTCTCCTTGACTTTGGGCAAGTTTTTTGGAGAGCCACAGCTCTGTAGCTGTGGAAGGAACATTCCATGTAACTAAACTGGTTGGGTTCCTTCAGCTGCAGCTTAGGGAAGGCCCTGAGCAAGAAAGGAAAAAAGGCCTCTGACTCTGGAAAAGAAAAAAAGGTATTTAAATAAGGCCTGGAGGACCATACTTGTCAGAAGTAAGTCAAAAGGCAGGTAATTCACCCTAAATTAAGGGATGTATATTTTCCTAAAGTCAGCAGAAAAAAAATCCTCATCTCTAAATGATGAAAGACTTCTTTTTAAACTCTCTCCTAAACACGAATAGCTGAAGTTTCCCCTTTAAACTTGGGTGGCTCATTCATATTTCATTCAATTGTAATACAGCGACCTCTCTTTCCCTCCCCCCTCTTACCACCAAGGCTAAGAAGGAGGAGGGGAGATATAAAATGTTTCCGAAAATTACAGGAAATGTCTGTTCCTTTAACAGCATTGCCAGGGAATTTCCAAATATGTTTAATGCTTGTGGCTGAACTTGCAGCAGCTCCGTCTTCAATCATGAGTGGATTGTATCCTAAAAACATGACACCTCATTCCAGTAAAACACATTGAAATGAAGTGTATGCTTTTTTTTCTCATCTGCTCTTCAAAAAGAATCCTGCCATGTGGTGAAATGAGGGATTTGGGGGCTGCTTTAAATTCCTGATTTCTTTATATTCAATGAAGAGGGGGAAAGTATTCTATTATTGCTTGAGGTGGTAGTGAGCATGGCATGTATCCCATCCAGCCAGAGGCTGGGCAGCAAGCTTCAGATACCTGCCTGCAGGGCTCTGGCCTGGTGCTCTGCTGTTTGCATTGGCAAGGTTTATAGAGCAAGTACCCAAAGACAGCAAAGTGCTTCTTGTAGCTTCTTTCCCTGCAAGGTGACGCTGGTATAGAATCTGTTCAGCAGCTCTCTGCCCTGTGCAGTAGTGGCTCTGCACGGTTGTGATATCATTTGCTTTGCGCTTGAAAGCCACTCCTGGGTTGCATAATATGGCAGTGCTTGGCAATAGTTTGTTAATGTGGTTCATATTACAGTGATTAAATGAGGTTGTCATCTCTTGATAGTAATGATTTGCATCTTGCTTAACTGGCCAGGAAACAGTTTGGAATTGGCACTAATGTGTTTATTTTTACTTCCTCGTGTGAAGGTTGTAATTCAATTTGTTCATGTAGGAACAGCAAGTGCTTTTCGTGGAGTTTGTTTGGCTATGACTACACGAAACAATTGGTGACATCAGTGTTACCATTTTCCAGCGCTGGCTTTTTAGTGTGTGGAGAGGTAGTGTTAACTAATGGAGTTCTGCTTTGTTAGACTTTGTTCATTCAAAATAAAGCTGTAATCAGACTGACAGCAATCTCCACTGTTGCATACTGAGTAAAATTTTGTGAATTTGCCTGAACTCATGCAAATACATCACCTACAGAGGCTAGTTACAAATTAGTTATCTAGCAGAGAGACATCACTTTTTTTTTCTAAGGCTACCATTGATTGTTTTTGTTTCTTTAATTATTATTTTATAAGAGTCTATACTTCTTAATGCTTGTAGAGAGGCTTGCTTTTTTTATATATTTTTTTATTATTTAGAAAATAAGTAGAACAAAATTTTTGATTACAAATGTTTCCCTTTTAAATTAGTGCTAATGATTAGAGACCTCACCTAGGTTTTTAAGTTTTAAGTTAAGGTTTTAAGTTCAGGGGATTTCTACAGCAAATGACTACACAAAGTATGATTTCCATTTTTTGACTTGTAATAAGGATCTTTTCTTCCTGTTTTAGGTGTTTCCTTCAGCTGGCCTTTGTATGCAGACCACCTTTTGTCCTCTTCAGCCCATTCAGAATTTGACTCAAGTGTAGGTGAGTAATTGCTTTTGACATGAGACAGTAATGAATTACAGGCTGCAATAAAAGCATTCCAGAATTTTGGGCTGATCTGACTTAGCTGCCATATGGGAGAATAATCTTATAAAATCCATTGAAAATTTTCCCGGTTGTCTAGTGTCTAGCTAAGCTTTTCTTCTAGATGTCAGAGAGCTAAATGATGTCAATCAACAGTGGAAAAAGTATTTTGAAATAGAGCTTTGTGCTTGTATGGGTGGAGAAGAGTCCTCACGTACAGTGTATGAGCTGTTGAAGGGAGTGATGTAATGCATCAACAGCATGTTCTGACATTTCTCATGAGCGCATATTCTGTCAGCCAGGTTTCCCTGCTAGAACATGAAATAAATGTTTATGATTCCACAATGAGTGTCAGACTGGTTGGCTTCTTGGCAAGTGCAGATGATGATAATCTGGCTCATTGTTTTGAGTTGGTGATGATGTATGAATAATTTGTGCAAGAGCATTGCATGTATTTGTGAAATATGTTGAGTAGGTCACCAAAATGTGGGTTTTCCTCTTTTTTTCCTTTTTTTTTTTTTTTTTTTTTTTTTCAGAAGAAGAGATTATCTTATTTCTATCACTATTATTTGTATAAAAAGCAATAGCTCACTGGTTCCTACATGGAAATTCTGTTTATCATGCTTAGCCCAGCTCTCTGAAAGTTCCATCACTGAAAATGTCATGGAGCAATAGACGTAGAAACAAAGAACTTAAAAATCTAAACTGGAGGTGTATTTGTGTACTTTACTCTTGGGAAACTGATTTCTTTTCCTTCTCCATCTCTCGATGTCTCAGTTCTCTGGGGTGAGCACAATTAAATTGAGTGACTTTTCTTTAGAACTAGTAATCAAAACAGACTCAGTGAAGTATAATGAAAGACAATAGACCACTGAACAGAAAATTCTTCTTCATGTGTTTTTTCCAGTGGATTATACTTGGCTTATTCACGAGAGTACAGTGTGTAATCTAAAATGCATATGGCTACTGTTTCTGCAAGAAAATTGTTACTGACACATTTTGGTTGTGTATACAGATCTAAAGAACAGATCCCTGGAAGAAAGACAGTAGGGAGAAGCCACCCTGATCATACAAAGAATCAAAGAAAAGTAGGGTGATATTCTCAAATCTGCTTCTCTTTTTTGAAGATGGTACTTCAGTGGCATTTTCTAAGTGAATAAAAAAATGTGTATGTTGCTGTTTGAAAGGTGTCCTCAGTACACTCTGCCATTGCACTAGAGTGTGCTGGGGAGGGAAGGAAACTGTCATTGTTCTACCACTCCCAGCTGATCTGAGAAAATGATCTATGTAGAAGGTGGGTTTTTTTTTTTTTGGAAGACATTTGCTTAAGTCAGCTGAACAGCTAAAATACATCCTCAGTCTCCTCAGCTGATGAACATGAGCCCTTGCATCTTTATTAATAGGCTCATCTTTTAAATTACAAGTGTTTGTAATCTCTTTCCTGTGTGGTCTCTATAATGACAAGCAAGACATGGGTTTCTTGTAATCTGTTACATTTTTTTCCCAAACTTCACACTTTATTGCACAACTGTTGTCTTTGGAATGTATTAGCATGTTTGGTGAATTCAGGGGAAGCATTTCTGTCCCTTACTTTTACTAGAGATCTTATTTCCCTTATGCTTCATAAACACTTTCTGTTTCTCACTACAGATAATCATCTGAAGTGAGATCAAGGATGATCTCACCCTGTCCTTGATGCTCACTCAGTCTCTAGTAGCTTAAGTGACAAGCATCTCTTCTTTTATTTCTGTCTTTCTGAGGCTGGTGAGGCAGTGCTGAGGCATTGCTGAGATGTTGGAAGAAAAATATCAAGTGAGTGATAATTAACCCCTATGTTTTTAATTAATTAACCCCTAATTAATGTGACCCCTAGATTGGGAATTCCTCTCTGATGCAGGAGGTTGTGTGGGCCTATTTGCTCAGTATCACATACAGTGAATGGTGTTGCTTGTCAAGGCACCAGCTATTGAACCACTGGCACCTCTCTGCTCACTAAAACTGAAGCCCAGTATTCCTTTAGGAACAGCTGATGTGCCCACAGTGGCATGTGTACTGCAGTTTAGAAACTCATAGCTCTGTGTCCTGGTTTAGCTTTTGGTTTTCTTTTTGTGTTGGTGTCCATTTTGAAAAATATGAAAGTGAATCTGATTATAGGAAAGAATATTCTGGAGATATCTGTAAAGATTTTGGGCAAGCATGGATCCATCTCTTGCTTTATAGGGAGTTAAAGGTTTAATTTTCTTATTTAAAAGAGGTAAGAAACAGTGCTGTATACCTCAGTCCATCTGAATGAGAAAGAAGCCTTGCAGTATCACCAATGGGTGACTTCATTCAGTATTCTCATAGCTGGGCTACGTTTCACTTTTTCTCAAAACTGATTTCAGTGTAGAACATCCTGTGGCTAAGATGGTTTCCTAGTTTGAAGATCAGCCACATAATGGCCAGGACATTATATTGCATAATCTTGTGAAGCCATGGTGCCAGTACATACTATTGCAATCTAAATCACAAGTAGAGCACAGAAAGAAAAGAGTCGAGAAATTAAGTTTGGCCTTTTTACAAACAATGATTGAAATGAAACAGATATTTCAACACCTCTTAACAGCTGGATGATAAAAGCACTTGCCAGGAAAGGGAGGAGATCTCTAGTGTTTACCCAAAACAGGAGACTGCCAGTTTCTCTTGTTTAGATTGGTCCCAAGAAGGAGTCCAAAAGTCTGATAGTCCCAGAAATTGAGAGAACAAAAACCTATAACTGATATACTGTTTTGACAGGATCAGCTCCATTGGGCTGGAGAGGAACAACATTTTTATCAACCACAGTAATTTGAGATGACATTACTGTTAAGTTTATTACTTTCAAGCCATGGGCAGAGAAGCTTTCCACTGTGTTAATACATAGCTAAATGTTAAAGTAATAGTGATATTCAAGAGGACTTTTAACTGGTAGCCCATTTTCATTAAGAAACGCGTTCTTTTACCTAGTAACCATACTATGATAAAGTAATAGAATGGCGTAGATCAGAAGGGACCTTAACAATTACCTAGTTCCAACCCACCTGCCATGGGCAGGATTGCCACCCACTAGATCGGGTTGCCCAGGACCCTATCCAACCTGGCCTTGAACAACTCCAGAGGTTGGGCATCCACAGCTTCTCTGGACAACCTGTTCCAGGGTCTCATCACCCTGCTGAGTAAAATCTCCTCCTAACAATTAATTTAAATCTCCCCTCTTACTTCAAAGACGTTCCGCCTTGTCGTATTACTATCAGACTGTGTAAAAAGCTGGTCTCCCTCCCGTTTATAAGCTCCCTTTAAGTACTGGAGGGACACAGTGAGATCTCCCTGAATCCTTTTCTAGGCTGAACAAGCCCAGCTCCTTCAACTTTTCTTTGTAGGAGAGGTGCTCCAGTCCTCTGATAATTTTGTTGCCCTACTCCGGACATGCTCCGGCAGCTTTACATAATTCTAGTTCTGAGAGCTCTAGGTTTGGATGCAGTAATGCAGGTGGGGCCCCTTAACATGAGCCAGCAGTGCGCTCTGGCAGCTCGAAAGGCAAATGGGATCCTGGGCTCCATCAGGAGAGGGGTGGTCAGCAGGGAGAGGGAGGTGATTGTCCCTCTCTACTCGGCTCTTGTGAGGCCCCATCTGGAGTACTGTGTCCAGGTGTGGAGCCCTCAGTACAAGAAAGACATAGAGATTTTGGAAAGGGTCCAGAGGAGGGCGACTAAGATGATCAGGGGGCTGGAGCACCTCCCCTATGAGGACAGGCTGAGGGAGTTGGGCTTGTTCAGCCTGGAGAAGAGAAGGCTGCGGGGTGACCTCATTGCAGCCTATCAATACCTGAAGGGAACCTACACCCAGGAGGGGAGTAAACTCTTCAGAAGGGCTGACAACAGCAGGACTAGGGGAAATGGATCCAAGTTGAGGGAGGGAAGATTTAGGTTGGATGTTAGGGGGAAGTTCTTCACAAGGAGAGTGGTTAGGCCCTGGAACGAGCTGCCCAGGGAGGTTGTGGATGCCCCGTCCTTGGACGTGTTCAATGCCAGGTTGGACGGGGTCCTGGGCAACCTGATCTGAATGTGTACGTTTGGTGGCCCTGCTAAGCAGAGGGGTTGGAACTACATGATCCTTGAGGTTCCTTCCAACCCGGGTGATTCTGTGATTCTGTGGGGGCTTATGAGGGCAGAACAGAGGTGTACAGTCACCTCCCTCACCCTTCTGGCCACCTGTCTTCTGATGCAGCCCAGGATGCAGTTTGCCTTCCCAGCTTAGAGTGTACACTGTTGGCTTGCATCAGACTTTTCATCCATCAGAAAACACAAGTCCTTCTTGGCAGGGCTGCTCTTAATGAGTTCTTCTACCAGTGTGTGTACTTACATGGGACTGTCCTAACTCAAGTGCCATACCTTGCCCTCGGCCTTGTTGAACCCCATTAGGTTGACATGGCTCACTTCTGCAGCCTGTCCATGTCTCTCTGGATGGCTTCCCATTCTTCTGTTGTATCAATTGCGCCACTCAGCTTAGTGTCATCAGCAAATCTGAGGGTGCCGCTGAGGGTGCACTCAGTCACTGTTTGTGATAGAGATGTTGAAGAGCACCTATCTCAGGGCACACCCCTGGAGGCACCACTCACCACTGGCCTCCATTTAGACTTCAGTTCTTTTAAGGGATTTCTGAAACAAACTGAAATTGTCATCCGAGAGGGAAGGGTGTGACAGCAAGCAAAAAGTGCTTAGGAGATAAAAAATATACCCAAGTTGAAAGTTGCAAATTACAGATTACATATTTCTAATAGCCTCCATTTTGATATTCTGTGGTTTCTAGAGCCTCAGCTGCTTTATTTTCCTTTTGTTACTTTAAGTCAGCATTTTACCCATCAAAACAAACTGTCTAGTTCATGAACAAACTGTCTAGCTCATAGAAGCTAGAGCCAATTCCCACTATAGCCAGTGGAAAAGTTTTCATTAATTTCAGTGGGCTTACTATCTGGCAGCTTCTGATGCAGTAAACATCTCTCTCAGGGAAAAAAAAAAAAATAATAAAAAATAAAAAAGAAAGAGAGAGATTCACAATTCATGACAGGACATGTTAAGGAGAAACAAAACAAAAAAAAAAACGCAGAATGTTTTTTCTTTCTTTCCTTAAAATAAAAATACAATTATGGAGCTTCATTTTTTTCCCCTCTACATAATAGTGCAGTCTTTTGATACCTTTCACCCTGTCTGCAAGGAGCCCAAGGCTAGTAAATAATGATTGCTCTTTGAGGAGGAGCACACTTTCCAATCAAGTTGTAAAGATAGGGAGCTTTAATAGGCTTAATTAAGGCTTGGGACAGTACGTTTTCCAATATATTTTGTAGGTGAAAGCAATATACATTTCCTTGCTATATGCTGCCAATTATTGGAATAAGCTTAAAATCGTTAGTGGTACTATAATAGTAGTAGTCAGGGAACATGGGTACATAAAACTCTGCATTTGTTGAAATGTGGAATTAAGTTTGTTATAATTTTCCTGTTTAAAATTTATTTATTTATTGTGAAAGTGAAGTATGCTATTGTTATAAACTTAATTCATTTGAGAATTCATACATGTAGGTTTATATATTATCTCTGATAAATAAAATATCTGCTGATTTCAAATTTCTAACTGCTAAATACAATTGTCTTTTGCCATAACAGGACTTTTAGTAAAAATTAAAATGAATGAAATCATTTGGAAGTGAAACAATAAGTCAACTCTACAAATAAAGTGCAAAAATTTTTAAATGAGCCTGTTAAAGTGAGAATGGAAAATTCTGCATGTTGAAAATCTGCTTTAAAAAATCTTCTTATGTACTTCTATGTACATTAGGAATCCACGAAAATGTCTCTTCCTGATATGCTCCTGTTTGCAAATGTGTCACTGCCTGAAGAAAGAGTGTCAGTGAATCACATTTCTATCTTTGTGACTGAAGTTTGTTGAGTCACTTTAATTTGTTCCAGCCAGCAGAAGGCAAAGGTAGAAAGACTGCTTGGGTCTCAAGCTAAATAGCATGGGCCACTGTTGACATATGAGTTGCTGGAGTGTCTACTTTCTTGTGTGAGAGGTGTTGCATAGTTTTGCTGACCTAAAATCACTTCTCAGACAGGGAATGTTGTGGTGTGAAACGCACAATTTGGTAAATGTACTTTCTTGGCTTTAGCCAGCTCTGACTTGAGCCCAGATTGTTCATTCCAAACCAAGCTGCCATACTAATGAGGTGAGGGGCTCTTACTGGGTTAATGCTTTAGTGTAAAGGCTCCAACATGTGAGCACCACCACCGCAGCTGAAAAAGCCAGCATACTGGGCTGTCTCCTTTTGGAGGAGCTGAAGTGTCTTGTGGGGCTTGTGCTCTGGAGCTGCAGTTTGTAGCCTTATATAGATGGCTGTATGTAAATATGCACAATTACACTGAGAAACCAAGTTCTGCTGAATGGGGAGGAAAGCCAGGTGACTTCTGCTTTCTATAGGTTCTATAGTTTTAGCACAAAATGCACTGAACTGGAAGGTAAGCCACTGTGGTGGCTGTTCCTCAGGTGTATTCCTGCAGAGATGCGTTCCATCTTGGGGGATTGTACAACCGAAGTCAGTGCTATTATTGGATGATGAAATGTCTCAGGTAGACTATTTACTGCTGTACTGATGTACCATTTAGGTTGAAGTGGTCAGGGTCTAATTTCACAAAACTGTAGTTTGCTTCAGTTACTATTAGCATGTGTGAAAAATGCACTTCACATAATGATCCCATGGGCTCCAGAGGGCCCAGAGACTGTGCTCAGTACCATACCTTGCAGCAGTGTGTTTAAAACACCTCTGTTTCAAGTTTCGTGATTAATTCAAATAAAATATATGCATCCTGATGTACCATCTTATGTTTCTCTTCAACCATATTCTCAGAAGAGAAACATGGATGTAAGCTTGTTGTCCTCTCCTTTGTTTCTGCTCTTATATTTGCAGAGCTGGTCTGCAAAATGCTTTCCAAGGCATTACATTTTAAAAATGTATCGTAAGTTTTTACTTCTTACTTAAATGGTGAAGTGCTGAAATGCATCTAACTCATTCTGCTCTTGAAAGGAATAACAGATTTAGAATAGTGTCTCTTAATTACATTCTAACAAGTCTTGTGAAGAGGGAGAGGTAATGGCAACAAAAGTCTGCAATTAAGGCAGGGTATGTTGCCTTAAAGACAATAAAATTGTGAAGGCAAGATTGTTGGAATAGATTCAAACACTGTAGTTGTAAATTCTCACTCTCAGATGTTTGGAATCTTCAGCAGAGGGGAACTTTTCAGGAGTGTATTTATTATGTGGTACAGACTGCTGTGCAGTTAGCCTCAACGGTGAACATTTTGTTCTGCATGCTTCATAGCCTCATCTGGTTTATGTTTTTTTTTTTTCAATCTTCCCCTTCTTGCAGGCTCTCAGTCCAGTGTAAAGATGATGGTTGGGAGCAAAGGTAAAGAATGATGTAATGCAGCGGCAGCCAGAAAGCATCTTTTGTGAGAATTGTGCAATGGCTACTCCAGTCATCTCCTGATGAATCAGATGTGAAGGGTTGCTCTGTGGAATGAGCCCTTTGTAACGGCACATCAACTGGAAGCAGGAGGAGACATTCAGCTGAAGAGCTCTTTCTGAAAATGGGTTTAACTTTTCTTTTGCCAGTCACTACCAGCATGACCTCATACACTTCTAGTACAATGCTGTGGCTAAGCCTTTGAGTACACAGCCATTACATCATTGCAGCAAATTAGAGAGGGAGGTGGTGAAAGAGGCCTCATTGTTGTCATGGCCGATGAGATGATCAGCACTCAACTCATTGTCGCCGAGAAGTTGGTGGCTTTGCTGGAGAGTGGTACTGAAAAATTGCTGCTGATTGACAGCCGCCCCTTTGTGGAATACAATACGTCCCACATCTTGGATGCCATCAATATCAACTGCTCGAAGCTTATGAAGCGGAGGCTGCAGCAGGACAAAGTTTTGATTACAGAGCTCATTCAGCATTCAGCAAAACACAAGGTAGGGGGTATTTTCCTGTTATTCTTTCTATTGGTTTAAAAATGTGCCCAGAGAGCAACTTATTTCAGGCATTTTAGTTTGAGGGGAAAAAAAAATATATGGGGGAGGTTCAGTTTTGCCAAGACTTTACTGTCAGTTAACACGAGTTTTATCGTTGGTATACTTAGTAGCAGTGTCTGAATGACAGATTAACATGCAGGGATCTTAAAATTAACAAGTATTCTTGTAAATCATGTAGATCACAGTCTCTGAAGTGTATGCAGTGAATGCAGTAAGCATTCACATTCTAAACTTTGAAGGATTCTTTGGGCCCTGTGGTGATAAGGATTGCGAGCAAGAGGTCATACAGTTCAGAAAGAAACTGTAGCTCTGTCAATCCTGGCTCTTGCTTCCTGTTTAAAGTGCTTTCAATGTGAATAGTCTGATGGGTTTTTAAATAGTTATGAGCAAAAAGAAAATAACTAATCTGTTTAAACATAACTATCCAGTGGTTGTTTTTTTATATATATCTGTAATCCACTGGTACTTGTTTCAAATATTTTGGATGACAGAAATAATCTGTATACTATGTTCTTGCTTTCACATATTAAAAGTTGAAGCCTTTTTCTTAGTTTGTGTGTTTTATACATATGCTCTTATTGATGGCTGAAATGTGTGTGGTTTAGGCAGTTTAAGATCTCTTGTATTTGTAAATGAAAAATACTGAAGTAGGAAATGAGATTGGATCTTCTTTTAAAGAAACACATTTGTTGTTTGAAAAAAAAATAAACCCAGCTGAAGGTAAAGCATTAACAGGTGACATAAAGTTATCCAGTGGTTGAAATTTGTAGTGTATGCTTCAACTTAGAGGAAATAATCAATACAAGAAGTCTCAAAGGAAGTACACTTGATCAGGAAAAAAAAATAACTAGCTAATAATACAAATTGATGTGCATACAGCCATGTATGAAACCTATGTATCTGAAGTGCTGCACAGCAAACATATAGGAACCCTTAGCCTGACTTCATGCAGATGATAATATGGTGGGTTTTTTAATCATCTTCCTCTTCCCTGTCTTACCCTCAATTACTTATATTTCAGATTGAAATTGATTGCAAGCAGGAAGTAGTAGTATATGACCAAAGCTCTAAAGATGTGACCTCTCTCTCACCTGACTGCTTTCTTACTGTGCTCCTGGGCAAACTGGAGAAGAACTTCATCTCTGTATATCTGCTTTCAGGTATGATTACCATGAGAAGAAAAGCTCTTGAATAAGAAGGGAAAAAGAAAAAAGAAAAGAAAAAAAAAAAGCTACTGTTATAGCTGTTAAGTACACAATTTTATGGACTATCCGCAGCTTAATTTTCATGATGGAAAAAAAAATCAGCTCTAATCAAAAAGACTTACACCCTAGAGCAGAGGAAAGCATTCTAAAACTTCCCTTTCTTCTTCTCCTCTACATCTGTAGATTAGTGTCATGAAACATTAGTTTGGTCATCCCCTGCTGGACCCCATGAAGAAGATGGTGAGGGGGCCTCCATCCTCACACTTTGGCTTCTGTGGAAAGGGATGGTACCAGAAAAGGAGTGTGTTGCAGCTCCCCAGTGCATTGTCTGGGCAAGCACCAATTGTGCATCTCATAATGAATAGGAACTTTTTTTTTTTTTCTTATATCTAGTGCATGGTAATTATCTGATTCAGTTCAAACTGAAAATGCAACTTAAACTCATTGTGAGATCGTAGTGTTCATTAGCTAGAGAGGTGAATTTATCCATGTGCAGCTGGTAAAGGTTTGTTTGGGTATTAGAGGGAGGGAAGAAGTCTAATATGTTAAAGGCCTCCTTATTTTTATTTGAACATTTCAAATACCAATTCAATTCAAATGTCTCTTAACAAAAATTAGATCTGAGTTTCCTTTTTGGTTAAATAGATAGTGAAGGGGATGTTTATAAATGCAGAAACAGCGGAGTGCTAAAGTTCTAAAGAGCTGATGATAGAAGAGGAAAAAAAAAAAAAAAGGAAAAAAGTAAAGAAAGTGTTTACTACTGATTTATTACAGCTGAATGCTTTTTCCAAGAAATAAAACCAGTTAAGATGAATCTGTAGTAAAGTAACTACATAACAGGGTGAAGTGACAATAGTTTTTCTTCTCTTACAATGATTTTGTTCTGGTTTTAATCTATGGGTGATGAAATAGCTGTCAGTATCATTTAAAAAAAAAAATCAAAAAACTAGCTACTTAAACAAAAGAGACATTTGGTGTATGGGGTGAAGGAGGAAGTGCTTGATTCCAGGTTATACAGTGGTCCTTGGAGTTTCTTGGTATGTGGATAGAAAACTAAATAAAACGTGTAGTTTCAGTGACCTGATGACCAATGCTCATAAACATTTATTGCTTATAATGAGAATAGGGGTCAATGCACTGTGTAAAAAGAAAAAAACCTTTGTACTTTGGTTTTCCCTAAGCCACTTGATTAGGTTTATTTAAAACAGTGACCATAAATAAATATTAAGTAGTAGGAAATTTTTTTTTGTTGTTGAATAAGCAGCAATTAATAAATTTCTGAAATTCCTCCATCTGTTCTTCCTGCCTCCTCCCCCCATTACTGGGCATGCAGTAAGTTATTTTTTTATTATTATTTATTTAGGTTTTGCCGAAAGGTATGTTCAACCCTGAAGGTAGTTTTCCATCGAAGTAACTGATGTAAAGGCTTCAGGGGAACCCCTACTGATTAGTTTAAGCTTTTGATCTGACCTCATAAAAATATTTATAATCTGGTGAGGAATATTCTCAGGAATTTAAATATTTCTTTTGATTCTTATTTTTTAACTGTACACAAAATATTGAAATGTGGATGCTGGAGGCTTAACCTACCCCCACCGCTTCATTTACTCTGCTGGATTAAATAAGTCCTAAAGATGGAGATGTGACAATCTTAATAATATTTAAGAACTGGATTTTAGTTTTATGAAGTCCTGTTCCTAGTTACAGTATTTTTACAGTCTTGCGATGTTTCTGCTTGCTCTGCAGAAACAACTGAGAGGGATTACTGACTCTCTTTTGATGAATTAGCATTATTAAGGTGGGAAACAGCAAAAGTCTTGCTTAAATCCTATTCTACTTGACCAGTGGAAAACATTCACATTCTGCTTTCCTAAAACATTTGCTCTTCCCTTCTCTTATCCTCGTTTGCTCCTACTTGTGCAAGTACAAATATCTTAATGACAGATACCTTTGAAATGTTGCCTGTGGTGAGAGAGAAGTGGAGAAATTTAAGGGTGTGTACGTGTGTGTGTAGAAAATTTACTCTAAATAGGATTTCTGACTTTCTTACCTTCCCCTCCCTCCCCCCTTCCAAAAAAAAACAAAAAACAAAAAACAAACCCAAACAAACAAAATAACAACAAAGCAGAAATTCCTACCTTTTCAGATTTCCAACCTAAGATTAAATATTATGATAGCATAATACAAAAACACTCTGCTGGCTCTGAACTAAAAGCAAAGATTAATGCACGGGGGTGGATGTGGAACAATGGTAAATATCTAAGAGGAACTAAATAACCATTACAGGTAATTTAGTAGCACTGAAAGAGTTTCACTGAACTAAGTAAGAATTTACTGCTGCAAGAATAGCATATTTTTGCCAGCAAACTATGAAAAACATATTTTCATTTTTTTTGTCAGTCATTGATTTGGCACTTAGACTTGCTGTACCTGAGTACTCAGTACCACTGAGAACAGCCCATACAGAAAATTTATATAAATAAGGCACCAGATTATAAAGCTTCTGTGAAAAGGGGAGTTAAATAGACTTAGAAGCTTTTTGTGAGCTTCTAGATCTACCTGTGATATAGGTATGTATGTGATTGCATTTCACTGGATTTATGCCTTATTAGATAGTATATTAAATAGTCCTGATCTGCAGATGTAATCAGGATTGCACATGCCTAAATATTGTCTGTAGAAACCTTAATTTGTGATCAGAGAGGAAGCTTCCATGCTTCAGTGGATGAATCAAAGACTGCTGGGAAAGGACAACTGGTCTCACATCCACGTCAGATGGGAGTTGTCTTGAAGAGGAGTCTACAGACTTCTGCAGACTTTACTGCTTACTGCATAAGTTATTTTTTGTAGTTGAAAAAATCAATAGCAAAGAATAGCAGGTTTTCAAGGTGAACACTGTGAAGGCCATATGTGACTCACAGATTGCTGAGTCAGGAAGGTGTACACCACCATTCTGAAACCTCTGTTGAATGTGGGTGCCATCACCCCATAAAAAAGTTGCATTGACTGGCAATAGAAATTCAAGAGGTGAATTGTCTACTAACCTCTGCTACAGTTCTGCTTTTGAAAACTATAAGCAATTAAATGATTTAATGGATTTTGCTTTCATAAGACCTCTCTGATAAGTTTTTACAGAGCACAAAGCTGCTGTGATAAGCAGAAAGGCATTAATTATTAATTTTGCATTCAGCAATGAATGCTGCTGACAAACAGTGATCAATGAAGTTACAAATGCATGAGTATGAAAAGAAAAAGCAAATAGAATGAGTTCAGTGAGACTGGACAAAATTCCTGAAAACAAAATAGCGAGAGATTAGGCAGAGACTGTTGCAAGTGGTGTTTGAGTTGAAACCCCAAATCACTGTTTCCCTATGATCTGTCTCCCTCACTAACAGCTTGTATACAAAGTGGTAGACTTGCACAGAGGACGCAGAGAAGGAAACAAGTGAAAGAGCTTTTTACAGTTCTGTTTATGCTGGCATTTTTCTTAAAAATATTTGAAATCATAACTTGATGTGAAGGACTCCTAATGCAGTAATGTCAGTATCTCCAGGGTATGTTTACCACAGTATTTTCTCTACTTACCTAAAGCAAAGCTAAATGAAAAAGAAAGCACAGTGCTTGCTTTCTCACTAGAAAGACTATGTCTTGTGGCAGAGGAGGAGGAAATCTGAAGGATATACTTTTATAGGTATATTTCCATCTCTCGAAGCAAGCAGGGTTGAAAAGCTGAGCTTTCCTCCCCACTTCTGCAACCCCACATCCAGGCAGGAGGGTGCCTTGTGTGAACTAAAAGATGATGTGAGTTAGTTGCAGTTTCTTCGACTGGTACATTTCTAGCACCCTAGCACTTATTAATGTTTGGAATTGGAGTTTGTAATAATCTTTGGTTGTGGCTCAAGTTCTGAGCAAGTCTTTGGAACATTCCTTGAAGAGATCCCCAAATGGTGGTCATTAACATATTCAAGTTATCTGCACGTTGGAGTAATAGGGAGCACAAGCAGTTAAATATCTCGCTGACCTTCAAGGGAAGAAGGAACATCAGGTTTCCTTGTACTCTGTTGATGCCATTAGAAGCAAGTCTAATGAAAAAGGCAGAAGTCTTGCAGAGCTGATGCGGTATTCCCTCTATGAATATAGAAAAATTAGTACTCTTGGCTACAGCTGCTCCTCTGCTAACGTTCTCCCAACCCTTGTTTACTTAAAATGAAGCTTTGAGTGTTCACTTAGTGCCATGATTGTTTTAAGCACTTGAAAAATGGGAGTAGGGTCTATTACTTTCATATGTGTATTTTTTTGCTATCTTATGAGAGAGCAAAGTTTGACTAGCATGAAGCTCTCATAATATTTCTCAAATCCAAGAATAACTTGTTAACTTGGCTTTTGTTTGGGATATCTCTGGATGTTTGTGAAACTTAATTGACTGCAATCATGACTGGGATTTTTTTTAAAAAAAGCAGAAGGGTCAACTGTGAGAGTCTGTTCCCCATGCTTTGCTGTTAGTGTGACTCTCCTGCTGCTACGTGCCACCTGGGTGGGAGGATGGAGCTGACTCCGTTCTCGTACCCCTAGCCTTGTTTGCTTAACCTGCCTATTAACCTTCTCTTACCAAAGGCAGAAACCCTTGGGGCAAAGAACTCCCTTCACTACTGTGCTTGTAAAATACTTAGCACAACAGAGCCACTTTCTAAACACTGCCGTAATAATAATAAGTTTTCTGAAGGTGAAACTTGAGTCTACTGAACAAAGTGCAGGCAACTGATGAGAGGGAACTGGAAGGGAAGCATGGAGGAGGAGTACAGTCCATTGGGATTGCTGTGCTGCTGGTAGAGCTCTGCAGCCCCAGCCTGTGTAATGGAAAACGGAGCAGCCCTGCCAGCTGAGCTGGAATGCAGGAATTGCGATGGTCTGCAGAGCTCTGCAGCTCGTCTAAACAGCGTGGAAACACTGGAGATTCCTAAAACTCTGAGTCAGAGAGCTTAGATCTTTTACTCATTATGGCAGGGGAAAAATCCGTAGTGCGGCTTGTAGGTAAATATTTTAATGTGCAATGGGAATGTGACTGTGAATGTGTTAAGTTATGACATTAATCAGATCACAGGCTTTTACATGTGAGTGTTTTATTCCTTTTTCTGTTTTTGCTACAGTTCTGTTTACATTTGATTTCTGCGTCATTTTTGTAACGTTATACACATTATGTTCCTGGCACTGATCAGTGTGAACAGAATCAACTTCCAAATTTCTATGGGGGTAGGAGTCAGGAAGAAGGCAGCTGGACATGAATGTACTTTATTGCCTACCTTTGTATGCAGAGGTTTGGAAAGATTTACTTAAAGTTGATCTAAATATTATGTTGTAGAGGTAATTGCAAATTTTGTGATATTACTAATTTATTTATTAGTATATCACTGTATAAAATTTATAATTACTGCCTGTAATGAAGTAGATTCTGGATTAAAAGAAGGCAGTGGAAACTTCTGCCAAATAAGAAGGCTTTAAAATCTCTTTTTTGTAACTCTCCTAGTTCATGCATGTTATCTTTGGTTTTTAACTCGTCACTTGGGTTTTAGACCTTTTCCATTCCCTGCTACTTTACTACTTCAAAATAACAGTTTGACAATGTTAACACTGATGAACTGGCAGACAGATCTTGTGGGAACAGTAGGGAGGTGGCTTCTAGTCTGCTTTTAAGAGTTCACTGAAGAAATCCAGTGTCTCTCTTTGGTGTATTTTGAACTGTCAGAACCCAAAAGGGAATGAAAAAGAAGTGCCTAATTTGGCATTTATGAGTAATGTCAACATTTTCTCTGTTACAGTGTTAGTGTGCAGTGTCCTTATGCTTTTCCTGCAGGCTCTGTGACCTATAGAAACAGACGTGTTTTTTTCATCTCTACGTCAGGAGCAAGAGACGAGATCTGTCTGTGCCACAGGGACATCTGGACCTACTTGTATAGAACATGTAGTATAGAACATTTTGTAGGCTCTTCTTGGCACAAAGTTTTACTCATACCAAGCGCACAGGCACTGCCATGTTGTCTGTCTGTCTGCTTTCACCAACAAAAGATGTTTTAAGCTTGTTGGTCAGCTTCAATAAGGCTTGACAAAAGGAGTAATTAAATGGGAAAAATAATGGAAGTTCTTGTAAGCCTTATGGGAATGAGCAAGGCTGCAGTGGACAGCCTCAAATTAGTGTCTTCCCCTGGAAAGTAACTTCAGTCAAGCTGCACTGGATTTCCACCAGGAAAAAGCAGCAGTACCATGTGAGTTCCAGTGACACAAGAGGAGTCTTGGTGCTCCAACTGTGATAGCCAGATGATGATCCACCACAGAACAGCTCTGCAGTCTCCCCAGTTGCCTGATTGGAAAACCTATTCAATCAGTAGAAAGTGGAACTCTGCTTGTCTACCTGGCCATTAGTCAGTCTTCATTAGTTTGAGAAGGTGGCCAGGAGTCTTATTTCAGTTATCAGCTGCTCCTTGAGCTGAATCTCTTCTCCCCTCATTGTTGGCTTTGCTGCTAGGCTATGGGTGTGAGAGGCCGTGGTATGGGCTCTGTCAAGCTTTGGCTGACAAACACTCAAAAACCCAGTGACAGCTAACAGGAACATCTCCTTTTATCATGCTTCCCTTTCACTGCTGAGCTGTGGGTAGGTCAGCTGTTGTACTTTAACATCCAGCCTTAAACTGCCTTATCTCTGCTGTATGGTCAGGTCTCTATTCTGGCTGTGTTTTGTCAATGTGCACTTACCTGATTACTAAGAGAAACTATTCTTGGTGATTAAAACTTCAGGGGAAGACTCTGAAAGCATTTTCAGAATGGTAAGGACTGTGACATGACTAGTGGTTGAAATAGTAATTATGAAGGCAGGATGGAAGGATTATCTTCTGATTGATTTTTCTGTTACATAGAAATAGTGTGTAGGTTGAGGCATAGGATGACTGTGTGAGAGAACTGTGAATATATCTGTGATATATTCCACATGTATGCAAAGGAAAGAATATGTGTGGATGGGGGAGATGAATATTACTGCAGAAGCATTTGCTGCTAATTACACGGGGCCAACAGCCTGATTACTGTAATATGTTGTGTAAGTACCAGTGGGCTGTTTGAGGTGATCTTTGAAAGATAGTGGGAGGACAGTATGCATTCTTCTCTCTTTCTAGCAACCTGTGGAAAATTAAGTATTTAGTTTAGTAAAGGGGGCAGTGGGCTGACGGATGAGGGGAGATGTTGTGCAGGGTAGATGCAGTGGCTGATCTGCACAATAGCAGATGAAATTTCATTGGACCAGCCACAGTGTCATAAAGCCAACTTGTGTTAGTGTGAGGATGGGATGTGTGTTGATGGGAATGATGAAAATGCTTGAATTTCAAAAACTGAATTTTAGTATATACAGTCAAAGAATAATAGAATTGCTCAGGTTGGAAAGACCTTCAAGATCATCAAGTCCAACCACAACTGAACCATACTACCCTAACTCTAACAGTCCTCCGCTGGATCATGTCCCTGAGCACCACATCCAAATGGTTTTTAAACACATCCAGGGATGGTGATTCAACCACCTCCCTAGGGAGTTTATTCCAGTGCTTAACAACCTTTTCTGTAAAGAAGTTTTTCCTGATATCCAACCTAAACCTCCTCTGGTGCAACTTCAGGCTATTTCCCTTTGTCACCAGTGAAAAGAGACCAATCCTGCTCTCACTGTAAGCACTTTTCAAATATTGAAGAGAGCAATAAGGTTGCCCCTCAGCCTCCTTTTGCCCAGACTAAACAGCCCCAGTTCCTTTAGTCACTCCTCATAGGGCATATTCTCCAAGCCCTTCACAAGCTTTGTTGCCCTTCTTTGTAAGGTGCCCTTCTCCAGCACCTCCATGTCCTTTCTGTACTGAGGTGCCCAAAACTGAACACAGTAGTCGAGGAGAGGCCTCACCAGTGCCAAGTACAGGGACAGGATGACTTCCCTTCTCCAGCTCACCACACCATTCCTGTTACAAGCCAGGATGACGCTGGCCTTCTTGGCCACCTGGACACACTGCTGGCTCATATTCACCAAGATCCTTTCCACCAGGCAGCTTTCCAGCCACTCCTCCCCAAGCCTGTAGGGTTGCCTGGGATTGTTGTGATCAAAATACAGGACCTGACGCTTGGCTCTATTGAAACTCATACATTTGGCCTTGGCCTATTGATGCAGTCTATCCAGATCCCTCTCTAGTGCCTTTCTCCCCACTGGTAGATCAATACTCCCTCCCAGCTTGGTGTCATCTGCAAAATTACTGAGGGCGCACTCAATCCCCTCAATAATCAAGATCATTAAATAAATAAAATAAACAGAAGCAGTTCCAGTACTGCTGGAACTGTACTGAGCCATGGGGGGCACCACTCCTGGCTGGCATTTCAGCTCACTTCTGCCCCTTCCCACGTGCTAAATCTTTCACAAGTACTTGGATTTCTCCAAATCTTTAAGCAAATCTTTAAGCAAAGAAAAAAGCTTTTATGTTTTTATTATTATTATTGTTACTTAGTTTCAGAATCTCTTGTTGAATGTTTCCTGAAGCAATTAAATTTCGATAGGTGAAGCCACACTTAGACCAAGAAATGGAACCAGTGTGAAGGAAGCATGAAAATGAGAATGGGGAAAAAGCAGCTTAACATGTAATAAACCAAGGAAGCATTTTCCCCCGTGTGTCACGTCCTGTTATATTTTCATTTATCTTGAATAGTTTCATTGAGTACTGCATAAAACCATGAAATACTATTTGCAAATCACAACTCTGTATTAAAAGTGTTTAAAAGAAAAAAAAGGAGTGGAGGGTTAACTAGTCTTTCACTTGCAAACCATCTCTACTGGTTTTCATATCTACTATCTTTGCAACTGCAGTGTGGCAATTGGCAGCTTTGTGGAGTAGTGTTTATCATCTGTTTCCATTTAATATAAAACAGATGAACTGATATAAATGCTTGTGATTATTTTTCCTTATTCATTTAGAGTTCTTCTCTAACGGTAGTTAAACTAAACAGTTCTGAGTACTGGGTGGGTTCCATTCCCTTAATGGAAGGTAGTTGTTCCCAAATCAACACAAGTTCTCTGGCCATCATGTGCTGCCACCTGGTCCTGTTGTCTTTTCCCCTGCTTTTCCTTCTGCTAGTGATGCTAGTTAGATTTATTTATACAAGGATTTACGCGATGAATATATAAGAAAGAGTAACCTACATTGTTGAAGTCTACTGAAATCTTTTCATCTCTTCTGGTTTTGTTCCTGTTTTGTTTCCTGACCTGTCTGAGAAGGGAGCCAAAGCTTCTGATAGTGAGATTCCTTTAACAATCATATGATGATGAAAATTGTAACACATGTATAAGGTTAGGAAATTGCAGTGCCTTTAATCAGAGGAAGTCTCTAGTCAGCAATTTGCAGAATCATAGCAACAGTGTCATGGAGTAGGATGCCAGGTCTTGCCAAATTTCTGTTAATAGATATGAAATCTTGTAACCAAGAAATGTGTGCTTTGCATCAAAGAGGTGCTGTGCTGTCTGTCACAAAGGTTTAGGTTGCAAAACCACTAACAGCTCTTGGCACTTCAGTGTGCTATCATAGGATCTTGTACTTGAATCGCAGCCTTGAGAGGGGAACAGAAAAAGTCCATACTAGGATAAGTAGGGTGCAGCATTCTGTTAAATGTGCTGTGACCACAGAATGCTCATTGAAAACTGACATCACTTTGCTGCTCTGTTAGCTTTAGCAAGCTACACAAGCAAGAGCTGGGTACAGCTTCGGGTAGTTACAGAACTTTGCAATCTTCTGATGGATTATCTAAAATCAGAGCAAAACTAAATGAGTTTACTTTTGACTCAGAGACATAGAGGACAAGCAGCTGAATGTCCCAGTGCATTTATCACTGCTACCTTGGTATCTCTTGCTTCATGTTGGAAAATATTTCAGATGATAAAGCCTGAAAGTCACTTCTGTCTGTTACTTAAACTTGCTCCCATATTGATGGAAGTCATCATTCCTGAAGGTTTTTCTCTGAGACTTGGGTAGAGCCTATTGCACAAGCTAGACAGACTTAAGATTCCACTCACTATTTGCTACCAGCTGGAGAATATGAGGACTTACACATTTGCAGTCCTGACAGAAGCAAAAGCCTATTTAAAAGTGAAGGAGATGCTCTGTGCTGCTAATCTTGCTTGGTCATCTAGGTTTTCTGGATATAATGTAACTGTTGCATTAGTGATAATGGAAAAATCTTCCATTTAATTCATTGATAGCAGATGGGTTTGCTGAAGTAGGAGAGTTGAAAAATGTCAGAAGTTTTGTTAAGAGAATTTTTTTTTTTTTTAAGCAAGCACATTTTCTAGATATATGTATAATACAGTGCTGCTCCATTTCCCCCTCCTTCACAAATAAAGAAGTGGTTGAATAAGAATGTAGAATTGTTTCAGCTCATCTTTACCATCAAGAATGCAAAAAGCCTTGTGATTTCAAAAGCTATTTAGGACAGACTATTTCAGAGTTATTCATTGGTCATCTATTTCCAGTCCTTTTATATGCTCAGCAACTGTGCTGATTGTTAAAATCAGAGAGAACAGCCTGCCAGCTGCTGTGAGCAAGGAGGGGATGCTGTTCTGGTTGAGGCACTGCAAAGTGAATGAGATTTACTAGGTCTTGTTCAGGAGATTAGGGCTGGGGCTGAGTTACATTTATCAAAGATTTCAGTGAAACTTTGTCAAACCAACTGTTTGTGGTGTTTTTTTCTCTTTTCCCCCACGCTTTCAGCATGCTTTTGTGATCGATTTACCATTTGCAGAGGCTGCAGTAGTGGTAGAGAGAGGGTGTTGATCAGAAAATAGCTCTGGGAAAAAAAAGAACATTTTCTCTTACTAAACAAACAGCTGCCAATAGCCCTATTCCAAATCAGGTCGTTAATGAGGCTTGAAGATAAAAATTTACCTTGATACAAAAATCATCCTCAACTTATGAAATCTGAAGCTAAATCAATCTTGTCTTTCTTTTAAGACAAGATTGGATTGGATTACTACTATTCTACATTCCTATCTTTACAGTAAGTCCATTTTCCAAATGCTTATTCACTTATTCACTTATTTATTTATTTATTTATTTAACTATGTGCTTCATTTATAGCAGAAGCGTAAAGGTTGTCTGTGTGATTAAGGTACTCCTCTCATAAGAGGTTCCCTCATGTGGACTCTGTGTTTTCTTCTGCTTTCAGGGTTAATGGGGTTCCTAATTTTTTTTTTTTTTAACGAAGTGTGAAATTAGATTTTTCTACATGTATATAAGTGCCTTTAAAAAAAAGAAATCGTAACTATATGAGAGCTGATCTGAAAGAAATGCCTCCTACTTTTTTATGTTGACCCCACGGCATCAGAGGCAGATGTTAGTGGTATGGCAGTAGAGGTTGAACCTTCCTGTCAATATTCTTCTACATTTTATTGCTGTGTGACAAATGGCAGCAGAGGGGCTGTCTGACAAAATAGTGGCTGACATGGAAGTAAGTATGAAACAAAAGTGTGTTGTTGAATTCCTCCAGGTGGAAAAAATGGCACCCACTGACATCATCAATGCTTGCTGAATGTTTATGGATACCAAACTGTGCATGTGAGCACAGTGAGGCAGTGGGTGGTGCATTTCAGCAACCGCTGACACAGATTTTTACAAGCATAGCATGCAGGCTGTTGTTCATCACTGGTAAAAATGCATAATTACTGGTGGTGACTGTGTCGATATATAGTGTTTTGTAGCTGAGAATCTGCTCTATTAGATAGTGTTGTGCTCTTTATAGCTGTTGTAGTTGCCATGGACATAAGTAGGAGAGCAAGTTAAATATAAATATATATACATTTGTATTGTTTATGTATTTGTGTATGTCTATTATATGTATATATGTACATGCATACACACACTGTATATATATTTTGTAAGTTGATGCAAGCAAATGGAGATGTCAGCAGCTCTTCAAAATGTAAGTTAAGTCTCACTACGACATGAAAACTCAGTAAATACTACTTATTCCAGATCCATGCTATGTTACAGTGGAAACAATCAGTGGTTAATTAGGATGCATACTGGAGTAACATGTTACTGAGAAAGTGTGTGTAGAAAGAATGTTTTTTTAGGGATCAGTGTCACTGATTAAGCATTGGTGCATCTAATCTTGAATCACTTTGAGCTTGCAGTCTCTGTTTTTAACATATTACTGTATTGCCCAGCTTTTTAATGTAATTATTTATTTATTAATTTATTTATTCAGTATCCATGCAGAAGTGAGACGAACCTGTAGATATTTGGGAAAATTCCTAAAACAAGCTGTTACAGTTGGAAAGATTAGTGCAGTGGAAAGGTGATACAAGAGCGAAATGGCAAAAGGGACGAAAGGGAAAGAATGCTGACCGATCTCCAAAGAGCTAGGCTCACAAGGAAAACTCCACAAGGAAGGGATCTTCAACCAGAGATCCTTTCCTAGTGGCAGTCAGCCCTTAAATGGGGTTTAATGAGGTCTAAGACCCCTTCTGGTCACACAGGTGAATTGCCTTCGCCTGTACTCCCAGGGCTGAGTTGGTCCTTTCCCCAAGTGCTCAATCGGTGTTTCAGGCCATGACTCAACAGCTCCCATACACAAGCAAAAATCACAACTTTGCCCATGTTGTCTTTACCAAGAAAGTACAAATGTACAATCTCTTACTTGCGCGGCTTCTTTATAAGCAACAAGAGTAACTTAATTTTGGAAAAGCTCAAAAAAGCAGCCAACAACTTTCCCAGGAGTTAAATAAAGAGGAAATGAAATCAAAGATTGATTTTTTTCTTTTCCCTTGCTTTATTTCTTTCCTTTCTTCAAAGGATTCAACCCAAGCCCTTCTAGGAGTTGCTGGGCTCTGCCACCGTATCTTCCTTAAAATTTATCTAGAAGACACGTAGTGGCTAAAAAATTCAAGGATTGCTTCCTGCAGCAGAGGGAAATTATTATGCTATACACAGAAGAATTTGCAAGTTTTGGAAACTTTTTGTCATGTGATTGATACATTAAACAAGCAGTGTCCGTGCTCCTGAACAGAAAGGTTGTAAAATAAGGAGGAGGCCTACTAACAAGAATTAAAAATGTCGGAGCCGAACTTTTACAGTGTCCTTAGCATATTTGTTTCAGTTTATGGTGATGGTTTGTGGTAGGCAGTGCCTTGGGCTGGTATCCTCCAGTGCACCCAGCCCATGCCGAAGTCCAACCTTATCTCACGTTGCCTGATCCATTTCCCAACTGGGAGTTTCTCCTTCCCACCTGGCACTGGATTGTGAAACTTCCCTGTAAGCCCATTTAAGTCATTAACCTGGCAGAAACTACTTCAGCAAGAAATAAACACACAACGTTAAAAATGATAGGGTGGAGAAAGGATATACATGTATATTTTTTAACAGGCTAATGTTTATAACATCAGATCACAGAAGTACTGTTTGTGGATTACAGCCAGGAATGGAAGATGGTACAGCTGTTGCATTCACTTACTGGCCTTTGAAACTTCATATTGCTGTACTTGGACCTGTGCTTTTGAGCTTTCTTTTATCTAACTAGGTCCTGGACCTGTCATTTTCTTTGCTCCGTAGAGTGTGGGGCTCTCTCTTTTCTGGCATGAAAAAACAGCTCACAGTTCAGCTCCTAAAATGCAGCATTGGTCATCCTTGGGACTTCAGAATCACAGAATCACTAAGGTTGGAAAAGACCTACAAGGTCATCCATTCCAACTGTCTATCTATCACCAATAGTTGTCACTAAACCATGTCCTTCAACACAGTGTCTTAACAACTTTGCAGAACACCTTCCCTGAGGTGCAGCCTTATGGTATGCTGGTGGTTGCCTGTGCACAGAGGTGTTTGCTCCACACATGAGGTTCATCTAAGGAACATACTGAGCAAGAAGAAAAAAATAATTTCTGTACTTATTTTGTCCCTATTCCTTCTTAAATCTGTTACTGCCTTGGCAACAGTTGGTCTCTCTAATTAAAAAAAAACTCCCTCTGCTGTAAATGCTGGTCTCTCCCAAGTCTTTTCAGTTCTGTGAAACTTCCTGTTTGCTTTTTAAAATAAGTAAATACTTCTATTACTGTTTTTAGCAGGATTTCCAGTCTCCCTTCATGTGACCCAGGTAGATCCTGCGTATTCCGAAATGCCTGCTGCTTTACCAAAGCTGTTCACGGTGGTTGACTTGAATAGGATTTAAATGACTTAAAACGTGCAGTAGTTAAATCAGAATTTGTAAAATGATTGTAGGTTCAATAATTATACAGTAAATGTACTGTTTTTGCTTTTCTTCTTCCTAACAGATTGTACAGTAAAAAGGAATCTATATGATTATGACATGCAGATAGATTTTAAAAAGATAAAAAGAAAACTTTGTATAGTTAATTACAGCTATTTTGTCTTAGGATGATCCCAAAGATGAGCATTGTCCTAGTTGTCTAAAACCGCTTATCTAACAGTGTAGGCAAGTGATTTTTTTCAGTCAGGAGACTGGAATTGCTGCTCAAAAAGCTTTTGTTCTGAAAACTGCTTACTGGTTTCTTTGTTTAACAGATAAAATGGGCTGTTACACACATGCCTATTACATTGTTTTTTTCCTACATTTACTAAAGACAGAATTTAAAATCCAAAGAATAGAAAAAAAATCAGGCAATGGTAATGCAAGCCTCGACAGAACAGTGCATTATCTTATTGCTGAATCATTGTAATTCATGTCTTTAAACTGTAATAATACAGAACACAGCATTTGCTGGATTTAGCACATTAATACTTCACTTCCTTGATGATAAAAGTGTGTCTTGTTCTACACTTAATTACTCTTCCTTCACTTAGAATTCCACTTGTCTCTATGCTTTTAATCAGAGAAAGTAGCTAGGAACTTTGACTTGCATTTGTGCCTCATCCTTACCGATCGGCTATTACATGGTGAAAACTGACAAAAAAAGCCTGTAACTGCTGAGCTGAAACAGCTGCCTGCAGTTCTTTAGATTAAATTATGTATAGGAATGATCTGAACTTTACGTTCAGCTGGTTTGTAAAAAGCCAGCCACATTTTTGAGAGAAAATGTTTAGTCAAAGCCTAGGTTGGTTGCTGGAAGTCTCATTCTGGTTTTGTTCTTCAGCTGTGAGTAGGGCTGGTTGAAGCCCAGTTGGTAACACAGATGAATAATATAGTTTTTGCCATGGAAAGGAAACAGGGGCCTGGCAAAACTAGAAAGAGAAGCAGAACTTGAGCTGTGTGTTATATATTTATATGTATTTCAGCTGTGTGTTATATATTTGTGTCTGCAGTAGGCTCAGCCTTGCTTTTTAGAGTCATAGAACCATAGAACATGCTGAGCTGGAAGGGACCAAGAAGGATCGCTGACTCCAACTCCTGGCTCCACACATGAGCACCCAAAATTCAAACCCTATGCCTGAGAGCACTGTCCAAATGCTTCTTGAACTCCCTTAGCTTGGGGCAGTGACCACTGCCCTAGGGAGCCTGTTCCACGGCCTGACCACCTTCTGGAGAAGAACCTTTTCCTAATCCAAAACCAGGCCCTACCTGACGCAGCCATTCCATTAGGACCTGTCATTGTCACAGAATCTTTTGAGTTGGAAGAGACCTTTCAGGATGATCTAGTCCAACTCCCCTGCAATGAACAGGAACTTCTACAGCTGCATCAGGTGCTTGGAGCCTTGTCCAGCCTGACCTTTACTGTCTCCAAGGATGGGGCTTCCACCGCTTCTCTGGGAAACCTGTTCCAGTGCCTCCACACCTTTATTCTAAGACACTTCTTTTTTATATCCAGTCTAAATCTCCCTTCTTTCAGTTTGAAAGTGTATTCCCTTGTCCTATTACCACAGACCCTGCTAAAGAGTCTGTCCCCTTCTTTCTTGTAGCCTCTCCTTTAGATACTAAAAGGCCACTATCGGGTCTCCCTGGAGCCTTCTCTTCTCCAGGCTGAACAGCCCCAGCTCTTTCAGCCTTCTCACAGGAGAGGTGTTCCATCCTTGGATCATTTTTATGGCCCTCCTCTGGATGTGCTTTAACAAGTCCATGTCTCTCCTGTACTAAGGACTCCAAATCTGGATGCAGTACTCCAGGTGAGGTCTCACTAGCACAGAGTAGAGGAGTAGGATCCCCTCCATCAACCTGCAGACTACACTTCTTTTGATGTAGCCTGGGATATGGTTGGTGTTCTGAGCTGCAAGGGCTGGCTCATGTCCAGCTTTCATTCCACCAGAACCCCCAAGTCCTTTTCAGCAGGGCTGTGCTCCATCCCTACATCCCCCAGCTTGTACTGATAGTGGGAGTTGCTGTGATCAAGGTACAAGACCTTGTGCTTGGCTTTGTTGAACCTCATGAGGTCCTCCAGGATCCACTCCTTGAGCAGTTTAAGTCTCTGAATGCCATCTTGTTCCTTGGGTATGTCAACTGCACCACACAGCTTAGAATCATCTGCAAACTTGCTGAGGATACACTCAATCCCACTGTTGTTGTCATTGATGAAGATGTTAAAGAGCACTGGTCCCAGTACTGACCTCTGAGGGATAACGCTTGTCACTCATCTCCACTTGGACACTGAGCCATTGACACCACTCTCTAGGTAAAATTTTGAAACCAGTTCCTCATCCTTTGAACAGTCCACCTATTCAGTTTGGAGAGAATGATTTTACTGGGATTGTGTTGAAAGCCTTACTAAAGTGGCTTATCCCTTGTCCACTGACACAGTTATGCCATCATAGAAAGCAACAAGGTTGGTCAGGCAGGACCTGCCCTTGTTGAAGCCATGCTGGTTATCTCATTACATCTCTCTCTCTTTTGTATGCCTTAGCATAGCTACCAGGAGGATTACAGAGAAGAGATCCTCATGAGGAAGCTGCAGGCTGCTGTGAGGTCTCCCCTTAGTCTCCTCTTTTCTAAGTTGAACATGTTTCGCACCAATGGTGCCATTCTGCCACCTGAAAGCCATTGTCATCACAGGGTTTAAATGTGTTATCGGTCATTCCACTGTAGTTTTCCTGAGTGGTGAGAAATGATAATGAAAACGTCATGGAGTTGTTGTATGGATAGGGCCTAATACCTTAACTAGTGCAAATGAAGAACCATCTAGCAGTCAGAAGAATGCAGAGACTTTTGTTTTGCCAGGGAAGTCCATCTTCCCCTGTAGTCTCCTCCTGTTCAACTCCCACTCATGAGACAGAGAAGCCTTGGCTTGGTTTGGTTTTTAAGCATGAAGTTCCTTGCAGTGTGTTGGATATATTAATTTTTAATCAGCATAGAAAATAATTGTGCAGAATTCTAAAAGCAAATGTTAATTCTACATGTTGGTGCTTTTACCAATAGAGTAAACACAATTTCTCCTATGTGTAGTCTAGTTATAGACATAATAAAAGAGAAAAAGTTCTTCAGAAAACAGTTTGCTGGGGCAGAAAGGCGAAAGTGTGTGTGCTTCTTGTGTTGCAGGTGTTGTGGGGTTTTGTTTTCTTTTAAAACTCTCAGTTCTACAAACCTTTTCAAGAGGGAAGAAGCATCAAAAAGTCTGATAATGAAGAGAGAAATAAATAAACTTTTTAATCAGTGTTGGAATACAAAGCCAAGCCTTGCATTCTAATGAATGGTTGTGCACACTCATGGTACCTATGGACAAGGTTTGCATACAGCTGTACAAGTTCCTCTGTGAAGGCTGCTGGCCCTTTGTGCCTCTCAATCTCATACAAAAACTACTGCTTTTTGAGAATTGGTATGGGCACTGATGCATGTAAATAATATACATACTTTGCCTCTCATAGGTGGATTTGCTGAATTCTCCAGCTGTTTCCCTGGTCTCTGTGAAGGAAAATCCACGCTTGTCCCTACTTGCATTTCTCAACCCTGTCTACCAGTCTCTAACATTGGTCCAACCAGGATTCTGCCTCATCTCTATCTGGGGTGTCAGCGGGATGTCCTCAACAAGGTGAGCATTCTGCATGCTATACTGATGAGTATATAATCTCTGTGTCTATCCGTGCCTCTGTCATACTGTATCATTGCAGCTGTAGAACATCTGAAGTAGATCTAGGTGATAGGAGTAAAGAACCTGCTGGGTAAAGAACTGGCTGGATGGTGGGCCCAAAGAGAGTTGGTGAATAGAGGTAAATCTAGCTGGTGACTGGTCACAAGCGGTGTTACCCAGAGGTCAGTGTGGGGACCTGTCCTGTTTAATATCTTTATTGATTACCAGTGAGGACATGGGGTGCACACTCAGTAAGTTTGCAGATGACACCAAGTTGGGGGGAAGTATCAATCTACCTGGGGGTAGGAAGGCCCTACAGAGGGATCTGGGCAGACTGAATAGCTGGGCTGAGGCCACTGGGATGAAGTTCAACAAGACCAAGTGCTGGGTCCTGTACTTTGGCCACAACAACCCCAGGCAACTCTGCAGGCTTGGGCAGAGCAGCTGGAAGACTGTGTAGAGGAAATGGACCTGGAGTTATTGATCAATGCTGAACTGAACATGAGCCAGCAGTGTGTCCAGGTGGCCAAGAAGGCCAATGGCATCATGGCTTGTATCAGAAATAGTGTTGCCAGAAGGAGCACAGAAGTGATCATCTCTGTACTCAGCACCGGTGAGGCTTCACCTTGAGTACTATGTTCAGTTTTGGGGCCCTCACTGCAAGAAAGACATTGAGGCCCTGGAGTGTGTTCAGAGAAGGGCGATGAAGCTGGTGAGGGGTCTGCATCACAAGTGTTATGAGGGGCTGCTGAGGGCCTCTTCTCTCAAACAACTAGAGATAGGACTAGAGGGAATTGCCTCAAGTTGTTCCAGGGGAGATTCTGGTTGGACATTGGGAAATACTTCTCTGAAAGAGTGGACAGCTACTGGAGTGGGCTGTCCAGAGAGGTGGTAGAGTCACTGACCCTGGAGGTGTTCAAGAAACATTTAGATGTTGTACTGAGGGACTTTGTTTAGAAGGAAATATTGATGACAGGTGGATGGCTGGACTGGATAATCTTGTAGGTCTTTTCTAACCTTGGTGATTCTGTGATTCTGTAGCCTTCCATGGCTTGCACACAGCAATCTTGATGAGAACAAATATTATTCTGTCCACCTAATTACACCACATGCCATCTAATTGATTTCCTCTCTCTCCTTCCTCTTGGAGAAGTTGATGTCATACCTTCCTCAGTAACCTGCCAACCAACAGCAAGCTATTAAATCTGCCATTACAGTAGGTCAGGTAGTTTATTGTTTATAGCACCAACTAGTTTGTTTTGGCATATGTTGGATATTTATACAACTGTATTAGTAGCTATGATGTCACAAAATAAAGATTGTCTGTTTTTCAGTATTTTCTTTAAGTGTTTACATATGTGCCTTTTATCCATGTATAAAGCTAAAGATTGGAACTACCATAATAGTGCTATAAATTGATCATTTTCTTAAGATCCAATTGATAAAAGGATATAAAACTATTAGAATCTGCCCAAAGAAGGACTACAAAAATGCTGTAGAGTCTGGAGGGGAAGACATGAGGAACAGCTGAAGTCCCTTGATTTATTCAGGCCAGAGAAAAAGAGACTGAGGGAAGACCTCATCACAGCCTACAACTTCCTCATGAGGGGACCAGAGGGGCAGACGCTGATGTCTTTCTGGTGATCAGCGGTAGAACCAGAGGGAAAGGGATGAAGTTGTAACAAGGGAAGTTCAGGTTGGATATCAGAAAAAAGTTCTTCACTGAGAAGGTTGTCAGGCACTGGAATAGGTTTCCCAGGACAGTGACCATGGGCACAAGCTTCAAGAGTTCAAGAAATGTTTGGACAGTGCTCTCAGACACATGGTCTGATTTTTGGTTGGTCCTGCGTGGAGCTAGGAATTGGACTCAGTGATCCTTGTAAGTCCCTTCCAACTTGGGACATTCCATCAGTCAATTATATACTTTATCATATTCTCATGGATTTCTTCTACTTTTCAGTCCATCCCAGTCCTGCTTTTAAAAGGCTATTTTGGGATATTCCACAATTTATAATGGGGTTTTTAACTAACAGGGAATCATTTAGAAGATATGTGTACTTTTAAGGAACATACAAAAAAAAAAAAAAAAAGAATACAAAGGACCATCAGCAGTCTTTGTATATATCTCATCCTTTAAGATCTTCAGCAACTTTGATGCCAGACAGCAAGTCAGCAGTTCAGACCTGATTCACTTAAGATGGACGTCAAAACGACTTATTTTTCTTACTATTTTTCTTACTTCAAAAATGGTTTGTCATCCTCAGATAAAAGACAACAGGTAAACTTAAACCAAGTAAATTAAAAAATAAATAAATTCTGCTTTAAGTGGTAGCAAATCAGATGCTTTGATGTTGTTTGTTTCAATACATGAGTGTAAGTGCTATCCTAGGTCTGGGAGAGAGAAGGACCCTTATTTTCCAATGTGGCCAGGGACATGCCACAGCATTTGGGGGAATGACTGGAACTCTTGTGCTGTGGCTCTTGAGTGAATAATCCCCAGAGATGAAAGAGGATGTTCCCTTTACTTGCAGCACACTGATTCCTGTAAGTAGATGTTATGCATCAGCATGGTACATGGGCCTCCTCAGGAAAGCAATCCAAGTGGTAGTGGTGGTCAGGAATTTCCTTGTAGAACTAGAGTGGTCAAAAACCACAACTGCCACTGGTAAGCCCTGAGTGTAGCAGAGCACTCTACAAGAGAGTAGACACTTGGCGGTGTCTCCCATGCCCATCAGTTTACAGTCTTGATATTATATCAGCATTTGTCCATCACAGCTGCAGTTGTATATACTTTAGAATTAACGTAGGACCCATGGGAGCTGGACAGATTTGTACTTCTTCACCTCGTAAGTTTCTTATCTGATTTTAGGACAAATATACATTTTATGATTTCATATTTGCTTGTACAATTTTCATACATGATAAAAGTAACAGGCAGTTCTTTATTCTGAGCATGTTACTTGTTGTACTGAAATGGACCTTCGTAACTCAAATGGAGTCTTGGTACTTCATCTCATGCAGTCAGTTTTGGTGACTGTGAGTGGAAAGACTTATGTGGCTCCTGACTTAAATATTGGTACAGCTGTGGGAACAAATGAACCTACCTCTCAGAATGCATTTGGTATTGTCCCATCTATTGGTAACTCCAAATTTCCTGATTTTAATCAGTTTCTTGAGATCCAACTCAAAGACAGTGATAGCTTGAGATCACGACTGTAGAAATGCCAAGGGCAGAAAGATGCTTCATGTGGCTTGTAATTTCTGCTGCTCTTCCTTCCACACTTTGCTTTGTGGGTAGCCTGGATGCTACACAAGGCTTTTAGGAAGAGCAAGCATTCTCGATACACAGAATGCTCAGAACTACCAATACACGACATATAAAGCTGGGAAGTGAAGCACATTCAAAAGGAGAGAGTGAAAAACTAAAAACAGTCATCAGTAGCAGAGGTCTGTCTCCATTATGACAGTCAAGAAGATGGTAAGTGGTTAAGTTCATGTGCTCGAGTTTCACGACCTAACTGCTTTCGTCAGTTCCTGGGGACGGTAAGAAGTCAGCATTGTGTGAAGATGATAATAGTGACTTTAATTCAAGTTCAGATTTTTAAAAATACTTTTCTAGAAAATTCAAGCAAGATTCCCAGCACTGTAAAATATGGTTGTTCGCACTGACTGTACTTTTGCCTTCAGATGCTACCTGTGAGGGCCCATTATCTCACTGCTGACCAGACATACTGATTTCCCTAAAATCTAAATGTCTAAAATACTTGCAAAAACCCTCCATTTGCAATTCAGTTGAGCACAGTAATTGAAAGATGTGAATTTTCAGCATGGTTTGTCAAGATGAGGTAAACTTTTCAGATCTTTTAGAGGATAATCTCTGAGTGCATGAGGGGGGGAAATTTGTCTTGAACAAATTGTCCTGTAACGTGACCTTTTAGAACACTGATGCTGTTTGCCACTACTACCTCTACTGATAATGATTTATGTATGAAAAACAAGCAAATGCAAATGTTTGGGTTGTGTCCTTGAGGACAGTTAATGATTGCTTCAGAGAATAATTAGGAGATTACTTATATTTTTGCTGAAGAAATTTATTTTTAAATGCTTAATTCTGAAAATGTCTGTACCATTCTCTGCAGTGACAAAGCACTAAGAACCTCATGGAGTTTCTGAACTAGCTTTCCAATGTGTTGTTTAATAATCTGGTGATCAATGGTGTTGCTTTTTTTTTATGGTCTACGATATATTGTTGACTATTGATATCAGATGGCATTGCAAGAGGCTACTCTGCTCATCTTTGTTGATGTTCAGATTTGAGAAAATAAGACAAACTCAAATCTATGTGTGAGTGACAGTATCTTTCCTGAAAATTAGGATAACAGAAAAAAAGCTGTGTTGGGAATGGGCCTGAACAAGTTTTCTGCTTACATCACAAATTTTGTACCAGCATTTGAGCTGTAAGGTTCTGCTTTGCTCCTTACATAACTATCATGTTGTTGTTTTTTTTCTTCCAGACCTGGATTTTATTTCCTGGAACAAACTAACAGTGTAGGGTGTCATTAATTCTAAGATTAAACAAATCATAAAATGTAAATAAGCTGACAAATGAGCATTTATCTTCTTTTCACAAAGCTGTTAGTACTAGGATTTCTGGATTTTCCTTCCATCATAATGTACTTCTTCCTCTTGGGTGCCTTACAATGAAGACACTGTTATGGTTATTGTATTACAGTGTGCTGCATAAGGATTTACTGATACTTTAGAACAGAAGGAGCGTAACTTCTTTCTTCAGACTTGGTCTCAAAGATGAGTACTTTCTGGGTGTCTTTTTGGCTCAGTACTTTCAGACTTAGTGTCTGCAGCCTTTTAATTCCTATTTGAGTAATCAAATTCCAAATTCATCAGCTTTCCAGCGCTTCTCACTGCAAATTTAATTTATGCTTGCCAATATATATGTGTGCCTGTGTTCAGCCCTTCTACATATACACCACAACATACACACAGTGTACCTGTGTAGTAAACATTACAGTTTGTTTAACCTGATTTGAACAAGATAGATACTTCAGACATACTGCCACGTCCCTGTTTCTCCTCTTCTATTGCTCCTTGTTTGGCATAATTGTACTTTTTAATATAACTGCTGTAAAAGCTAAAGAATTACAATTAGAATTCTGGTGTTTTGTTTTTGTTTTTGTTTTTTTTCTCTTATTTTTTTGTGTTTGGTTTAAATCAAAATCTGGCAAAAGATTTCCCCTTACAAGTATCTGTACAGCTACTGTCACTGCTTACCACATCATACCTGTAACAGAATGGTGGTTTGATAATGAATACATTAACTTGCTTACTTTTCTGTGGCAAGGTCCTTGCTTAAAGGAGATTGGGTGGACGTTTTGTGGAGTGACCTAGCAGTTGTTTCTAGTACTCAGGCACCAAAGTGCCTGCTGCATCAAAGGCTGCTTTGTGACACAATTCTAAATACAAAGAACATAGCAAGATGCAACATTTGTTTGTTTATTTTGCAACCATGAAAATCATTTTACTTAAAAGGCCCAGCTGATTGCATGCTTTGAGTCCTTTCTTGTTCCTGTGACAATTCTGGAGGACTAAAGACTGAAAACTGAAATAGGGGCAATCTCAGACCATAAAACTGCAGTTAGTGCTGCACAGAAGCAGCCTACTTCAAGGTCTTGGTTTTGAATGAATTTCACACCTTGCCTTTGAAATAAAGAAGCCTTAGGTACTTGAAGAGGTGACTGCAGGAAGCATCAGTTTCATTTCACATTTCTTATTATCTGTGATGGGATAATCTCATCTGGGATAAGTGATCCTCAACATATGTATTCAGGTCAGCAAACTGCACATGGGAAATGTTTGATTATGTTGTCATCGTGCAGGGTGAGAATTTAAACCAAAGTAGCAAAAAAACCAAACTGATTCTCTTGGAAGTGATGCTTCCTAGGAACAGATGGTATTCTGCCATTGTTTCTGTTATTAATTTTGTTCTTCTAAAATTTGCAGTTCCTAGGCTACTTGAACATTCCGGACGTCTCATTAAAAGCTGTCTGAATAGTCAAAGGCTTAACAGTGATCTTTTTCAAAAAACAGTGCCCCTTCTTGTTATGTACATTTGAGTTCATGATTTCCTCGTACTGCTCCAAAGGTATTTTTTGACTGATCTGCTTTTAATCTTTCTCTTTCATAGGAGATGATCCAGCAGAATGATATTGGATATGTACTAAATGCCAGTAATACTTGTCCAAAGCCCGATTTCATTCCAGAATCCCATTTTTTGAGAGTGCCTGTGAATGACAGCTTTTGTGAGAAGATTTTGCCTTGGTTGGATAAATCGGTTGATTTTATAGGTGAGAAGAAACTTTATATTGGCTCTCTAAAACACTTTCTGGATTACTCTGTGTGTCTGCCTCCAATTTTGGCTGGAGAAGACCAGAATTCTTTCTGGGTGGTATGAAAATACCCTAAGGATCTGCATATACGATCACCATCACTTCATAAGCACAGAACCAAAGTAACCAAAGAAGGGAGATTCTGCCACTGCGTGTTCCAGCACTTACAGAACAAAGACACTTTTTAAGAGCACAGCTTTGCTTTCTGGCAACCTGCTAGATGCGTGATAGATGCCTGCAGAGAGTGAATTACAAAATTAGACATACAGATCCTGTCTTTGAGCAGTAAGCTAACAGATAAACTGGCCAAGTCGTTTCTAATCTTACATACAAGCAAAAAGCAAGTGTTTGTGATGGAACAGTCAGCTTTTCCAGAAATCTAGATGGGGGTTGTTTATGTGCATGTTAAAGTAAATGCAGCACGCTGTAACTGCAGTGCATTTCCTCTGTGTAGTCATGTGTTTTTTCTATACCGAATGCAGCGATTGAGAAAATAAATAATTGTTGTTCAAAGCTTCCATGAAATCTGTAATTGGCAGCCATTTTTGGAAGTTCTGCACAATTTCAAAATAACATTGCTTTCCTTGCAAAGTTTTCATCATAATATAATGCTGCTGATTTCTTTGGTATGCAGAAAAAGCAAAAGCATCAAATGGCCGTGTGTTAGTGCACTGCTTAGCTGGAATATCTCGTTCTGCCACAATCGCTATTGCATACATCATGAAGAGAATGGATATGTCCTTAGATGAAGCTTACAGGTAAGGAGAAAGTTTCCCTTCATGCTAATTCTTGTGTCTGGCAGCCTGTTTTTGAAGCGGTAAAAGGTTGAACGACCAAGTGCAGAAGCAGGCATGTTACCTTATGATGTAGCTCATTGGCCTGTAGGCATTCTTGCTTTAAATGTAGGCTTCCACCATAAACAAATGAGTGGTTGTGTGCAGACATTGTGCACCGAATGTTCATTCAAAGTGCTGATGTTGGCCTTTGCTCTGAGTAGGCAAATAAATGAAATTTAAACCGCATATGTACCTATCTATACACAGATATATCATACAGAACACTGTCTTGCAAGCTGAAGAGAGAATGAAATGGAGAAAGAATGAGAACTGAGGATATTTATAATCCCGTTTGTGACAAATGCTAGGCTGGATTTATTTACTTCAGTTTGGCACTTGCCAATGCTCTCAAAGAAGTGCCTGCAAGTAAAATGCATATGAATTAAGAAGCAACTTTGTTGCTATTAATTTCCAACAAAAACTCTTGGACAAAGTATTTTCAGGTATAAGCACTATGTGGGATTAGGGAATTCTTGAGGGAACCCCCTTACACACTTTTTCCACCTTCAAATCACAGTATTTCTGTACTTGTATTGTGAACACTACATTCCACATGACTTGACTGCAGTTTACCACAGCTTCTTTGTTTCAGCTGACAAACTTCTTTTTGTTTCTGCATAGCACAGGAAATGCTGCCTTCCTTCTTGACAGACCTTGCAGGCTAATTGGCAGAGCTGACGCACCTCCATTACATGCGTCACACAGAAGCAGTTTGAATAATTGTGCTGGAGCAGCTTGAGAGGAGCACCTTCCAAATCACTGTTGTGTTTGCTAGCACTATCTCTAAAAACAGAGATGGGAACAGAAAGATGAACAGTTTTCATGGGACACGTTCTTTTAAGTTGCTTCTGGCATGTAAGAAATGCCATCTCTTCCATGTAAGAGGTGCCAGAGCTGCAGATGTCCCCCATAGCATTTAACAATCTGCAGAAAGATTTCTGCCACTGCTTACTGACTGTTTGGTTAGTTAGGTATGATGAAGTAGGTTTGGCTTGTTAAGAAGCAGAGGTGAAACTTCAGAGGGACACAGCGAGAGACTGTAGATGCACTGCTGGATGCAGACGGTTACTGTGCAAGGCATGAGCTTGATTCCCTGAGCAGCTGGTCTGATCCCAGACTGCAGGTCTGGAGGTGAGAGCTGTACAGTACTGAACGCTTCTTAAAGGCACACCTCAGTGAGCTTTCACTGAACAAGAAGTGCTTCTTTGTTCTTTCCATGACACATCCTTGACCTTTTTTTTTCTTTGCACTGTAAATGCTGAACAACTACTGTGAAACTTTGACTTTATTTTAATGTATTTCCTTTGATATGATTTAGTGAGAAAGGTCTGCAGCACATTTCACTTATTGGTTTGGAATCTTTAGCTAGCAAAGCTTAAAAGGAAAGTACTTTTTCTGGTTTAATGAAAGGTATTAGATAAAATGTTTGTCTGGAACTTCTAAAAACATACAAGGTGACGCTAAATGTTACTTGAAATGAAAGACCTGAGGAAAGACACTATTTTCATCTTTTGTTTGCTTTGTAGAGTGGACTATGCAAGGGAAACAAACATCACCATTTAAATATTTTGCATATTTTTCAATAAGAAAAAGCGTGCGTTTTGAAATGACAAGTTTTACAAAGCCTTGTAACTTGGCAGAAGGGATCAAGGAGACTTTCTTGATGCCTTTTTCAAGTTAGAAAAAGCTAGTTTTAAAGTTAAAACTGTCTTATATTTTGGAGTGGGAGGAGAGAAAAGTTGAGGGAATGGGGTTGCTCTTCATAGTGGAAATTTCCACCATCACTTTGTGCAATCTGCTCTTGCAGGTCATAACATCAGCTTGACTATTCGCTCCTATTCAGATGATTAGCAAAAAATAACAGTGCCTGCTGTGTTCAAAAAACTTGGTGTCCTTGAAGTTGTTGCAACGTCAAAAAAAAACACAAACCCCTTCTTTTTTGTATTGTTGTGTGCTTGCATTTATGCCCCCATGTATGTATACGCATGAGTACACCTTAGAATTTTTCTCATGCCATTTTTAAAAACTGCACACTCACTTTTTGCATGTGTCACCAGAGAGATTTGCTGCCTTTAATAATATTTAATTTCTTCGTTATGTGTGTGATTGCAGTAGGTTTAGCTATTCAAGCTCTCTTCTTCTGTCATCTGCTACCTTCACCGCTCAGCAATGGGAAGGGAAAAAAAAAAAAAGAGGGATTTGGACAGCCTCCTCTTTTACAGTCAGTAAAAATACAAACTTTTTTAGCTGCACTACAAATCAGGCAAAGTCTCCTGCCATATTTAATTCTGAATTACACAATGTGACTTCAATACTGAAGTTTTTCATTCATTTGCAGTCCTGATTCAGGAACATGTTTTGAAGTTATATCTTGCAGGTTGTTCATATTCAAAATGCATGACTGCATAAGTATGAGAGTTAGGCTGTTTCCTTCAGGACTGGAGAATACTTATTACGTGGATTCAGTGACGCTGTTACTCTTTACTGTCGAACACAGGCTGAATGATTTTTTAATGCTGCATTTGCTCATTTTCCTTTTTGATGATCATATCAGTGGTCAATATCAGAGTATGGCAGAAGTGACTGGCATTTGCTGTGCAAGGTCAGCATTCATGAGAGTAATCTCTTGACAAAGGTAAAACGGGACAGGAAGCACTGATGACATGAAAGAGAGAGGAGAAAGAAGTATGGGATTCCAGCCACTCAGACAGTGGGGACAAGTGCTCTGCTTTCTGCTTCGGCACTGTTCTCAACACTGGAGGAGCTCTTAGATTCAGCCAGAGACCAAAAATAGCAATGACACAGTAAAATAAACGATTTCTTCAACCCTTGCTGTAGACACCATAAAGAGGTAAACTGAAAGCTTTCTTTCCTCCATCTTTAGCTGCCTTTAGGTAATAAAGAGTTGAGAGAATCCATCATTATATTGCATAAAAGCTGTCTCTTTTCCATTCTTAAGTTATCCATGCTTGTCAGAACCTCAGGCGAAGCATCCTGACGAGTATTAGGCTGCTAACCTTAGGATGAGTGCTCTAAGTGTAATTTCAAGTCTGAGCAGCAAGTTCTTAAAATAATTTGTTCTTCTCTTTCCAGATTTGTGAAAGAAAAAAGGCCGACCATTTCTCCCAACTTCAACTTTCTGGGCCAGCTTTTGGACTTTGAGAAAAAAATCAAGAACCAGAGCAGTCAGCCTGGACACATCAGCAAGCTGAAACTTCTGCACTTGGAGAAAAGCGGCGAGCACGTGCTGGTGCCAGAGGGGGGGCAGAGCAGCCTCGCCACGAGTCAGCTCTGCATCACTGCTACCTCAGAGATCGTAGAACCGAAGCCCGCAGACCCCGGCAACGTGCCATGCACTCACTTGCCCTCGCTGGAGGACGGCCCACTGGTACAGGGCATAAATGGGCTGCACGTCTCCCTAGATAAGGTAGAAGACAGTAACCGGCTGAAGCGCTCCTTTTCACTGGATATCAAATCTGTGTCCTACTCTGCCACTAGCAGCTGTGTGACTGCATCAGTGCAGGGCTTCACCTCTTCCGAAGACACCCTGGAGTACTATAAACATGCAACAGCTTTAGAGGGAAGCAGCAAGCTGTGTCAGTTCTCCCCTGTGCAGGAGGTCTCAGAGCAGACCCCAGAAGCCAGCCCTGATAAAGAGGAAGCAAACCCTCCAAAGAAGCCCCAGAATGCCTGGCAGCTGGATAGCCAGAGCAAGCGGCACGTGGGGAGATCCAGCAGCGGTGCAGTGACTCAGCGGGCGCTCCTGTACCCGCTGCACCGGAGCGGGAGCATGGAAGACAACTACCGAACAAACTTCTTGTTTGGGCTCTCCACCAGCCAGCAGCACTTGGCGAAATCTGCGGCTGGGCTGGGCCTCAAAGGCTGGCACTCGGACATCTTGGCTCCTCAGACATCGGCCCCATCCCTTACCAACAGCTGGTACTTTGCAGCCGAGTCCTCACATTTCTACTCTGCCTCTGCCATCTATGGGAACAGTGCTGCCTACTCTGCCTACAGCTGCAGCCAGCTGCCCACGGGCTGCGAGCAAGCCTGTGCTGTGCGCAGGAGGACGAAGCAGGGCAACCGCGGAGACTCCAGGCGGAGCTGGCACGAGGAGAGTTCTTTTGAAAAGCAGTTTAAACGCAGAAGCTGCCAGATGGAGTTTGGGGAAAGCATCATATCGGACAACAGATCCAGAGAAGAACTGGGGAAGGTGGGCAGTCAGTCGAGCTTTTCGGGCAGCATGGAAATCATTGAAGTGTCCTGAGGAGCGGTGGACTGGTGTGACTGTAGCGGAGGCGCTCCCCCTCCAGATCCCTGCAGGTCTGAAAAGGACAAACCCTGTGCAGAAGGGGGAGGGAGGAGACACGGAGCTTTGGTGGGAGCACAGTGACTAGATTGATAGAGCAAGGCAACAAGAGAACATCCTCACGAGGAGACTGAGCCTACCATTGGGGTCTTCTCCTCCCATCCTGGAGAAAGGCAGAACATTTCAAAGATTTTTCCCTGACACAGGAAGCAATTACATGCAATGGATTGCACATCCTTTCAATGTTTTCAGAAAGGAAACTCTCTTGGTACCAGACCATTTCTCTGCTTCCACTGAAACACGCTCCTACCCATCAAAGCTAGTTTTATTCTCCCCTCCTCGAGCCCCAAGTCCTCACCAGTGCACCTTAGCTCTGACGCTGAGCCAACCTCTGGAAGGAGACCTGAGGAGAAAGGAGGCTGGGAATGATTCCAAAGGAACTAGGGACTGGTTGCAGCAAGGCTGGTCTGAAAAGACAATTCAGACAAATGTAAATACTGGTGTAACTATTGTTCTAATGGATAGGCTTTAGGTGATTTTCTAGAGAGCTGCTTCAGAGAAGAAACCAGTACCTCAAAAATATAACAAACTAGGGCTTTATGGCTGCCGGATGCCGGTAGTCAGTTGGTAAGCAATGTGAACAAGTAACAACTAGCCACGTTGGATTTTTTTTAAAGCTGTCTACGCACAAGTGTTTCAGTTGGCCTAGCAGTAATTCTTAAGACAAGTGATCTGTATTTGTGGCCATTTCCCCCATTCTTTTGAAACATAAAATAAGCAGTGTTTGTATTTCTGCTATTAAGCTGGCTTCTGGGAGAGGGACAGTTTGGCTTCTAAGCTGTAATGGAGCAGTTACCACTTAAGATGACAGAGAAGTGGCTAGTACAATGCCACAAAGCCCTCTTCTGGACAATTAACAATTCAATAGATGGCTCTAGAAAAAAGGAGTTGTAAGCTCCGGTGGGCTGGGGTTTTGTTCTGAACTGAGGGCTACCTTACGGGCCTGTTTTTCATACCCAGCTCCAGTCTACGTGTGGGATGAGAGTGATTCATGGTTTTGTTTTTTTTCCCCCCCACCATCTTCACCCAGACTGAGGACTCTGAGGCAGATGCCCGTTTCAGGTTTGCTGACTTCATTTGAGAAAGAGGTCTGTTCATGTGTCCAGGGAAAACAGAAAGGGGAACTCCAAAGTCCCATCTCATAATGCAGTGGGAAAGAAACAAGAGTTTGAGAAGACAGCTTTAATGGAAAGCCTGCTAACCTCCTGCACTTGCAGATCCAAAGGAACTTCAGTTTTGGCTGCTGTCCTCTGTCCCAGCTTAGGGTCCTGGTTTCCCAGTGTGCTGATGAGAATTTGGCTGCAATTGCCTCTAGTTTCTCTGCCACGGGCCAGCGTTCTGTTTTCTGATCTCCACCAACCAAGAATGTGCCAGGGTGAGGAGGTGTTTTTTCCCCACTGCCAGCGAGGTGTTTCATGGGAGATGAGGCACGGCCTCCTTGTGTTGTTTTTGACAGAGAACCAGCTGCTTCCCCTGCAGCGTGCCATTCTTGTGGTATGTCAGCTGCTGCTGTGCATGCACAGCGCTGTGCCGAGCTGGCAGTGGGCAAGGAGTGGGAGCAGATGCGCAGTGCAGAGCTCCGTCTTCCCCCTGGTGCTGGGATGGAAGCTGCACACGTGTTAGCTTGGGCTTCCCTGAGGCCCCACAGAACGCAGATGTGGGGGGAAATATATTGTTTTGTCCAATTTCAGTGCAGGCGGCTGAAAACTGTAAATCACATGTAACAAAAACTACCCCTGGCCAACAGCTTTTAAAAAAAAATTGTCTGCGGCAAACTGAAGCCCTAATTCAAGTCAGCAGCTTGGGTGTTGTTTTTTTTTTTACTGTAAGTTTAGCTAGTTTGTGACTCAAATCTCAGGTCTTACTATATTGAAAAGCAGAGAAAATCTCATCTTTGTTTTGTGGCTAGGATGTGACAGTTTCCTACAGTGGACTGTATAAAATAGCACTGAAAGCTACAGCATTGATTAACTTGATCCTAAATTGTGCAAAAGACACACAGAGAGGCAGCAAGAGGATGGGCTGAACCTAGAGGCTGTGTTGGTGAGGTGTGTGAAGTGCCAGAAGAAGGGCAGCGCAGGCAAGGGCAGCTGATGCTGTGCTGTGAAGTAGGTCAGGCTGGAGCTGCTTGTTAAGCATACTGCCACTTGGCTGTGTTTACATAACGAGTGAAAGCAATTACATTATGACTGTTTCCAGCATATATACACACTGAGCGTGTATATATACACAACCATTTAGTTGTGCTCCTCTCAGGCCGATTTCAGTAAAGATCCATGGCTTTCTTTGATTTAAATCACTTAATGGGGTAAGCGCAAATAAATCCCTGCAGGCAGGAACAGAATTTTCCTGGGTTTTGTGTTCTCATGTGAGTGTCCCCACGCTCCCATGAGTGTGTAGAGAGTCCTAGTCTCTCTACACATGCACATAGGTATGCTTCAGTTTTTGTGGGTGACTCCTTCTGAGGGACTGAAATTTGGATGTCTGGCTCCTAGGGATTTCCAGTGTGCTGCAGTTACTGCAGGCATCAAAGCTGTAGGCTCAGAGTGTTGGGGGACAGGTTCCTGTAGGAGGAAGCCGTAAATCAATATCCTGTGCAGGGTGCTGCCCTATTTCACTTCTCCAGTAGTGTACTGTACCTGAATGATGCTGGAAATGGTTTTTAGAAGGGCAGAACGCGAAATGGAGGGTGTAAGGGGGGAATGTGTATATGTTCAATATGAATATAATGATCTTTGGTGTATGGAAGGTGTTTAAATGGTTCAGAGAGATGTGAGTTTCTCATATTGTGTCATGAGCATTACCTGTATGTTATGATGAAATAAAACCATAAATGGTACCTGTTTATACAGAACAGGAAGGAGCCTGTGTGTGTCTGGCTGCGGAGCATCCGCTGCCTGCCTACAGCAGGAGTGCTAACAGCAGCCAGGGCTGGCAGGGTGCATCCCTGCTGTATGCATCCTCTGCAGCTGTGCCTGTTCATGGACAGCACAGACCAGGGGACACTGTGGCTGCTCCTTACAAACCGATGATCTCACAGTTCCAGCCTCTCACCTGTTCCTGCTTACCCCTTCTGCTCCCTTGAAGAGCGGTAATGGCACTTTCCTTTCTCTTGCCACTTTTCATGCTGGAGAACTGAACTGCATGGTCTCACACAACAGCAGTTGTCATTACACTGTTCACAAAACAGCAGCACTGGCTTTTCTAGAAGCAAGAATTTCGGCTTGTTCATTTTACCTGGGACACACCGCATTTTTTCTTGTCTCCCATACTTCTTACTCGAACAGCGCAATTACACTCATACTTGCGATGGAATCTGCCTGTCCTGAAACATTCAGAACAGCTTTCAACTACTGAGGGAGGTTATGCCCCTCACTGCTCCTTCAGAGAACAGCTTACACAAAAGTAGCGTATATTAGAATAAAGTCCTGCAGCAGAGTGTGGGTGCCAAGGCTTTATCCTTGAAATGGCATCAGCTTGCTGTCCTACAAAACAGCCCTCCCCTCTCACCCCTGCCAGCAGACAGCTCTTCACAGAGACAGTCTTAAGACTAACCCCAAGAACTCAAGAGGCAACAGAAATTTGCTGTTCAACAAGATTTAATTTTTGTTTCACTGACTGCTGAAGGCGTCCTGAGGTCACTGTGTTCTTGATTTAACCATCACAGTTAAATTCCTGGAGTGGACTGAAAACAAGATTTGGCCAGCCTTACTTTTGATGGGGCAGTGGAGATTATGAAAAAGAGCATAAATGCTGTTCTTGCTGACTGCAAGCTCATCTGCTAGCTGCTCCTTACACTTGGACTCACAGCACAAGCTTTAAATCATTCCTAACAAAAAGTGGTGGTACGCTGAGAGCCAAGAACAGCAGGCCTGGCCATTCTTGAGTTCTAAAAAGGCCATTATTGGCCCGTCTGAGATCTGAAATTTCTGAGATTCAGGAAAACTTATCTAAATATGCACTTTAGTAAGACAGCCATACCTAGTTAGAACATCAGATCATTTAAAAAGCATCTCTATGCATTTGCATCTCCCCAGGTGCAGGAGAAAAGACCATCACCTCAACGCTTTCTCAACAGCAGGACGATTCTGCTGCCAGAATTCTGCTGCCAGTTCTCCGCTGAATCTGCTTTTCTGAATTTCTTAGAATGGCTTTCCCTGCAGGAAGCAGCCACTGATACACCAGGGATGTTCTTATGACATTGACCCACAGCTCCTGTCCTGGGGGAAGAGTGTGCAGACCTATCTCAGGGCCAGGGGCAGTATCTCACTGACTCCCTGACTCAGCACAGGGGCGGACAGCCAGCTCAGCTGCAGCCCCCCCACTAGCACAGCACGGCATCACTGTACACATCATTCACTTGAACTGGATACCTGTGTCAATCCCAGCTGGAACAGCGTCCAAAGATAGCGGCTGTTTCATTCTTGGACACACACCTCCTTACCATCACCAGGCCACCTCTGGGGCACAAACAGAACAGGAAAGCTGAGGTGCGACTGAGCACAGTCCCCAGCCTTCATGGCAAGAAGCAATGTATGTGAACAACAAGCAAGGCACTTAGAAAAGAGCAATACCAAACATTTTAATGTTGGAGCTGGAACATATAGCACACATGCAGCTGTATACAGAGCAAGTCAGTGAAGAGGATGATAATGCACAGACCAAGGGGCACTGGAGCACAAGGCTCACAGTCAGATCACACACCGGCAGCACAGGATGCAGAGGGAAGGTACAGCACTGCTGCACAATACCAGTGGAATGCCAGCCAATAGGGCAAAGGGCCTGTGGACGTGCCTATTTCTGCTCACTCCGTGTAAAAGCCTAGAGGAGGGGACAGACCTTTTAAATATTTAAATATATTTAAATATATATAATTTAAAATACATTTATTAAAAACAACAACAACAAATTTTCTGTCCCCTTCACTGGATTTTCACAGAAACTGACCAGCAGATAGATTGGTACTTCAGCACCCTGACAATGCATTAAATTAGAGAAAAGACAAAAGTTAGCAAAGGAAACCACTTCCTCCAGTGCAGTACTATACAGTGCCGCAGCATTTTGTGCCACAAGCACACAAGGCAGCAAAGGAATTGGAGCAGCTCAGGCCCCTGAAGAAACACAGCCCAGGGCCTCACTTCACTCTCCAGCTTTTCACCAGCAGGCTTTGTCCGCATCTGCCTCGCATGAGTTTCATTTCCCATCACAACCAGAAATGGGAAGAAATGCTTCTTTTGAGAGGACTGCGACAGATAATTCTGTTCAAAACACTAACAATCTGTCCTTTGTGTTAAAAGTAGCAGTACAGTTACAAGAGAGACCCAAGTTTTCTCCACTACTGACTGGCTCGGGAAAGGAAACGCGTAGGCAGAACAGTCATAGTCACATCTCACATCCCTGCTGCACGGAGTGAGAGAGTAAAGCAAAGTCTCACCTTGAGCATCACCCACTCCTAAGGTGAATTCAAAAGCAGCACATGGAGCAAAGCACGGGGCAGCCAAGCAACAGCAACATGCAGCAGAAAAGGGCTTCCCTTCAGCAAGAGGTCTAAGAATGATGGTGATAAAGCTACTGACGATGCTTTAAATAGAGCTGTTAGCCATCCCTTAAGAACAGAGGATACGGGAATTTTGCAGGACATGTATGAGATCTGTCGAATGGAAGTGATGGACCTGTGTTCTTTGGAAGAGGCTGACGTTTCAATCCTGATTTCTTTCTAGTTAAGTTATAATATCTATTACAATTTATCCTTGCTGTTCAGGAGTCACTAGCTGGGAGACCCAGCAGTGTACCCAGAAGCTTAAAAGGCAGTAAGCGCATAGGAGTACACATTTTCTCCCATTATCAGCCCAATAGGTAGGCAAATAAGAAACCGATTTGCAGCCCTTGCTCCTTCACATTCCAGACAGGAGCACTATTCTCTCATCTGCATCAGCACTGCAAGGAACAACACTTTCATCTGATGCATAACAGTGTAAGGAAAACGTCCAAAGCTTTACATCAGTGAGCATCCACAACCTTGCCCCTGCTGGCAGATCTGGTATCTAGATCTACTCCTGGCCTAAGCTGCCTGTGCTCCAGGGCACAGGGAACCTAACACTGGATGGAGACAGCAGCTGAATGCTATGCTTTATGCACTTCCAAGCAGCTTGGTCTGGACAAGGAGGACAGAATGCCTGCACAGCTATTTCAAGTTACTGACTACTGAACCATGCCTGGTGGCAGGCGGCAGAGAATATCTCCAGGAAGGATAGTAAGGATACTCTTGGCATGACCATGGGAAGCAGGTTGTCACAGGTTGCTCCCATAAGCATCAACTTTTCTTTTTTTTTTTAAACAAACCAAATGTAAAATACTGCAAAACACAAGAACATAGGTGGGAGTCTGCTCTTCACATTGTTCTACTCTGTATGCACAACTACGCACCAACTCCACAGTGAGAGCAGTAAAGAAATGGGCTCACTGCTGCCCTTCTCAGAAGATATTCTGTTCACATCTTTGCCAATAGTTCTTCACCAGGCACGGTCCAGAGGGCCTCACAGCTATGGTACTCCATTCTCAGCAATGCTCACAATCCCCCACAATTATGTTTCAAACACAGACCTGTGCTGGCTGCAGCATGCATTACAAAAAGGGCTATGTGGCCTCTGGTAATGAAGCAAAACTAGCAGCCTGTTGCTCACTGCCTCCAGGAGCCATATACACTATCAGAAACCCATGATGCTGTCACACTCGAATGTGTGGAGACAATCTTTTGCTGATTAGGTACACTCATATGCTATGAGCTATTCCAGGAAGTCCCAAAGCCTGTACTGACAGACGGGTTGTGGCAGGGATTCCCTCGAAGTCTGGGATGACCACCTCTGAAATAAAACAACCATTCAAGTTCAGCCTCCTCATCAGCAACAGCATTCTGGGAGGTCTGTAATGAACACAAACCTACCACTGGCCCAGCAAGCCAGAGGCTTCCTGCTTCTGCTTTCAGGCTCTTTCTGCTGGGATAAGAGCTGCTGTGCAATTGCAGTGCAGGCTGCTTGAACACCGTTTCTAGATGTGTAAATATTTCACAACAGTGTGTAAAATATCCCATTTTATACGGAGAGAAACCAAAGCCTGTGGCAGCAGCCCAGTAGCAGACTTGGCAGTCTGCAGTTCCCCAAGTCCCAGAGCAGTGCCTCAGCCCCATGAGCAGGCTGTGGACTGTCCAGCTGGGGCTCAGTTCACAGGAACGCAGGAACATCCTGTTGCCTTTGGAGCAGTTTGCAGAGCATGCTCCCAAAGGGCCGTGTGGTTTTAGTCATAAAACACCACGCTCAGGCAAGCTCTCAGCATGATGGCAGTTCAGCCAGCACGGAGTCGGAAGGACTTTTCAAGTCTCCCCTCCAACTGCATCCCTCTGGTATAAAAGAGCACCAATAAATAAAAAAATACACAAGATCCGGTCCCTTGTATCCAACTTTGGGGTGCCAAGTAAATAGGCAGGTACCAGCATCTGTTAGAACTGCACTGCAAAGTAAGGGACATGAACAGCCATCAGCTAGGGCACAGGATGCTGCCAGGACAAGGGGAGAAAAACATTAAAGCTGCTCAGCAATAACAGACATATCTGTAGCAGTTATTCCTTCACAGCCTCATTAAATGAATGAGTCCATAAAAACAAAGAGCCTCAAGAAAGGACGTGCCAAAATCCTGCCATGCAAACTGTGTTAATTATGATAATAGGCAGATTTTAATAAGCCAGTTCCTGGATCCCACACTTTCACCTATGAAACATACATATTTCCAAGGGCATAGGATCTCAAAAATACTTGCCAGCCATCTAATTCTCTAAACCCTAGCAGCACAGAAAGCATACTAGAGGGTTTGTCAGAACCCATATCCCATTGAATTCTTCTAGTAAAAAGAATGCATGAATGAACTCCTCTGAAACCCACATCTAGTTACAGCAACGAAACAAACATCTCAGCACAGGTGGTGGCAGCGGAAGAGGACAGAGCAGGGCAGGTAGAGAGAGATGAAAGCACAGTTAAAGTGTTCCTCTCCAAACAATGAGACCAGGGGAGCTCCTGGATTTCTGGCTACACAGCCCTGGCAGCTGGGCTGTTCCTCCTCTGGTGCCCTAACAGAAAGTCAGACAACACGGCTGTCCACTCCGGCCAGTCTGGAGGCACTCCTGTGCCAAGCACTGGGGTGCAGGAGGTGGAGGGAGCTGGAGCAGCTAGGACTTTATCTCCCGGTCAGGTTTCATGCTGAAGGGCTCCAGCTGCTCATTCTCAGGCAGCATGCTGTTCAACCTCTCCATCAGCGGGACAGTCTGGTCAATGCCCATCTGAATACGGCGGAGGATGGCAGACATCTCGTTGACCTTCTGGATCTGCTCCGCATACTTGGCGTACTTCTTCTGTCGCTCCTGCATGAAGCTGTAAAGAGTTTCCACTGAGAGGTCCATCTGTTTAAAAACAAGCAGAGAAGCCAGCCATGTTAGGCCAGCTGTTACATAGATCCTACAGCACAGCACCTCCCCTACAAGCGTGTCAGACACCCTGCTGGATCTACAGGTACAGAAGATCCTCTACTGGTGCTCAGCCAGTCTGCCACGAAATGGGATAAATTATAACTGTACGTGGAGGACATGCAATCATCTATACACCGATTATTGGATGTGCTGGATCATGCATGATATCCAAACACAGGGAAACCTCTGCCCACACCTTTGTATTTTTGGTAGAACTTGTTCACTTTCAAGTACTAATTTTATCTGCCAGTAGTAACACCACTGGCTTCAGCAGGTTGCTCTATGACTGTTATTGCCATCATCAGCTGCAAAACTCCTGTCTTGAGAAAGAACCACAACAGATTAGTAGTGTCCCTAATTTCCCTGAATCCTAAAAATAAAAGTGTTATGAATGACCCCAGGAGAGACATTAGGTAAATCAGTCATGCAATTAAGCACGGTAAGTACCTAAACACAGCCAGAGAGTTAGGACAATGACAGGAACTGCACTGCTATTCCTGCCATTGAACTATGGAGGTAACTTTTGTAATTCACAGCTCAACTTTCCCTACAACTAGCTTGTAAGCTCCAAGGAGGATTCAGCTGCTAGCACCACACCACAAACACATCAGCCAACTCAGACTGTTTAAGCTGTTCACCGCTCTGTGAGATACGCCATACATAAATCTCTCATTCACAGAGCCTGGTACGTTACAGATTTATTCCGTTCTCTAAAAGCACACTAAAAACTCAGCTACTTCACCTTGCTGTAGCTGTATTCAGCAAACCCACTCGTCCCACAGCTGGTCCATCTCAGAACCAAGAGAGAGCTCTCAGCACAGACAAAAATGTTAGCAGTGCAGTACTATTAAAAATCCCACTGCTGCCTTGGACAGCATTTAAACAGCAGGTGTAAAAGTGACCCAGCAGTGATTTGGAGACACAAGGGGGAATGGGCAGCAAGGGGAAGAGGTTCAAGGAGAGGTGCAGGGCTGGAGAGGGAGCTGCACTGCTGACAAACATTGCTCTCAGGTCCTGGGGAAGGAGTCAAGACAAAAAAACGGTGAGAAACTGTTTTATTGAGGAACCAAAGTTACAAGCAACATTAAAAGCAAACAGACAAGTTTCCACTAAATTGTCATGGAGATTAGGAAGACTTTTTTTTCCTATCACCTCCATCAGAGCTGGACACAGCACCAATTAACCTTTTATTTCTTCTATATTTTCTGGTATTCTCAGGCTGAATTCTTCTTCTTTGCCTCTGTGCCTTCCTATGAATTCCTCCCTCCATGCTTCCATGCATGAAAAAACATAAACCCAGCAGTGCAGGAAACTCCAAATGGAGTGGAAACAATTTAAGCCTACATAGGGGTTTCTATTAAAACTCTAGCTTAATAATTTAGGAGCTTGGCACTAGCTCTGTAAATCAGAGCGTGTAAAAGCAGACCACCAGCAGGTCTGCACAGGATGGAAGTAAATCCAATCCAATACCTAAAAATGTCCTACCTAACAAGAGCCAATGTGAAGCAGCAGCTAGTGCAGAGAAGCAGCCAGTTGAACAGCAGCATAGGGATCAGAGCAGAAACCTCCCTTGCTTCAAAGCCTTCCTCTCCAAGTAGGTTCCTCACATGGCCCCACAGCTCTATGCGAGGGCAAAGCAGGCATCCATCCAGCTTTGGAATAACAAAGCCCCCTTTTTACTTCCAGCAATTTCATTTGGTGACTTTTAGGCTCCTCATGTAAATCCCAGTGATGTCCACTTGCAGAGGGGAGCATGGAGAGAAGCTGGAGGGGAGGGGGAGCAGAAAAAGAAGAAAAGCAGAGTAGCCTTCCAAGCTACTTTTGGCCATGTTCACAGTAGCTCTATAAAAGCTGCCTCACAAAATAGAGAAAGGCTGTAAGTGAGCGTTTCCTATGGTTTCCCTACACCTAGCATTACAGTTCATCTGCTGTGAGAGGCCACAGCAACTGCAAAGCCTGTGACGCTGCAAGAAAGTCTGAGGTTGAGTAATCCTGAGGAAAGGCTAAGTTATACCCAGGCTGAACTTGGTCTTTTTAAATAGTAAAAGAAAAAATGTGGTGGGCTAACTCTTGCATCTAAATGCCAGTGACTCTTTGCAGTCCTTCTTGACGCAGGCATAAAAACACATCAGCATTCCTGGTGCCTCCTGCTGGAAGCAGGCTCCCTCCAGGGCCAAACCTTGTGCTGTCACCTCCCTCGTGCACACAGTGCTGCTTCCCATCTCCTTAGTTCCACATGGCAGCAATAAAAAGCACCTAGAGAGAGGTAGCTGAGGCCAGTCCACACTCTCCAAGACACATCCCAGGGGCAAGGTCAAGGAGTTGCCCTCTCTGAGCACAACACTCATCTCCCATGGCCCAGACCCAACGCCCTGCTGCAGGTCTGACAGGGGCCGAGGTCACCATCTCCTTGCCTGCCGCAGGCTCAGCAGTGCTCTGGGAAGGCCAGCAAGATACTGCAGAGCCAGTGGCTCATGGCAGTCCAATACACATGCTACACAATTTTTGCACAGCCAGTGACACTTTAGAACATAAATGGATCCAAATCCTAAACCCATGACTCATCCAAAGACAGTCGCAGCAACACAGTCATTTAATTCTGTCTCAAATTCTTAAATTTGAAATGCTATCTACTGGGTTTTTCCTTCAAATGAAAACAAACCCATAATGACTTCCAATATCACTGGAGATGGATGCTCCCCCGGTCAGAGGACTCTACTGCAGCCCCTCCCAGAGGGGCACCATTCACACTGTGGCCAGGAAGGGCTCAGAGGCTACATAGGCTTGCTGGAACAAAAGCCAAAGCCAGTTGAGGGTATATTCAGACATCCTGCACACCACAATTCTTGCATTTATTTTGGAATTCTTCTTGGCCCACACTGCTGAGCAGAATAAAGATACGAATTTAAGCACACAAAAGGCTGCACTGGGCACCAATCAGTTCTTTTTCACGGATGATGCTAAGAACAAAACCATGCCCTAAGTGCACCTCTTACCTAGTGTGGTTTCATACTGACCCTGTCATGGATATTACTTGTTCTGAGCTTTGGGAAACCATGGTCTCATCTTGGTAACTCAGTGACTGAAATGGTAATTGGGGCACAATCCTTGTTGCAGAAATTTCTCTTGCTTAGAGCCTTGCCCCCTGCACAAGCAGCCTCTCCTTTTGTATTGGCAGGTGCCTGGTGGGGCTCAAATGAACATCTTCCTGCAGCTGCACAACCATACCTGAAAATGACAGGCATAAACATGACTCCATGGAACATTAGTCATCATGCACTGGTATGAAAATACTTCTCAGCCAGTGCACTTAAAGCTGAAAACACTTTGTCTGTGCTGGCTGAAATGTATGGCTTTTCTTTCACCCTCCTTTTTGATAACGTCACACAGAGTGAGCACAGTAAATTGTGACAACTATCTGATGCTGGGAACACTGATTCTCCCAGTTATCTCCCACACTGATAAGCAATAAGTGGGCCGCTTCTTTGCCAAGGTAGATAACAAAGACTCGCAGCTAAGGATCCCACATCCTTCCCTTCAGGACCAATCATGAGCACAGTTCTCATGAGTACTGCTCCTCTTTAAGGTGAACAACTACAAACTTGTGTTTAAGTTTTGCTTAAACCTGATCTGACATACCAAAATGTTTCTTTTGTAATTTGCCACTGCTGTAAACAGCTGCTAAGGAGTTACTCAGAATGTGCACTGTGCAGATCACAGTCAACTTAGAGAATGAAGAGTCGTCATTTTAACTGTCTCTAACACCAAGCTTTTGTAACATTAACAGAAATGCCACGACCCAGTGAGCACCGCCAAAGAAATACACTTCAACAAATCTCCTACAGCTAAATATGTAACAGGTCTCTTAGCACTACTGTAGATAACCCCAGATCTTGATTTTATAGATGTATACCGCCTGTTGTGGGAGATCTTGGGTTGCCTCCCAAAATTTGGAGAAGAATTTGGAATTAAAAAGAATCAGAAGGTTCAATCTTGAAATGAGCTTTTCCACCTTTATGTAAGCCCTTTCTTGCCTGTTGTGCCATTGTACAGAATAAGTGTGTTGCTGCCCCACATGCTGACCTGCACAGCCCACATTCCAGCTCAAGCCATCTCTGCTTGAGAGCTACCGGTACCCCTCTGCTATCTGTCTGACCCGCAGACTTGAGCTGTGGCTGCTACTGCTAACCACTGCTATAAAAAAAAAGTCACAGAATCATAGGGGTTGGAAGAGATCTCTGGAGATCACCTAGTCCAACCCCATCCTAAAGCAGGTTACCTGCAGTAGGTTGCATAAGAGAGCATTTGTATTGCTTCCAAAAAACAACAGGCAAAAAAGCCCAGCACAGCTCAGTGTCATGGAAGTGGAATCAGACTAGATTTGTCCTGTCTGTGGGCTACAGTCGGTGCCATACTGCCTTCACGATCCCATCTCCAACAGCTTTGCTACAGTTGTGCATTCTGGTGGGCAAAGAAGAAGCTGAGTGGTGCCATATGCAGGCACAAGGCAAAGACCGTCTGATACTTGGTGAGGTTGAACAGTTATCTCGAGTATTCCGATCTGCAGCTGGAAAACACTTAGGTTATGGCCTGCAGAGCCTGGCTCCGAAGCACAGCTTCCCACCTGAGGTCTGGGCTGCCTTTTACCAACAACATCCAGAAGATCTCAAACTCTTGCTCCAATGAGAGACTGAGAGGATCTACAGCAACAAGTGGTGGGAGGTGCTTGCTTGCAGGAGAGAGCACTGTTGTGGGCTTCTTGTGTATGAACACACACAATGTGGCAGACATGTTAAGGGCACTGCAGTTGTGCCTCAAAGACCCCACGGTGCTTTGTCACGTGAGGGGGCTCAGCACCACAGTCACAGTACAGCCCTGAGATCCACCAACAGCAGGTCCACTGGGATGCCAGTACTGCAGGAGGACAGCCCTGCAGCCACCCCCAGCCCACCATGTCCCATCAGGGGCCTCCGCCTCCTGCCTCTTGTCCAGGCTGCTCAGCCAGCCCTGCAGGCCTCAGCACTGAGGAGCTCTACAGCATCCTTAGCATGGATCCAGATCCTAGTCTGCATTTAATTAGCTGTTCCTAGAGGAAACAAAAATCTGTATCTGTTACAGACTGATTCGTTGCTTAAGCGATAACTTGCACAACTCTTATTTCAGGCATCCTAATAATTCTTCGACAAAACACAGCATTCACTTTCCACATTTCACACTGGTGTCTTACTACTCACTCAAGAAATAGCCACATCGAGCCAGAGCCAGTATATTAAATGACAAGTTACAAGTACTTGCAAATGTTATTTCCCATTATCGTCTTATTTTATTATAAATCTCAGTCCTGTATTTTCAGTATGTCAGAATGATTAGTCAGAAGCAAGCTGTTTTTCCTATAAATAACAAGCTTCAGTTTGAAAGATGACTGGTATCATTACTGAGACATTTCTCAAAAACGAACACTGTTGTCGTTTTAGAAAGAAAAAGTGCTATCAAAGAACAGTTGACATGGTTACATTTTCAAGCCACCTGAGCTAATGGTATTATTTGCAGCTCCGCATTCGGGACGCAATAGCTGTAGCTCCTCTTTTCCATATGTACTATGGAAAGTCTTAAAAATTATCCAAAAAGGGGATGCCAATCTTTGCTATATTTAATTAGATACACCAGCAGAAAAGTAGTATTCTCTTCTAGAAAATGCTAAGAAAAACTCCCAATTCCGTTATTACAGAATGCAATAGAGCTGAGTTTTAACCATTTCCTGCAGCTTGTAAAGTGGTTTTGTTTTGTTTTATTCCTTTTTTCTTCTTCTTTTTCTTTTTGCCAAGGGATAGGCAGAAAAAGATGAGCTCAAGCACCACGCTACATTTTGCAGTAGGCCAGCATATCCCCAGCCCTACCTCCCATGTGCTTTGCAGATGGCTGGTATACATGCACATAGGCTAAAGTGTGAGATATGCAGAGACACAAGCCTAGCAGCCAAGAATCATGGATTTCTGGGCTTATGACAGATGAAGCTTTTGCTCTTCCCTTGCCAAATACAGTTCTCACAGTTCTCCAAATGAATTTCTCATCAGGAACACTCAAGTACCTATTAACTTTAATAGCACTAGGCATCAATAATCCAAAAGACTTTTGAAAGATGTTTTTGAACTTCTACATCAGCTTTTTCATATTCAAGCTGAACATGAAATGAGTCAATAACATCCCAGTGATGATGGGAAGGGGAGGATCTATTCTCTCATTCTCAAAAGAGTCACCTCTTGACTGGCTCCATCATACATTCCCACCAATGAAGCTCACGTTCAAAAATTTTTCTAGAGATCACAACATTTCACATTAAGTCTTCAGCTTCAGACAAGCCTCAAGGAAATGCTGGACACTGTGAATCATTTTCATAAGAAGTTCTTCTGAGGCTATAGACTACTGTTCAAAACATGATAAAGAGTGCACACCATCACCAAGGATCAATAGTTCAGACAAAAGTTCAGTGAACACGGCCCAGGGTGAAGTTAGCTGGGGTTATTGCGGGCAAAGTGCAGGACCCAGCACTTAGTCCTGTTGAACTTCAACCCAGTGGCCTCAGGCCAGCAATGCAGCCCATCTAGATTGCTCTGCATGGCCTTCCTATCCTCCGGCAGATCAACACTTCCTCCCAGGTTGGTGTCACCTGCAAACTTACTGTGCACTCAATGCACTCATCCAGGTCATCAACAAAGACATTAAACAGGATAGATCCCAGCACTGACCCTTGGAGAACACCACTCATGACCAGTTCCTCAGCTGCACTGAACTCCATTCACCACCACTCTCCAGACCTGGCCCTCCAACCAGTTCTTTACCCACCAAAGAGTGTATCTGTTCAAGCCACGGGCTGCCAGTTTCTCCGGAACGATACTGTAGGAGACAGTGTCAAAGGCTTTGCTGAAGTGTAGTAAACTACATCAACAGCCTTTCCCTCATCCACCAGGTGGTTCACTCAATCTTAGTAGGAAATCAGATTATTAAGCAGGACCTGTCCTTCACGAACCCATCCATGTTAAATGCACTAAGCCTCAGGTTTCAGGAAAGGGTGAGATTTCTATTTCCCTGTTCATGTCTACAGATTGATCCCTAGAACAAATCAATCAAAAGTGAGAAGGCACCTGAAAACTTACACTGACACAATAGGAAAACTTTTAAATTATAAGTAAATTGTCTGCATTTTCCACATAGCTTGGCTGGGGCATAATCAGAAATTCAATTTTATGGGCTGGGTTACACAAAAGGAAAGGTTACAACCCAAGAATCCTTTCTGACCTTAAAATTCTTACTCTAAAATTCCTTACTATATACTGCAGCTATGTTGATTTGCTGTACAAATACCTGGGTATCTTCTTCAGCTGAAATTCATCTGATCTGAGACTTCATCTTTTGGTTTGCTAGTCCCAGCAATTGCTCCTCAGATAGATTACTGCATCTTTCGGTAAAAAAATCTTATTTCTTGTCTACTGTGTCACATTTTGACATAGTTCATACACTTGATTATAGGATATTCTGCTATACTATCTATAATTCAGTATTTTAAATAGGCTTGCAGAGGTTGATAAAAATCCAATCAGGAACAACACTTATAAGAATTAATTACTAATAACTGATGTGTTTCATATCTCTAGAGTAGTGCTGAAATAATAGCTAACAGTCTTCTCATACAGAAACATTCACGCCCCAATGGCAAACAGGCATAAAGGAAACCCTACCCCTCACATGAAGCAAGATGGACAGATTACCTGCACTAAGGCTTTGTAATATCTTTAACATGAAGTCATTTTTGCAGATCAGAATGCTAACTGCAGGGCTGTTAACAGAAGATCAAACCTGCTCCACCAACCTACCACCTAGCATCTTTCAGTCAACAGTACAACTCCAAATATTTGAAGATGCTACTGGCTAACCTGTCTATAATGAGAATTGCTGAACTGTTCGTTAATTAACACTCCAAAAAACAAAACAAAAAAAACCCAACCATATAGTTCTCACTCAGGGGTAGAGTTGACACCTTAAAAGTTTCAATTCACATTGAAACAGGAATTAATTGTTAAAAACAGTCTGCAAAGAGACTCTTTCTGTATCCAAGAGAATCCAGCAGGGAGAGAGTAAAGCATCTTCAGCCTAAGTTAAATCCAAACAATTACAAAAAGAAATGGTACTATTTTTGGTGTTCACTTTACACAGCCAAATAAAGCATTTCCAGTTTCTTCCTAGAGGTTCTCCAGTCCCCAGGCATCCTTATATCCCTCCTGCTGTACTATGAACTCTGTTTTGTTGAAATAGCTGTTTCATGCTGCCAAATGAGATTGTCTCATGAGAATACCTTGCATGATACACCCCCAGGCTGAGATTTGCATTCTTCCTCTCACAAATCTGTTCCATACACAAGTTCAGTACCAAGACTAACTCTGGAATGAACTTCAATACCTCTTCTTCTTATCTGAAGCTCTGCAATGTTTTTTGTTTATTTTCCTACCTGGGGAAATAAGACTCGAATAAGAAACCCAATTTTCTAGTTTAAGCAAGGTGTGAGAAGAAACTGCATTCTACTCCTTTTGGTACTCTATAATCCTAAACTCTAGGCACTAATACTGATGAAAGCATCAATACGGGGCTTAGCACATCAGACTTCATTGCCAGTCTCTTAGAGCACTGCATTTCTTTAGTAACACAAATCTTTGTGTCTGCAAGATGCTTGGTTAAGTTCAACTTAACCAAGATGGAAAGGATTTCAGTTTACAACTTTTCCCAAGGAGCCACAAGAAAGCAAAGCACAACAGAAAGGAACATAATGGAAATGATTTCATACACACATTCTGGGAATGAGGGACTGGTCTGTTTTTATGAAACAAATGAAGCTGTATATGTTAACACAGCACATTTCAACGTCATAAAGTTCACATACAACACAGTGCTGGCCATCTGCTGCGGCACGCACAGCAAGATGTGTGTTCTGTGTATTGAAATAACAACTGCAAACTTTTTCAAAAGCGAATTTCCCATTTTGCTGTTGGCTGGCTAGGACATCATCACACCATTGGAGAATTCTAGCTAGAAGTGCATTAGGCCGCAGAAAGAAAAGCAGGATTAGCTAAAGGCCATGAAGATTTCCATCTTAATAGCACTGCACAGTTAGTTCTGCATGATGGTGTCTATTCCATTAAAATTCCAATGTTTATAAATAACACTTCATCAAATGAGAAGGGAGAAAAAAAGAGCCTGATAGACCGCCACAGACTTCAATCTCATAATTTCTGGATGCCGAAGATTATATTTAATGTGCTGGTTTCTTCACAAAACACTGCATTCCCTAGAACAGCTTTTATAAAAATCCCGGCAGCATGGCATTAATCCCCTCCTGAAAATACAAGAAACTTAAACCAAGTCCACATTTCAAGAACGTTATATCCCAAGGAACTCTTAGCCTTTTTTCCCTGGATTTTGGTCACTGCTTAAGTCTGCGAACCAAAAGGCTCATTCTGCTTGAAAATTAACAAGGCATCACCTGAGAAGTCTAAAATATCCTGAGATGAAAAGGACTCACAAAGATGACCCAGTCCAACTCCTGGCTCCAAGCATGACCACCCAAAATCCAAATCATACGTCTGAGAGTTTTGTCCAAATACTCCTTGAACTCAGGCAGCTTGAGGCCATGACCACTGCCCTGGGCAGCCTGTTCCAGAGCACAGTCACTCTTTGGAGCAGCCCCTGTCCCTGACCCCCAGCTGCCCTCCCCTGACAGCTCCATGGTTCCCTCGGGCCCTGTCGCTGTCACACAGCAGAGCTCAGCGCTGCCCCTCCGCTCCCTGTGAGGAGCTGCAGCCGCCATCAGGCCTCCCTCCAGCTCCTCTGCTCTGGGCTGAGCACACCGAGGGACCTCAGCTGCTCCTCATACGTCCTATCCTCAGGCCCTTCACCATCTTCACAGCCCTCTTTTAGAAGCACTGTAATAGCTTTATCTACTTTTTAATGTTGTGGCACCCAAACCTGCACTAAGTGCTCAAGGTGAGGTTGCACCAAATAGAGCGGAATGGGACAATCCCTCCCCTCACCTGGCTGGCAGTGTTGGGCCTGATGCACCCCACAGTACAGTTGGACTTCTTGGCTATTCAGATTCAACTTGTCATCAACCAAAGCCCCACTGCATGTTCCATCAAGAGTAAACATCTCTACTTTCACTTCTGCCAGGCTTCATTTAACTCACTTGCTTTCAGTCCTCTGAGTCCCTGCCTTAAATGGGTTGAGAGGTAACTCACGTTCTGAGTCGTATCAGCACACAAACCTTTAAGAAAAGGTCCTGGACCTTCGGACTTGCTGAGGTCATTCATGTTTTGTTGGTGTAATTCATTTTAGTGAGGTGTCATTCTCAAAGCGTATCTTTTGAAAACAGGCTTTGGTTTTGGAAACTCGGTTGATATCTACATGGAAATCATAACTACAGCCAGTAACAGAAAATGTCTCATGCTCAGGAAAATGCTGAAGAAACAGCGCCCAATGCAAGGACAAAAAGCAATCAAAAACTACCTCCCACAAACCTGTCACAACATTTCAGTCCATTCCCTTAAGGGACACTCATCAACTGTGATGGAGCGCTGCAGGGTTCACGTCCTTCTGCTGAGAGAAGGTACTTCTGCTAAGAAGTGTGAGGAACAAACCATGTGTGAATGCAGCACACACGCATCTCAGGTCCTGTTGCTGCTGTGGTTAATGGTATACTGTACTGCTTCAACCTAATTCCCAGCCATGCAGAGCTCCAGTCTCTAATTCCTACAGCAGGAGAGCTACAGATACAGCACATCAGTATTTGCTCTTAGGGAAAAGTGTAAGAGCCCTCCTAGCAATCCACTTCAAATACATTTTATGCACACTTTATCATGTAACTACATTTGCCTTTAAAGATACACAGGATACTTTGAACAGTATACTGGCAAAGGGGGCATAAGAAGTTTAATAATAAATGCCAATTGTGTTTTTATTTCAAAGTATTTTTGGAAGGAACTTAGATGGCCCTTTAGTTTCCATTTTGCTTTCATAGAAAGAAGTTCAGCTTAAATTTTCAAATATGATGAGTAACTTTTGGATAGTCAGCTTATGATATTTTGAAAGACATCATCTTTAACAAGCTTAGCGACTAGCGCACAGAAAATCATCTTTAAGACACTGAAACAAAAAAGTTTTGAGTATACAAAATCATGTTGCCTTTCTGAACATTAAACTGTTCCCCAGCATTTACTTATCTTATTTGCTTCTCGTTCCCTGTTATTCCCTATCGAATGACTTACCAGATTCTCTCTCTGCCATCCAGATCAAATACTCTCTACAGGTAATGATTCTCCTTGCTTCACTTGTTTTCCTCCTGCAGGCACACCTAGCATTTCGTGCTGGTCAATATTCACCTCCAAACTGATCTTGGCAGAAGTCTCCCATTCTACAGATCACAAAACTGAAGCAGACTCCTGGTGAAGGAAGCACCCACTGATCTCAAGCCTAGAAGTAGCTGGAGTTGCTCCAAGTTCTGTAGTAGTTCTAACAGAGACCTACAGCATTGTCATGGCAGAAGCGAGATGCAGCAGGACCTCCTGACTAAAGTGGGGACTTCTTGCTTGAATCATCATGTTCTGCGTAAGTTGAGTACAAGTTCAACATATCACCAGCAGACAAATAAGATTCCATTTCCAGTCCCACCTGAAGAGTCTGCCTCGGAAGTCAATAAAGCAGTGATCAATCTGACAAGCCAAGGATATCTATCCTACAAAATACCTACAAAATACAGATATGCTGCCCAGAAAAAAACTTTTTTTCCCAGAATTGACAAATTTTATCAGATGCCACAACCCTGAAATAACATATGTGCAAGTCAAAATCTGCTGTTCTGTTTTTCTTCAAACTGCTACAGGGAAAAAATTAGAAGGAATTCTAAATATTTCAATGCTCTTGGAATTAATGCAGTATTGCAACAGAGGTGAGGCAGTTGCCAAAACTTAGTACGAAACATTATATTTAATGCATACTGGTTATTTTATCTTAAGATGCAAACACATTTTTTTCACTTCTGAATAAAGACAAAGCCCATCGTGATACATTCAAATCGTTCTGAAACCAGACAGTTTGGGCACCAGTACTTAATGGTTAACTGCCTAAGATGGGCAGATGAGCAGTTGAATCAATTGCTTTCAATCATGTCTTCAATTCTTTCCCCAGGGAAATGCTTGAGTAGATATCATTTGAAAAAGAACAACCTGGAAAGCACACAGGTTCTATGTTTCAGAGCTCTAGCCAGCCAGTTTGCAGAAATCCAGGAAATGAGAAGTAGAGCAACACAGACTGTTTTGGTCCCCAAAGCAAAGAAATACACCAATGGGTCAGCTTAGATCTGCAGTAACAACTGGAACGTGAGGTTTCTGTTCTCCTTAGACTATTCTCTTTTCAATTAAAAAACATTTTAATTTAGATTGTGCGCTCATTTACAAACCACTGCAGTCAATTATGAATTATCAAGGGCCAATAAATTTAAAACAGTACTTAAGAGTTTTGCCAGAAATTGGGAAACTTTTTTCCAGACACATAAGAAGCACAAGATACTTACCCTGAGACATTTTGTCGAGGGAAAACTAAAATCAAGCTGCAGCTTGTATGACTGCAGCACACTGAATAAAAACAGTTGAAGTCTGAAGTGAACGAACCACAGACAAATGGCAGGAATCAGGGACTAGAGCTCATTATTTTGTAGTGAAGTTAAGAGTATAATTCTCCAGAAAAGTCTATTATAAGAGGAAAAAAACAATTCAACACTTTCCCTGTTACAGAGAAAAAAAGGGAAATAATGACTACTAAAGAGAGAATATAAGAGAATATATTTACTCTATAGCTCATGCACACATTATGCTTTCCACAATGCTTTTATTCTCTTTCATTTTTACTCCCTACCAATGGTCAATGATTTGTCTATACTGCATAGAGAAATCATTGCTGACAAGTGGTCACAGACAAATTTCCTACATCTACACTTGTAACAAGAGATATACTCTGCTCTAGTTCAGCTGCACCCTTTGTTGTCAGCAACTGTCAGCACTGGTTCAATTTAATGCACTAAAGAGAGTACAAACAATTTGGAAAGAATGATTTAAGTGGAGTGGGTCCCACCCGGCTCCTTCAGAACACACATACAGAACAGCCAATGCAAGAAAAACATTTAAAAATTATTAGGTTATCTAACAGCAAAAAACCATCAGATCTGGCAGTGGGATTCAAAGCATCTGAAGTTACTTAAGTGTCACGACCATAAAAAATCCCAGAAAAAAGCCAGCAAACCAAAAACATGACTTGTCAGTTTCCCAAGTTAGTTTCACTCATTTCTCCAGCACTCTGTGATAAAGAATGCAGTAACAAAATCAGTATCACATATCATCAGAAGCGTTATATACTGTAAGAAAGAAATATCACTGGTAATTTGAAAGGCAGTCTGTAACTTCTCTATAGAAGGTAAATCCAAGTATTGCAGATTGCACTGGTGGAGCCTACCACAGCTTTGAATCATGTTGACAGTCACTCTCTAATAGCCAAAAGAATTACAGTCTGCTGGATTAATGTTGTACATTGTCATTAGGCTGGCAATTAAATCCCATTTCTGAGATTGTGTGATCTGAGTTACCAACATCTGCAAATATTCTTACATCTTGTGTAACAGCTGGCCACAGATCATGATACAGCAAAGGAAAAAGGCCTTTTTAATGGCTCCCACGTTATTCTGGACTTAAAACTTCATGATGACAGCAGCTTCTCAAAACAGCCCATGAATCAAATTTATTATCCATTTGTCATGTGGGACTTCTTAACTCTAAGCCAATATAGCAATAAAGAATCAAGGTCATTGTTTATTGTACATGAATAAAAATTAACCACCTGTTCAAAGTTTTACCTGTTGACACTGAGTGGTATTTTGGTCTCAGAGACTTCTGACATCTGTAACATTTACCAGTTTTGTGAACACGTGAGAAGCCACTTTCAAAGAGCATCTCCACTCATGACAGTCCGTCTTAACCTTAAAAAATGGTCAGCCATTCTGCTTCCAACATCAGTTGCTACACACAGTGAGATGGGCAATTCAATTACAGGATGCTCACACAAGGAATTAATTTCATTCCCAATAGTATCATTGAATAGTTAAGCAGATCAGTGATTTTCAAGAGATCATTTAATGGCAAGAACTGCAGTACAGGAAGATCTTTAACAGCCATACTGAACAGAGAAGAGAGACTTTGAAAACGAAGATGTGGCTCTACAAATCCATTGAAGAAAGAAAGAAATGTTACTGGCAATCACAGTCATGCTAGGCACCCCTTTCCTTAGAGCTTATCCATGAGGCCTAATAAAATGCTAAGCATGGAGATTTAAGTAAGGAACAATACTTTGAAAAATCCTGATCCTTTACTTCTTAAACAATTACTTGCAATAAATAATAGAGGAACATAAAATGTTTGCAGCCAAGAATCACAGAGCATAACCAATAAATGCACCATTTGAAAATCCAAAATAAGGTAGTCAGGGGACTTCGTTTGAAATGCACACTGTGACTTTCTCCAGAGTGTTTTCTCTGAGGCAGATGCCCCAAGCAACTACAGATCACTCACACCAAGCACTGACTGGCACTCACAGCTCGCTAGGGACTAGAGACATGCAGAGGCCCAGGCCCTCCCTCCCAAAGCAGGTGCAAAGCAGGCAGTACCTCTTTGATGCGCTTCACCAAAGCATTCTGGTCAAAGGCAACAGCCTCTGCGCACTGGTGAAGATGGTCCTGGTACCGGAGACACAGCTGCAGCACTTGATGTGGATCCAGCTTCTCTAGCTTGGTGCTGGATGGAGACGTCTGCCCACTGAGGAGTCCTGCAAAGCAAGGGGAGCAGTGGAGTTAACTCAGCTGTTCACATCACCAGCCCAGCTGCAATCAGAAGCAGCACAGCACATCCAGAATAAACACTTTTAAAGGAATAATTAAAAGCTAATTCGGGCTGCAAGGCTATCGAATGGACTTCAGCAATACAGGGGTCCAGGGGAGGCTAGAAGTGGGAAGGACATGAATTTTTGGATGTTAAGGTTTCGTAGCAGTGTGAAGAACAGTTTGCTGTATAGCTTAGCCCTCCTTGACAGAGCTTAAATACAGAATCTAAATGTAGCACCATAAGGCACGACAGCTTGGTTTACACTGGTAAGCTGCATGAAGCAAGTCCTGCTTCTTCTTTGTCACAAACCATTCTGAGCTCCAAAAATGACCCTCCTTCTCATTTAAATGTGCCAGAGAAGTAGTCCAGTTCTGAGCACCCCTAAGGGCGTAAGACTCAAACTAATTTCTAAAAACAATTAAAATTCACTGGTTATCCAAAGCAAAGCTGAATAAAAAAGGTCCCACGTAAGTTAAATGAGATAAAACATCCAGGCTTTGCCTACCTTGACTTTTAGAAGAATCCTTTCACGCTGTAATAAAGATTTTTCTTTAAAATCTCAAAGACTAGCTACATATATTTAAATTTTATAATGAAATTAAGATTCTTACCTACTCCCTACCTATCTACATGACTCCAGGTTTCACAAAATGCTTACAAAAAAAAGAAGAAAAAAAAAAAGAAATGGCATGAGACTTAAAAGTGGGCCCAGTGGGCCACTGTTAATATCCAGAGAAACAAAAGGCAAAATCATTTAAAGAATTTCTCCTGCCTGTTCTTTACTGCTTGCACTGTGCAACTTGAGAACCTTGGTTGAGCCCAATCATACATGCATCACATGTCAATTTGGTCAAAGTGATGTTAAATTTTAAGGCCAAGCTTTATGTTTTTATATATATATATTTGTATATGTGTATATATATCTATGATTTTTCTTTCCTTGATTTATTCTCATTTCATTTTGGGGCTCTCCATTTACCAACAGGAAAGGACATTAAAACGGCAAATGCAAGAAAGTATCACACCAAGCAATTAAAAGAAGTAATAAATGCAGGTTAACAGAATTGGAAAAGTTCTTCTAAGAATGTACCTTACTGGGAAATGGAAATTACTTGAATGGCCCCCATGCATACTGAAAGCTACAAACAAGCTGTGATATAAAGTTCTTGCCAAAAGACTCACAAACAAGACAGAAAGAAAGACTGAGGCTGAAGTATCTTACAAATTTGAGAACGTTAAACCTCTTCAAGAACATTTCCAGACAGAAATGAAAACAAAACTAGGACAACAACCTCATCAAATATGATGAAGTGAGTTTACTTTGCATCAACAGTCAACATGTTATCCTCTCAGGATGCTCTCAGTTTTCCTTCACACAAACTCTTTCTTTTCCTGATCTTCAGAGAAAAAAAAAAAAAAAAAAGATAGTTTTGTTTTGCTGACTTGTTGCCCACTACAACAACACCACCTGAGTCAAGACATCAGGAGAAGAAGCACCGGTAACTGTTTGGTCTCAACACTCTGTATTAACCAAAGCATTTATATTCTATAAAGAACCACCTCCAACAAAATCTTAGGCCCAGCCATACGAATTGCAAATCTTTCAAAACTATTCTCAGATGAAGTACAACACTCCAATGAGTGCAAACCAGAAATTAGACTTTTCCTTTTAAGTGTATACATAACATGTTTTAGCATTCCATCAGCTTCTTAGTTTTGATCCTCTCTACATTTAACTTGTCAGGATAAATGTTCAGATAACATCATCAACTTTTACTATGCTGAATGTTCACAAAACAATGAAGAGTTCATCATACACCTGAGGCAGTTTCTCTATTTCCTCACTGATTTAAATACTATCAACTAACTATCAACTAACTAATGCTATCAACTAACTAATTTTCTTTTGGTTGACTAACCTCTCATCAACTTCAAGAGGAGTGAAGAGAATTATGCTCTATTTAATAGTTTTAATTAAAATGAAGCATGCATTTGGGCTAACTTAAGCTGCTTCTAAGAGTTTCAAGGAGAAATAGGCCAAGGACAGTGAAATGAGCTGCCAAGGACTATGCTACCTAAACGTACTTACAGCCATGTACAGGTTACATAATGCTAAAAGCAAAGTGAATAAATTGCAAGGAGCCTCTGACTCACCATCCAACAAAACATGAGCTCAAGTAAACGCAGACATTCAAGCTGGAATACCTTCATAAGGTGGCAGAAGTTCAAATAAATGACATACATCGTTCAAAGACAGAGGATGGTATTATATGTGGTGATGCAGCTGGCTGGAGCCAAGGCAATTAGCTTCTCTCCAGATCTCTAGGTTCATGCTGCCAGTGTCAGAGAACAATTTAGCTTAGAATTTCAATTTATAGGAGATGAAAAATTAGAATAAGCAACAGAATGAAAAAGGCCATGTACCTTTCTATCTGACAAAAAAAACCCTCAACAAAAATCCGTCTCCCATCTTTTCTTGTACACAGTGACTACTTACTACCCACACTGTAAATATTAATATTTTATTAATTCACAGCTACTTTTTTTTCAGCAAGTCAGTAGCTTTACTTCAAAAGAGCAGATAGCAGCAGTAACTCATCTTGATACATCGTGAAAGAGACTGAAAACAGTTAAGACAATTGAGGAGTCCAGGAGGAACCAAAGGATTCAGTGCTGCAACCTGCTGCTCCACATCTCTCTCCTTCATCCTCTCCTCATAAGCAGGCAGCAGTGATCCTAGAAGGCTATCATGCACTATCCACAAGCTCTGCCCTATAGGATAGTGGAGCAGCACGCTGCCCTACAATCACGAAAAGCTTAAGATTCACAGGAGAAAAAAAAAAACCACCACCAAGAGACATGGAAAAAAAGGGCAGAAGGTTAAAAAGGGTGTTGCTGGTATCCTTTGTTTCTGTACAGCAGAGAGTTGAGGAGATAAACTACAAGCCTCCAGTGATTCAGCATTGAGACAGCTTCGTTTCTGGAGAACTGTGAACTTCCAGGTATTATTAAATAACTTTCTTCTTGAAAATCACTACTTCCTTCTCCAAGCTCTGTCCCACACTTTGAACTCTTCACTGAATAGCCCCATCCTATGGGATGGAAGTAGAGTTGGCAGATATGCGGATTTTAAAAGGATATGAGATCATATCTCGTGTAACAAAATATTTATTAGGTCAGTCTCTCAAGCGCCAAAAGGTGGAGAGGACAGAGGTCCCCAGTGGCTCAGGCTGCCTCCTGAAGCAGCCAGCATATGAACTCGCTCATCAGCATGCCAGACCTCACTGCTGTCCTCACAGTGTCGTTTGCATGATTACTGCTTTACTTTCCCTGCCCCCCTCCAGAACACATTCCTATTCTCAGACTGTAAGAGAAAACAACCTAAAATTTCCATTTCTTATTAAACTAGATACTCATTTTCCAAGCTGCTGGTTGTCGTTTAAAGACAGAAACACACCAGAAATCACTACTACACCGATTAAAAACTGGAGGAAGATTGCTCAGCATGAGGGATGCAAGTTACCCCAATGTAACAAGGGAAGGTGGCACAGAGGATGGCAAATTGACTGTAGACAAACTGAACAGCTATTATGCGAGCAAAGAACATATTTGTATTGTGGCAAGGAATGTTGGCTGTAACAGCAAATTTTCCTCTATTTTGGAGCCCATACCATGTGATCCTTTTATTTCTGCATGGGTGACAGATGGGCTGAAAACTCTTGTCCTGTCACATCATTCAACAGGCAACTTTTCTGACTAGAGAGCCCAAATATTCTCTCAGTGTGAATGATGTGCCTCAGCTTCCCAACACTGTGAGATACTACCTATAAAACAATACTCAGAAAGATACAAAACTCACCTCCACTTTTCCTTTATCTTAAAACAACAGCATTTAAGGAGATCCAAGACATTTAAGTTTCTTTACAAAAAATACAGTTTCCTATGGGACAGAGACAAAAAAACCCAAACTCTTATGAATCTCTACCTACTAAAGGCACAGATCTTACATAAAAAAAAAATTCTGATCCAGAGGAGGTTTCAATATTAATTGCACAAAAAGAGAATTTGTAAAATATTTTTGATTTTCTGAGTTTCATTTTTATTTAGGCTTAGATCCTGCAAATATCTGTATACCATTAAAATTTCCTCCTGTCACAGAAGAATGGCTATACATAATCAATAAGGTGTACGCTTTTTTATACGAATGAAGTTTGCAATTTCTCCGAAGCAGTCCCTTTTGCTCCACATTTTAAAGAATCTGCAAAGTGGTTACCATGATGGAGCCTGCTCCTGGGACTTTGAACACTGCTGCAAAAATGCAAAAAAAAAAAAAAAAAACCCAAAACAAAAAAACCAACATATTTGTTGAATGATGCAAAAGATTTCTAAATTAAGATCTCTGTTTTAAAAGAGCAAGCAAAAACAAGCAAATCAGAAACGCTTCCTCATTTGGATTTTTAGAAATCTGAATATCCAAAAGGGGAAAGCATTTCTTGGGTTTGTATGCACTGAAAGTTACTTACATGTGTTTCTTTGTAACTACAAGATTGAGCATCGAGCCTTGGAGAAGTTGCTACTGGCTGCCAGATCAGTTACTTGTCCAATTGCACTTATTTTGAAACTTCAGGTAGGGAAAAAGGCACACAATGCGCTCTGAAGAAAAGCAAACCACTGCACCACATCAAATAAAAGCAACCAAGATCCCGCCAAGTGCATCTCTCCACTGATTTACTTATTCATTTTAACTTCTGGAGCGCAGAAGTAATATACAGGAGTGCTCTCGACTAGGCAGTTGCCTAGTTGTGCAGTCCACTTCCTTCCACTGACCCGAAAGAAGAAATACAAAGAGAAGACTGGGAAAACGGATGGCATAATTCACAGGAATGCGAGAGCTGTGATTCTGTGTCATGCAATAAATTGCATTTCCTCCACAGGTACTTTTTTTTTTTTTGTGGCAAACACATTAAGACCTACCATCTAAGACCTACCGTCGCTTGCTTATGTAAGCAGATTACATCTGCAGGCTACACCAGACCTCATTACCCCAAGCACTACGCACGTACAAAGGGCAGAATACTAACGTCACTTTACAAGATGAGGAATTGCGGCACCGAGAGGTTAAGCGATTTATCTGAGACCACATGGAAGCTGCTGTCCCCCAGCCTGATGACTCCACTACCAGAACATCCCGCCCCTTCTCTCACCCTCACGTAACACATTCCAGCAGTGCAGGAAGCAGCGCAGTCTGTTTTCCTGTGGAACTGTCAGTATTAAACACATTTATGCAGTCTCTCCCACACGGCTTCTCAGACATCTAATAAAACTTCGTGAGACAACCACAGCCAAATTAAGATTCTTCCCTCCAGACCCCCAAATATATGCTCCTCTAAAGGGAAAGCCCAACTCCCATTTTTATTACGCTTACTGCAAGCCAGCACTGACACACAGTTATTACACAAATCCATTCACTGCACTGAAGCAGCAGAGAATACTGTGTTTTAGTTTGCATGGGGGTTTTTTTGTTGTTGTTGTTTTGTTTTTTTTCCTTCTTCTGTAGGGTTGCAAAAGAAGTCAGCTTACCAGGAGATCAAAACCTAGAGCTAGCTTTGAAGAGGCAGGATGGAGGGAAGTACAGGACAGAGGGAACCTCTGTCTGAGGCAACAGCAAGCTGCTACTTCAAGAATTTCAGCATGGAAACCATTTAAAAAAATCTCAACTTTACCTGTCCACCTATATAATAACAAGACCTTGAAAAGATCTTGAAATAACAAGACCTTAACAAGCTTTCCTATCTCTCCCACATTGTAAAATGTGGTTAACATTTGTCCTCAGATAGAAAGTTTTCTAGACTCTAGATGAAAGAGAATAGGGTAAGCAGGAACTAATTACAAGCTAAAACTCATGTAATTGATTATATTACTAAGGCTTTTACTTTATTTTAGGCAAAAGTATATGGATATTTATCCACGTGGGGTAGCACATACTACAAACAAAACCAAACCACAATGCAGAGTTGTTTGCAGAGGAAAGGTGAAATCTGAAGTCACCTCTGAGCAAAAGGGCAGCCACGTGAAGCTGGGGCAAGTTTGCTGTTCCACAATAGCCAGCTTGTGTCTACACTATCCCAGGTAAATTCAGTAAGAACAGAGTACACTGTGCTGCTTTTACCAGGAGACCATGCACAGACAGTAACTACAGCACAGCCCAAGTGCTGCATGTCTGAGTTCACAACCCAGTTTTCTCCATGGTAACTTACTCATATGCATGTGTCTGAGATCTCCTAAGGATTATTTAAAGCAAAATGAGCAGCCACTCCAGGTTTATAGAATCCATTTGTATCTACAATTTGTCTGTAAATGAGGAATGGCTTTTCAACAAGTAATGTATGCATTAGACTAAGAAATACTACTATTTGTTGATTTTCTCCTAACTTTTGGATACCTTCTTCAATGTCAGTGTTCAGATGTCAGTTTGTGATTGCAATTTATTGCCAAAACGTGTCACAAAGCAAAAATGGTGAGCAGGCCACTTACTTACAGAGCCAGTAAGCATAAGTCTTCCACTGATTTAAAGTGGCAGGGAAATGTTTAGAGATTGAAACAAAAATAATTACTTTTAAATAATGGCAGCTATTGATAAAGTTATTGGTGTTTTGTAACTGTAAAAAAAGCACAGCACTGATTGCTGCATAACCACTATTTACGTACATGAAATGCAGTTTCTGCTTGGTATGTAGTAATACTTCTAATGTGCCTTCTTTCTTTTTTGTATCATCACAAAAAGCAGATGTGATTTTTTTTTTCCCTTTTCCATAATTTTTGTTTCAAAGCAATGTATAATTCAGTGGTAGGACTAAAACTATTCAGTTCTGCTCTGATAAACACAGGCCTCCACTCCAACTGCAGCCCTACAACTTAAGGGCTTCAGCCAAGGCACACTGCTGTAGAAAAAATAACGTCACAACAAAAGAGTTATGGCCACGTCATGGCCTTTGTCCAAGTTTCCAAAAGCACTATTTAAAATATATTATTGAACTGTCTAAAGAACTAAAATACACCTGGCCACAGGTCCTAGGAACTGCAATTTCTATCTATTATGCACATTCAGAAAAATATACCAAAGAACAGGAGAGATTTGTAAATGCTATAGAGCTGGCATTTTTACTTTGTTTTCTTTTCTCACATGCAACCTAGTTTATCACTCAACCATTGTGCTAGCAGTGTGGGCTGCTATTTCACATAAGTTTTCATTTGGCTGACACTTATTACCTAAACTAGCTAGCTCATTTTTTTCCTATATGCTGTAGTAATGTGATCTGAAAGTCTTCAGTTCGTAAACCCCTTATTTTTAAGAAATCTGTGCAAAGGTATTCTCTGCAGGCTTCACGAGCATGCCATGGAAGTGGCTGCATTACTCCGGTAATTACTCAGTCTGTTTTTATCCCACTCTTGCACTAAAGCTGATTTCAGAAAAAAACTCAACAGTGCCTTAGTTTCCACTGAGATAGAATTATTTTCTTTAGCATCTGGTATGATGTTTTGTTTCGGTTCTAGGAGAAAAACAATATTGATAATACACTGATGTTTATAGCTGCTTCTAAGCAGTGTTGTACAGAGCCAAGGCCATTCTCAGCAAAGGGCCCAAGGAGCTGGGAGGGAACAGAATAAGGACAGCTGACTTAAACTGGCCATAGGGATATTCCATAGCATATGATACCACACGGAAGGAGTTTTGAAGGGAGTGGGAGTTCATTTCACTCTCTTCCACTGCTCGGGGGGACTATCTGGGCATCAGCTGGGGGATGTGTTGGACAGTTGCTTGTTCATCACTTCTTACACACACACGCACACACACACACATATACATGTACATATATAGTCATAACTATTTTCCTTTTGTCTATCTTCATAAACAGTTTTATCTCTACTTTTTATTCTCTCCCCAACTCACTCGAAAGAGGGGCCAGTGAATGACAATATGATGCTGAGCCACCTGCTGGTTTTAAACCACAACAAAAGGAATACAATACTTGCCATTTTCCCAGTAGTATCTGAACAGTTGCAACTGTTAATACAGGTATTTTTCCAAGGCCAGAGGGAGACATGGAGCTAGATCTAGCATTAAACTGTAAACAGAGAATACCGAAATCACTCAAAAGCTGAGCTGAGGAAGGAAGGAGGAAAGCAACACATGCTATTTACTTTTGACAAAGTGTTTAAAAACCAATCACTCAACCTTGTGCCCTTCCTAGGGCACCTAAAGCATTCAATAGCTAGACTGAAATAAGCAGCCTACTACACTCTGTATTACTTCCACGTTTATCATCTTCTGTCAAATACTGTCAAGTAAGAAAGTACCTTGCAGAAAGACAAAATACACAAGGAATCCCTAGCATGAAGTGTTTTACAGACCCAAGGGGGGAAATCAAGAACACTGTACCTCCTCCTCTACAGTAGACAGTTTACATTCCTTTCACACTTCAGTAAAAGAACTCACTAGTAAAATAATATGTAAATGCACCACCTTACTATCAAAATAAGCTGCTACATACCCAAGCATTAATGACAGCACTTATGTGATCCTGTCCTCACAAGCAGCCAGTAATGGCAGTCCAGTTTCCAGCAGCTCTGCACACAGCATATGGCATCTGTGGTCAGCAAGCTGGGAGCCTCTCAAACCTTCACTCCTCATACTCCAAGCCAAGGGCTTGGGCCCCAGCATGGCCATAAAGCTGGGGGACAGCTTAAGGACAGTGCTGGCAAATTCCATGCTTTGGCTTTGATGTTGCCTGTGTCACTCCCTTTGCAATCAGATGTACCCAGGATATAACAGCTCACAGCTGCCTCCACCTAACCTCCACCTCAGACAGTGTAGCTGTGAAAACATACCCCTCTCCCAACACTGACTCTTTAAGTTATTAATATACAATCTGCCGATGACATGCTCACACACAGTGCAGATCTATTTCCTAAACCCATTATAGAAAGTATCAGTCATGTTACAGCAAAACTTTACTTCCCTCACCATAGCAATTCTACTAGGTACCTTTTTACTCAATGCAGAGTTTTACTCACCCAAATCACAGCTTCCTCACAGCACTTACAAGGACTGTCACAAGAGGCAGCAGTCTTGTAGATGGAACAGGAAGCTTTCAGCAGCTGGGACAAGAGCCCTGAGAGGGGCAGAGAGACAAGTATTCTTCCAGCCTAGGACAGAGCCTGGCATGTAGTACAAGGCTACATAAGGCACAAGAGTAACTCAGCATCCTCTGACTACATTAAGATGCACACACAGAAGTTAGAAAAACACAGCATACAATGGATGCATAAAGCATCAGTAATCCTTTATGGTAAGGATGACACAGCACTGGAACACGTTGCCCAGAGAGGTTGTAGAGTCACCTTCTATGGAGATATTCAAGACCTGTCTGGATGCCTATCTGTGCAACCTGCTGAAGGGTACCTGCATTAGCAGGGAGGATGGACTTGATCTCTTGAGGACCTTCCAACCCCTGTAATTCTGTAATACCAGTTAGTATGATTGCCAGTACATCATCTCCTTCTGCTCATTACATTAGAAAATACACACAGTGGCCAAATAAAACAAAAATGTTAGTCAACTGATCAGCATTTAAAAAAAAAAAAAACCAACAAAAACAACAACAACCAAACCAGACCATCTGATTTGCTTGACTAAAAGTGAAACTTAACAGCATTTCAACTGCCACATCCCCACTGGGTTCTCTGCTTGCACACAAAGCCAGTCACCGATCTCAGCAAGGATATGGCAGTGGAAGCTTCAAAATGCTTAAGAAGTACGTGAATCAGAGCACAGAGCTGCAGGGTTCAGCCACTGAGGCAGTGGTCTAAAGAGGAAGGCTTGCTGTCAGTCCAGGCCTCTAGGCTGTGTACCACCTTCTTCCCAAGCCCTCCACCCCAGCTCACCCATATGACAGCTCTGTCTTCCACCTCTAGAGACCACAAGGAGCAAACCTGGCTGGCAGTCACAGCACAACTGTAAGGTGTAAAGAGTTCAGCAGCCACAGGTAAACCCACGGGATGTGGCAGAGCACCAGGACAAAAAGAATTCACAAACACAGATTTAAAAACACCAACAAAAATCACATTACTCTTTATTAATATATTAAAAATGCACATAAAGCAGTATTTTTAATCACTCACTACTCACAAAACTACTGCTTTGCTTGTGACACAGACAGTTACTAGCTCTTACATTCTGTACAGAAGGTTCTGACTTCAGATAAGGAACAAAATAGCAGGAAAGGATGAGCTCTGAAGCCAAAGAGTTTTGCTGCCAGGCAAATCTTCTTTGTTACCAAAATAGGGAGAAGAAAAAAAAAAAAAAAGAAAAAAAACTGCAGACTTGGTTCCAAATCAGGTTTCCAAGATTATTCATGAAAACAAATGAAAATTAAGCATTTGGTGGGGAAAATCTCTGTTTACTCCTATTTTAAGGAAATTTATTTTCAATATTTTTGGCATCTTTAAAGGTCTTTGCAATTACACCACTCTAGCAAATCACAGCACCTAAGAGGATTTACTTTATAGATCAGTCAAGGTTTAAGAATAGATAAAGTTCTGATGCTTGCAAGCAGATGCTTGGCATTGCACCAGCAGCCAGAACTCCTACTCTGCAGAGATGTACCATGGCTGTTTAAGCAGGCACAGGCTCAACTGCTCCTTCTGCATGAACACATACAGGATAAGACAGCTGCACAGTTCCAAGCACCTAAACAGCCTGAAAATTAAGCAGGCACTGCAGAACAGCTCACCTGCACAAACTCCTCACCCTGCAGCAACTTGTTCCTGTGCTGTCTAAAGACTACGTCACTTCAGCATCCTTTTCCTGAAAGCCTCCATCAAGCCAACTATAACACTGAACCCGGCAAAATACTTAAGTCAGTAAATCCAGATCTAAGCGACCTCAACCTGCCACATCTAACACCAACTAACTAACATCTAACAACCAACACAGCAACTGGAAGTCAATTTTGACATTAGATTTTTCACTTTCAGGATGCAATCTGTACTTTCTTAGCAAGCTAACAGAACTTGCTCTCTTAGTACCTGTTCATATTGCCCTCACTGTTAACGTCAGCATGGCTGTGCGAACTGCAGCTGTTAACAGAAAGCAGCTGTTTTGATACAGGTCCTCCATAAATGTATATCCACTTCTGCAATGATCTTTGCACTACTTTTTTAACTGCATGAAAATAGGCTCAGAAGTAGATTTGAGAAGAGGCATACAGTGAACAGACTTCTTTTTATGCTATCATTTTTTAGATAAGTCTTACATGAAGAATATTGATTATGTTTGAATTTGTAGTCACAGAGGTGTTGACAAGAGCTCCACCGTATTTTGTTCTGAGATACTGAAGCATTTGTTTTCGCTAACGTAAGTACATAGCAACACACTGAATCCACATCTCCTTTTTAACAAAAGTGCTTAAAAGCAGCATGAGAACAAACAAACCACAGCAGTATAGATGTGTACAGTTCTCTTCTTGAACCAGGTGAAAAAGTGAGTAGGAAAACTAAGTGCCTAAGTATTAGTAACAGTAACTTAAAACAGCATCTAAAACTCTGACTGATTTAAAAGTACAAAAAATTCAGAATTTCTTAAAACTGTAAATTGAACATTGAATCTTATGACTCTTAGAAATACATTTACCTTAAATGTTTTCATCCAACTCCCTAGTTAATAAATATGTAAGTATCTTTAGTTCTTCTGCTGTAGACTTCTTTATAAAGGACTATGCTGCAGCAACAGCTAAAAGACTCATCTGATTCAGGCAGCTTTCAGCAAGGAACAGAGCACACAAACACAACTGTTCCTCCTCTTGCACAAATGCAACAGCTTTTCTTTGTCCAGCCTGTCTTGAAGTCAGATGTGCTCTTCTTCACTTACACCCAGCGCTGAGTCATTGCAGAAGAGGTCAGAAGTGTGCATGTGCCTAGTAAGGTCATTCAGCAGATGAGAACACTCAAATCTATTCAATCTGAATGAGCGGGATTTTTTTGAATGAGATAGTGTGGTCTAGCAGGAAGTCATCAAATCCAAAAGCTTCCGGAGAGCTGCATACACCTGAGGGAACTGCATGCTGAGTGGCTCAGTTGCAAAGCTTTGCCTCCTTCCCTAGAGCAGGAGAATCAAAAGCCTTGTGATGACAGCTCACTGAACATGAGTTAGAACCGCAAATTGATTAGTAAAGTTTGTGCTTGCTGCTCCCACAACAGCCCCATTTTTAAATTTTTTTTTTTTCATTTTGAAAAAATAACGCCCAGTTTTGTGTTCAATGTCATGGGGGGCTGTTACTAAACAAATGCCTGTAGACGTATGGGTGGATGCAAGGAGGGTTGCTCTTAACTTTTAACAGCTTGGGTACTTCATGGAATGAGGAAAGGAGCTTGATGGGATACAACTACCACCTCACAGATATGCTGCTATAATGTTTGGCACTGATGCTTATTCCAGTACAGGAGAGAGATTTTCCTGTTTAACTTGTGCCACTTCACAAGCAGTCTGCCAAGCTAGAATACAAGAGCACAGAGCAGCACCCACAGTGCTGTATGTATTATATCTACACCTCTTTGGAGTCACTTTCCAATACTGCTCACTTGCACATTCACCAGATACACCTTGCTAGTTCTTAGCTTCAGAGGCTACCTGGTTTTGCTGCTCTGCTCCCAGCCTCAAGCAAATCTCTCTTTCTGCAGTTAACATTTCATGTTACTTGAAGTATAAAACAAGATGAAGCTTTAAAAACAGGGCATACAAGGCTAAGAGAGGGGAGATCCTCCTATTCATTAACTAGGCACTAAAGCTACCAGAGGTCACAAAAGCTGGACTTTGTTATTCAAGTAAAAATTCCCATTAAAGCCAAATGAGTTGCCATTGAATCAGGACCACAGAAACAAGCCTATAGTACACTGTCTACTTGGAGCAAGTCAAGGCAGATTATGCAACGGCTGTCAGAAATCTGTACGCAGCTCTTCAAGGCCACAGTGTAGGAGGAGCCCTGAAGCATCCTTAACCTTTGTCTATTTACATCCTCCAAGACTCTTTCTAACAAAACAAACCACATCTTTATATTTTTATTAGTTCAATTTACAGCAAACAGCTCTCCGCCTTTCTTCTTCCTTCACCTCCCCTCCTTCCTACCCTTCCCTCTGCTTTCTCCTTGCTATGTTGTGCTGTTTGTGCGGAAAAAAACCAGTTCCTGCTCTTGCCAAGTGTGACATCAGCTCATTCTTATTCAATGATGTCCAGCATAATCTTACTCTGATAAACATTTGCTCAGTTTCAGAGCCCCAAGGTTACTGACTGAATTTTGTTTTCATTGTCGCTTGTATTCTGACACTTTGCTGCTCATTATACGTTAAAATCCCCACATGTCAAACCTGGAGCCAGAGAGAGACACTAAAAAGGACATTCCACTGCGCTTACACGTTTCTTCCCTCCTCCCCCTACCCTGGAACAAGAGTCTGTCTGTCTCCTCACGAACAATAAAAGGCTGATAGTGTGGAGAAGCAAAAAAAAAAGAAAAAAAAAAAGAAAAAAAAAAAGAAAAAATTGTAAAAAACAGGAACAAAGCACATGCAAAAAGCAACTCTGAAGTCCAGACCTATGGAATTCTGACATTTATCTTCTCCTTTGTGCACAGCTTATTCTTCCTTCACATACTCAGAAATTCGCTTACAGGCATAGCTGTTAATGAGCAAATGGATCTTCTCTCTTTGCAGAAGTAGCATTCATGAAAACTCAGCAATATTTGTTCACATTTGGCACTCATGTCTTGTGCTTCTGGCACTCAGGCGCTCACCCTTTTCTAATAATGTACCTCAGATTCTTTCTTCTTTCACTCTCCCTTCTCTTCCTGTCCTCTCCCCAAAGCAGCCAGCTTTTTGGAGCACAAGAAAGCAGCTGATCCTTCTTTCCTCACTCTCTCGTTGTTTTACCCAAACTGACATTTACTCAAACTACATCAAGTTGCGTCTTTTGGCAAAGAATTCTCAACAAAATTCATTATTGTTTCTTCCATCAATGTGGGAGTCTCAGACAAACCATTAAAGCAAGGAGAGAAGATTTCAGCATAAACAGAATGGCTGATTACAAGACAAGAAAGAATCAGCTCTGAAACGTGAACAAAGAAAGAAAGCAGCTATCTTCAGGTCTATGATGACTACTCACAACACTTCTGATGAGGAAGACCTATAGAAATTTCAGCTTACAGAAGGAAGAACATACTTTGTCCACAGCTGTGTTCTTCCTCAGCTCAATAGAAAAAGGAAAGATCAATTTACAGAGTTTTTCAGACGGAAGAGTCTGTTGAAATTGGAAAGAGATGTACTGGTAGTATCAACCTGCAGAATCCTGCTTTTCCAGAAAACTAGGCCTAAAACCTCCTCTGGTGTTCAAAGGGTTGCAGCTGTTCAAAACAGCTTGTAAAAAATAACATTCTTCCAGCTCATATGCTAAAGAACGGAAGGTCAGATACCTGAGAAGGCAATTAAAAAAAAGTTACTTTCAAGTGTCATCATTAATACATACCAACTGTGGTAAACCTCTAAAAGTGAGAAAACTCCACCAACACTTAAGGAAGTTCACTAGAAGATAGAAAGATCATGATTTACTTTAAAACAAAGCATAGGGCTCCAGTGTTCAGACAGTTCAGGCAGCCTGCCCTCCAGTTTTCCAGCCTCCTTGCTTCTCAGCAGGTAGCACTGCGTGGATCCTGCTACTCCCGGAGACTCAAAAGCGTTACAGATACCTGCTGCCAAAGGACTAAACATCCTATCACAAAGTAGCAAACATTTTTCCTTGTGTAGAAAATGTTTTTTATTCTTTCTTAATACAGTTTTCTGTTTCAAATAGAAAATAGTAACAAATAGGACATGTCCTCAACTCATAGTCCCATTTTCTAAAAGCCTTGGCTGCTCCCATAGAAGTTCATCACTATTCAGTGTCCTAAAGAAGCAGGCACTGACCCCTGGGGAACACCACTTGTGATGGGTTGCCAGTTGGATTTAACTCCATTCACCACCACTCTCTCGGCCTGGCCCTCCAGCCAGTTCCTTACCCAGCCAAGAGTGTACCTGCCCAAGCCACAGGCTGTCAGCTTCTGCAGGGCAATACTGTGGGAGACAGTGCCAAAGGCTTTGGTGATGTCTAGGTAGACCACATCAACAGCCTTTCCCTCATCTGCCAGATGGGTCACTAGATCACAGAAGAAGATCGGGTTGATCAAGCAGGACCTGCCCTTTGTGAACTCCATGCTGGAGTTCATATGCCTATGAGCATATGAATACCTTCTTTCACATCAGGAAGAAAAACAATATAGCAGCGCTGTCTCAGGGGCTTAATTAGCTTAGCAGGAACACTGAGAACAAGATATCAGAAGCTTTGCTTTCAACATAACCAATTAGTATCAAATTAAACAGAACAAGCTGTAATAAACATGTACAGAGCATGTATAACCTTGAGGTTCACAATGCCTAATAATTAAGAAAAAAAAAATTGTATAAATCTCCAGCAATCAAAAGCAAGTTTTTCTCCAGTGAGGATGAGAAGGGCTAGAATTCAGTACATTGATCTCAGCCAGTTGTCCTCGCGAAACTGAGCAACGGGCTTTTTGAACAGCTTTTTGAGATCTCAAAACCGGATTGCAAACTTCTCCTTCTTAGCATTTTTACTTACTTTCCTTCAAAAATAACAATAATAAAAAAGTAAAATTCAGTCCAGAATTCTGAAGAACATAGATAAAGGAAAAGCTAAGCCACAGCCAATTAGGAGAATTCCCTATCCACTCCAAAACTGTACTTGTACTGCCCTTTCCCTCCCAGTTCTTTCGTAGCTTTCTCTGTTTTTCCATTATGCTGTATTGCTGTTTTCTTCTTTCCAGCAATATTTGTCCAGATTTTTGAACTAGTAGTAGTTCAACAGATCCTTATTTACTGAGATTCTAGTCTCGTACAACCTCTACATGGATTATGAAGAGACATACTGGGCCCAATACTGTTTAACATTGTTATTACTGACCTAGGCTATGGCACCTTCAGCAAATACTCAGATCATACAAGGCTAGGAGTGGCTGATAACACCAGAAGGTTGTGCTGCCATGCAGAGAGACCCTGACAGGCTGCAGAAATGCGTTCACAGTAATCTCACACAGTTCAGCACTGGGAAATATAACATTCTGTACCTTGGAAGGAATCAGCCCATGTACCAGTACACACTGGGGGCCAACTGACTGGAAGGCAGCTTTATAGAAACAGAGAGACGGATATGGAGGCCCCTGCAAACAAATTAAACATTGCAGCAAATAAAGCCAACAGTATCCTAGGCTGCATTTGGAAGAGCAGCCAGCAGACTGGAGATGATCCTTCCCCTCTGCTCAGCACTGGTGGAACTACCTCTGCAGTACTCCATCCAGAACTGAGATTCCCAGTGTGAACAGACATGAACATACTAGCCAAGTTCAGCATCAGAGCACAGTGATCTGGCATACAAAGAAGGCACAAAGCTGGGACTGTTCAGCCTCAGGACACAAAGGATGTGGGAGGAAGCTGATCTGTAAATGCTCGACGATGGAGTCAGACTCCTCCTAAGAGTCAAGTGACAAGAAGTAACAAAACACTGAGATACTGAAAATACTACACAAAGTTTTGCTTTGTGCTTTTATTGTGAAGGTAATCAAACACTGGGACAAATTACCCAGAGACTGCAAAGTCTCTCATCCTCATAGATGCTCAAAACACCACTGGACGTAGTTCAGGGCAATGTGCTATGATGGATCCTGCTCTGAGCTGAGCAATTCTACCTCCAGAGGCACCTTCCAGCCTCAGCCATTCTGCAATTTTCTGAGTCACAGGCAAAGACAAAAATGAGGTTTATGGACAGCACCAATATCTTGTAGACAGTGCTTATCTTTTAATACCTACTGCTATCAAAGAATACTATAAAACTAGTCTGCACATTACTGTTCTGAAGCAGGCTCATTCCATGCAATTTTGACAGAATTTTGAAGAACTGCTACCAGAAGGCATTTCAATTTTTTTTTTTTTTTTTTTTTTTTTTTTAACTTACTCCCAGCTCTAATTCAGTGCATGCACTACATCTCTTGACCCCACTTGGCTTATACAAGCTAGTCTAGTCTGAGTTGAACACAAAATGCACATGGTTCTTATAACAGGAAGGAATGCTTCTGGATCATTCAGTCCAACTGAGAGTGTTTCAAATTCATTCACTGGGCCAAATTCCTTTCTTAGTTACTGAAAAATGGAGCAGCATAATTGTGGCTGGGACATGAATTGTAATTGCTGTTGTATGTGTGAGTATCCCACATGCTTAGACTCAGTGCTACTCCCACAATGGCTCTGCAAGTTTCACAATGTTTAGCAATTTTTCTTACAGCTTTAGTACAGATAGAGCACTATCTCCTGCTCTTCTAGACATCCTGACTGCAGAGAACTTGAAAACATATGTTCTTCACATAGTTCTTCATTTGCCTTTTCAATTTATTTTCTGTATAAAAACCAACAGTTTTTGTTGTTAGCATGCGACTCCTCAGTGCTTGGGGCTGATAAAGACAGCTGTCACTCATTCACAACACCTCAATCCATAAAGTCTTTATTTAGAGATAACCAGGGTAACTACAGATGTTCCCACTTATGTGAGCATCGCAGGAACTGTGAGTTCCTAAAAATCAGGCATGCTGATCATACAGAGTAGCAGCACGCAAAAATGCTCCCTGATGTCACACAGGAAGTAAATTCTGACCCCACCAGGTCAGCAAGTCACCCACAGCCACTTCCTTTTAACAACCATTGTGTGTGCATTTCTAACACCCAAGTGAGAGGCCTAAAGCTCCCCTGTCAAAAAATCCTGAGCTGTAGGTCAGAAAGTCACACTTTTTGCCACATATATCCCAAACTGAACCCTACTGAGCGCTCTAAACTTCCATTTACCTCCAACTGCTCCATCTTCAGTCTGTAACAGCATGCTTACTTTTCTCCCAGTCCAGTAAAATAAAACATGTTTTGCAGGATGCACTAGTTTCAAGACTGGAGCACCCTGATGTCTCATTTGAAAGGATGCAAAAAAATCCTTGTATGCCTCGAAATAGCTAATCCAGTTCTCTGAAGTAGTTTGTTCAATTACAACCACATGTTTTAAACAGTATGTCCTGTTTTAACCACGTGGAGCATGGGTTGATACATAAGATTTGCAGCAGAGGGTATCTTACAGGTTTCCCTACAAGAGTCCTATTAGAGGAAGAGGTGATCTCTATTTCACTCTGCTCCTTAGAGAGTCTGCATGATAACAAGCAAGCTGCAACTCAGATGTTAATTAACCTTTACCTGATCACTGCCAGATACCTAGATAGGTTCAAAATAGAGAAAAACACAATGCAGAAACAAACAAACAAACAAACAAACAAACCAAAACATCCTTGTTCTGGAGAAGCTAACCACCTCTCAGTGATGGCTGAAAAAATAAGAACCAACAACAAAAACAAACAACGGTGAGTTTCCCTGCAAACAGATGCCAGCTTCTCTACAGTCAGACTACATATTGCAAGATCTCACAGCTCTCTATATACCACAATCCTGAAAGTTTACTTTTACCCTACTGTCATTTCCTAAATGGTAGGGGAAAAAAAAAAAAAAAGCACAAGCTAATGGGCAATAACATAAGATCCTATCATTTAAATATCAAAAAATTATGCTGCTGCGAAAGAAATGGAACATTAATCAGAGTTCCTACACAATATCACTATCCTTCTTCACAATGTTTTTTCCAACAAATACAGGAATAGGAGGAAAATCCTCTCCTTTTCATTTTTATCCAAAAGCACGGGAATTAATCCAGAGGACAACTTAAATGTTCAAGTGGCATTTTTACCCATTTTTTTAAATGTTAAAATTGAGAGCAAAATAAACTCTTGCAGATGAAGTCAGTTCACAGAGGTCTAAATTCAAAGGCCAGAAATTTCGTTTTTCTTAAGAAAGGGGGGAATATACATGCTTGTTTCTGTTTTGCATGTGGTTTTAGGATTGCAGTATCTCCACATACAGGTTAGGTCAATTTAAGTCTTATCTGGCACCCTTCTTTCCCAGAATTCGCTTGCCACATTATCCTGACCTCTTCTTCACATTGCCACCAGCACTCCTATAGGTAGGTGGAGAGCTATATCAGGAAACTGAGTTTCAGGAAAATTAGTTTTAACTTCAGAGAGGTTAGGGTTAACTTTTCAGCTGGCTCAGCTCCCTGTCTGGGCTGCATGCAAGGCAGGGATAACACAAGGGAGTAGGGAAAACATGACTACAGCAATTCTGCCTTCAACCAGCTTTAAGATCAAACTGAATTTGGCAAGCCGTCTGGAAAATCAGATATGCCACTGCTCCCCAACAATCACTTCATCGCTTGAGGTATGTACAGTGCGCATGCAAAGCAAACATCTGAAAACAAAACACTTTGTGAAGACGTTCTAGCAACTTTGAATGAGCCAGCACAGCTACAAAGCCCAGTGGAGACTCAAGCATAAACTACAGACTTCGGACTGAGGAGCTGAACAGCCCAAGCACAGGGATGCGCTTAGTAACTTATTAGCCAAGAATGATTCCACTTCACTGGTTTGGCTTGAGTCTTCCCCAGACAGCTTTACACAGTGTGTCAACTCCTAACAGACATTATCCATCGTAAAGGTATTTTGGGTGTTCATACAGGAACAGCACTACTACTGAAGGTTCTTCCCTCAGCACAGGGAAATGTTTCAAATCAAGAGGGTGCCACACGAGAAGATAAATCTACCACTGTGATGTTCTTAGTCTCCAAAAGCCTTGGGATGGTTCTTTGATCACCATAGCTATGACTAGTTCTGCCATTCCTCTGTGATATCAGGAGTCCCAGAAGCAATACAGTGCAGCCTGACACCTAGAAACTTGCACAGAGTCAAGAACATGAAGTTTGATACACCTTCCAAAACATTTGGTAATCATTTATACTGACAACTCCCTCCATTCCCAACCCCTAGGCAAACATCCACTTCCTTTCTGAACCTTGTAAAATTCTTGGCCCTGTCAGCATCTTGTGGTTGGTCATTCCAGAACCTAATTGCAATTCCTAACTTCTGGAGCAGCCCATAATGGTCTCTCTCGTTAGAGCACTGAGCCTACTCCACCCATGTGCAAATGAAGAATGTTCCTGATAATATTTTTGAACATATCTGTTTCAGAGCACAGCACTGCCCTACATGCAGGTCTGCATCATGCCTCCAAAACCCATGTGACAGACTACCAGGAATTGCAGAATGGCAAATGTAACACTTCTGGAAGACTAAGCCCTGCAGCAATACTTTCATGAGTAATTAATTCATGTCACCAGCCACAACAAATACACAGAGGTGGGAATCAGGAAAGCTCTATCAAAACAACCAAATATTCAAGCAATAAATAGCAAGCAGATGATCTGTTTTCAATCACAGAGCATCTGAATTAAAGATCTGCTCTTGTAACACAGCAGTCCCTGGAAACAGAGCAAGTGTGTCAGGCACATAAGCAGACTGCTCTTGTATCATCTCCACCCTTGCATACATTATACATCAGCGAGCTCAACTGTACTGGCCAGCTCCCAGAATGAAATCATATGGTCTGCTATCAACACTATGGATTTATATTTCCAGAAATCCTGATGTCATAGCCTGAGAGCAATTATCAATGAGGAATTACTGACTTTAATGTCAAGTTGTGTAACCACTTGAGAGGATAAGGAATAAAAAACAAAACAAAACAAAAAAACACAATTAGGCTACCCAATGAATTAAAAAAAAAAGAATACAAGTTTGATATCCAAAACTACTGCAGTCCTTAGAAAAAAAAAATCTAATTTCATTACTTTAGAGGCTAAGCATTGGATTCAAATTCCTTACTGTAGTCTGCTGCAGTGGAAAATCACACAGTTCAGCTGATATGGTTAATATATATGTTTGATAGTACTTTTGCTATTTATACTGTCAATGTAAATATTAGAGCAATTTTACCTAGCAAATGCTGCAGTCAGGCATAGAAGGCATGACTCCACCCAAAGGAATGGAGTTACACTGGAGTTCTGAGCAGGACTCAGAAGAGACAAAGTGTGATGCACATGTATCAATCAGTAGATACACACTTGGCTAATGCCAGCAGGGAGTTCAGTCCCTCTGCAAAAATCAGAGTCTCAGCAGGAGTTAAAGAAATAAAGCTTGTATCATACATGGCAACTTGGATGCTGATGTTTCTCAGCATATCATGCAGCAAGCCCCAGAGGCAGACATGAGCAAGGTGGGAAGGACTATAGGTCAGCACGCAGCAAATGGCTGAAGTGCTGCAGAAATAAAAGCCTTGGCATCATGCCAGCTCATCCCAAATGGTCCATCATTATCAGGAACAGAAGGTGCTGCCTCTGACTCTATTGTACCAACCCTGACACTTGTCTGACGGAACAGTAAGTTAACTGAGTTCATTAGCATTGGAAAATTCACATGGCACAGAAAGAGCTTTGTGCCAGGGCAGCGTAGCGAATGGGCTTTATGCACAATCTGATCAGATTCAGACTATGAAGATGAGCACAAGGGGAACAACATGCAAAGGAAAAACATGAGTGGGTGTATTCTCCTTTGCTGGACAGGAGTGAGCTATTACATCAGCTCAGGCTATATTGCATAAGGTGAGCCCAAGGAGCCTGCTCATCTCACTGTGCCTTAGAGAAGATACCAGCATTCCTCCATCAGCCTCTGTATTCAGTTTTCCAGTTGTGTACAGCATTGTTTTCATATTCACCCACTCATCAGGATAGTCAAGCAAGGTACAAAGATCTTGCAATCAGTCTGCAAATAACAGACAAGTAATAATCCGCAGTGGCACTAATTCCACAGGTAGGGCCTGAGCCAAGCACTTTGCTAGCACGGGACAGAGAAATCCTGCCTTCTGCAAGCTTTCAGAGCAAACATCCTTAAAACCTGCAGTTTTTCAGGGATTGCCTCCCTTTAATACAACAGGGTTATCGAATCTCAAAGCAACAAACACTACTGTGATAGGAATCAAATGTTCACTTAAAGAGAAAAATAGTATATTTCCTTATTTTACTTTTCTAAATCCTATATGAGGTGCAAGTTTCCTAAGCATAGCCAAAAAAACACAACTACAGCATCAGTCTGATCCCAAGGTATCTAGAAAACTTCTGAACTGTATTCCAGGCATCTGCTCTATATAAGTGCTAACCAGTATCTCAGATGCACCCTGGACCGATGTCTGTAGCAGACAGATTGTACCCCCTGTGCAGAAAGAGCTTCCCTTCAAAGGCATCAGCAAACAGCTAAGCGATGACTGTTTTCTTGCATTTGAAGCAGGAGACAATGAAAAGCTAACTTTGTAACCACATCTTTAACATTCGACAAAAAGAGATCACAGGAATACCATTTATTTGCTTCAGCATACAGTCACTTGAGTTCATTTTTACGTGACAGCAAAAGCTGCCAGCTAAATTCTAACAGCCTACTGCCACGAAAAGCATCCTTCTTCCCCATCCACTTCCTCTGCTTTGGTCACATCTCCATCAGTACTCATGAGACCCATCCCTGAACCAATCCATATCCCCAGCACAAAAGCAAGTCTGTCTACTCTCATTCAAACATGAAGCCTTCCATAGTCATAAGACTACAGCTAGACTTGATCCTGAGGGTCTTTTTCAACCTAAATATTCCCTGCCGTGTTAGCAATACGAGCTGCCAGGTCAGTAGCAGGAACAAGGTGAGGAAGGAATGACAGCAGAGACACGGCAGGGCCTCTTAGAAGTACAAGGCTGGTCAGCAAGGCCTTGTTCAGAGCTGTCCCACTAGCCATGCCAGTGATGTGACGTGCAGCAGCCCACAGCCCCTTCCAAGGCTTCACATCTGCTCCTAAAGCACATAGAGAGGTGCAGGGGATGAAAATACTAGTGTTATTTTCCCCACCTCAACTCTAAATCAAGAGCTAGCGTAGTGTGACTTGAGGCAATTTTGAATATTACTTTCCACTTTTAAATGGGCCTGTTTTGTCCTTCATAGGTGTCATGGGGAGTTAGGGATAAGGCAGAAAAAAACACATTGATATTGACAATTGTCTGCTTTCTAACACGAAGAAGTGCTGATGCTCCACTACTACTTGAACAAAAACAGTTACTTGACTTCTTTGCATTGGCCTGAATAAACTAGCACTTCCAAAAAAGCTTATCTCCATTCCTTCTCCATTATACAACAGCTATATCTATGCTAGCACCACAAAAGACTAGTCCAGAAGAACAGGAACTGGCTCCTCCAGCAGCAGCCTTTGCTTTATGTTTCTGCTGATCTACAGGAAAGATTCAGATGTGGAGCAGCTGCCCTTCAGCCACTATGCACCTTAGTAAAAAGTATTATTTTAAGGATAAAACTCTTCAGGCAGGCAGAGTTTAAAGTGTCTTTGTAATAAAAAAAAAAAAATTGAACGGAGAAAAAAAATACAAGAGTCTTTCAGCTCTCTGATCCTTGCAGGTTCCAAGAATATTTATTTCTTTTGGAAGAAAAAATAAACAAGAACTGAAGTTTAGTATAAATATGAGATAAGACACTATTTTAAGGTCATTTATTACATTTCCCGTGAAAGAAAATTTTCAAACATAACATTGTTTTTATCCTTATGCTTCATGATAGACGTTTGCTTGAGCCAGTTTAGTATGTTAGTTAAAAAAAAAAAGGGACAAAAATTAGGCACAGTGGATTCCAAATTTTGATAACTGACACTCACGAGAGGAAAAGGCATTTACACACAGCTTTGTGCAAACGAGCGCATTCTGGCTTCATTGCAGGAGGAAAAAAACCCACAGTTGAGAATGTAAGAAGCAGGATACCAATAGCTCTCAGCAAGAATACCAACATCTAATGAAGTACCACTTAAGCTTCCACCAGCAGAATTCTTCCTCCTCCCGCTAGCTACATTGACCCCGCTTTGAATAGACAATACATGCAGTAAGTGGAGACATTAACTTCTGCTATCACATACAGAGTGGAGATATACTTACAGACTAGCTGACATCAGTACGTTAAGACATATTACAGCTAGGACCTTGGAACAAATCCTTTCCTATCCTAACCTATCTTCTACTTAGGGGTTGTAGTAAACAGCATTAGTGGAGTGGGAAAGTGGCTGTGTCACAGTCTCCAGAAGCTATCACCTTAATGAGAAGTTTGAAGAAAGCTGGTGAGGGTGGACGGCAGGGAAGACACTGAACATAAATATTATTGTTGAATGGAAGAGGTCAAAGCAAATGGATGAATATACACATTGAATTTGCTCACATCTGAGCAACCCCATCACTTCTGAGGATTCACATACTAGAATTATTATTATTTTTATTTTTTTTTTTTAAACCCACTGTCAGAAACCCAAATCCCTTCTATTTCATATAAGGATGTATTTCTGCCTTCATTTTGTGAACAATAACAACAACAAAACAACAAAAAACTTAGAGGAAGTAACTCTCCTGGTGTGTTAGAGAAGGAAAAAAAAACAATTGAAAGAAGTCACATTTCTATGCACAATGGGAGACTTCAGCCAAAAAGGCAGGAACCCACACACAATATAGATTTCATTTAAGAAACAGTTATAGACTAGAAATTAGGGAAAGGCTCAAGAGGAGGGAGATACTTGTGTTCTTCCACTGCATAGCAATATTTATTCCATTCTGTTTTCTTAGGCTTGAATAATGTAGTATCACACACTTCTCTATTTCACTTCACCTTATTTTGACAACGTAGGAAAATCAGCCTACAAAGAGGTAGTTTAGTACAGTATATTTGCATAGCACAGTCTGAAAAAACTTCAGTACAGTGAAAAGTTAAGAGAAAGTGGACAAAATGATTGACATTACATTTTCCTGTTCAGCCCCTTAAATTTAAGGGGAAAGGGAAAGGAAAAAAAGAAAAAATAATCAAAAACATCAAAGCAGGTAGCATGCAGTTTCTAAGCAAAAGGTTTGTGAACAGGGTCAGAATTTATTTATTTTTTAAACTGCAGTTCCCTCTGCTGACTGCTTTCCAGAGAAGTGATCAGTTTTGTTGCTTAATTCCTTAAAGTCCCAAACATTAGCTTTAACCTGTTCTCTTCGCACCTGCTTTCAGAAACTAAATCCAAGAGCGAGTTGGGGCAGAACATCAAATCTTCATACAAAAACACATTGAGAGAGTGGGCTCTCCACTCCTGTAGTGGCAGCAACACCCACAACTGCTGGTGGGCACCCTGCTGCTCCAGCATTCCCAAGGTGATGCGCTCACTTCTCAGCAATCAGAGATGAGAGCCTAGGGGACCCGACACACTCTGAGAGACACAGGATGCTTGAATCCTTTCCATCAATGGAATGGAGGTGCAAGACAGGGCTCAGCACTAGGCAGCACAGGAGTGTGACAGCCTCAGCTACACTGCTCTGGAAATCATGATGAAGTAGAACAGAACTGGAAAAAAGATGGTCAGTATTGACCCAAAAGCTCACCTCAAATTCTACAGTAAACTCAGGACAGTTCCCATCTGAAGTAGTTATACCATTTCTTGCTTACACCAATCACCCTATTTTTTTCTTCATCTTAAAACCACATTTTCACAGAACAGATAACAGAGATGAGTTACCTGTTAGTATTGGTTAAATATTAATTGATTACAGGTTGGAAAATAAACAGCCTCATTTTAAAAGCATATCTTATCAGTCAATATTTAACAATTTCTCCTTCCTCTTTTGTCCTGCACATACTAACCTTATCCTCCCTGTTGCACATTGACCATAATGGCATACACAAATACAGCTCATTTTTAGCCAACTCACTTAACCAGTTCTGCCTCTTTATTCAGAGACTAAGCTGATCACAGAAGCCTAACTACTAAGGTACTTGGCCTCTGTATCTAATTCACCCTTGTTGATTCACTGAACAGGAAAACTACTTTAATTGGTGGATGCAACCAGAACTTCAGTGCAGCTTCATAGATCATAGTTGCATGCAGAAGTGGCACTAAGATAGACAAGGCACCATGATTTTTTCAGCACAGGTAAAGGCTTTGACTAGAAAAAAAAAAATAATAATCTCCTATGGTTGCCCCATTGCATTGCACTAACAACTAGTTTGATTCTTCATATTCATCACCCAAATAAAGGTGTCAACCAGTAAGAAAAGTCAGTATCTGGAGTTAGTATCTGGACTCAGATACTAATGAAGTAATTTAGCTTTCCAAATGAAAAGTCTAAAATACCACTACAGCTTAATCAGCAGTTGAGGAACTAGAGATATTAGAAAAAGAAATGATTTGTGCACACAAGTGATTAAGTCTACAAATCCAGAGCCCACTTCTTTTCCAACCTGCCATGTATTTTCAACCATACATTTTTAAGCCTTCTTGAAGAATCATACTTGAAAACATTTTTAACTGACTAGGGGAACAGGGAGTGTGGGAAAGGCTGTAGTTTTTGTTTGTTTAAATGGCTTTTACACTTTCTGGTCAGAGTTTCTTAAGGTGACAAAACCTATCTTTTTAAAACAAAAATACTGGGGACAATCTAAAAGCTGATTTAGAGAAACTCAAGAGCAACCTCTGCCCTGCAGGCTGACTAAATGTTAATCTCTGTCACTGCAAAAAGTCAGGTACAACACTGTCAACCTCTGTTTTATGACAGAATAATCTACCTGCTTTCCATCACATCTGGTTTTTTTTTTTTTTTTTTTGCTACAGTGCCTCTGACACTTGATATGTTGGCTTATTAACATGCTTGTCTTCATTAAACATCATGTTATGACATCTGTTTCAGTATTGATCACGTGCCATATTTACTACTTTTGTAAAAATTACAACCAGGTGAATATAATATTTAGATTTCTATCAAGTTCCTTACCAATCTCTGTAAGTCAGAAGTTCTAGAAGAAAAAAGAAAAAAACCCAGCAGATACTCCAATATCCAGGCATTAAAGACACTTCAACTGACAACAAAGCAAGAACAGATTGAAGCATGAGTATTTATCTCCTAACATAGGACAGCACTATAGGCAGCATATATATTTTAAATATACAATATACACACACTACTGCTTCACTGGCAGCTATGAAAGATTAAAATTCATATGACGTTTCATTCTTCTTTTTTACTAGTCACCAAATAAGAACCTATAATCATTTTAGAACATCTGCTCACAATTTGTCCAAGCCAGGTTAGCAGTCAGTTTAATTAGATTGTGAAAAAAATTCCACTCCTCGAAACAGCACCTGGACTCCCCGAAGTGACTGTAGCTTGAGACCAGCTTAACATGTGAACTAAAGTCTAACTTTTATCTTCTGTTGTCTTTAATAGGAAATAAAAAAGTAAACGCCAACTGCCTTACTGTTAGCACACACTGCATTTGCTATGCCCTTTGTTTTACCAGAAACGTATCAAAGACAGTGCACACTGGAAAAAGACAGACATCTGTGCATTTGTACTTCTTGCAACTTCCGTGTAGCCAGGTTCAAGCAATATATCAAACTTCTGATAGCACTCGAAGATGAATTTCCTTCATCTTTGAAATGGTCCTGCAGCAGCCTATCTCACCTAGCTAGGCTGACTAGGACAGGTACTCTAAGTCAACCAGCTCATACAAACGTATAAAGTGTATAAACACAATTGTCTGCTATCGCTCCAATGATCTGCTTTTTAATATTCTTATGCCACAGAAGAATAAGATCTAATCTTGCACAAGGAAGAGCGACAAGGCTTATTTTTAAAAAGTTCCATCTCCACTATCTCTTCCACTTCCTGTTAAAAGATAAACTTTGGTTTACTCAGATGAAATCAAGAAGCCTCAAGAAGCCTTGTGAGTAAAAGGAAGAGTTCTTTACAAAGAGACTGGTGAGGTGCTGGAACAGGCTGCCCAGAGAGGTTGTGGATGCCCCATCCCTGGAGGTGTTCAAGGCCAGATTGGATGGGGCCCTGGGCAGCCTGGTCTAGTATTAAATGGGGAGGTTGGTGGCCCTGCATGTGGCAGGGGAGTTGGAGATTCATGATCCTTGAGGTCCCTTCCAATCCAGGCAATTCTATGATTCTGTGAAAATCAGAATCCCCTCTTCTGCCATCCAGCTTCCCCTTTAAATTCAGGCTTTGTTTAGCTGACAGAAGTTCACTGACACTGTTACTACAAAGGATAAAAATTAATTTAAAAATCTGACCAATCTTTTGTCTATCCTCCTCCTCAGCCAGCCAAACATCCCAACCCTTTCCTGTTGGGGTTGATCAGTCAGCATCAAAAATGTCTCTAATTCCTTCCTGGTCATTTTACTTGTGACTGGTATCATATCAAAAGAAATTGCTTATTAGCAATTGAAATAGATGTTTTAATAAGATATTTGACTTCAAAATTGTGAAATATCACTGGGTTGCAGCACCTACGTACTACTTCTCAGAGTTCATCACATCACTTCTTTGGGCTCACCCAGAAAAACTAAAAGCAAAGGGTTTACACAGTAACGCAGCCAAAAGTTACCTCCCCCCCTCACCCCCTAAAATCTCTTAGCCACTGTCATTTACAATGCAGTGATCACACTTTCCAGGGAGCTCTCTGGAACCATCCTGCTTATAACTCGCAGTTGTGATGGCATACCTACCACGTAAGGGTCTCTGGGTCAGATTCCACTGAGGTGTTAGGCACAGAGCACGTACATCTGCATTGGCCAGGGCCAGTTGCAATAGTGTCCTTGAAAGTTTGTCCAAGCACACAGAATGAAAAAAAGAAAGATCCACCACAACAATAAAAGCATCGTATGAAGAGATGATCACTTGCCCAGGTCAGATAACGTCTGGAAAAGAAAGCAACTCTCCAGGAGAAAGGTCTTCCTCTGCACTCTGCTTCCATTTTGACTTGAAACATGCCAACTAAAAGGGATGGGAAGCAATGTATGTTTAGAAAAGTTAGAGAAGCAATGAATTTTAAAAGAGGAAGATCAAACTCCAGTAGAACTATGCCAAAGTCTGAGCGCTAAACAGGCATGTGGTGCCAGCAATCTCACTCTTAGCAGTGAGATCAGAGTATGCACACACAAGCAATTTCACATGGTGGCTCACTGAAAAAACATTTAGGCAAGTATTTAAAGTTGCTTATATTAACATTTTAAAAACTGATTACATGCAAGTTAGTTTACAACTTCAAATTTCTGATAAATTGCAACACCTCCTTTAGTACCAAAAGACTCATACTGCACATAAAAGAAGGACGTTATTCTCCTGTTTATGTCCAGATGTTTTGGTTAACAGTACACTGATGAATAGATACTGCAGTCAATCCTTTGCAAAGTCAAAAAGACTCCTACTGGCATAATAGACTCAATAGAAAATATCTTAATGACATTTCCAAGGCAATAGAGATGAAGGTTTAAGAAATTCCCCTTCTGCTCACCCTCCCCACAGAAATTACTTGGGAATCAGCAAAGCACTGGATTGTATGCTGAGCATACATCTCATCAATGCAAACATCCACCCCAAACACACATTCACTTTAGTGAAACTAGCTCAAGAAAGGTGGGATTAAAAAGAACCAACACTGAAAACTGGAATGTTAGACCATCACTTAATAGTCATGATTTCATATCCTTTTTTTCCTTCTCTCTCTCTCTGTCACTTCTCCTGTCTCTCCTCACCCTACCACCAGAGGGTCTCAGTTCATACCAGGTGTCATACTCTGACAGCAGCAATGATTTATAGGGCCAATGAGGAACTGGAGAGAAGATTTGATTCAGCTGAACATTCAGGGGCTGAGGAATGAAGAGCTTGTTACAATCATTTTCTATTCACATCGCTTCTCCAGTTCCATTCGCTGTGTTGGAAAAACATCTTTCCCAGCACAATGGGCCTCTAGAGAAAGACTTACTACACAATAATTTAAGCCTTTAGCACACCTGTGATAAGATCAGACTTGCCAAGAAAATACTATTAAATTCCATGTTACAGAAGTTATACTTAGGATCAATAGCCATGAACAAGAGCTGAATCTGAAGTGCCTCCACCTGGACTACCACCAATTTATATTTTTTCTTACTCTACACACTTCACAAACATCTAGTCTGAACAGAAGATAGGCATCACCAAGACTTTTACTTTTGAAGATCATAAAGATTTCTGAAATCCTTTCAGTAAAGAACTAGACCTCTGCAGCATTTCTCCTTACAGATCCAATATTGTTACAGTTTAGTCATCTCTCAGTTATACATGGCTCAGCTTATATTTCCAGTTGGTATCAAATCCAGTTTGCCAGCAGGGCTGCCAGATCCCAAGTCATTTGCCCCAGAGAAGGTAACTAGAAAACAAATGAAAGTTCAAAAATAAATAAGTTAAGGCAGTTTTCAACAGGCTATTTCAACATAGCTTCCAGCTGTTTTCAAATAAATATACCAATATTTATGTATTGCAGTGGCACCTAGTGGCAACTGCCCTGACTGCAGTCTTTTCTCACCCATATTATTGGCAGTAAATAAAAAAAGCAGTGAATCAGAAAAAGAAGTGAACATGTAGCACTGAGTTCCAGGTTTGCTGCTGAGCCTCATTACTCCTGGAACACGAAGAATGCAGAGGTTTTTCTTTTACATAGTAGTAGCTGGGGACACTGTCCCCTTGTCTTGCCAGTAGCAGCTCAGCAGGAACACTGTTAAGGCAGCACCCCACCCACTATTCACCACTGCACTTCACTTTTAGGTGCACATATCATTGCCAGGTTGATGTAACATGGTGAAAAAAACTGACTGAGGTGCTCAGGTCCTTCACTGTAACACCAGTCTGCACTCTGCTCTGGAGTCCACACAAATTACATGAGTGGATTCTACACAATATTTTGACTTTATCAAGTACAGAACTGCAGCCTGCAATCAGAAAGTCCCAATTTTCTGACAGCAAAAGCGTGACAGCATTACAACATACTTCTGAAATGTTCAATGAGTGTAATTTATCTACATTTTAGCTACAGAAAAAGAAAAAAAAAACAAACAGAAAGGTATTCAAACAGCAGACAGAACATTTGCTCTTAACCTCCCAAGAAGTACTTGTTAACAATATGTGCAAGCTAACTTCTGCCCTTCAACAATTTACCAAGTGAAAAGCCACAGTGATACAGAGCCACAGATCAGCTTAAAGTGGATGTCCAATACAGCAGTCAATCAGGCAGGCACTACCGCCTCACTGACATTTTACAATTCATAAGCACATCAAAGCCAGCCAGGGCTCCATGGAAACTACATGATAGAACTGCAGTCAGTAAAAACCCTGGAACACAAGAGAGGTAGGCTTGTACAACAAAAGTATCTAGGAAACTCAACTACTTGCACACACAAAAGAAAAACTGGAACAAAAATAATCCACAAGCATCCAAGACATGCATAAGTACATAAAAGGTGCTCATACCACCCTACTGCAATCTTAAGCATCTTAAGATAGCAGGAAGGTAGGCTTTCCACCACAAGACCTCCCAGGCACTAACCCCTTGCTACAATGGGTGCCAAAGATGCCCCTGGTTTTACCAGAGCCAGGCAACTTCTCAGCAGCACCTCTCACACCACCATCTATTGGTAAGCCTACAGTTCATCATGCAGGGCCAAGGGAAAGATGATGGCAGAGGGAAGTGAGAGGCTGGGAAATTAAAGGGGGAGCAGGGGTGAGCAAGGCAGTAGGCACTCTGCTCTCAACCCCTTACCTGAGCTACAAATGCATTCCAGCTTATATCATTTAACCAACACAAACAATTGCTTCAGTGCATGCATCTGCTCCAGCTTCCTGTCTTTCCTTACTGCAGTTTCTTCTCTGACAGCCACCTCAGGATGACACAGGGTTCCAAACAAAACATGCCACTATAACATGCACAGTTTCCACTTGCTACATAACAGAACCACTAGGAATTTCTATTTACTACTACGAATTAAAAAGAAGCATCAACAGATGAATTGCATTTCAGAATACTATCTGCTACTCAGAATTCAATACGTAACAGTGTAACTCCTGGTTTATGTGTGAAAGAGTGCTCACAGTGTAGTCAAATATACTACAACTAGGTCCACAGAGCAAATAGAGAGAATATTACAAAATTCAGTATGTCAGACTTCACTGTTCAAGACAAATGAACCATGAAATTCATGGCATTTTCCTTTCCTGTTAAGCTTCTCTAAGAGAGGAACAGAGGCAGATCAAATTTGTTTCTAAACTTCAAGGTTCTGTAACAATGATCCTGCTGACCTGTACTCTATTACTTGCTTGCTGATCTCATTTTACATAATCATGGAGGGAGAACACAGCGACGAGAAGCTCTCGGTAGTGCTTTGATAACATGATTTATGGCTTGACCAGACTTGAGTTTTTTTCCCTACTTCTACTTCAATGATCTTTTTATCTTTGAATAGTTTTAATACATCAAACCTTTAATCAGAAGGGAGATTATAATCTGCATTTGACTTTTTGAATCTACTCTTTATTTGAACATCAGTGTTCACATAGAAATGAAGAGGACAATTCTCGAGTGATAGTATGTTACAGAAAATGCAGTTAATTACAATTGGACAGTGCATACAGAGGTATTCACTCATGCTTTATCTTGACCACCCTTGCTCAACTGAGTCAGCACGCATAACAAATTAAAAAACAAAACAAAAAAAAGAAGCAGGGAATTAGGGTGTAACAATTTATACTGTGCCAGATGGTTAACTCTATCCTTTCTTAATAAACTGACTAGCCTAAAAATCAAATGGTTTGGATTCAGACAGCGATGCAGCAAGTATTTACAAACATTAAGAACAAACAAACTAAAATTTTTTGGAAAGCAGTCCACTGTGACACTGTTGCCTGACTAGCAACAACACATCAAGCGCTACAAGAACAGCCACTAATTGGGCAGTGGAACATCAAAAGGGGGTCAAGAACATGTTTTGTATATACACAGTTGGTATGTATTGTTTATACATGCTATATATAGTGTGCACATAGAGTACAAACAACTACAGACCGGTACAGTGAGTAAAGGAGGACTGAACAACACTACATGTCTGGTGGATGTGCACAGCTGGTGAGCCACACACCCACCAGGCAGCACACCGCTCACTGACCGGGCCGGGGAGGCACCTGCTGTGGTCAGCTGCATGACTCTAGAAAGGCAATTCTGGGCTCAAACACTGCAAAGTGAGCTCAACTGATTGTTCTTTTGTTTGCCTTGGGATTTTTGAGTGTGGAGGTGGGAGTTCATTGATGCAGGGGGCATCCAGGAGCATTCCACGCTTTGTTTTTTTTTTTAAACAAGCAAGCAAACAACCAACAATCTGCCTGCATTCTACCTACAGTTTCACTGATTCCTAATGGCAGGACTTCACAGCAAAGTGATCTTTGGCAAGAGGTTTGCTGATTTTCTTCCAATGACTTATTTCGGATTTTCAACACCAGGGAAGTAGGGCTTCTTCACAGCTGAAGGGATCACTGATGATAGCAACAGGGAAATCTGTCAGATTTATAGAGATTCCTCATTGAAATGCTGTTTCAAATACATAATTACCATTCATCCTTTCCTCCAACACAGCAGACATTCCTTACTAAAAAAACTCAGCTATTTCTCTTCAGCATCCATGGTCATCTGTGCATCTACCTTAACATACCTGCAGTGCTCACTGCCATAATAGACTGCAAAGGTGCTACAGCTTTCTATTGTGTGTCAGCTTCATCCAGGAATTCAGCAAGCACTTTAAGGTCCCATCATCTCTGACCAACAAGTTACTTCAGTCTCTGTGTCACTGACACATCCCAGACACAATTTTGTTTTCTGTAGATCCAAATGCCAGATGTTTACAACAGTTGTTCCTGTTGTAGCGAACACAGAGTACTTCATGATATTAACAAATGAAAGAATAAATTTCTCAGAAATCTCTCTCAATAAAGCACAGACACCATTTTCTCTGACATTCCCTTTAAAAACTAAAAATAAGAATTCCACAAAGAACTTATTAGACACAATCCCGGTAACATTAGCTGTTTTGTTGGCAAAGAGGATTTGGAAATGACAAAATATATGTGTGACTCAAAATTAGTAACTGAGCTTGGTGAGTAGAAGCAGAAAATCAATGCCTTTTTGGCAGCTTTTGTCAGAGGCAGTAAGTCACAAATGCTCGCAAGATAATCAGAAGAATCATTACATTTGACTGGAGAGCTAGCTAATCACAAGATCCTATAGGACAAGGTAGGGACACAGCAATGTAAGAAAGATTCTGAAGCTCACAGCATGTCTCTGCAGTGAGACACATTCCTCCCTGCTTACTTCTTCACACAGAAAACCTTTTACCAGTACAGGATGTTACTCATAAGTAGGAACAAATTTATTTTCAAGTAAATTTACCTACAAAGAACAAATACAGACTAAATTTATTTCAAGATCCATCATACACACAAGTCTTCAAGACATCCTATTGTACCTCAAGTTTCCGAAGCATACCAACAACCTAACCACTGCATCTTAGAATATCTCTGTGATATTTCTTGTCAACTACCTATGAAGAAACATAACTTTTCTTCTAATACAAACCTGGGAGCCTTATGCTTTCCAGCTGACCGAAAGCCACTGAAAGCTGAATTGTTTCTCCTGAAAGAGGAATGCCACAAATGGGCATCAATTATGTTGTCTTCCTTACAATAATAAACAAAAAACCAACCAAACAAAAAAAACCACCACGCACAAAACCCCACCAAACTCATTAGATTTACTTTGTGCTAGGATGTCTAGAGTATGTCACTTCAGGACAGCCGCACAGAGTCCTCAGACAACAAACTCCAGTCATCCACATCCTCCTGTTTGCATAAAGATCTTGCTGGCCTTTGCACAAGATAGGAATTACATTTGTATTTGGATGACTAGCTCTTGAACATTTACTCTTATGTCGCTAATATGCATCAACACAGCCTTTATATTTATCTGCCTTTTTTTTGTTTAACGTAACACTGTGCTGCTACCAGAAAGACAGATCTCAGTCTTTCTTGAACTTCGAGAGAGATGATTTCCTCTGGAAGAATGCAGTAAGAATTTTGCTTCCACAACACACACTCGAAAAAAGAACTAAATACCCTTCTCGAGAGCTTTGGGAAGTTTACAACAATAAATCATTAATGCACTCAACTTATTTCACCAAGAAAATTTGCACAGGTTAAAAAAAAAAAAAAAAAAAACCATTGAATATTCCATGTGCAAAATATCAACTTTTCTCTGGAATTCACAGATGAGGACTTTTACACACAACTGGTTATGACTTTATGCTATAAACAGGCTGCAAGTATCAGGGACACTAAACAGAAGCAGCTTCATTGGTGTATGCATACCTTCAAGAAGCAACATAAAGGAAAGAAACAGCATATCACATTTCATTCTGTATAACAAAGTAGTTCCTACAGGGAATGAATGACTCAAAGGAGTACTCTCATTGGACACTCTGTTGCTCTCAGGAATTTAGATTCTATATTTTCCTCACTGCTCAAAAATTAACAAACACGCTCTCAAATAGTGAAATTCTCTCCTAGTATTTCTACTAGAAGTCTGCACACTCAACCTCTCTGTACCCCAAATATACAGCACTTAATATGGAAAAACAGGCATCTATCTCCCAGGTGTACCTTTCTAAACAAATGTTTTCCTCTGAGCAGGATTGGTATTTGACTTCTGTGAATAGCAATACAACAGGCATCCACTGGAATGATTTCCTAACCCTATCTGGTAGCACTCACCCCTTTTTGTCTGCATGAATGTAGCACTGAAGAAGATATTCCCCAGCATATAAAAGAAAAATTACACTCCAGTCTTTGACTCACCCACCATTCTAGGAGCTATCCCACCAATTCAATATAGTAATACTCAGCTTACTGAATAACTATCTGACAGGTCCTCACACCAGAATCAACAAATGCTTAAACTCTAACCTCTCAAACACTGTTTATTATACATGCTCAGTAATTACCACAGAAGTTTGGAGAAGACAAATATAATTAAGAAGAATCCCATGGCATCATAGCTGATAAAACTCCAGTGTGTGGATAGCGTGTGCATTTTTCCAAAGAAATCAAAGTAAATCCAGTATAAAAGATGCAATGGACGTGACACTGTCATTTTATTGTAAGTTTGGGTACTGGTCACAACAAGATCAATTCAAAATGGCTAGGAGAGACATGTGCTTTGGCTTTTCAGTGTTTTGTGTCCTGCAAAAAATGCAGTTTCTTGCTGATAACGCGCTTTCCCAATTGATTAACTTAATCATTAGGCTTCTTTTGAGACTTGAGAAGAAAATCCCTTAGTTTTGCTTAGCCAAGGGCAAACAGAAAATTATAGCCAATCCCAAAAGAGCTATCAGTTCATGCTTTAAGCTCTCCAAGTCAATTGCTCATGAGACGCAAGCTTTAGGATCAAAACACAAGAGAACTCAGTATCCTTCTTTATCCATCCCAGGAACATGGTCTTGCCTGTGAAGAACAAAGAAACCAATCCAAAACAGAACGGGCTCTCCATCATGCCTGTGGCATACCTGGGATCTCTAAAGATTCAGCTCAGATCACAGTCCTGTTGTTCAAGCAATGGTGTATCTGAAGATGCAAAATCTCGTCATGTTAGTCAATACAATTAGGAATGCAATGCTAATAAGCAGTCACCAGATGTCCCCACATCTTAAGGGACTCAGCAGATCAAGTGGTACAAAAGCAACAGAAGCTTTCTTTTATTTAGTTTCAGATCCAAAACAAAAGCAACAAAAGCAAATGCAACTTAGCAACAAAGACAACAAACCATTAAATATCTTAATGTACGCATATTTACTAAAGAGTCTGGACTGATGACTGTCCAATTTGTCTCTCTCAGCCAGATGGCTGCTGCTACCTCTCTTTTCTCACTTCCCACCCCAAGCCATCTTAGTTCTCAGCACCTACATAGGAACCATGTCCCTGGAAGTGACTGCAGCTTTGCTTGCCAGGACTCTCACAGTTCTTGTGCAAACACAGTTCGACGCTCACATGTTCCACAAATACCCAATCTTATAAATCTGACCTCTTAGATTAAAGCTTCCTTATTCCCTTTGTGAATTTCAGTTTCAGCACTTACGTTGCAAGCTGTCACTGAGGAGATCTTGATTTTGCCTTTAGTGCAAGGCGGGACACAAGCAACAAACATTCTGTCGAAAGTGCAATACCAACTTCAGCAATCTCACAGCCAGTTCTAAAATGGTAGTAAAAGTGTTGGGAATACGTCAAAACACAGATTCCTACGACGTCACTGTCCGTAGAGTTAAAGAAAACAAACAAACACAGAAAAGGTATAGGCAATACACATTCTCCTTAGTCAAGAGAGACAGTAATACTAGCCCTAAAAACATCAGTGGTTGTTTTTATCGTATTCAGTAGCATCCTCTCTTTCAACTCCTGCTGGAAAGAGTACTGCCAGTGTCACATAGACCCAAGATCCCTCTCTGGTACTACCCAATAAAATGCCAGACATTCCACCCACTGGGCTGTCATAGTGTCCACAAGTCCTAGTCATGTTTGATGTTAAAATAAATAAAGTGAAGAGTTTATCTGAATAGCAATGTTACATCCTCTCTAGCAGTGCCTACAGGGCAAAGCAGCTACCACATCTTCCCACCAGCCATACATGGATCAGTGGCAAGCAGTGCCTAAACCTTCAGTTGTACAAAACCACTTCCTTTTAGCAGCAAGGACCAGCAGCCCACAATCTCCTCACTGCCACAACAGGCCTACAAGGCACACACAAGAAATCCAGCCAATGCACATACATACACTAAAACTCAAACTTCCAAAACCATTGGTTCCCTAAGTGTTCACTACATAATGTATTCACACACATTTGCTGACCCATGTTGTTACAGGAAGAGAAAGAGGCCAGGACTTGGCTGCTGCTACCAGCCCAATTCATGCAGGCTGCTCCATACATTTTTCTTCCCAAGAGACTTTCAGGTAACAGGAAAGATGCTCTGCACAGCCTCCAGAGAGAGAAAAAAATAGAGAGAGAGAGAGAGAGAGAGATAGCCAGGGCTAGGCCACGAGGCACATGGACAGTCTTCCCCATTCCTAAACAAGGACCAAGGACACAATCTACTCTAGACCGGAAACCTCAAGATTTCTGATTTCAAGTAATTGAATCCAAGAGCATGTAGCTTTAGTCTGAGACAGTAACACACAAGTGTTTCTAAGAACCTAGAACAAAACTAGAGACTGTAGTCTGCAGCATACTAGCACATCCTTTCAACCAAATGGTACTGGCCATCTGGGAAACCTGGAGTCGTCCTGTCTGCACAGTAGATGGTTCTACTACAGAGATCATTACTAGCACATCTCTAGTTCATACATCAGTAGAAGGTTGGAAATAATTATGAAAGACAAAAAAAGTACAGTTTAAAACAAAGGCAAGGTAGCAAAAAACATGGATGGAAACAAGCTTCAGCAGGAACCTCAAGATACACAACGCACATACTCTATTTGGCGCACACACAGAAAAAAGGGCCTTTAAAAACAGAGAAGAAACAGTCACCTTTTAAAAGGGGCTGGAACGTCGGAATTTCCTGCAGTTTTATGACATCTGGATCATTGCTCACGTTCCGTGAAGACTGCGTTCCTGGGGCTACCACCACAATATCATCCATTTTTGCTCGTTGTTTAGCTGGGGATGGAGATGCTGGAAAAGCAAAGGGAGAAAGGATAAGAAACAATCAAGTTAATAAATAGATTCCATCTGAATTTAACCCTATGAGAACGATATCACATTTAATGCTGTGCAAGTATGTTTTCTATAACATAAATCTCTGAAACCACAGGCTGTCCCCTCCCTTCTCATTCTCTCTCTGGTAATGTACACACTCCATTCAACAAAGTTTTTCAGAAGGAGACAACAGAATGCTGATTAAGGATGTGCTGCCTTCTGACTCTAGGGATAACCTTACATGTTTGCCATGAAGGCAGAAACCAACAAAGGTTTTATTTGTCATTGTTATGCTGCAGCAGTAATGCTCTCTTATAGTTTTAGATACCTTTATAGGAAAGATTTACCTCAATAACTTAAATTCGAATACATTTGGAGCTCTTACTATAGTGTTACATACTCCTTATCGTTCACATTCAGGTACTTTGATGGGCCCTGGGCAGCCTGGTCTAGTACTAAATGTGGAGGCTGGTGGCCCTGGAGATTCACAATCCTTGAGGCCCCTTCCAACTCCGGCCATTCTGTGATTTTACTTTTTTCCCCCTAACTCAGAGGGCAGTGAGGCACTGGCACAGGCTGCCCACAGAAGTTATGGATGCCCCAACTTTGGAGGCATTCAAGGCCAAGCTAGATAGGGCTCTGGGCAACCTGATCTAGTGGTTGACAACCTTGCCAACAGCAGGAGTGGAGGAACTTGATGAACTTTAAGGTCACTTCCAACCCAAGCCTCTATGATTCTATGATCCCTCCCACTTCTCCCCACCGAGGTCAGCATCCTCACACACACCGGACCCAGCACCCCGCCAAGCAGCGAGGCGCCCACCGTGGCTCCCATTCGCATCTGCCATGCCTGCTGCACCTCCTTCCCCAGCACGCATCTATCAGTCAGTACTACCACAGGTCACGACTCCCGCGCCTCGTCCTGCAGCGACACCAGCACCCAAACCCTTCCCCACCCCACAGCCTCCTCCGCCCCTACAGCACCGCTGAGCCCCTCCCGCACGTACTCGGCCCCGTAGCTTCCCTACAGCCCCGGCCCAGCGGGGCAGCTGGGCAGCCGCCGCCACCGACCTGAGGCGCTGGGCTCGCCCGGGCGGCTCTCGGCCTCCGCGCTCTGCTCCGCTCCCATGGCGACACCAACGGCGCTCGCAATGCAACGCGCTGCGCCGACTCCCTTCCTGCCCGCCACCCTGCAACGCAGGGCCACGCTGCCCCCACGGCCGCCCGGGATTCCGGCTGGGCCGGCCAGCCTCCGCGCCAGGAGCGGGCCCCGCCCGGCGTGGCGCGGCAAGCAGGCGGAGCTCCGCTTAAAGGCGCCGGGCGAGGCGCTGCCGCTGCTCGCAGTGCGCGGGGCGGGGCGGAGTCTGGTGCTCGGCCCTGGGGCGGATTTACCGGTGGGGAGCGCGGCTCACAGCGCCCTGTGCTCCCCTCAGGCCCGCTTCTGCTTGCGCTGTCTGGCCTCCCTGAGAGTAAGGGATTGGGGGAGATAGTGCTAATCTAGATTTTTAATTATCAGCACTGATACTCATGGCAATCAAAGGCAAGGCTGCAAAACAGCCCAGCTATCCCAAACCACCCAATAATAGCACGTGCTCAGTCAGGTCATACTGTTCTCCTATGTTTATGTCTTTTTTTTCTCACCTTTTGAAAGGTAAAGCATGTTGGTTGATGCTTGATAACCAACCAGCTAGCAGCATGCAAGGGGCAGCCATCACCAACTGTGTTTGTCATGGACAGGGCTGAACAAATGGTGTCCCAGACTGAAAGTTCCCAGATGATTTAAATTGAGCAAAAAAGCAAATCAAAGGGAGAAGGAAACCTACTTTGACACTTTGACTTGTTATGTTCATATCTTACAGTGAGATCAGCAAAGAAGCCACATACTTACCTCTGACAGAAGAATTGCCTACAAATAAGTTCTGGCACATGCTAACTTCTACACGAGTCTGCTCTCCACTCCTGAACGATGCACAACATCTGTGCAAGTCTTAACCTCAACCGCGAATGCATTACCTCTCCTGGCTGCCTTCACTAATTCTTGCCAAGATTTAATTTAATATAAAAATCCCCCTCCTGTCTTGTGAGAACTGCACATCTGTTACCTACATGTGGGCTGCAGAGAAAAAAGCTCCGTCCTGCACCTCTTCTGGCAGCTGCAGGCTATGCCTCACTAGCTGTCACCCAACAACACATCTTCTAGCTACAACTGCTTAATTCCTGCCAAAACAACAACTAAATATTTTCAAATAAATGTGATTACTAGGAAGGAGAACAAACTGTTGTTGGCAAACCCTGTTTAGAAAGCTGAGTTCTGAACCTGCACTATTCATACACAGTATTAAAGTTATCCATGAGTAGCTTCAGTGGCAGTATTCAAACGCAGCATGTAATGTCTGCAGAGCTGCAACCCAACCAGTGCTTGCCATAAAGGCATGCAAAGTTATCCATCACTCTCAGACAGATTAGCTAAATTTAATGCAGCATATTTAGCTTACAGTTAGCTTCGTTTGCACTTTTATGTTACAGACTTCTGGGTGTTTTGTCAAGTACGCTTTGCAGCTCCTCTGTTTTGTGCTTTTGTTTATTATTGTAGATGTGTGAATATGTAGTATCTTACTGCCCCTGGAAAATATTTATGATCCACAATTCTGATATTTAGCTTACCTATCAACCAATGTGTGTTTCTGCTATATAAAGTTTTATTATTGAAAACATTATTACAGTAAAGTTATATTTGAATGTAGTTGTCATGCAAATTAATTTTTTTGCCCCTAGTGTGGCAAAACAAATCCTCTGCTGTGTCCTGCAACTGTCCTGCAACAGCTAGGTCAGTGTACCTGAAACTACACAGTGTGCAGTTGTATGTGGTTACATTAACGCATACAAATCTGATGTTTATCTGGCCATGATCCATACAACATAAAGGCCTTGGCAAATATCTAGTTATTATCGGTTTTGTTTGTCCTTTATTACTTTATATATTCAGTGTTTGACAGGAATAGATTACTTGAAACTGAATGGTGTTTTAATTGTGTAACTTCTAGTAGTGTCACTTTTAACATATATGCCCCTATAAAAGTCAACTCCCAGCCGAATGAGTGTGAAGAATAAAGTTGCTGACCATTCTCTGACATGGGCCTTGATTTTTGAAACAGCACAGAAGGCAGCAAGTCAGTGTGAAGCAGAATATGCTGCTGCTGCCAGCGCACCTTCTCCAAGCGGGGATCTCAAACATGCCTTGGAAAAGCAAAAAATCCTAACTGAATTTTACAGACATTCAACCTGTGTCCCAGAGGTTTAAGTTTATTGTATTAAAGCAGAGAGTAGGTGACCAAAAGAGAAACAATCAGACTGTTATCATTTTCTTTTACAATTGCTGTGTGAAATAACCTGCTCTCTGGTAACTGTTCATGTAATGGACTGCCTCAAAAGGAACAAACATTTTATTTACAATCATAGCAATGATATTGTAGGTATGATGCAGGATGAGATACCTGAAGAAGAAGGAACATGTGGCACAGTTCTTTTGTTGCTTCCTTGCATTCCTTACTCTCTGGGCCACTTCTATGCCTGAACACTGCTCTGATGGAGGTGGGGGGCCCAGGAGAGGGGAAGAGGGAAAAAAAGAAGGGAAAAAAAAAAAGAAAAAAGAGGAACCGAAAATTTGCAAAGTACAAACATGAGTTAAGCAAACACTAGCAATAAGGCTGCTCAGGAAGGAATGCTGCACTTGTCAGGCAGCAATGCCATCACCTAGCCCTTGCTGTACGGCTCCCATTCAGCAAACGCCGCCTATCTTTGCTATGGTTTGAACAGGATTACTCAGGTAGCCAAGACAGTCTTACACAAACACTGAAGTATGCACGAATACATTTAGACTAGGATATGCATATTAATTGCTTTTGCTACAGCCTCAAGGGCGGCTCTCATCGCGGCTTTGAGTAAAAACCCACCGACACCCGACCCTTCGACCCTTCGCGGGAGCCGCGACCCCACGGCAGCAAGGCGGTGCCGGGCCGCCCCGCCCCTTGTCCCGGACGCGCGGCAGCCGGCGGCCCAGGAGCGGGCGGGCAGCAGGAGTGGCGGGCCGCGGGCAGGCGGCCATGGCTGTGCGCGGTCTCCCGCTCTGCCTGCTGGCCGTCAGCTGCGCGATGCCTGCGCCGAGCCTGGGCCAGGGCTGTGCCGCGCAGCGAATGGACAACGCCATCATCGATATCAACTTGTCTCTCCCCATGGGTATCCGAGGTGCGGAACCAGTGCACGTTTCAACACCAGAGGCTTGCATACATGCCTGCTGCTTGGGAAAAAAGCTGCCAGGTAACCGAATTCTCTCTGGCCTTTTCTGTTACTGCTTATGAACATTGAGGAGATTACTTACTCGCATAGGAAAGGGGCGAGGGACGAGGGACTCTGCTGTGCTCAGGACCAAAATGTTCATTTCTCTGCCACTTACACTGCCAGTAGTTGTGGCATGCGGCTGCTGCCTGTCCCGGCCTAATGTGATGCCAGAGTGTTGATGTCAGTGTGTTCCAGAAAGTAAGTGCGGTACAGCGGAGGTAGCTTTGAGTATTAAAGCCACTCAGACCTGCATGCATCGCTTCAGCAGACACACTACAAAGTAACACTGGTTTTAGCCAGAAATGAAAATGCTTTCACTGCCCTGGAACTGCTGATTTTTGTCAGGCTTTTAGAGTGGTAGGAGATATAGCAGCAAGCAGAAATGACAATGTATAAAAGTTACCCATAACTGATGGAAAAAGTGCATATCCACAGATACACTGAGGAAATGTTCAGATTTATCGGGATTCATAAGCAAAAAAAATCATTATATAAAGTGCTGCCAGCATGGTGTGGGTGAGGGGAGAATAAGAGGTTGGACTCGTTATTTCCACATATTCATCTGTACAGGAAGAGGAAGGTGTAACCTTTCATATGCTGGCCTTCAGCCATTCTTCTGCAGTCCTGTGTTGTTTTTCCCACAGGAATGCTAGATGTAAGTAGTTTTTCTCTTTACTTGTGGAAAGAAAACCAGAATTTTTTACTTTTTAGCAAACCGGAATTTATTATCAAGATGCTATAAAAGTTCTTGTTACTGAAATATGTGTATGTTCTTTTGCAGGAGACAAGAAATGTAACTTTGTGATTTTTGATGCTCAAAGGACAAGCACACAACCAAACTGCTACTTGTTTTATTGTCCTAGCACAGAGGCTTGTCCTATGAAACCTGCAATGGGGCTTGTGAGCTACAAGATAGCTCAAGGTAAGTATGTGTAACAGTAAAAGCCACAAATCCCCACACTGCATTATCCCCCGTGACTTTTCAGCAGTGGCTAGATAATGGTTCAGAGTTGCATCTTTAGTAAAATGTTTTAAACCAAGTGCTCTAATTTGAAAATACTATTCTTGTGCTTTGTGGGAGGTGGTCAGGCAAGTGTGTGGTCTGCATCTACACAGGCCTAACCATTATGAAATTCCTTCACATAAAATTCTGAACTCCTCATAGTTTTCCTTTGTTTAAAACAAAAAAAAAAGAAGCTTTATCCATCTCAGTGTATTCTGTCCGTGGAAAATTTCTAGTACATAACATGTAAGGGCATTGTTGAAAGCAATAGAAATATGATGCCCTTGTAGCCATCTGTGCATTCAAAGGATTCATGCAACTCTGATAAATACCATATATACACAGATGTTAGGCAAGCCTCAGAGCACCACTGGGATGTTAGTGAGTAATTGATGATAATAATCATTATTTTCTGTTTTCAGTTATGGAACCTGAGGCACAGATGCAAACTGACTAATCTCAAAGCTTTATGGCATTTGGGCTTTGCAGTCACAAATTTCTCACTGCCTGTCACGTGCTGTAGCATTTTTAATAGCAAGACTTACTTGCTGATTGGCACTGATTTGCACCAGACCTGTTTGAACATAAGAATGCAGAGAAAGAAGGAAGACTTAATTGTGCTTGAGCTTTTGTCATACAGATAGTGTAATGCTCACTTAATGCTAATCATAAAGGTGATATTAGCTTATTTGCCTTAGGTTCCTGGTAAGCATTCAAAGGTAGCAGCACATGGTGGTGTTGGTACTGACAAACATTTGAAGCTTTGTGTGTTTTTTCTGTTTGTTGTTGTTGTTGTTTTAATATATGAGAATCTTCATGTGATTACATAGAACTAAACTATGTTCTACATACTAAACTAAAAGGATAAATATATTCTGTTGCTAAAAAAGTACACTGAAATACTGAAATTGTGTTAGTAACAAAATTGTTTGTTTGTTGGTTGGTTTTGGTTTGTTTTTTGTTTGTTTGATTTAAAACTATTCTTGTAGCTTGTTAACTACTGGAAACAACCTCTGTCTTGGAAAGTAAAGCATTTCCTGATTCCTGTCACAAATAGTGATTGCTGAAAAAGAAATAATGCCTGCTTTTTTGCTGTACTTCTGTGGAGTTTGCTTTTTCCACTGCACTGAGGTAGCCACATAGAACTCATGAATACAATCCATGTATGCTCAGGAGGTGTTTATTTGTTTTTTAAGATTGACAGTTTGAGGTTTGGTTTCTAATGCAGTTCATTGGATTTGAGATATCAACAGGACCACTTTGTTTTTTTAATTTCTTTTTAAAGGTTGTCTTCTGTAATGCCCTTGTTCTTTCTTGCCAACAAGTCTATCTGTTCTAGTGCCACAGCTGCACCTACAGCAACTACAGCACAGTAGTTATGGGCAGTTGTGTTTGGGAGCATATAATCTAAAATGAAGACCAAGACTACAGTTAGTTTAAAGCTGAAAATAAAGTAGTGTTAGTAACACAAGGCAGTTACGTTAATTAATCTCAGTGCTGCAGGGAAGCAGATACTTAACTCCTGTGCAGGACTCATCACTGGCTTGCCTCCATATTTTGTCCTTTGAACCCTGTATGAATACTGCCCATTTTCCTAGCTGTAGCTGAGGTGAGTGAGCTGAAGATGACATAGCACGCTGCAAATGGTTGTCACACAGCATCAATTATTTATTTAAATGCATGGAGGAGGCTATCGGAGTGCACTGGGAACAAGGAAAAACGTGTTGGTGACTGACCCAGTGGTTGTGACAGGCCATTTCCTCAATGCTGTGGAAACGTGTTCAGAACTGCAGACTGCAGCTGAGAGTTTGGCTGTCTTTGGCCATACAGCTTCTGATTATGTAGTGCCTGAACAGTGTTATTTGTCAGCTTATTCCTTTACTTTGCTAACAAACTAGGGAAGGTTAGGATAAAAATTGGTGTCTGTAGTTCAAGTTGCTGTCCTCTTATTTAAAGCATTGCGCTTTTTTGTTTGTTTTTCACTTCAGTTTTTGGAAGAATTTAGGGCTTGCAAATATATCTTCTGACAGCAGCCTGTTAGATTTCTTTGCATGTATAATAAGCCTGAAATAAACTAATTCCTTTAGATATGAGTTTCTACTTGAGAAAGAAGTGACAATGAAAACATCAATGACTTTTTATCATTTCTTTAAACTCCAGTGCAGTTAACAAACCTTTTTGTTTCTGTAGAAGAGGAATGAGAGCACATTCCATCTTTAATGTTTTGGGTGGCTACTGAGTGGTAACAATGAGAATGCAGCCTGTACCACTTAGCCTGTTTTTCCAAGAACTCATGCTCACCAAAAATGTCTCTCTAATCTAGGCTTCAGATACACCAGAGACTCCTGAAGTGTCTTTCTTCTAGCATGATCGTTGGAGTTCAGGGCTTTCCTACAAATCAGGATGTGTGCTGTCTTGGGGGAGATGGGAGAATGGACATTTGATAAATCTGATGACAAGAAAAGATTATTTGACTACTCATTCTTTACCAGTGAGTGGTATAGTTGTAACTTTCCATCTGCTGGGACAGATTGGACTGATAAACTCTTGGACGAAAGCTGGCTCTATATTCGAAAGTTACCATGATACTGAAAAGAATGGAGTTCATTGTCATTACCACACACTTAGAGTACGTATCCGATAGTTGTTTGCACTCTCAGAAAGACATTAAAACCTCTGAATTCTTTGTAGTGGCAATATTCATTGAACGTGTTGGCAACATGGAAACATACAATTTTAAATTCTGTGGCTAAGTACTTTGACCAGAAATGTATTTTGCAAACTCAGCAGAGCTGATCTCCTGCTCTGTATGATACATTTGTAGGAATACCAACAATTTCTTACAGTTGAGAAAGAAAAATCTCACAAAAATTAGGAACTCCTTCTTCCTTCCACTGTAAATAGAAGCTCCAAGGACACCTCATCTGTGTTGTAATATATCAGAATGTTGCAGACATGTGAAATCTAAGGAGTAGAGTACTTGCAGATGCTAATGCCAGGAGGCCTTGGACCTCAAGAGACTTGTCATCAAAATGTCTAAACTGCCCTTGTTTTTTCAAGTGATTCTGGGAAAGTCACTTAGTTTCCCTCCGCTCAGATGGGGATACTATTACCACCTGTTATCATAAAGCAATTCCTATATGTGAAGTGAATCCTACTAAGCAGTCATGGGATGTTTGTTTTTGGCTGCATAGAAGTACGTACATCTGACGGAAGCGAGGTTGATTGTATCTTCTTAATTTGACAGGGACTGGAATAGTTTAAAGGCAGTGGGCATACTGACTGTACTTCACACCTCTGAAGAATCATATGCATGCCATATGAGTACAAAACATATAGGAATGACTGGTTTGCGTAGGTAAATTTTCTTAAGGAGCTGCAGTTGGGGTCTGATGTGTTCCAGCTTGAGATTAATAGGTCTTATGACACAGACAACATAAAAGTAACTGCATACTTTAAATAAAATATCTTGATGCTTCTGTTTGTTTACTCATTACTTTCTGAAGCCCTCTGATAATGCTATTCCTTTACAATATAAATAACTAGAGTGAGCTTGTGGTAATTAAAAATAGATTCAGCAATTGAATACTGATATTTCCTTTCTCTTCACAGACACCCATGCTCTGGAGGACACATCCTTCAAAAATGAGGACTTCAATTCAAATGAACGCTCTGTACCTTCAGATGCCGGAGCTTTTATTTCTCAAAGTCAGGCTAACCATCAGAATCATACGCCTGCTTTGCATCAATCTGTTTTTCATCAAGCATCTGAACTCCTGAACCATATGGAGAAACATGTAGACAGCACTGAATTTCATACAGTTTTCCCTGAGTCACAAAGGGCAGACAATCCCAAGAGTTTAGACTCCTTGCCAAGGCAGAAAGTAATTAATCCACCACCAAATACATCATCTACTGTTCAAATTGGAAACCCTTCTGCTTTGTTCCCCACCACTGAGTCTAATGTTCCCAGTCCCAGCAGTACTACTGTTACTCCTCTGCCTACAAGTACTGTCAGACTGAAATCTCATACAACTTCTTTGTTTACAGGTGGTGCCAAAGCTGGTACTGTCACTAGGACAACAACCTTTATGCTTACTGCAATTGCTAGAGCTGAACCTGGTATCCCTACTGCCAAGATTGCTGCTACTCATGTTTTCCTTTCCAGTCCTACAACTTCTGCTTCTACTTCTGCAGCCAAGTGGGTGACCTCAAATCCTGTAACAGCCACGAGCTCAGCAGGGCTCAGAACTTCATCCATACCTCCTGAGCCAACAGCTGTCTCTGCTAGTTATACCAGTCATGTTACCCTTGTCTCTTTTTCAAGTTTTGCTCTCTCTACTAGTGCTTCCCTCATGGCTTCCCAAAACAACCATCAGGGTTATGACCCATCTGATTCGGAAGACCACCTCTCAGAGTACGTTCAGAGAAGAAAAGGCTTTGTTCAGCTGGAAGACAAAAGCAGACTTGTAGTGGCTTTACTTTTTGGGGTGATATTCTTGCTCTTAGTTATTGCACTCACAGGGAAGAAAATGCATGAATCTCTTCAGAAGAGACAATATACCAGGTTGGATTATTTGATCAATGGAATGTATGCTGATGTATGATGGAGCGTAGGGAATAGATTGTTAGGAGCATTTATCATCTTTGTGAGAACTATTCTGAAAGTGAAGAGTGGATACGAAATCTCAGACGAGGATGCATTCCTTTTTTGGTCACCAGTGGCCACATGGTTTTGGTGGGGAAGAGAACTGCTGTTTCAGACTGAATTATAATGCCTATCATTTGAGTTAGTATCAAATCCTAAGTGCAGACACTCAAGCTAAGCAAAGAAGTTCTCGTATTTAAGGAGAAAAATAATTTCAAGAGTATGGTCTGTGACTAGATTAGCAGAATAGAATTTGACCTAGTTAATTGTGCAGCACATGAGCACTTTCAATGTTTTTTGCCTCCAATTACATCAGTATTACACAAGTCTGGCATCATGTAAGTGTATATGGCATCCTGTATACTCTATCTGAGCCTTAAGTGAGTATTCGGTAGTAGTATATAGCATCAAAATGGTTTTAGGTACAAGGAGTAAACTGTTTTATTCAAAACATGTTTGGCTTAACTTTCCTTAGCTACATTGTGTTCATTGATATTTATCTTGAATGCTTCCATGTGCATAAATCATAAGCTATGCTTAAAACCACCTGCTGCAAATTTTAGTTTGCCTTTTCTGAAGAGAGCACCACCCTCTAGCAGGATTCTTTGCAGGATATGTCAAATAGTTTTTATCATATTTAGTTAAACAAAGCTGGAATCTTTTTATTTTTTTCCATGTCAAATAGCACAAGCAAGCAACTTGGTGTATACCAGAGAATCTGTTCTACTATACTTAAACCTATTATAGTTGAAACTTAACAATTAATTGTAGAGCAGATGGAAACTTGTGAAGGAACTGAGCAAAGACAACAGTTGTATTATCAGCAGAGGACACAGAAAAAGTATGGTTTCTAGTTCTTGAATATCTAGACAGATTGAAGGGAATTAAGAAAGTATTAAGTAACACTGATGGATGTGTTGTGCAAGAGTCCCAAACTCAGAGATATTTCCTGCAGTCAGAGAAGCATTACCTTAAACAACTTTGCATTATCTTTCGGCTTCTAGCATTCTTTTATTTCCCTCACCAGTCTGGTGGCTCTTAAAAGCACTGCTTGCAGCAGGGCTAGAGATGATAGAAGCACACACAGAATCACAGGACCTCAAGAGATCATTGAGTCCAATCCTCCTGCTTAAACAGGTTCCCTACAGTAGAACACGCAGGTAGGCATCCGCATGTGTCTTGAATATCTCTGTAGAAGAACAGTCCACAAACTCTGGGCAACTTATTCAGATCCATCACCCTTACTGTAAAGAAGTTCTGTATGTTTGTATGGTACTTCCTGAATACAAGATTTAGGCCATTTCTCCTTGTCCTACCGCTACACATCACAGGGAAGATCCTGTCCTCATCCATTTGCCTCCCAACTCCCTTTAGACCTTTATGAACATTAATCAGAGCTCTAGAACTCTGGGTGGAACTCTACATGTTCTCAAAGCACATCTTTTTTACTTCTGGCATCATGTTCATATGACCGGTAGTAAGCACGGCTTCTCTGTATGTTTCCCTGCCTCTGGAATAAGAGGCAAATGAGAGTGCCTGTAAGCATCCAGTGTTTGAACCTCCAGTTCAAACTCACTTTTTTTCCACACCATGATCAGTCTTAATCTGTTTTCAGAATGAAACCCTAGATATTATCTGTGGGAGGCAGCATAATCAACTACAAACATCAAGATAGAGAAGGAAAGGTGCCTTAAGAATAGGAACAAATAATTATATTACAAAATATGATAAGTAACTCATGTCCAAGAGGTTCTTAGATCTGTCAAGTTTACTGCAGCAGGAAGCAGTCATGATCTAAAAATGGCCTCAAGGCAAGTTTTTGGGAGCTCTAACAATATGCAGAAAATTCTCTGAAAATTACATTATTCAATGATCAAAGACAAGTCAGTGTTCCTTATGTCAAGAAGTTGAACTCTTGCTGTATGGAGGCTGCAAATTACTTTATAGATACAAAAACATTTGTTTTTTCTACATTACTTCTGTCTGACAATGCTTACATAAAAAACACTCTGGATAATATCTTAGAATTGAATAAATTTGCAGAAGTATCTCAAGTTGATTAGCTGGTCTGTTGACTGCACTTCATTTATCCTTTGCTTTTTTTTATTTTTATTTTTTTAAATCAGCTAGTTTCAAAGTTTTGTGGTCGAGGAATATGATAAAGATGGAAAATATTTCTGGGAAGCAAGTTAAGGAAATTGCAAGTACTGGGTCTGGTACATGTAAAATGCAGGTCTGAATCTGAGATTAACTATAGTTTTATCTAAAGATTTACAGCTTAGTGAGAAGCCTTCTACGTTGTCTATGCCATCGTAGCAACTTACTGCAGGAGGGGTATTGAAAAGAGCTCCTGAATCATCGCTGTGCATTTCTAGCATAATAAAAATTTTGTTGGAGGTAGAGATTGTTGATAGTAATTCAGGCAGTACAGTGCAGTGGACACAGATTCGAGAGAAGGAGGGCAGACAAACTGTAGGGTCATTCAGAGCATGGGGCATGTATTTGGTTAACATCACTGGTAACGTTGTCTTCTAACTAAAACAGCCAACATTATATCATACACTATGAGTGGCAGAAGTAAACCAGTGAGTTGCATGTGTATCATGACTAACTCGGTAAGAAAGCTGAGCTGAGTGGTCTTTTTGTAACTTTAAATGTTAATGCATACATCAAAAATAAGTATAGAAACAGAATCGTTTGAGTTGGAAGGACCCTTAGAAATCACCTGGTTCCAACCTCTCTGCCATGGGCAGGGACATTTTGTGCTACACCGGGTTGGTCAAAGCCCCATCCAGCCAGACCTTGAACACTTCCAGGAATAGAGCATCAACAGCTTCCCTTAGCATTGCACATGGGGATATATATTTTCCCATTCATTTGCATTCTTGGAGCAAATGGGATTACTAGGTGACCTGCCAGGAACATTCTGTAGGGGAACGTGGGCTATGTTTGAACACTAGAGGGCAACAACGGTTTATTAAATCGACAAATGTGAGGAAGTCAATTTAAAAATGTTTTATTTTGCTTGGTTTTTAACTTTCTGAGGCTATTTCACTACAAAATACATTCTATGACAAAAATGTTTTGTTTATTGGAAGGCTTTGGTGGAAGATTATACACATACACTTCTTAAGCTTCTTACTTAAGCTTCTTAGTATATCGTATAGCAATAATGAGGCACCATAGAAGACAACAAAATACTAAGTATACAATCATATACATTTTAATAATATTAAATTGAATTGTATTTTTTAGTCACATATTGGCATGGTCAGTGAAAAGAACAGGAGAAAGAGATTTCCTATGATCATTCTTTCAGCAGTGATGCTTAATTAGGCACATCTTATGAACATACTTAGTCATCTGATAATAGTGTTGCATTATGAAAGAGAAAGGATAGAATAATTGCAAAAAAAAAAAAAAAAAAAAAAGTGCACCTAGTATGTTATGCTTTTTGGCAATGCTTATCTAAAATTCCTGTACACTGACAGCTCTTATATGGTCTTAAATGTGCACCATGCTCCCTGATGTAAAGTGATCAAACAGCAACAAACTTTTGCACATTGTTCAGGAACTGAACAGATATGCTCTTCCTGCTAGTAGGCAAAAAAGAAATAAATATCTTTCCACCCGGAAATAAATAGTAGTGTCTTAAGACATAAAAATAAAACTGAAATCATATGGTTTGATCATCAGCCAGTGTTATCTGATGACAGCATTGAAATCTCTCTTTCCAAATACAACTATATATGTGAGGGCACAAGGCCAAAAGCTGATTGACTTTAATCTCCTGGAGAGTGTAATAAATTCCATAGCTGCTTGTTTCACGTAGTTCCTTCACAGTACTGAGCAAACAAAAAGTGTGTAAATGCAGACTGTCATGAAGAAAACTCTTCTGTGGAATTATACATTCAGGCAAATGGCTAGTGCAAGTTTTACCACCCCTGCTAACAATCATAAATGAATAACAAACAATTGAAGACTTATTTGAGATGTGTGAGAAAAGCACATTGTTGCTACCATAAGTGCCTGCAAACCCTTTACGGCATGTCCTCCATAAGGGTCTGGAAACCCATTATGGCCTGTTGTCTTCAAAAGAATGCTTCAGTTCATTGTAATTACTGTAGGAGGAGGAGATGTTTATGCTTAGATTTTTTTTTTTTTTAGTAAATTAGCAACTCACAACCCAGTAGTAGCTAGCCGACCAAATAAAGTGCGTTTGAATCTGATGACATCATTAGATATTGGCTTGCACCCATCAGTCCACCCTTCATGCTGACAAAAATACTGAGTTTAAAGTGCTATTACTGCTGTCAACAGTTTCCACCTAGAACCTCTTATAGAGGAGCTATACTTCGTGCTTTGGCACACAGTGAAAATTGGCCTAGACTGCTGAGCATTTCCTATGCATTACTCATTCTCATACAGGTAATATAATTCCTTACATCTCTGATTATAGATAGTTACAAGGCAGTTATACCTCTTCATCTTCTGTAAGTCTTACAAGTTCTTTGAAGAGTGTACGTGACATTCCCTTTATGGATAGGTCCCCTGACGTATTTGGATATATGAAAATTGTTGTTCATCTTCAGGAAATCTACACACTCTGAATCTCAACATTTAAATCTGCTTTTTTATTTTTCCTTTATTTTTCCTTTTTTCCTAGTCTTTCAGGTGACAGAACACTGGCACAGATAGTGGAATCTCATCCTTGGAGATCTTCAGAAGCTGCCTGGACATAGGCCTGAGCACCTTCCTCTGGATGACCCTGCTTGTGCAGGGGTGGAACCAAATGGATCCAGACATCTTGCCAACCTCAGTGATTCAGAGATTCTGTGATAAAAGAGAAAAGCATAGAACTTCTGCTCTTAAGATCAGATCTCCTGGGAAGCTGTCCTTAGGGATGAAGGAAGGAACAGAGCTGGCATTTCTTTAAGTATGTCTTTCTGAGAGCAAAAGAGTTTTCTATCCCACAGCATAAGAAATCAAGCAGAGGAGGCAGGAAACCTGGCTGAGCAAGGACCTGCTGGTCAAACTGAGGGATAAGAAGGAAAGGTCTATGCATGGAAGTGAGTGGCTTGAGAAGAATACAGGTATCTGGATGTGCAGAGATGGGACCAGGAAAACCAAGGCATAGCTAGAGCTGAACTTGATAAGGGTGTGAAAAATACTAATAAGGGACATTGGCCAGAAGAGAAAGGCCAAGGAGATTGTACCCCCTCGAAAAATGAGAAGGTAAAAATGGTAACAACAGATATGGAGAGGGTTGAAGTACTCAATAAGTTCTTTGCTTTGGTGTTCACTGGCTGTCAGGCTCTCCATGTCTCTTTCATCCCTGATCCTTTAGTGGGAGGTAGGAGGAGCAAATCCTCTCTCACTGTAAGCAGAGAATAAGTTTGAGACCATTCATAATTAATGGAGTGATAGTTTTTGTAACAGGCCTGAGTTTGGACTCAGTCATGATTTTACTGTTTTTTTGTTGGTTTTTTTTTTTTTTTTTTTTTTTTTGCACAAAAGCTACCAGAGGCAGCTTAAACTTCATGAAGAAGTAGCCTGTTTATGAGGATTGCATTTTGCAGGAGCAGTTTGGTACCTGCCACATCAGAGAAGCAGCTGAGTTTCATAGAGTTTCCAGCTGAACATTCAAAAGTCGCAGGGAGCATCTCCACATTTGCTCTGTGTGTCCTACTTAAACTGAGAGAATTATGTTATTAACGGTGGTTAGGCTTCAAAACTGTGACTTTTACAGCTCTTCTCAACAACAAATCAAAAATTTGCATGAAGTTCAAACATTTATTCTTATGTTGGAAGATGGTAGAGAAACACAACACAGACTTCCAATGAGCTTGCCTGCTGTTTATTTAGTTTTTTCAGTGTGTTTTTCTGTTTGGTTCTATGAATGAGCCTTTTTTTTTTTTTTTTTTTTTTTTTTTTTTCCTATCCCTAAATCCAAATTCTAGTGTCAGTTCTGAATTTTTCCCGCGTAGTCCAGTAAGTTATGAATGAGATGATCTTTGTCCTTCAGTGGCCACACACTGCTCTATCTTTGCACATGCAGTTCCCATTTATACCAGTGTGAGGTCCTCCTGCACATGGTTTATGGCTGTCGGTCAAGTCCTCACGCTTAGTGGCTTATATCTTTTCAAAACAATTGCCTTGTAGGGTGACATGACTTTTCAGCCCAGAGGTAAAATTTATGATAGAATCTGAAGACAATTTTCCCAGCTGCTTCTGATTATTCAACTATGACAATGTTTTCCTTGTTTTGTTCCAGCGCATGAAATAAGGAGTTCAAATGTTTCTCCATCATCTGATATCTCAGGCACAGTTTCCAGAAAGAATCCAGTTCTGGCACACGCTACTGATGTCTTTACAGAACCAGAACACTGTTTTAGAAAAGCCAAAAATAATTTATTTGGGAGGTATAGCTTTAAACAAGTGAGAACAGCTCACACTACCCTGCTTGCTACTAAACTTAACAAGATACACATGTGGCTTTCCTACATAAAACAAGGGTATGCCTCAAGTGAACTCAGTAATGGGTGGTGTGTTTTGAAAAGTGACAGGTCTGAACACTGAAGTTTATGCATGTGTTTTGCCTTGGAGAGAATGTAAATTTTTCCAGATATCTGTTGGAAACTTAATTTCAAGGGTAAGTTTGAGGGCAGGTCAAGTGTCACAATGTTTTTGGGGCAGCCCAAATCAGGTAGCACTAGAGACAACAGTGATACTTCTCCAATGGCTACCCTATTATTTGGTAACTGGAGTGATTTCCAGTAGACCTTTCTGCATACATTTTTTTATCGCTCTTCATGTTATTGATAACAGTGTGCATGCTACAAGCAGTTCAAGTACAGCTTCCTTACTCGTGTTTAGAACGTCTCCTGAGTCTCTGGGATATCAGGCATTTGAAACATAGGTTATCATAAGGAACAAACCAGACTGAACTAAAATGGGTAGATGTGGCAGCTGTGGTCTATGACCATGCACAACAGCAGATTACCATGCATCAGCTGGCAGGTGGCTATTGTCCCCAAGTGAGACACCAGTTCTTGTGCTTGTTCTGGTGTGTGCTGACATCTATATTACATCTAAGACTGTGGAAGAAATATGGGCTTGAAAAGTTAATTGAAAAGATAAGGTATGTTTTCTGGGGTAAAGTTCATGGCTTTATAACAGTTGCTGATTTCTTTTACCTTTTGCTAGTTTCCACCTTGTTGAATATTGCTGAAATCCTAATCAGGAATTGCCTTGGTCTTAATGGGCTTGGTAAAACAAAATAGGTCTCCGCAGAAATGAATTTGCATATCCCTCATTTGGATTTTGACTTAAATTTTAATAAATCTTGCTTGAATCTCCAACTCAGCTCAATTCATATTTATTTTACTCTTTTACCATCAGTAGTGACGACTCAGTATCCAACTTCTACCTTCTTTTTGTGCACAGCTGTTTCTTTGCTATCTAATTTGCTATCTAATGTTGTCCAAAAGCAGAGGTTTTGCTCAGGTATTTGCTGACTTTTCTTTTCCTGTTGTTTCAAGATCTTCCTGTTGAAAACTGAACAGTATTTTAAACTTCAATTTTGATCTCATAAGCTTAATTTTGAAATGTTATGTATGTAATAAAATAAGTGATCTGCCAGTACTGCAGTGGTGAATGCTTTTTGCTCACAAAGCACTTCTTCTGCACCTACTGAAATAAACAGTGGCATCTCAGACGAAGCAGATTTTGCCCTTCATTTGTCTTACAAAGTCATTACAAGTGTTCCAGCTATGTTGTGAGCAGACATCTCAAATGTTTTGTCTAAATGTAAGTATAAATCATAGCATGTTTCTGTTAAAAAGAACACTTAAAAAAACCTGTTAGGTACACAGCTGAGTATTCAAAATTTTGTGTGCATAAACTAGGAGAGCTACTGGGGCAACAAATGAGATGAATAGCTGTATCTCTTCTGCTGGTGATCACTCTGTACTGTAAACCAAACAGAATTAGTGTAGTTTACCCAAACCTGGCTTTCATAATAGTATGTGAGTAGTAAGATGGTGCTAGATGAAGTGGAAGCAATATCTAAATAACTGGTATACTCAATGCACTGCAAACATTTTTTTCTCCTATTCTTAAGCAATTTAGGTCTTTGGTTCCCACTATTTTTCTGGATTTTTTTTGTTTGTTTATTTGTTTTAACACAGTGACCAGCACACCTTTTGATATATTGGGTTCACAATTTATTGCCACAGAATTCCACAAGAAGCACATGTATATTCTCACTAACATTTCCTCTGCCACCATTTCTAAACCACAAATGTAGATAATGCTCTAAACTGTTGGTTCTTACAACTCCTCAAGCTTCTCATATTTAAAAAAAAAAAAAAAAAAAAAAAAAAGTGTTTTGAGGAAAAATAGCATTTCCATATAATGTTCAAAGAAAAGGTTTCTTACTATGCCAAGATTAAATGGGGATTTTATTCTGTGTAAGCCTTTTTAATATCATTCCAAAGGTATTAGATTTTTTCACAATTGCAGTAAGGAAAAATTAGTAGAAGTTGCATTCACAGCAAAGCTCTGACACCGAAAAAGGCATTGGAAGGAGCTTTATGTGTCAGGCCTATGCAAACACAATTTGCTGTCTTTAATTCAAAGATCCACATGACCAACTACTGTCACTGTGGGGTTTGTTGGAGAGGTAAGAGAAAAGAAAAGGAAAATGAATTGGTTGGATATTTTCACTTTTCTTTATGAGAAGAGAAAACAGAATCAACTTAATTCATAACTGAGTATGGCGATTATTTAATAATATTTTTATAGCAGGTGCAACTGCTTAAACAAGTATATTTGAGGCACGTGTCTTTCTCTGTACTTTCTTTTATTACTTATCTACATTTAGTTGTCAGTTTATGAATAATCTTTATTCAAGTCCATGGTGTAAGGAAGTTATTTGAAGAACTATGAAAAAGCAGCAAATGAGACCTTAGTCACATGCAACTGCCTCTTCTATCCCGCCATCGTGTGAAGATGGAGGTACACGCCTTAAGACACAAAAATCTTTATATACACAACCAGAGCAGTTTTGAGGACCCACACTCATTCCTGTTCTAAAAGACAATGAAATCAATGTGACACGTTTAGTCGATGCCAGTGCATGCAGGGCTTTCTGCTGTTCTGGGCCTGTATTTCAAATATCTTGTGGAGACATAAATGCTTAACTGTACAGTACTTAGCACTGCTGCCAGTTGATAGTGGGGTAAATGAGAGAATTTGGAATTTGGTTTTCACTTAGCCATTGTCCCCAAATCCTATATTTCTAATTTACAGATCAGTTTGAATCTAAGAAACTAGAAATTCTCTAGCTATCTTAAAAAGGCGTGTTTAAAATGGGTAGACAGAATCAGCTGCTGACAGTTATCCTTGGATTTCATGCTTTGAAAAGAGAGCAAGGACTAATAAGAACTACTATCAGCATTGCTAATATTTAAGATTTGAAAAAAAAAAAAAAAAAAAAAAATCAGGTTTTACTCATTGAAGAGTGGTGTCACGCCCTAGGGCACTCACAAGCATTTTTATTGCTCTGAAATAAACTGAGGACTTAGGGACTCGTACGTGTTCTACATGCTACTTTTCCAAGCCTTAAAGCAAATTTATCACAGTAAAACAAAACTTAGATCAGAGAATACATACAGATAACAGTTCTGAACGATCAAATGTATTAATTTTGCTCTTAGAAAAACTGGCTAATATTAATTTAATGAAAAAATTAAGAATATACCTTCAACCTCTATTTTTAACTACCACGTATAAATAAATCGAGATTTTTTTTTTCTTTATATAATGAACTGCTTCAGCGTCTTGCATTTTTGTGATTTTGCTTTTTGATCCTCATAAATGGAGGTTGACATTAACATCGTAGATATTAAACCTAAAAGGTTAGCCAACAGAGGGCGCTCTTCTGCGCTCTAAGGTAGTGCACAAGTAACCGACTGCGCTTTTCTGGAATAGTTTGAGAACTTTTTAACAGTTAAGAAAAACAACACCCCTGAAGTGGTATCACAGTGAAGGATGCAAAGTCATTTTCTCGAGGTGCTAAGTGTCTTGGGTAATTTCAGACTCAATAAATGTAAATCTATAAAAATATGGATGCGAGTAAACATCACAAATCTTCTCCCCAGACTTTGAACTGGAGAAGGGGTGATTCTCTTTTGATATCGTGAACTGCGGCTTTCCCATGTGCATCCTTGTTAGTGCACTTCAGCTCAGAGGAAGCTACTTCAAATTGCAAAATGGGCTCTTTCCTGTGCACAGATGATGTGTCACAATGTGTATATTATACAAAGGTTGAAGTGCTGTATGAACAATTGCTAATTACTGTAACTTACCTTTTTTTTTTGCTAATTACTGTAACTTACCTTTTTCGACCATAATAAGGCATGCATTCTAGTAATTTATCCCTGTGGCTAAAACAGCGTTAACAAATGTACAATCCTTTACCAGCAACTAATTTTTAAAAGGCTACAGTGCAAAGTGTAACCAGTAAATCCTATGCATGCGTATGGCAAAATGCTGAGCTCCATGAAAGTGTTCTGAAAACGAAGTATTCTTAAACTGTTGTTGTTTAAAATGCATGCATGTTGTTCTTAATAGAGCTCAGGTGCTGTCTGTTTTTGAAAATCTTTGCAAACTAAAATAAAACAGTGTTTTGGTATCCGTCAGCCTGAAATGCGGTCTCTTTTGAAAGGATGTTTTAGCTGCATCAACCTAGCATTACAGTTTTTTTACAAATTTTGGAACTCTAACTTTCTAAAATGACTTTTTATAATTTAGCTTTGAAATATAGCCATGGCTACCTGGCTTTCATAAGGAAAGTATTGGACTTGCCCTGTGGCCTGGTGGGCAGTGCCAAGTTAAAATCAGAATCCTACACAATTCACGCTGAAGGTACTACAGCTGAAGAAGCATATCCTGAGGCAGTGTTGTTTTCAACTCCCTGGGAGATGGAAGAGGAGAAAAGAAGCAGTAGATAAACAGCCTGATCCTGGATACACCATCAGCAGGAGTCCAAACACTCCTCGAAAGGTATAAAGAAAAAGCCCAAGCCTACAGGGTCATCTATTTTATATTTCCCCTTCAGGTTATCGCTGGAATCCTGTTGGACTAGCTTACCCCTATGCTCTCCTGAACTCAAGGACCTTCTCTGTGAAGTTTTTGTTGTAAGGATTTCTTCAGCTACAAAGAAATGCAGTTCTCATCCTGGACACCAGGCTGCACCTTCTGAAGGCGGAGATGCTAAAAACAAAACAAAACAAAACAAAACAAAAAGGGTATTACACTTAATGGAGAAAAAAAATAAGGGACTGAAGAGCAAGGAGAAGAGGCAACTTCATACATAATTTAGAAAAAAAAAAGGGGGGGGAAGGATGGGGACTTGATTTATGGATGGGAAAATAATGGGAATGCTGGCTATTGACTATTGAGATAGTTTGACAGACTGTGGGCAACCCTACAGACAGTAAGTGAAGATAAGTGAGATCTGGCATAGATCTCCCTGGAGAAAATTTCTGGAATAGAGAAATGGCTATCAGTCCAAGGAAAGCTGCCCAAGTCTTGTTGAAAAGATGCAGTTGATATGGCTTTACTTTTAATAGTAAAAATGAAGGAAAAATATGTCTGCTTATTACTGATTTTTAAGAAGGGATAGATGATTTAGTGTTCTGTTCTTTAAGGAAGGAACACTGTGGTGTTCCATTCTGCTCTTGGAACAGGATAAATCTTGTAAGGTGTATCTGTCATATTTCTTAGATCTGTTCTTGTTTTGAAAAGAAGGTGGTGATAGGTGGAGTCAGGGTGTCTTATTTCACCTGTGAAATTGTTGTAACAGACATCACTGATGAAGTCATCACCACTTCACATCCCATCTCCTATGCTATTTTACTGCAGTCTTTCCTTATGGATGCAAGAGAGGACTTGAGCTAGAGTTTCAGTATAAAACTTGACCCTTTTGAAGTTGGTGAGAGTTTTGCCATTGACTTCAGAGGGACCAGGATTCACCATGCCATGCCCATTAACTCTTGTTGAGACATTCAGCAAGGGAGCTAATTATGATAGTGGTTTCTGTGATGTGGGCAGCCACAAATCCATTTGCTGTGCAGCTATCTTCTGCTAACAGCTTTTGTTCATTAGGGACTTCAGTCCCCATTCTACAAAGGATCCCACCGACTTCACTGCAACCCAGGGCACTGTTCAAAGATACAGAGACTTGAACAGTTACTACTGGTTTCAGAAGCTCCAGCTGCCACTCCTGGCTGTCCTCTGTGCTGACAAAAATGCTTTTGAAGCTGTATTATGAACCAAACCAGGGAACTAACCTGAGTATAATGAAATTCTTGTGAAAGTTCTTCTATCATTGAATCACCGTCTGAGTCCAGAGGTAAGAATAAGACTGTACAGATTTCTTGACAGTCAAAGTCTCTGACTGGATTTCAGTGAGCAAATGAGTACTCATAATAATGAATACTGATAAAAATGAATAATCATAAGATTAATAAAAATAATTGTAACCAACAAGAGGATCTTCCTACTGCAATAGAAAGAACATTCCCTCTGCACTTCTATTTCCTTCATCTTAACTTTAAGATCAAATAAAGGAATGTAAGTATTTCAGAGGAGCCCTGGCTGTCAGAATCTTTTATGTGTGAGGTAATCTAGTTTACTTTGTAAAAACTTCTACAGCTGGGTTCCCCCTGTGTGTATGAATTAGAAGTAAAGCTGAGAAACAGATACAACAGGGGTTTGGTCTTGAATCACAAGCAATGAATGGAAAATTGTTTTTAAAAAGGCTACCTAGGCTTGAGTAGAGAGGGGACTGTCTCTATGAAGCATATGGAGAAAAGGGGATACATAAGTAAAGCCACTAATCACTCAATGATTAGAGGAAATCCTATAAGGAAAGGAAAGGTCTTGAAATACAGAAAAATGGTCAAATTCATGATGGGTGACAGCACATAATGTTTGTAAGCTAAAAATAAAGCCAGTCAGATGGGATGGTGGGGAAGATGTGAGAGCCAACAGACAGGGGATCCAGCTCCCAAGGAAGATAGCCAAGACACCATTGTGTTTCCAGCAAAAGAAAAAGGAATACAAGATACAACAGGGAACAGCACATAGAGAAATGCGTCATTTGAGGGTTCAGGCTTGAATTTTCTCTCAGCTGTGCATTGTGTTGCTAAGATATGAAGAATTCATTAAGGACTTGCAATACTACATAAGAGGTTAATAATTGATCATGCAACGTTGTGAGTAACTGTTTTCTTTGATTCCAATTGCTCAGTGAAAATAAATAGAATGCTATGCTGCTTCTGTCTGTTCGCACAAAATCCAGTTGTGACATCAAGGATATGCTGAGGTTTATCCACACTCTGGTACATTTGTTCGTGGGAAGCCCTTCCCCTCCAACACCATCGAGTTTGCTATCCTCCTGGCTGACACAGCAGAAACGCAGGAGGTTATTTCACCTGGTGGAGTCAAAGACATACTTGAACACAGACCTGCCCTTAGGCAGCTATTGCTGTTGAGTTGTTTACATTTTCAAGATTTCCCTCCCCCCTTCTTAAACAACTTTTAAAGTTGGACATTTACTTCTTTCTCTAGAAAGTTTTGACTTGCGGTTTTTCCCCAGTAGAATCTGAAAGTCTGATATCATCACATGACTGCTGGAGTCTGATGTCAGAGCCGGTCTGCGATGCCTGGGCCTTTAATCTGGCCCAGATGTTATCTCCTACTGTAATCACAAGAAAAGCTATGAAAGTATATGTTCAACAGACACGAAATTAAAAGTTAAATGTTTCCATAAGTTTCTAATAACCCTGAAAATAACACAGACTTCTGAACGCGAGGATCTCGAATTTTGCTTTAAGACGTTCTGCCTTGAAGCCTCATTCCACGAACAGCTGTTCCGGGAGGAAAGGAGGGACGCCTCGTGAGATGTGGCGTTCCTCGGAGAAATACTGAAGTAGCTTTGCCCACGGGGCAGCTCCGCAGCGATTTCCAAGAAAAGGCCGTGGCCCCACAGCCCACCCTTCACTCGGGAACCGCCGCTGGGCAGCGACCCAGAGAGACGGAAGAGGATCCCCGCCGGGCAGCCCGCACCTGCGGGCGCAGGGGAGCGGCCGTCTTTGTGCGGCCGCCGCTCTGTGACTGAAAGTAGTCCCGTCCCTCCCGGGCCGGTGTTGCTCCGACAACCGTATCGCACCCAAAAAGGCGGCGGAGGCGTGCGTGCGAAACAACGCGGCAAATAGTCCCGCTGGAATGCGACGGCGGCGGCCGGCTCCCCCCGTCCGACCCCTCGCCCTGCCCACGGGCGTCCCTGAGCCGCGCGCGCCCGCCCGCCCTCGCCCCGCGCCCCGCCCGAGGCGGAGCTGCCCGCCTCGCCGCCGGCGCTCGCCCGCCGCCGTTTGCGTGCGCGCCGCCCTCTGCCCGCCCGCTCGCTCCCCGCCTGAGGAGGCGGGCGGTGCGGCGGGAGCGCGGAGCCGGGCGGGCGCGGCGCGGGGCGGGGGCCAGGCCGGGCCGGGCCGGGAGAGGAGGAGGAGAAGGAGGAGGGCTGTATCCCTGCGCCTGTGCGCGCCCGGCGGAGGCGGAGGCCGGGCGAGCGAGTGAGCGAGCGAAGAGTGGATGGCGAGCGGCCGCGGCGGCGGCGCGGAGGCCGGCATGCAGGGGAGCGCTCGGTGCCGCTGCGGCGCGCCGGGGCCAGCGGCCTGCTAGGGGGGCTCGGCGGCCGCCCTTCGCCGCTGCCCGGCCCTCCTCCTCGCCTCCCCGCCCGCCGGGCAGCATGAAGTGGCAGCGGAGGGACTGCTCCTCGCCGCCGCCCCGCCGGTGAGAGCGCGGAGCGAGGGAAGATGGGGGCCGTCCTGCGGAGCCTGCTCGCCTGCAGTTTTTGTTCCCTGATGCAAGGTGAGCGGGGGGCGGGAGGAGGAGGAGAAGGAGGAGGCGGCGGTGGGGAAAAGTTGACGGCCGTGTTGCGAGGGGCCATGTTTGCCCGGGCGGGAGGGGAGCGGCCTGCTTGCCGGCGGGGCCGGCCCATTGTTGCCGCCTTCAAGTTTGGCTTTTTAATAAAAAGAGAGCAAAAAGACACCGAACGGTCCCCAGCTCCCTCCGCAGCCGCGGCCCTGCCGGCGGCAGCGCGGCTCAGGCGCGAGTGTCTCAGCTCGCCCCGCCGCTCTCCGTGTCGGCGCCAAAGCTGTTCGTTTTCCCTTCTTTTTTCCTTTTCTCCTTTGCCCCGGGAGTATCCCTAGAAGTGGGTTCCCCGCTGCCGGGCGGCCCCCGGTGCTCGGCAAGGGGCTGTTGCCGGTCCCCCAGGACACCTGGGTTCCGCTGCCCCGCGCTGCGATTCCTGCTTCTGGATGATTTCTGTCTCTGCGTGCAAACCGGGTTTCTTTGGGTGTTGTGAACTCAACTCCTGCCTCAGTTTCTCTCCGTTTGCTCTTCTTGAGAAGAAATCACCTGTGATGTTTGCATCCATCATCTTGCTGTGTTGGGAATAACCCACTTGGCCCACTGTTTCGGATACAGAATAAAACCCACTGCATTGCTGTTTTCTCATCTTTTTCTGTGCTAGAAGATGGAAGAGGTTAATAACTATTAGTTCATCAACCACGTTTTGATATAGAAAATTACTCTGTTCACAACGTTTATTGCTTTACATGAAAGATCAATAAAGGTGTTTCAGGCTGAAGGAAGAAGGAACTGCTGTGTAGCCAGTTGCTCGGTGCTCCGCAAAACAAAAATTTTCCACTCTTCCTTACTCCCTTCCCTTCCCTTTTTTTTTTTTTTTTTTTTCCTATGCATCTGTTTGCCATATTGTATCCTGTTTGTAAGGCTACAAATATACTTATTTAAATGGACTGTGTAACAGTTTGCTTCCAATTGGAGCAGCGAAACTTCAGTTTTCAAAAGCAAGGTTGGATCCAAAGCATGGAGAGGAATTGTTTCCTGATTAGTTAGTTTTATTATGTAATGACCATACCTGTTCTTAATAAACCGTTCGTTTGGTTCTCAATTGCAATTGAATTCAAATGGCAGCCGCATTGGTGTGCATACCATTGCATGATATCAGCGTTGTGACAGTCACTTCTTCAGATTAATTTCAAAATAGTGACACGTGCTACTGTACTTTTTAGCATACCCAGTGATGTTTAATGATAAACTTTGAAGAAACATTCAGTTCACAAATTATTTGGACTGTCATTTCTTCACATCTGTCATCTTTATCTATTGCCGAAGACATTTGTATCCAAGCAGTATTTCTCTTTCTTCTGTATTAATGCATTCCTGCTGTTGGATCTTCCACCTAAATTCATAGTCTTCTATTTGTGACATGATAGTAATTTCCTTAATTGTTACTTAAGGATGATATAAACAGCAGGAACAGCTGAACACTGAAGAAATAAAATAAAATTTTAATGGATGTGTCCTTCTTAATAAACAACATGTATGCAGGCAGAATTGGCTTGAATAAGATGTGCTGAGTTCATATGAAGTGTCAGCTGTTCTTTAATGAGGCAGAGGCAGTGCCAGCATGAGTATGAATAAGTTTATACATGAAAGTAGAGCTGATGTTATGACGTTCACTACTTGGTTTGTGAATTTGGTGCTGTGAAGGCTGCTAGGTCAACAGCACTGGAGATTGAAACCTGGAAAATAATACCTATGTGAATTGCAGCATCCTCTGTTTACAGAGCTTGCCTCTCTGTTCTTACTTAAGAGCAACAAAAAAAAAACAAAAACAAACAAAAGCACAACACAAATGTGCAAGAAAAATGGCTTACCAATCTGGAAAAACAGAACTGGTACTCTGGAAGTGTGGTGCCATATAAACTAGTAAGGACTTGGAGAAGTACCAGACCGTTATGATCCAGAACTGGAAGCATACCCCAAGGCACCTTTCTGTCCAGTAATCTGAGAACTGTGATAAACAGACCATACTGACTTTTCAAAGACAGCTATTCAGATTTGTAAGAGATGAGCTGATGTCACGACAGCTGGCTGTGGAGGTTTGTGTGCGTTGTTGTTTTTGGTTTTTTGGTTTTTTTTTTTGTTTTTCTCTCGTGCCTTACTCTGATTGATGGAAGAAAGGGATTGCTTTCCTGGAACCTGCCCAGAGTCTCACCAGCCCAGCCTTTGTGCTCCTCTCTTGGTCTTTGGTTTGATCTGGGGGACTCTGAACATGAGCAGTGTTTCGTGAAGCTGGTCCCCTAGGATATATACAGACAAGTGAGTAAGACCTGGCCTCTGGTCACCTTTTGTGTTCTACACGGCAGCTGTGAAACCAGTTAAGCTCTTAGGTAACTGGCAATTGCAAAGAGGCAAAAGCAGTTGCATCGCATCTGTCAGGGAACTACAGGTAAGTGTGAGACAGGTTTCAACTTATTAATAAGTGTTAAAGAGGTTTTACCTTCCCAAGTATTCTTGGCTTGCTCTTGTCCCAGAAATATCTCTAGTCATCATGCAATTGCTGTTTGTTTTTTTTTTTTTAAACCCTGATTGTGCAGAAAGTGCATGAAGCTCTTGTTTGAATAGAGATCTTATCAAAGATGTTTGTGCAGACTATAGTGGATGTTACAGACCTTTGTGCTGATTAACAATCAGTTAGTGAAGAATTGAAGATGTCTGGTTTTGGGCATTTTAAAGCCCCTTTATGTGTTCAGAAGACAGCTTGAATCTGTTGTTATGAGTAATTTCCTTTTGATAAACAGAGCATCTTTTCTTTTTTGTATCTTTTTAGGTAGATTCATTTGCACATAGTTTAGAAGAGCTTAATGTTCAGGACTTGCTAAGCTGACTGGAGGTGTTTTTCTCCAAAAGTCAGAAAGTGGAACAAGGCTTTTTACTTCTGAAGCAGTCAGGCGGGAGATGAAGCATGAGGTCTCCAATCCTTGGACTAATACAATTCTTAAATTTTGACAATAAGACTTGGAAATACATATATAAATATATGTATTTTGTATTCATCATGAGGCATTTCTCCACCCAAGCTTGAACTGACCATTTTCTGGTCACGTTTTCCATTTGTGTGATTCCTTAGAAATCAGTGCAACTTTGTCTGCTGTGATTTCCAATGCATTTTCCTCTTTCATCTCTCCATAGTACATTGTAAAATTAGTGTGATTTGAGGCATTACAAAATATCCAGCATTGCTTTAATAGTTTTTGCAATTGCATCTCTCTGATAGCTTGCTCTCATCAGACTGCTTTAACTTTATTCTCCTTGTTTTGTTTTTTTTTTTAACAGAAAAATAGAAAAATTGGGATAGAAAGAAGTGTTTATGGCAAGGTGTGCTGAAGATATGAGGAAGTTGTGGGTATATGGATCTAGTCATAGGTGTATAAAGGTGATGGGCTCCTTGTGTCCTTCAGTGGGAGTTCTGTACAGATATTTGGGTCCGAATCTTAATTATGTTTTTCAGAAACGCTGGTTAGAGGAGCATTAATCAAGTTTCCTTTTTTCCTTTGTGAATGGATTACATCTGCATTTGAGCTCTAGAGAATAGGGAAATTTGTCTGGAAGTTGTAGAATGGGTAGATATTTTTGGAGAATGATAGGTCAAGAGCTGGAGCATAGGAACATTTTAAACTGCCTTTGGGAACTGGAGAAATCTGATTCCTTTGGACGTATGTAACTACCTTTATGATGATGTCACAGGTCGAAAATGCCAGCTTCAAAATATCAGCAACAATGCATATATAAAGGGATTTACTTTCTAATTAAAATTGAGCACAGATAGTATTTTTCCTTCTGAGGGAGTGGGGTAGGGGAAGAAAACAGAGAAACAGCTCTCGGCTTCTGATCAGTCACTGTTCATCTCTTCTGGCTGCCAGTCTTCAGATTCAGACACTGTATTCTTTGTCCTCAGCATATTTAACCTCATAAATTTCCTATGAAATGCTAACTGCTTGGGTTGCTTTGCCGGTGGCTTCTTCAAATCCTTGTCCTACAAGGAGGGGTATGTGCTGTTGCTGAGTGATAGCAGAGATGCAGTCTTTCTGGGAGGACCAGCTGCTCTGTCAGACCTGATGTGTGCCTGACCTGCAGCTGGGGAGCCCTCCCTCATCTGCAAGCTCACCTGGGACAGTATTAGTACATAACATGTATGTGGCTGGTGAAACTCTGTGCTGCCACCCACTTCTGTGCTGACATGTGGAGGGCCATTCGTACCTTGAAAGGAACTGTTGCTAGTGAAATGCAGTTTACGTTGGTAAGGAATGTTCCGTAGATGGGCTTATACCAAGTGGTGTAAGCTGCTCAGAAAGATGTGGGGAGAGTGGATACAGGCTCACCTCACAGACTTCAGGAGTGGTCATGTGTGGTCATACGGAGTAGCTGGCATTGCTCGGTAGGAGATGAGCATTGAATCTAAATAGTGTGACTTGTCAGCTTGTGGAAGTGATGGATTTTCAGGGACTATGCTTGTGAGTAGAGCAAATGCGGGGGATGTGTTACACCTCTCTTTATTAGGTGAAAGAAATTAATTCCCCTTTAATAACCTCAACCACCTTACACCTGCTTTGTGCAGTTTCAGAGTTTTACACTTCTGAGTATTTATATGCTGTAAACAAAGAAGCTGCATGTTTCTTTTGCAGTAATTGTCCAAGGCTAGGGAAGAAAGCATTGCATTGTGTCTCTGATGGATTGTATGTAACTGCTGGCTATCGACCCTAAACATTAAACAACTTTTTCCTATTTGTATTTGGCAGGCAAGTCAAGGTAGAGAGCCTTTTTTGAGCTCTGTAGATATTCTTGCAGTTTGTGAGTACTTATGGAAAGAGGTTCACTGTGTGATTAGGCTCCATATTTACTTTGTGTGGACAGAAGTACTTAGTCTGCTTGGTCTGGCTGCAGTGATGGTGCTTGCAAGCAAAAATGAACTTCTTGTTGTTTCTCCTTTTTTTTTTTTTTGTCATATCCCCCTGCACTATGGCTACAAAAATAGGGTTTTCTTTGTGTCCTCATGACTGTCATGCTACAGACCTTTCTATTTCAAAGCAATCGTCACAGTCGCCTACCTGTTTTGAAATGGAGTCAAACATGCTGATGTCAGGGGGAAATTCTTTACAGAGAGAGTGGTGAGGTGCTGGAACAGGCTGCCCAGAGAGGCTGTGGATGCCCCATCCCTGGAGGTGTTCAAGGCCAGGTTGGATGGGGCCCTGGGCAGCCTGGTCTAGTATTGAATGTGGAGGTTGGTGGCCCTGCATGTGGCAGGGGGCTGGAGATTTGTGATCCTTGAGGTCCCTTCCAGCCCAGGCCATTCTGTGAGCACAACGTGAATCCTGCAATAGCTCTTTGCATTTGATTTACAGTATACTTTTAAGAGCATGCTACTCAAAGTGTAGCTTAAGAAGTTCGATGGATAAGTAATATTTTGTTTCATTTGAAAAGTGTTACAAAATCTGGAGAAAATGTGTCAGCTTAAGAAGATGGAATGTTTTTTGAGCTTCATTATTTATATGAATAGAACAATAAGAAAATGTTTTAAATATAAACAGACATGGAAAATGGCAACATTCATGCAGATTTTTTCGGTATCTTGTTACAGGATCACATTACCTAAATAGAACTACTCCCTCGTGATATAATAAATGTGGCAGAAATGGGATTATAGTTTTAATTCTGCTTATAAGGGCCATGTGTGAGCTCTTGATGTCGGATTTGAGTAGTAATCGTATCTGACACAGAAAAATCTTAATCAACTAACTATTTTGCTTGATCAAGAATCACTTCTTTTCATTCTCTGATATATAGTTTTCTCCTTTATCCTCCTGCTTTTTTTTTTTTTTTTACTTGATCCCTTCCTATAGGAAAAGCACATTTTTTTTCTTTTCTTTATTTTTTTTTAATGTTTATGCCTCCAAAATAGCTCAATAATAAGCATTTGCCTGTATCCATTGTCAGGCAGTTCTAGAACGTGACAGGTGTGTTTGCGTGAATTGAGGAAGTTAAGGACACGTGGAAGGTGACTTAGAATTTCAGATATTTTTCCTTGGATTATTGTTCCATCAAAACAGGGAGTAGAATTTTTGCTTGTACTCATAGTATTACTATTACTTAAAATATTAACGCTGAAGGAATCGAAGAATCCTCTGTTCCACACAAACATGAATAGAGTAGAAATATTAAAATTAACAACAATGGAAGAGTAGGAAAAAATAATTTGTAAACCTTGTAGTGATTCTTCTTATGTTTGTTTGGAAAATGAATTACTGTTCTAATAATTCAGAAACTTAGGTAAAAGTCTCCCTTTTACCTATGGTAAGGAATAATCATTAATGTTTATAATTCTAGGGTTTTTGTTGTTATTGTTCTTTGTGTTTGCGTGTTTATGGATTCTTGTTGGTGGTGTTATTTTGTTTTTTTGTTTTTTTTTTCTTTTGTATTACCAGAATTAAGTCAGAATTAAGTTACGTTCAATGTAAAATAGACCAGACCATCCATGTTTTTCAAACAGTGATCTGTTTGTCTACATACACCTTTCTCATTCTCTAATGCAAGACATGTTGAAAATTTGACATAAAGCATTCTGGAATGTGTTTTTGAGAGTAAAAAATCAAATAAAAGTCATAAAAGTCATGCGAGTCCAACTGTGTTTCCAAAGGCAAAAAGAAAAGTGCAATAATTTTCAAAATCCTGTAAGCATACCTACATCTTTCCTTACTCTTTACAAATAGTTGTTAACTATTTCAACTGGAATGGCTATTTATCAGTCTGTAGTAAAATTGATATGGTCTTAAGATTGTGTTTAAAATGCACTTTCAGTTTGAATTCCTTTTGGCTGATGGAATTCTTAGCTTTAAGCTTGTAATGCAAGTGCTTTGTTTCCATTTTCTTCTCAATCTATTTTCTGTTTCAGTGTGTATCCTTCCTATTTTTGCGAAATTCTTGATAATGTTTTGTCTGGAGTTGTAACTGTGTGAATAGAAGTGTCTGTATGAACTTGTATGACTTGTATGAACGAAAGCATTTTGCTGGTAGGGCTGATAGATTTTTACATTTCTGTTTTATTCTCAGTGCTTGTTATGATAGATGCACTGATAGAGCTGCTGTTCACCAAACTTGACCCGGGAAGCACAGCCAGCGGTACCAGCAGGAAGCAGACCTGTTATTTGATGATACGTTCAGAGAAGCAGCAATGGCAATGTGACAGACCTGTGGGCAGTGATGCCGCCTCCCTTCTCCTATCAGCTGCACATTTGTGGCACAGCTGAGAGATGCTGCTTACTCTTGTGCTGCACTTAGTAGTGCTAACAACTTTCCTGTTTGATTGGTTATTCAGACCTCCTCTTGGGTTTTCTCTGCTAAATATTAAGGTCGTGCTTCACTGCAGCTTCACTATAGCACTTCAGTTATTTTAAAAAATAAAAAATTAAGGAGTATTTTGTTTTAATTTTTTTTTTAACCTCATGAACCATGAGGTTCAATTATTAAGAACGCCACCATATAGGGTGGGCATGCCAGCTGGGATAATTCATTAACAGAGTTGTCTGAGGGTAGCTCAATGACTGTCCACTTTGTGTCGGTATGGAAAATGTTGGTTTGAAGGAGGACTGGTGGTGCTGCTCAGTGTGTGGGTTTTTGTCTCTATGGGAGCTGAGGGAAGTCTGGGTGAGGCTCCCAGGCTGCTCTCAGCCAGATGTATATCCCCACACAGCTGTGCTGCCCAGGCTGGACAGCCATGGATTAAAAATCATTCCAGGTTAGCAGCAGGCTTTGGAGTATTCTTGTCAGCCTTGTAGGTGTTCCGTGTTTATTTTATGGCCTTCAGCCTCCCTTGGTGCTGGGAAATAAACTGCCTCTGTTACCATCACTGCATAGTGTCTATGTGCTTTAATTCAGTGGAGGGTCTTAAATGGATCACAGCCTTTCAACAGCATCAGGAGTGATTTGATACAAGCTTCTTAATTATTTTCTTGTTTTTAGAAGCTCCATAGGAAATGATGATGCCAGAAGAAGATGCTGTGAAGAACAGTATTATATTTCAGTATTATCTGTTCATCTTATTTGTCATCATATGGCTTGAAGTTTGAACTGCAAAATATTATCCCTATTCAGATGTAGGGCTCTAGTTGTTAGAGCATGGCAAAATAAGATTCACTTTTTCTGCATGAGCAAATGTACATGCAGGAACATACCTTGCAAACAGGAGATGCTTTGCAGCAGTGTATATGTGGGTTAACTTTTCCATTTAACTGTTTGTATTGAGGTCTTTCCAGTAATCCAGGGAAACTTCTGCAGCATCATGCATTGTTCTGACAGCTGTTAAAGAAACTGGAAGAGTGGCAAAGGGGGAGGTTATGAGGATGCTTGGGGAAATGGGAAAGCATAGCGATGAGGTTCTACAAATGTTAACGTGGACAGTGGTGCTACATGGCCATACATCTCTTATCAACCTTTCTCCTTTCTAGAGTCTACTGTAGTTCAAGGAAAGTGTGTTGTGTTGCTGTCATACCACCTTTATTTGCTTGCCACTTTGGGTTTTCTCTTTAAAATCAGTAGAAGGTCGTAGCTTTATATGTGGCTGCAAGCAAAGGCCTGGCCTGGGAACATGTTCTCTGTTCAACCTAGGCTGTTGTCAGCAAGACTAATTCACCATATTAAGTGATTAATGTGTTAACTACCTTTCAAAAGTGGTGTCTTTTATCCCCATACGATTGCAGTGGTACAGAGTAGGAGAGTGGTTGTTATGGGAAGATGAGCCAAGACACCTTACTATTCCTGAGATGGGCAATCAATGAGAGTGTACTACTAAATACTGAGACTCTGATAATTTGCAAATCATCAGCTACTGGGTTTATCGCCAAGAAGGTATTTTGTGGGTGATGCCTGCAATTCCAAAGTTGTTTACATTTGATATAGCAGGACAATGGGAAATAGTTTTAAATTGAGGGAGGGAAGATTTAGGTTGGATGTCAGGCGGAAGTTCTTTACAGAGAGAGTGGTGAGGTGCTGGAACAGGCTGCCCAGAGAGGTTGTGGATGCCCCGTCCCTGGAGGTGTTCAAGGCCAGATTGGATGGGGCCCTGGGCAGCCTGGTCTAGTATTGAATGTGGAGGTTGGTGGCCCTGCATGTGGCAGGGGGGCTGGAGATTCATGATCCTTGAGGTCCCTTCCAACCCTGGCCATGCTGTGATTCTGTGATATGCTAGAGTTCATTACTTCACTTGTCTGTGCTTTTGCTATACTATGCAAAGTCTGCTGGCTTTGTATCCCTGAACCTGGCGTTTCTGTCCTTCCCTCTGATGGTTTTTTTTTCCTCCCTCTCATTCTCTTACCTCCCACATTCTTCTGATTCTTTGGAAAGGGAAGTTTTCTCCCCATTATAAAGCAGGTTAAAGGATTACTTACTGTCCCTTGTACCAGCAAGTCTTGCATGGATTGCGTTGGTCCAAACTGTTCCTGTATGGCTGGAGTCCTGCAAAACTACAGTAGAGACTTGGTGCAGAATCCAAGTGCCATTGCTGCTGTTTGGTGTCTTTGCTTTGGTACTGATATTCTCTTCCCATTCACTGACAAGCCTGCCTGTTCCTCTGACCTTCAGAGTTGTCACCTGAAGAGTCATTGGATGACTTTAGGATGTGAAATATGCTTTAGACTCCTCCAACAAGCTTGGGCTGCCTCAGGTTAGTTTCCTCGAGTCTGGCTGCCTGCAGCGTCTTGCAGGTATGTTTGTGAGAGTAAGGAGGTTCAGACAGAAGAGAGCACTCCGTTCACTGCTAAGATGGAATAGGGGCTACTGCTAAGTCAGTTTCTTAGTATGTGTAAAAGCAGTTGTGTGGGTTAAATTGATGCAGCTATTGTGATGGAACATTTGGTGAAAAATCCTGGTGCTTGCAGTGCTGAAATTCCTTTGCATTTCCTGGAGATTTCTTGTTTGTTTGTGAATACAAATCATCACTTGTTTCTTTACAACACTACTTCTGCTCCCACATGAGGAGTAGGACCCAGAAGTCAAAACTTGCAAAACCTTTTCCTTCTTTCTCCGGGCTGAGCCGCAGAACTTGGACATTCAAAGAAACCAAATAGACAGAATTGCCAAGTGTAAGCAGTAATGAAGAAATTTGAAAACTGGGAAATGAAGGAGACTGTACCTAGATGCTCACCTCCAAGAGAATTTGTCTTATGTTCGTTTGTTGGCTATTTGTGGGACATCTTGGGAAAAGGGAGGGTTGTAGTACATACAAGGAGTTTTCTGTACACAACGGATTTGAGAAGATTGCAGCTAATGATCTTTGCTGGTTGTCTGTACTTATTTCCTTGCTTTTCTTTCCTGTGTGGTCTGGTTATGGATGCATGTTTTTCCATCAAGGTGTCTGGCAAATTCCTTGTGCTTCCTCTGCCTCATCTGGGAAAGTGCATGGCTGTTTGGTGTGTCTCACCTGTGTGTCTCCCTTTTTCCAGTCACTGTATTTGCTGTCCTCATGTCAGTAAACTTGGCAGTGTTAAGTAACTTCAAATGCTCAGACTTCTTCACCAATATGTGTAAGAGAGGGATTTTTGTTTTCCCATTTGAAGACATCATCTTCCAGTGTAACAATTATTAGCAGTGCCTTTCTGCCTGGAAACTTCTTTCCATATGTGAACATTTCCCCAGCATGACTGGCAGCACTGGGATTCTGGTGGAGGTTCCACAAACTACAGTGGATACCTCTAGTCTGGAAGGTCCTGTTCCTGAATTGGAGGTTCACAAACAACTGGTTCAGCTTATTTGTCAAAGATGATGTCGTGCCTCACCCTGTTGTACAAGTATTTACATTTATCTGATTTTATTCGAGCTGACAACTGGCTATAAACTAGTTTTTGGCAGATGAGGAGGGACTAAGGTGGTCTGTCCTTTCTGCTAGTTAGCTCCCTGTGTTATCTTGCTGTGATGCTGGCTGGGTGCTAGTGCCAATGCAGAAGGGGGGCTGAAGACTTACAATGGGAACTGGAGCTGAGGAGAAGGCTGTTGCTGCAGTCTCATCTGGAACAGAGCTGCCAGCAGGAGGGGGGAGCTGCTCCCCTCCCAGCACCCTGCTGCTCGCCTCGTGTTCATGTCTGAGTTTGCTGAACCTCTTTTGAGGTGATTCAACTCACTAGCCAAGGCAAACGTTTTGCTGATTTATTAAATCAGCTTGGGAGTGGGCCTGTAGCTATGTGAGAGGGAAGAACAGCATTGCCAAGGTTTGGAAATGTATTAAAAAGGGTTTGGGGAAAATGAGTTGATGTTAATTGCCGTGACCAGGCTGAATTACCATGAGTACAAGAGAATGAACCTGTTCTAGGTAACATTAACCATGTGACTCTCAGAGGTATTGTGGATCATTGGAAATAGAAAAAGAGCAAGCAGGAGCTTATGGAACAGGCAACTGGACGTGTTAAAAGTATGACAAATTCTGACAGACTATAATTACTTCTCAATTGAAAAAAAAAGTTAAAGTGTTTTTGTCCAATTTTTTTTTTTTTTTTTTAATTGGTTCACCACTTTACATCCTATGGGCTGTGGTATTTTTAAGCAACAATTTTTGTTGTGGTTCAGATGTAACCTTTTGTGGGCTCTGAGCAAACATTTGTTCTTCCTGGCTGGCACAAACAAAAGTTATTCTGAAACTCTGCTACTTTAATTAGAAGAATAAACTACAGATAGGTCTCTCAGGTGGCAGATAATATGACAACTTTTGCTGTGACTTCCCCTGCTCATTTCTAAGATGTTTTTCCTTTTGCTTTAAGTGAGTGTAAGTACTTCTTTCCAACATCTTATAGTTTGATGCAATTAAAATGCTTATTTATGATGTATATAGAAAGGAAAATAGGAACATATTAAAGTAATTATTTTAAAAGAAAAAGAGGTAAATTTGAATTGTATCTGCCCCGTCATAGCTTAAACTGTAAAATAGTTGCCTTGCTTTGAAAGGAGCTCCTCTTGTATTTCTTTCCTTAGGGTTATTAGTATAGTTCCTTACTGTTATTCAAGAAAGCATCTCTGGGTGCTGTACTTTGTTTAAAGTGAGTTATGTGGAGCAGAATGGAATCTTCTGGCATAGTTCTTGCTTTGGCATTGCTATTTGAGTCAAGTAAAAAGTTACTTGGTACTAACGCTGCCAACTTCAAAAATTAGATTTTATAGGATATTGGAACCTTCATATTTTCCAGGAAGGGTTGGAGAGGGTGGGGGAACAAACCTGTTTATTGTTATTTTGGTGATATATATTTCATTCTCGAATGTCACAACAAATTGGAAAGCTTAATATCCTCATCTGCCAGCCCTGTGGAATGTGCTACAAGTTGTGGCTTCGAATCAATCTGCATGAAGCTGCTCATCTGATGTGTAGCTGAGCTTTTTCTGAGCTGTCATTCAAATCACTGCTATCATTCATGAAAAGGACGTTTTCTCTGGCTGCTCCTCAGCCAGCTCTGAGCACCAGCAAGGAGTGAATAACCTATGCAAGGCAGCTGTGTTAGGCTCAGCAGTGCCTTCAGGCCTCAGTGATTACACTTGACATGCCTGGTGTTCCAATTCATTGCATGCTGTGTGCGTGGGGACTCTTGCTCCGTGTTGTACATAATAATGGAGCCTGTACTCATTTGTGTGTGGATTTACCTTTTTTCAAATGCTGGGCATGCTGTCTTATTAGAGCAGGCTCTGCCAGTTGGCTGCACGCGGTACTGTGGTGCGCTGGGTGACACTGAGCTGGCTATTAACTAGATTTTTCGAGTTACAATTGTATGCAACGTTTAAAAAATAGGTGGTCATATCATATATCTGTTTCTTATGGCTTTCAATTTACTGAATAGTGTTTTTTGTTTGTTTGTATTTTCCCTGAAAGTGCAGTCTTTGTAAGCAACCCGCACTTAAAAGAAGCTAATGTGATTTGTCTTAAATCTTTAGGGGATGGGAAATTATGCAGAGAAGGGAAGGATGATAGCAAAGTAAGGTAACAAGCACACTTATTACAAGGTTTCTGCTCTGTCATTTAAAGATGTCTATTCCTTCTCCACTGAAATATAATCTTTAAACTGAGTATTTTCCTGCACAATAAAAATTTGCTTTCTGGAGGAGGGAATACAAATCTAGAATTCTTAAAAACAAAAAAGCTCCTCCTTCAAGCTATTCAGGTAGCTTTCTGTCTGAAGCTTCTAAAATTTGACATGAATCAATTTAAATTCAGTGTTTCTAAATTTAGGCAGATAGCCTGAACAATTTAGTTTTCAAAAAAGAGAAAAAAAGAAGGAAAGAAAATAGCTTCTAAACATATAGCAGCATCTGTGTAATTTTTGGAGTTGGAGGTGGATTAAGGAGCTTTTAAGTTGACTCTGCTTCTCCCAGTATGCACAGCACTTTCTTTGACAAACAGTTTTGTGGTAATGAGGGTAATAGTCTGATGTTGGAAACTAACTTTTGAGTTTTCTGAAGTGTGATCTGTTAGACATTAGTATGTCTAATGTCATTGTGAGTTTCTCATACAAGAACTGTATCTGCTCTGGCAGTGTAGCATTCAACATTTGCTTGTGCACGTCGCTACCTACATAAATGCAGGCCTTTCTGTTGGGACATGCATCCTGCTAGGAATTTTAAATGCCTGTCTATACTGATGAATAAATCTGGAGCATTTTTGTTAAATTTGGGTAGTGACAGCTAGACAAGCATAGAAGATGTCAGCTGTAGTTTGTGTCTAGGTACTGCTGTGTGGCTCTGCTGCTACAGTGTCCAGGTAAATGTAGGGAAAGGTAGGTATGCTTACTGATAGTGGTAAAAACTCTAGATTTTACTTCACCATTTGTTGAAGTAGGAATGAGTGGAATTTTCATAAAGTTATAGCATGTGGCTAAGGACATTGAAAGGGTATGTTACATTTTAAAAACAGACCTTTTTCATAGTTACTACTTTCCATTAATTGTTGTTGCTGAGTATCTGTATGAAAAATGTACAGATCACACAAAGTGATGCAGGAAGCAAGTAAGAATGGTAGAGCTGAGTTCTAACGTACTTATTGTAGTCTGTTTCTATAGGTATTTTTCTACCTACCTCTTCATATTAGAACTGATGCTCAAAAATGTCATTCCTTTCATGCTGCACACTCATCTCGTGTTTGTATATCATATGTAAAATACCTAAGAAAAATAATTTCAGGGTATTAACACAGGAATGTCTCTGATGGCTTGACGTGTGTTATATTTTTATTGAAGTTTGTGGGGTGTATATTAGCAAATTCTGGACAAAACATATTGAATCTTTGCTCTGATGGGTAAGCACTGAGTGCTTATAAAGCTACTATAGCTTCATCTTTCATATTCTTATTTAAGTACCTCCTTTACAGAGTAGTGTCATTTGGGCACTTCAGACCTCCATTTTCTTTGTTCTCTGCCTTCTCCTTTAATCTAATTTTAATAATGCAGAGCCCAGAATAACGAGCAGTGCATTACAAAGTTACCATCTTGAGTTGTAGTACTGTTTGAAAGGCTTGGAATCTGTGCTTTTCAGTTAAACTATAAAATGTCTCCCCCCATCATTCCCCCCTCACCTCCTCCCCCAATAAATTGCTAGTTTCGTTGCAATGGTACATCAGGCCTTAAGCTGTTCTTAACAGGAGTGTTGTTAACATGTCTATCTGTCCCCCCCACCCCTTATTTCTCCCACTTCAAGCTGCCCCACTGTTGCTGTATGCAAACCGCCGTGACCTGAGGCTGGTGGATGCTGCCAATGGGAAGGAGAATGCCACAGTAATTGTGGGTGGCCTCGAAGATGCAGCGGCAGTGGACTTCGTGTTCATAAAGGGGTTGATATACTGGAGTGACGTGAGTGAAGAAGCCATTAAACGAACAGAATTCAATAAATCTGGGAGTGTACAAAATGTGGTCGTTTCTGGACTTTTGTCACCTGATGGGCTGGCATGTGACTGGCTGGGAGAGAAATTATATTGGACAGATTCTGAAACAAATCGGATTGAAGTTTCTAATTTAGATGGATCATTGAGAAAAGTATTATTTTGGCAAGAATTGGATCAACCCAGAGCGATTGCCTTAGATCCTGCAAGAGGGTAAGTCTTTGTTAAAATGAAATGGTTACAAACGGGAATGTTTTTGCTGCTAGTTGCATGTGGAATGATTTTAAATAATCGGTGGTGCTGTTACTGAAATTATTCGGATCCATTTTGTGTTGTTGCTCTATTACTGTGATTTGAAAATAATTTGTACTTCTGAAATTATGTTCATGTCATTGAATTAATAGAAGTCATCAGATGTTCAAGAAGAGTACTAGAGGAAGCTTATTTTGGCAGTAGTGCAGATGGTGGACATAAATGTGGAAGTTCTAAGGTGAAAACAGATGTAATCTGCTTGAAAAAATCATCAAGCCATCAGACTTGTGTCTCACTGCAGCATCAAACTGGAGGTCTTTGTTCATTGTTAAAATTTATGCTTCCTGGAAACAGCAGGGAAAAATAGACTACAATAATAACATTTTGGGATGTATTTTGGCATGCTTTATCATTTAACCAAAGTTTATAGAGAAGTTCATCTTCTCACTCTACAGGGAACTTCTGTTAGGAAAAAACTGTGTTTTGGATTAGCTCGTTCTAGAACAAGTTTGATTCTTCTAATTTCAGTCTCTGTGTGTGATTTAAAGTATCATCTTTTTGCTCTGTTATTCTTGGGACTGAGCTGTGTGCTAAATTCAGTGGTCTTTTTGGTGACGCTTTGTAAATGGCTACCTTGAGGTTACCCGGTGTGTATATTTGTCATATTTGAGGTGACTGGCTCAGGAGAGTGAGCGACTAATGGAATATTGTTGATGCTTTGTAATCTTCTGAATACTGTTTTGTATAGATATTTATACTATTTTTTTTTCTTTTTTCCTTCTTAACAAGAAGATGAATTTATTATATTGCCACTTAAAGTAATTTTTTTCAGTCAGCTGTTTGGGTGTGGGGGGGGGAATCAATGCATTTTTTCCTTTACAAAGATAAGGACTGTTTTAGATGCTTGCAGCTTCTTTATAATGTGATCAGTTCAACTCATGTGTCTGGGTATTTCCTCCACAAAGGAAAAATGTCTTCTTGTTCAATAGGATTTCTTTTCTGAACTTTGTTAGGAATGCTGTAACCTCAATGTTTTCTTCTCAAGTTTCAACAGGCCTTTGATGATATGTTAAGAAATGCTTCCTTCGCATTATTTATATTTTTTTTAGCTTTTCAAATATTGAGAATGTGGACTTACTCTTTTCTTAAATCTTTACTACTTATAAATCAGAGCTGATGGTGGCATGGGTTCTACTAGATTCTAGGACCATTTAAAGATACAAGGAAAGACTTAACACATTCGTGCCCATTCCACTCACCATCCCAAAGCTGGGAGAGAAGGGAGGAAAAATAGAGTCAAAATGATTTTGATTTAGCTTGCGACCAGAGAGACAGTGGTTCTTATTAGTTATGAATAACACTTGTCAAGCCAGTTGGTCTTTTTGAGTGTTTGTATTTTCTGCGTACATGTGGTAATGCGTTCAGTGATCAAAACTAGGTGACAGTGTACTCTTGCAGTCTTTCAAAATACTCAAAGAGAAACTACAATGAAAAGAGTGAAATAGATTAAAGGTAAAGAGAACTCATAACTTCTCTTTTTCCATACTGATGATCTGTTAAATCAATAGGCAAAAACATTTCAATATGACTGCAGTTGTTTGGGGTTTTTTTGTTTGTTTGCTTTTATTTAAAAAAAAAAAAAAAAAAAAAAGCTGTAATTGAAGGAAAAGATTTTGTTTTCTTCTAAATCTTTTAATAAGTCAGTTTGTTAGCTGTTACTTGGGAAGTATGTTTTAGTGAGACAGAATGGTAATCCAGTGATACATCCACTTTGTCTTACCATACTGCAGATAAAAAAAAAAAAAAGAAACAAAAACCAAACTATTGCATTCTTGTATACAGCCTTATGGCAGAAAGCATTTCTGCTTTTAATAAATGCGGTGTCACTGCAGAATATCTTCCAAACTTTGACAAGTCAGTGGAAAGGTAACCTCAGTACAGGGGTTTATTTTTTTCTCAAATAAGTACCATTTGGTGCTTTAATTATTATTTATGTGAATGCACCTCTAATAGGTACTTTTTTTTTTTTTTTTTTTTAACCCCATAAATATGTTTAGATTACACATTGTTGTCTGGAGGACAGTAGCAAGAATAAGCCATAAAAATAGCTAATAGAATCTGAAACTTGGAAAAGCAAAACCCCTGTCATTTTCCTGCAATTTAGTCCATCTCCTCTTATTCACAATTGATGATTATTCCAAATAAAGATTTATGAGATCTTACCAAGTCATTACGTTATTTTGCAGCAAATTGTACAGTATGATTGCTATTCACAAGTTCAATTTTTTTGTTTAAGTTCATTTGACAAATATAGTTAATCTAAGTATTTCATAATCCAGTAATACCAGAATCTACTTATATATTTGGGACTTGGTTACATATGTATATACATATGTATATATGCATTTATCTTACTGAAAATGAGAATGCCTACTTAAAAAAAAAAAAAAGTTATTAATAGTATTAGCTAGCACAAATATGCAGTCATGTAAAGTGTGTTCTCTAGGCAGTGTCCTGTGTAGGAAAAAAATGAAGATCTTTTTAGCAAGTTGTGTGCTGTGGGATACTCGGCTGTCATTCTCTGAAAGTCTCTGCTCAGTGCTGTTGTAGTTCTGAAGAATGGGATCATTCACTTTCAGAGCATGCTTACAGCGACGATAATGGTGCAGGTAACCATCTGTTAATTGTGTGTGAGGTCGTATGTGTAACTGTGAAGTACCAGAGTAGAAATTAGACTTGGTGCCTGTGTCAGTTCACAGTAACTAGTACATTTGCTAATGGAAAACATTTCTCAATTCATAGTTGTGACACAGCCATCAAGTCTAACTTTTTACTCTGGTATTTTTGTCTAGGAAATCATCAGAATCTAAAATGCCTGGAGTCTTCTTACTAATCATCTCTTGTGTATGTTCAGAAGTCTAAGCTTCTTATTTCTCTATTTTCATGTAGTGCAATTTATTTTATGTTTTCCCATTTTGTTGTCTTGGCAGTCAATGAAACGTGCATGTACCAGGGGAGAAAAGCAACCTTAGATGAAGTAGGATTGCAATGCTTCTTCAGCCTTCTTTTGAAGTGGATTGAGGATTTTCAGAGCTGTTTCAGGAAGGCTTCTGGGTCCTTGTTGTCCTTTCTGACTCTGTTTTTTACAGACTAGTGTTAAACGTAATACCCTGTTAAGAGGATCAATAACTGAATAACACATACACTTTGTTACTAACTCTTGCTAGGGGAAAACCAGGTGGTAGACCACCTCATGTGCAAAAGAGCAGCATTTAGGAATTGTTTGCATGAAAGTAGACCAAATGGAAAAGAGGTTTTTCTACTTCGGTGTGCGTTTATAAATAAATAAAACATGCCACGTGTATTCAGATTCTCAAGCAAGTAGGGCTTGAAAATGCAGTATAGTAAATTTGTGCTGCTGTTTTTCTTATTTTATTAACCTTTACAGCCCTTTTGTTCTCAGGGAAGAGTCTTCATTATCATCATGAAAGTTGCCCCCAAATTACTCTTTAGACAACTAGATCAGCTTTATTCTTAGGAAGCACTATCAAAACTGTTTTTTCTCACTTCTGTCTGTATTGTTCACCACAGAAGGGAATTTTAAGTGCCTTCTAGAAGTGCTGACTAATTGCTTACTTTTCAGGATGTGTTTTAAATCAATTGACTATAGAGTTACTATAATTGTTCAACTCTTGTAAAGCATTCAGGTTGTAAAGGTTTTAAGCTAATGAATGGAATTAAGAGTACAAAGAGTACAGCACTTTTTTTGACAGCTGAAGTTGGCTTCTGAAATGCTTTGTATGTTGGGTAAGATCTTCAGATTCAACAGGCAATCCTCCCCCAGCAGACCTTTCTTATTTTTTTCATCTAAAACATTTCAGGGAATATATACGCTTCTCTTTTTATAGACCTGCTTATTTTGTTTCCTTCGAAATCTGGAAGCTTGCACCTAAGTTCATCAGGCCCAAAAAATTCTTGCAATTGCCATACAGGCCTTGAATCAGTGCTTTACAACAAAAAGATTAATGGGAACAGATTCTGTGTTGCTAAGCAAGGAAATGAAATTGGACAATTCTAATATTAGTTACAGTGTCTTGGATATTATGGAAAAAACATTTTAGGAATGAACAATTCACATTTTTTTGGTAAGACTTCTGTTTCTTGTTTGTTTACGAATGGGTCAACATTATTTAAAATGGCACCTCAGAGATATGTTCCAATAATTGAATAAATGAAGGCTTTGCTTCATGCCTTCTGTTGCCTGATATCACATCTCCCTTGAGCAGACTGCATCTGGCTGAAAATCTTTGTGGTGCTCCTTTATCGCCGCTGACATTTTCCACAGATTAATGCACTCTATTTAGTTATAGCCTGCTCTGTGACAATAAGTACTTAACTTTGAGGCTTTACAGGTGATTTATGAAAGCATTGAGCTGATATGAAATCTGCAGATTGTTGTGGTGTTGACACATCAATTTATAAGGTGTATTTAATCTTCATCTAAATAAGCATTTTTTTTTAATCAGGAGATGGTGGTTGTAAATGCAGCACTCTTAATGGGTTTGTTCATTTTGTATTAATGTTGTTATGAGGATGTTGAGGCTGGTATTTTTTGTTGTTTGCTTTTTTTTTTTTTTTTAAGACCAAATGAAAAGTAAATTCTGGTGACAGCTAGGAGGTTAAAGAAACCAGAGTGTCGATTTTGGCAACTTAAAAATGAAGTTAAGCCGAAAGATTGCAGAATAGTACCACACTGGTTGTCCTGCTGACATTACATCAGGATTGTCTTGGCTCTTGAGCCGGGTGGAACTCACGAGAGATCTAAAATGCAGCACCAGTGTCACTCGATAATTGGATGATCCTAGTGAGGGTCCTGTTGGCTTTGTGCTGCAAAGCACGTGGAGCCTTCAGGAAGCCAGCATGGCAGTTGAAACAGCCTTGCCAGCTTCTCCAGAACTACTACAGCTCTCTCTGCTTCCGAAGCATAAAGTGGCCAGCTTTTAGCTCTTGGTTTTAGTTGGGTATTTATGACTTTCAGGAGCAAAATGGGACAGTATTCACTTGTGGAAGTGTTGAATGCTAAGGCTTTCAGGGTTTGTTTGTTTGTTTCAGCACCACTGACAGTCTGTTCATTTTTTCTTTCAAAAGACTTTGCAAGGTTTGTTGGAGATCTGTTGCATGAGATGCTGTCCTCCAGCTGAGAAGGCATGACTTCATTGCACGGTTCAAAATAGGCATTTCATTCTCCTCTTCTGTTTTTTGCCTCATCTGAAGGAGGAGGTGAAAGAAGGTAACCAGAAACCCACTTATGTAAAACAGAATGAAGAGGTGACCTCTCTTGTAAATCTTGCTGTGCAGGTTTTAGATGTTGCTGCCACTGATTGCCTAGTCTCATCCTACTGAAAGGAGTTTCCAAGAACTCAGAGTAACATAATCTTTGAGATGTTTTCCTTAATTTTCAGGCATTTTACATAATTTTCTCTATTCACAGAAAGAGATGGGAGAGATTTGGCTTTTTAGAAATCAAACTAGAGTGCACAGAGTTGATTTGTAGAAGATTTTCATCTCTTATGGACTCAAATACCTTAAAATTGCAGATGCTTTTAGCTCTAGGCAAGTTTGGAAATACTCTTTCATCCCTACCTCCTTTGTTTAGTGCTCAGGCTAGAAAACAAGATTATGGACTGGGTCACTTGAGGGTTGGGCTTTAGTTCGCCTGCTGCCATCTCTGCTGTGAATAAACTAGTAGTGTCTTCAAACATTGTTGAATTTGTCAAAACAGGGAGCTCATTGGCTTTTCTTTTTTCACTTGGTGTCTTCTGATTTGCACTTCTGCCTGTGAAACATGTGGATATGGTGTTTTATGCAGTACTCTTGATAGTTTATTATGGTCATATTCACAAAGATGATTTAGCCCACTAATAGTTACCTCAGTGTTAGAGTAAAAATGGTGATAAAAATCAGTAAAATTTATGTGAGCTGGCTTTAAGTATCAATGTATACTTCAGATGTCTATGTGCAGTGTTTGTTTAGTAATTTAGAACTGAGCATTTGAACCAAGGTAGTAATTTCTGGTCTGTGTGAATAACCTCTGGTAATGGGTCTTCGGGCATGACTCTGTTTATCTGCATTTTCAATCCCCACAATTATGACTTAGCATCTAAGTCTAGACTCTGAAAACCTGTTGTATTAGAAAATACAAAAGTTGTGAGCAAGCAAGTTTTCACCAACGACATTTTGAATGAAGCTTTATATTGAGTGAACACAGGGAAAGTTATTTTTAAAATAGTTAATTTTATACTTCAAGCAAGCATTACTAGCTAGCATGTTAATTAAAATGTTTGCTCACACACCTTTGAAAATTAAAAGGATCCTAAGACATCTTTTAATAACGATTAACAGAAACTCAAAGGGGCCATACTAATTTGCAGCAGAAAGCTGTAATCTGAAATCTTCTTTATGCTATGTTCTAGTATTTAAGAAGTTGATGGGGAATCAGAATGTATTGAAAGGAACATCCATGCAATTTCTAGGGAAGGGTCCAGAATAAAACTAACAGTCTTCCTCTCTGACTCCTAGCCCCTTAAATGCAACTTGCATAACTTAGAGGTGTTAATCAGGAAATTGCTACCTTAAAGCAGAAACATAGTCTATCTTAGTTGTGGTGGATAACAGGAGTGTAGTAGTTTCTCATCTTACAGCTCATGAATCATCTTTTTCATAGGCTTTTGGGGTATGGAGATAGAAGTTGGAATGCTGGAGGAAAAAGTCCCAAGTTTTCTTCATTAAAATCTTATAAGACTGTTGTGCATTTTCATTCCTGACAGCATTTAGGGGGAGGGACTGAAGTGTATCCATGTGTAAAATTTCATCTAAAATGTGGACCAAGGGATTTGGTTTGTATTGTAGAAAATGGAGGAGAAATTCAGCTTTGTTTTTTGTTTTTTTTTAAGGCAGCGTTTTGTTGAAGATGATGATTGCTGCGTTACCTTGTTGACAAAGATTGATTTATTGCTCATTTCTTGAAAATAGCTGATAAATTCTATCGCTAGCATGATTTGAATCAGATTGGTCTTTAAATAAACTATGGACTAACTTTATCATTAAAAAAAAAAAACATAGCACTCAGTTGTATAGAAATTAAGCATGATTAAAAAAAAAAAAAAAGTCTATAGAGGATCCATCTTTATTTGGCTATGCTCCTGGGAAAAAATAAGACCATCCCTGTGGGAGAAGTATATTTCTGCACTGTCTTCTGTGTAAAATGGTCAGATAGAATGTCACAGGATTATATATTGTAGTGAGGATGTTGAGCAAATCCAACTTTTTACAGTGCAGCTAGTAAGAAGGGAAGATACACTGGGGATATAAAATTTGAGTGAGCCTAATAAAATACCTGAATAAATAGACTTTCTGCTTATAAATTTCTGCTTATAGATCCAAGGATAGGAAAAGATGGTGGACATTAGTCTGTATGCCGAGGTGTTCATCTGGGCACGTTTGAAGAGGTGCAATTCCACTGCTTCACTATCTATCTATAAAAGACCTGAAAAGGAGCCGAACAAAGCAAAAGTTAGTGCTTTGGGTTTCTGCTTGGTGCATGGAGAAAGAATGATTGCTTTTAACTTCTGCGTGTGCAGCTGTAGCCTACCTGGTGAATTTCCAGTCTGTCAATTTCCTCAGTAGACTGAGTGGGTCTCAGTCTTGTGGGCACTTAATAATTAAGCAGTAGGAAAATCTAAGGCTTGCTGTGAGTCCCTTCAGATGGATTAGTGATGCTGTGCTGGCGCTCTGGATTTTAAGTGGTGTGCTTTAAATGCATACGTCTGGGTGAGAATGCATATATAGCATGTATTTGGCATGTCTGTCTAGTTAATTGTATCTTATAATTGAAACATGCTAGGTGTGTTGTACCTTAAAACTTAAACAGCAAACCCAGAATTGTTAAGTTCTGGAAACTTTTTAACCTTCTTTTTTTCCTTGGTCTGATGAGTAGTATTACAAAGAACAGTAAAGCATTTTTCTGGATCTTAATGCTTAATTAGGATCCTTCTACTACTTCTGTCCTCAAAACTGTCAACATTCATTTTGGGTCTCTCTCTCTCTCTCCCCCTGCTTTTCCCCCACCTCCTTTCTTTCCCTAGAGTTGTTCAACACATACTTTGAATTTTTATTTCCCATGAGAGCCTTGTCACTTCTCATTTTTACATCTTAATTCCATGTTTCAGCATAAAGTATTACTTGTATTAAGTTTTCTCTGTCACTTCAAGCAAGAAATAGTAAAGATAAGAGATTATGCAACTGAGAGCACTGTTAAGTCTGAGCTCTTTTTTTTTGAATAAATCTTTGCAAGTGTGAAATTTATGTTTTGTATTTAAAGGATGTGTATTATCTCTGCTCTAGCAGGTTGTTAAATTACACTGAAATTACACAAATCTAACTTGCAAACTATGTTCATGCAATTCTCTTGATGTGCATTGTAGTGATGCATAGAAATATCTTGGATTCTTAACTACAAGATTTCTTTCACTAAAAATGTTTTCATTTGTTGTAGAATAAAACTATCTCCTACAATTGTCTGCCTTCAGGGTTAAACTCTGAACTTCTGAGTAAACTAAGATAAAAGATATTTTTGTTTTCATTTGTACTGTTATGTATGTTTAAAAAGATGTTTATCTTTCTGTGAAGTACTTGTTTAGATCTGAATATAATGGATTAGTCCAAAGGTGTAAAAAAAAAAAAAAAAAAAAATTAAAATTCAGAAAAAAATTCAAGAGATTCATGTGATTTATAAAGCAGTGGACTTTAGTAAGTCTTAAACTGTAAGGAGATCCTACAAGAATGCTTTCAGGTGTGTATAAAACAAACCTCAGACCTGTCTTGCTGCAGATGCTTGAAAAGTAATGGAGCTCATGCAGATGGTAACAGTCCTGAGTTGTCTGTTCTTGTTGGTTTGGGGAAAAGGAGGTAAGCTGCTGCTTCACCTGACCATAAGATCTTTCCTAAATATTAACTGTGTAGTGTTGTGTTGATTGTACTGTGTTTTCCTGAAACAATTTGTTGTGTTATTGTGTTAGTCTGACACGTTATTTTAAACAGTACTCAATTCCATGTTTACTGTAGCCAGAAATGATCTTTGGAGGTTCTGACTACAGATTTCTACCGGCCCCCTGGGCATGCATACAACCAGTTGTTTGACTGAGGGAATAATTGAAGAGAACAGTGCTCAAGCCAGCTCACAGCTACTTGGCTAAAGAGTCACTGGTGAAACCAGAGTTCATTTTGGTAAAGGTATGATCACTGCTCGTAACCACTAAAAGTCTGAGTATTAGATAAATTATATAGTCCTAACAATCATTTTATAGTAACAAACCAAGTTTGGATTTAAAGAGAGGGATACTATGAAAGCATAAAAGTACCATGTGTTCTTGAGGGTTGACAGAAATTTGTTACTTAACTGGAGAATCATCTCCTCACATAAGAATGTTCTTCTATTTCAAGACAGAAATGGAAAACTGAGAGTTCCTGAAGTGAGCTCTGTATATAAATGTATTTGTTTTAGCTTCATTAAGATCTGTGAAATTTCATCAGCTAATGTAAGCAGAATGTTCTGCCCACAGTTCAGTAAGCAGCTGAAGGACAGTGTTGTTGGTAACTGTAGAACAGGATCTTTTTGCTTAATGTCCCAAACTGCCTGGTTTGCAGCATATATTCTGTAAACTGCAAACCCTGGTCCTGTAGCTGAGAGATGGAAGTGGCTGTCAGCATTTTGGAAGGATGAAAAGATAAAGACAAACTTCTTAGACTTCTTCAGAGAAGAAGATACTCTAAGTAAGAATGATATGAAAATTAAAAGCAAGATTTGTCATATTGGAGAAAAGCTGTCTGACAGCTCTTCAGCAGGCCACCACAAGTCCTGTATTTAAACGAGGATGAGAAAGAAGGTGACCCTGAAACATTAAATAAGCCTAAAGACAAGGTTTCTAGAATCAAGTCCACTATGGTAGTTACTTGATATTTAAACCTTGGTTTGAGTTCTGCCTGTTGTTGCAGATTAAGAAATCTCATTTTAGGCTCTTGCTTATGAATGATTTGGCATAACACTTTGATTGTTAATTTTCAAAGCTGAATTTGTTTGGGAATTGTCCCTGAATTCACAATTGCCTGCTCAAGTGAGAAAAGTAAATTATTTTGTGCAAATGAAAGAAGCTTCAGAGACTGTTAGCTATGAAGTAAATTTTTGAAGTGACTACAAAACGATTTTTTTTAAAATATTATATTTGAAAAATTGCTGATACAAAAATACTGCGCTCCAGAAAATCCTTCTAGAAAGGGTAGATACTGCAAATATTTTCATCTGGAACTAGAAGAAGATGAGGATTTTAAATATGTGTATTTCTTAATTGTACCTTTTTTTTCCACTCTCACTCTGCCACATTTCCTCTCACCACATAAGCTATCCACATCCTGGGCTGAACCATTCAGTTTTTAAAGTAAGCTTTACATTGAGCTGTTTGAGGGAACGTGTATTTTAAACATACACTGTGGGATGGTGGCTTTTAAAGTGAAGCTGTTTGGTTTTGGTTGTTGTTGTGGCTGCTTGGTTTCTTTTTTTGCATGTGTGTGTTTTTCTTCTTGATGAAATTCCAATTCATAAAGCATCTTAAAGACAGATCATAGAAACTGTGTTGTAAATTGCCTAGCATATCAGACTTACTTGGTATGGTAGACTATGAGGGTAGGATAGATAAAATCACTGCATTAATTAATAGATAATTAATAATTAATATAATTAATTAATATATATTCTGTCACAACAGTGCTGAATGTGCTGCCTTCATAGACAATAGTACTAGTTTTTCCACAAAGCGATTTAGTGGCATTCCAATGTTGAGACTTAAATGATTGTTTCCTTGTTGCAGTACCTAGATGCTATGTGAAACTTCTTTTCATTAGCTGCTGAATGTTAACTTCAAATGCTTTCCTTCGAGATGGTAAAGAATAGTATTAGGCAAAATCCGTGCTTTTCTGTTAAATAAGAAAAGATCAAAAAATCATTTAAAACAGTGAAAGGTGTAACTGCTCCCCCTATTTAACTACAGACCAAGTCTGGCTAATAATATGTAGTTTTGTTGAGAATTTGGAAAATGCACAAGCTAGGTGGTAAGAATAAATACCAGAATAACTATATGCTTAGTAAGTTTTTATGGGTAGAAAAAAATGTGAACTCGTATCTCTTGCACGTGCATTTTTTGCAACTATGTTCTAGCGAACCATAAGACTCACCGTTTTTCCTCCTTTTCTATTGCTTCTAGATAAGTTTCCTCTGTGGTAAAGTTTACAGAAAGATGTAAGAGACAGCTTGTCAACCATGTGTTCAGTGTCTGCTTGACTAATGTTTTTCTGATGGAAAAGTTCTGGCTTCTCTTTTAGAAACAATAAGAAAAATCTATGGGAATGGCTAGCATTTTTATGGCTGACTTTGAAGCAGCTACATGACTTGTTTCTTCATTTCAGGCTGTCCCTCTGGAATTGTGATGTCAGTGCATTCTGGCATCTATTTTCTCAATGCTGTTGAGAGCTGCTCATCAGTCTTCCCAAAGATAGTTAGTTGTTCTGTTATGTGGCTGACTACAAAGTTGTCAATCTTTAAAAATAAATATTTAAATAAATGACGTTTCCAAAATCACAAAGTGATGTGAATGATCACTGTTTCCAGGGAGCCAGCAAAAAGAATTGCAGTCAAGCGATGTACACAACAAGTCTTTTGACCTTAAGTCCTTTTTTTTTCTTTTTTTTCTTTTTTTTTCTTTTTTTTTTCTTTTTCCATCTAGAGTTACCCTGTTTGCACAACCGAAGACAAAATTGTTTTAAGGTGGCTGTGTTTCTAAGCAGTGACAAGAAATCATGTGAGTCAATAAAGCAGTAATTTCTGGCCTGGTGCAATCTCCAGTTAGTCGCTCACCGTCTGTGTTATGCAATTCACGTGCCCTGTTATACAGTTGATTTGATTGTAACATCTTAGTCAGTATTTAAGCAACAGAAAATGATGACAAGAATGGCCATGCCCAATTTTGTTTCAGAGCTTCCATATGTTATTCATCCATGACTTTTTTTATGCCCCTTCATCAAGGAAGGTGCTTGAATTTCTTATTGAAAAACACCAAGTTTTTTATGATCAGCGGTGAATTCAGAGACAGTAGTGGGTATGGGTAGCATTGTGATGTGGAACAAGGGCAATAAGTTTAACAACAGAAGTGTTCTGGTGGTTGATTTTTCCCTTTTTTTTTTTTTTTTTTTTTTTTTTGTTCCCTCCTCCTCAGAATTTTGTTTTATGTTAGTCTTGAACTCTCCTTCACAAGTTCGACTGGATGTTTGTTTCTAGTGCTATTCATATTAACTGTTGAAGTGGAAAAGTATGAAAGTAGAATGAAAGGATAAAGTAGGATCTAATTTAAGTTTTAAAAAAGACCTGTATTGAGGAAAATGTGACTTACAAAGCATTTTCCAGAAAAAATGTGAACACAAAATATCTCTATTTTCTATATATAGCTTTTTGGGTCCCAAGATGAGTTACTTCTATTTCTCTTATCAAAACTGGAGTTCACTTCACATATCATAAAATGCAGCTTTTTTTTTTCTTTTGCCCATCACCTTTTCAAGTGTTTCTTAGCTTTCTCAGCTTTTAATCTGCACTGTAGTGTCTGTGTCAGATTTGACATGTTTCAGAGCACATTGGTTGTTTAGAGAAACTGGTTTTTTTTGTTTGAATTCATGTTTCTTCAGAACCACAAAAGTGGGCAAAATGTGTCAGCAGAAATAAAGCTGAGTGATCCCACAGACAAACTCCTGTCACTGTAAGGAGGAAAGCTGTGCAGCAGGACTGGTGTTTTAATGGTACCAGTGTATGTATTCAGTTATAAAGTTGTCTTCCCAAATATGCAGAAATTTTCAGGGTGGCTGTGACTAGGCTAAAAGTACTGTACTGAAATGCTTGTTTATAAATACAGACTTGGTCATTTCATACTGTAGGAATTCTTTTTCCTTAAAAGCACTCCACTAAAATACTTCAGCCTGTGGTTTCTGGAGTGATCGTGGGAATAATATGTACAACAGCATGCTGCACAGAAGTGCTTGACTGATTCTTTCCAGCTGCATGGAACTGATTGAATAACTCAGAAAAGAGATGGTCAGATCTGCCCCATGTAAGCTATTGGATGTCTTTTCAAAGTGCTGCTGCCCATAGTCTCAGGTTGAAGTCAAGGTGATTTGGAGATAGTGACTTCATGACCAAGTGGGACTCCCTTCGTCCAGGTCTTGCATGTTCTGAGATTCTTAGCCTTTTATTGGTGAAAGCAAAAATAGCAGATGATATTTTGATTTTGTCCACTTACAGCGCTCAGAAAGTTCTCCAGGCACTGTGACAGAGTGAATAGTGCTAGAACACCTGGGGTCAGCAGTCCTGCATGCTCTAATGTAGGGTTATGTTCATTAACTGTGGTTATATTCTGAACCAGGCCATAGTAAGCACTGTGTGGTGGGAAAGAGACATTTGTTCTACACAAAGTGACGCTGTAGAGCAGAAATGTGGTTGTTGTTAAGTATGTATGGCTCTGCTTATAAGGAAAATATTTATTCTGTGCTTAAATGTAGAGATGATGATATAATAATCACAGAGCCTAAAGTGGGTCATTGCTCAGGTGATGGTTTGTCACCTGTAAGAGCATGAACTATGAGTTTTTCAACATAATAAAGGACTAAATGTAGCCTTGGGAATAGTGGAAACAGAGTGTGGAAGCCTGGAACCTGGATACTTTAGCTGAGGATCAGATGGCATTAAATTTGAAGTTAGAAGCTGTCAAACCACTTGCAGAGATCTTAAAAAGGAAGGAAAGGTTACTTTGTGCTACCCTTTGTGTAATGCAAGCATGACTTCTGTAGTCAGATCATGATATAAAGTAACAGAAATCCAGCCTTACAGTCTCATTCTTAAAGCATTAACAGATTATTTTTTTTTTACATGAATAAGATCAGCATTAGAATAACTTTTTGTATAAGAGATGGATAATGAAGGTTCTGTTTCTGATTCTTCCTTGATATTTTTTTTTTGTGGGGGGAGGGGAGGGAAGTGTGAGAAAATCATTATTCCTGCCGTAAGTTCCTTCTTTAGTGTTGTATCCTGATAAAAAACAATTTATTCTTCCAAACATTTGCAGTTATTGAGGTGATCTGTGAGCACAGCATTGTTCTCTTTGCTTCCTTTCCTCCTCTACCACTCTTGCAGATGCCTGCTGAAGCAGGCACAGAAATTGAGCGTCTCAGGCCATTGCTATGCCAGCTTCCTGTGCTTGTGTTGTAACAAGTGAAGCAGCACTGTGCTGTTTCATGTTCATTACAACAGTGTTATCAAACAATTTGGATTAAACTGAGAAGTGAAAAAGCAAAAATGGGTTACAAGACCTGTAATAAGTATAAACACCTTTGGAAACACTTTGTGGGGATTGAGACAGATTTAAAATGTTTGTAAAACAAATACGTCTTTCTGTTGCTGCACCCCCAAATATAAAAACACAATGCTTGAGTGCTAATGAACTTTTATAAAGAAACAGAAATGCTGGTCTATCTTCCTAGTCTGACAACATGATATGAATAAAGAGCTGAAGCTTTATTAAACGACTTCCCGTTTGTTAAAATTGGTGTGGAATTTATGGGCCATTTGTTGTTATTGGAAAATGCTGATTCATCAACACTGAACTGGGCTTTGGCAACGCTGGTTCTGACAACTTTTCATTAAGTCCTTATCCTGGTTCACATTGTTGGAGTCTTGAGTTTCCAACTCTTGCAGTCATATAACACTGGCTTTTTGGAAGCTAGTGAAATGAGGATTTTTAGCTGTGGTAGCATCGTGACCTCTATTTTGCTTCCTTCCAGGTATATCTTTCCCTTTCAAGTGCTGCTGTACTTCAGTGATATCTTGTAAGCTTTGTGTTTCTTTCATAGATTGCAGCAAGGCTTGGGTTAAAGCTGAACACGTTCTGCAGAAAAGAAACAGTATTGCCCATTGAAAATACTTGGTTTTCATTCTTTGTCAGCAATTCTTCATGCAGATGCTATTGTCTGTATTATGCTAGGCATTGCCTACAGAGAAGATAGGAGTAATATTTCCCTGGGTCACCAGAATTTTAATAACCATTTTGCAGCTTTGAGAAGATAAGGGGAGGATAAAAATAGGAGAAAGGAATGGGATAATGGGTATGTATATGTACACAAGTCCCTCAGAAAGTAATGCCTTTTATGTATTTCCATGGAAGCTACAATAGATACAAAAAGCACATTAACTCTATTTGATAGAGCAAAGTCTCAGCTACAAAACAATAGTTTCAACACAGTTGCCACCACTAGCTATGCATTTCCACCAGTGATGAGCAAGAGCCTCCATGCTGTGCTTGATTTAAAAAAAAAATTAAAATTAAAAAAAAAAAATCTGCACCAGTGGAGGCAACTGCCTCTTCCTGCTAACACTGCCTCACCATGCTAACACCTACTGTTTGCTCTCTGTTAATGTTCAGCAAGTGTTGATGAATAACTATGGGAGCCATTTTTTTCCTCATGGAGGAATTCAGTGACACACCTTTGCTTCATACACACTTCCATGTCAGACACCATTTTGTCACACTGCCCCTCCACTGTCATCTGTCACGTGGCAACAAAATGTAACAGAACATTGGTGGGAAGGCTCAACATCTACTGCCATACTACCAGCATCTGCCTCTGGCTTCAGCCAACATAATAAAATGAGAGGCATTACTTTTGGAGCAGCCGTTGTATATTCATGCTTTAGGAGACAAACATAGCAGCTGAAAAGAGATGGGATCTCTTCACGTTGATGACTAAGCTGCCAATGTGTTTTGTCATGTCTTCTCACTGGTGTTTTCTCTCTAGTTTTTGAAAATTTTAAAGCAGATGGGAAGCTCTGTGTCATCACCACTGAAGGTCTGATTTTCATGGTAGTAAGTCTAGTCATTACTGTAATACAAAGATATTTATTACTTGTCAAAGGCAGCGTCACTAAGTCGCAACTAGCAACCTTCTGATTCACCTTTTAATTTGTTCAACTGTTGTCTGAAAACTAACTAGCTTTGTGAAAGTCACATTATCTTAAATATATAAGCAGATGCAAAGGAGGAAGTAAACACAGTTTCTTAACAGATGCTTGCTACCGCTTCTTGCTTGGTTGTCTTCCAGCATAGGATGCATTTTTTGCCTTCTAAAGGTGAGATTGGGATAACAGAGAACGAGTACTGCCAAAATAAGTAATTTATGTATGGGTCTCTTCATAAGAACAGAGTTGCGTGTGTTGGGAGGGAGCTTTGAAGGTCATCTAGTCCAGCTCCCTAACAGTACGAACATCTACAGCTAGATCAGGTTGCTCAGAGGCTTGTCTAACTTGACCTTGAATGTCTTCAGGGATGGATGGACCACTCACCGTCTCTGTGGGCAACCTGTTCCAGTGCTTCACTACCCAACAAACAAAAACCAAAATGCAAACAAAAAACCAGACCTTTTTTCTGATATCTAAATCTCTTCTGTTTTAGTTTGAAACCAACTCTTGTCCTATCACAACAGACCCTGCAAAAGCGTGCTCCTCCTTTGGACATACTCCAACAGGTCCATGTCTCACATGAACTGAGCACTTCATGTCTAGATGTAGTACTCCAGGTGAGGTCTCACCAGTGCAGAGTAGAGGGGCAGGATCATCTTCCTCGACCTGCTGACCACATTTCTTTTGATGCAGTCTAGAATACAATTGGTTTTTCTGGGCTGCAAGGGCACATTGCTTGCTCAAGTCCAGCTTCTCCTCTACTTGTACCTCCAACTCCTTTTCAACTGTTCTCAATCCCTTCATCCCACAGCTTGTATTGATAGCAGAGGTTGCCTTGACCCAGGTGCAAGATCTTGCACTTGGGTTTGTTTAACCTCATGAGATTCACTTAAGTCCTTTGCGTGAGCCTATTTAGGTTATCTGAATGGCATCCCATCCCTTGGATATATAAATATTACTACGCAGCTTGTGGTTATCTGCAAATGTGCTGAGGGTGCATTTGACCCCACTGTCAATGTCATCAGTAAAGATATTAAAGAAAACTGGCCACAGTATTGATGCCTGAGGGTTTTCACTCATCACTGATCTCCATCTAGGCACTGAGCCATTGACCACTGCTCTCTGTGTACAATCTTGCAACTAGTCCCCCATCAATCAATCAATCTACTCATCAGATGCATATATTTCAATTTAGAGAGAATTATTTTACAAGGGCCTGTGTCAAAGGCTTTATTGAAATCAAGCAGATGACATCAGTGGCTCTTCCCTTACCTACTGGTACAGTTACTCCATCGTACAGGGTCGCTAGGTTGGCCTGGTAGGACTTGCCTTTAATGAAGCCATGTTGATCATCTTGGATCACTTCCCTGTCTTCCATGTGCCTTAGCACAGCTTCCAGTAGGATCTGTTCTGTGGCCTTCACTGGCACAAAGGTGAGGCTGATAGATCAGTAGTTCTCTAAATCATCCTTTCTACCCTTCTAATAAATGACTGTGGTGTTGCTTTTTTTTCAGTCACCAGGGACTTCACCTGACTGCTATGACTTCTCAAATATTGGGAGTGGCTTGGCAACTGCATCAGGTGATTCTTCCAGAACTCTATTTCTACCACTCCAATCTCATAAGGACAACTGTTAACCAAATGTTTGACCTGGTGTGCAGTGTAGGTTTTGTTTTGATGAGACTGTATAATTAGTGACAGGTAAGACTGCAAACCAGAACTTGCTTTCTCTGATAAGTTTGGCTTAAATATGTACAGTTAAAATGCTAAAAAAAAAAAAACACAGAAAAAACAACCCAATCCTGGCTCAGGCTAATGTTTACTGTGTGGGATTTAACCAAAGAAACAATGAGCCATTCCCTTCAGTGGTAGAACAAGAGCTAATATTTCTTCATATAAGCAACTTTAGCAAGAGCTCTGTTAACTGTCTCACCTTACACATATTTTATGTCCCAGATGTTCTATGCCTCTTGATAACCCTGTTGATGTGATTAGAAGTTGAAAATGTGTTACAGGTGTGGGTGACTAGTGGTGGGGGTAATTTCCACTCTGGACATTGGGCCGCCTGTATGGATGTTACAGAAAATGATTGCTGTAGAATTAAGCCGTGCCCTTAATTAGCTCCTCTGAGTTTATAGGTTTGTATGTCTGGGCTTTGCATAGCTGAGGATGGTGATGCTCAGTGCTCTGTAAGAGTTTTTTTACTGAGCATATGAGTTTGGGTTGTGTTATTCTAGCAATGACTGCACACAGACGTTTGAAGGACCTGGGAGCTGACAACAGTCTAGCAAAAAGTACCGACAGCATTTGTAGCTAATGTGTCCAGCATGTTTGTGTAAATACTGTGGGAACGCAAAAATACGTCTAATCTGATGTTTGCAATTTGTTGCCTGATTTCAGTCAAGATCCCCAGCTTCTCCTCAGTGGTCAGATTGGATAGGGGTCTGGGCAACCTGGTCTAGTGGGTGGCAACCCTCCTCAAAGTGGGAAGTTGGAACTTGATGGGCTTTAAGATCCCTTCCAACCTAAGCCATTTTATGATTCTACAATCTCAGTACCAATAAGGTAGATTCCTGTTCTCTAACAATATCCACACAGGACAGACTCACTCCGCATGCCTTAGTGCCTCTGTTTTAGTTAGACTTCAAGGAGTCCAGTCCTGGCATGCTTATGATTAGAAGACAAAATATTGTTAGTTCCAGGGTTGGCAGAAAAACTTGATAGTTAGTGGTTTGTTTGTTTGTTTTTCCAGAGGCTTTGCCCATTGCTGAACTTTAGAGTGGCTGTGCCTTTTCCTAGAAATAAGACAAATGGAAATGATCCTGGTAGATGCCAGTTCATTTCAGGGCATTGTGACAGGAAAAGCAGCTCCTAAATCTCTGATACGATTTTCTACGTAACAGATAGTCAGTTTGTGTAAACTTTATTGAAATGACCTCAAGAAAGCTTCCTTGTACCTGAGTCTGAAATAAACAGTTCTCTGCTTTGAAAGCAGTTTCATATTTCTGTAGGAGCTATCTGCAGACCAGGGAGATGACTTCCCTGCTAAAATAGCAGGAGTTGATACCTTCACTCATTGCCAGCTCTAACTACTTCACTGACATCAGTTTGCACTGGTGATTCTTTACTTCTATAAAGAATAATAAAAAACCACATAGTAACCTCTCTTGTTAAGAGATGAGTCCTTGCCAAACTGAGCAAGCTCATTTCTTTCACTGTTATCTGAGACTGCAAAGGAGAAAGAGTAAGTTTGTGCCTTTCTGTTTGAAAGTTAGCCAGAAAAAGATCTTTGAGGAGTGATATTTACATGGCTGCCTTGGGTGCCCAACCTGCTGAGTTAAGTTAGCCAGCTCAGCTCCGTGCAGGCACTGCAGAAAGGTTGCTTTTTTCCTCCTGGCTCAAGGAGCCGAGCCGGCTGGCTCACCCTGCTGAATTGGGTTCTAAAGCTGATTTGATTAATGCCACTCCCCCCTGAGGACATGGGTTGTTTAATAATAATGCATTCTAGTGCCAACGCTGGTGAGTGTTACTGCTTTTATCAACAATAAAAGGAAAGGAGGCAAAAATATGCATTCTTCTTTCGAAAAATGACTGCAATTTAACAATTGAGTTTAAAAACAAAAAAGCCCCTAAATAAATCTTGCACTGTGAGTTTATTGAATAGTTTGTTAATGTGCTATAAAAAGCTAAGCAAAAAAGTTGTCTCATTGTCCTATTCAAGAAACTAGAGCTTCATAGTAATTCCAGCATTGGAGGCTTCCTCATAGATGTTGACCTTGAGTCAGTAACACAAGGCTGACTTGCATATATTTTAGACTCTTGCAATCATTAAAGCACTGCTCCTGATAAAACTCTGATGAAGACAAGTCTTTATATTTCATCTCCATTAAAATAATTATTTTATCTCTGGAGCAAAGTGAAGCATAATATTTTTTTTTTCCCCTTTTAATAGGAGGACTTACAGCATTAATTTCCAAACCAAATTCAGAAAATCTTCTTTTAGACATTGCAGCCTGATGCAGGGAGCACAGGAGGGCTCTGTTCAGAGATTTTTGTACTGAGTCTTAATGCAGTAGTACTGCCATCAGTACATCCAGCTCTTTTGTGTTTCTTGGAACTTCAGCTTCTTTGCTTCCCTGAGTATAGAGAATAGTACACAGTATTTGTGACATGTGGCTGCTTAAGCTCTTATCCTTGAAAATTACTGTTACAATGACTTAATTACAAAATGAATTCTTGGTTGCTTGTAAAAGCTCTTTCTCACATGGTTATGTCAGCACGTTTAATTGATAGTGAAGATGTTGAACAACTGGAAGTAGAAAAAAATATCTCAAGAGCCCCCTTTCTTATGATTTGTGAGCTTTGAGTAGGGAATGATGGTATTTCTAATATAGGGAGTTGCTCAGAAGAAGCTTCAGCATCTGAGGCTAGCCCTGGCTAAGTTTCTTTCTGTACACTGTAAAAAAGCTGCAGTGCCTGTTTTCTTGGATTGTTAATTAGACAAGTTAAGTTAAATAATGCACTTCTCTACTCCAGAACAGAATGCATCCTTCTGGTGAAACTGTTCCTTTTGTGCAAACTGGCCTGATTCTATCAAACTGTCAATGTCACATGCCATTGAATCACAGTCTTCCCTAACCATGTGTATCGATGTGCAAAACCAAGCTATTCTGACAGCTTCCCAGGGCAGTTGACAAAAAAAACAAGAGTAAGGTTAGGAAGAGTTAAAGCTTTTCTGAATAAATTCACTATCAATATTTCTTACACACTTGGGGGGGAATCTTACCATTGCCATGACTTCTGTGTATTATTTGTATAGCTCTATCCTTTAATTTCTTCATATAGTTCATTTCCAAAAGTATTTTTGTCTGCAATATTAATCCCAAACTTTTTTTTTTTTGTCACTTACATAACTTTTACAGTTTACATTACATTTACAATTAAATTCATTTCAGAGAAAAGTGGTTAAACAGTAATTGTCAATAAAGCAGATAAAAGCCTTTGGTAAAACTGGATAACAAGCATGAAGGGATTACTGTTCATGACTTATAACAAAAGAAAGCATTGTTATCTGAAGCAGACCATGGAATGGACAGGCTAAATGGGACCTGGTATGAAAAGAGTAATTTAAATATTGAGGAAAAAAAATTTTTGTAGGTGGTTATATTCAGATAGTTTCCAAACATTACATTGCATTTGAGGTTTGAGTGCGTCCCTGATAAACTCAACTCTTGGGGAAAAGAATATATACATTTATACGTACATGAGCTGGAATTTAACTTTCTCAGATTTTGAGTCCATTCTCGTAAGCACTGGTTCGTGCAAAATTTGGAGGGTTTGTGCTGTACAAGCATGCTACTGCACTTCCATGGAAAATCTAACTTAAAGGAAAACCCAGAATCTAGATGAATGAATTAATTGCACTTTGCCTTGGGACAGAAAACATATAAAGTGAAACCTGTAAATTATACATGGTTTGGACACAGGTTTCAAGCTGTCAGTAATTGTATTCAGTGCTGCCATTATTAGTGAAGCTGTCTTTCTGCCCTAATCTTTTTCACTCTTAAGATTGTAATTGTGACTCGTAGAAGAGTTTTGGAGAAGAAATGCTTTATCTTGCAAAAAAAAAAAAAAAAAAAAAAAGGAAAAAAAGATGGCTGCATTATCCTGCTTCAGGATTCACAGTTGCTTAGTGAACTTGGTTTCAATGTGATGCAGAGCAGATGCAGTGTTCAGTCAATCCAAGAAAATGTAAACAGAAGTTACAGATAAATAATAGTCAAGATGAGTAGTGTTACATAAAGAACTAAAACCTCTGCTTTTACGTGTAACAGGTATACAGAGTTTCAGTGCGATCAATAAGAGAACTCTAACTCTAGAGCACAAGAAATTTGACAGAAAAGGGCAGCTTTACGATCTGCCCACTAGATAATTTCTACAGCAGAAAGAGACCTAAAGCCCCTAGTTTGCATATCAGTAGTCAGAAAGAACAGAGCAGTGTGGCAGCAGAAAATACCAGTCTCTTGTGCATTGCATTCGCATTCTCACCTCTGGAAATTCAGTCATGCACTAGAGAACAGTAGATCTTATCTAGTGGAAAGTTGACATTCTGAGTTTACATATTAGGGAATAATTTTAAATGCTTTTTTATGTGTGTGAATTTGATTAGTAATTCTAAATCAGTAATTAAAGTTGGCATTGCTTCTGCTTAGCTATAGCTTGTTCTTGAAGTGTAGTTGTACTGGGGGCTATGCCAAGGATACTTACCCAGGGATACTTTACCTTCTTCAATTTGCTACCAAATCTATGGATTCGTGCTCATTGTTCTTGACTTGATTCAGATAAAAATTTCTTCGTGTATGCATTCCCAGCTGTTAACATCTGTTCTGCATGCTGGGCTTATATTTGAAATTTCTACCTGAGTTTGAGTGGCATATTTTATAATTCAGAACAGAGCATGCATCCCACTTACCCAGTTTTAGGTTTTTGCTTACAAATTCAGTTACCTTGTCCTTGTATTGGAGGGATGAGCACATAAGGCACTTGAAAGTGGCACAGAGGACCTGCTGTAACAAAATAAAATGAGACTTATAGGTAAGGAAGCATCACAGTGCCAGAAAGTTTATAAGATGAAAGCTGTGAGCAGCCTCAAGATGCAAGAGCGGTGCAGTTCCCACCTGTGTATCAGCACATGCATCACTTGCTCTTTTGTGGCATTGTACATTGCAGCTTTTAAAGCATTCCAGACCTGAATGTCTCGGTTTTCTCTGATCACACATTTTAAATTATTCCTTGAAATGTTTATTCTCAACTTAGCTAGATATATTTGATTTTTGTTGAGTGAAACAGTAAGGCGGTCCCTGGAACAAAATCAAAACTAAAAAAATCTGTCTGCAATACTGATAAATATATCTGTCTATATATCTGATAAATATATCTATATGCAAAAGAATTTCTTCATGTGTTGTTCTGGTTTAGATGCCATTAAGTGTGGAAGAGTGACCATTTCCCCTCCCTGCTGATAATGTATTGTCAACAATGTGCTGTTCTGAAGAACAAATTATGATGTCTATATACCATGCTTAGTAAAATGAATTTCCTATTACTGTGCTGAATACCTACTAATATACTGCAAATAAAGATTTATAAAGTGCTTTTTATTTTTTCAAACAGGTTGCATCTTGGTAGACTTTATTATTCTTCCTTTTTCTTTCTTTCTTTGCTTTTTTTTTTTTCTTTCTTTCTTAGCTTTTAGAAGCCTTGAAGTATAGGGTCAGAAAGGAGTGATACAGGGAAGTATTTCCTCTACAACTTTCCTTCTCCCCTTTTGCAACCTGTTCAAAGAGGGGTACTGCTTGAGCTGCTTTTGTGTTCCTGGATTCCTGTCAGCAGAATTCCCGCTGATTCAGGACGCCTTCCACACCCATGCATGCTGGCTTTAGCTATCCTCAACTATTATGTTCCCAGCTCTTTCTCCCTATGCCCTATTTCCATACAATTTATCAAAAGAAGTGCAGCAAATATTACATTAGATTAAAACACGTGTTTAAAGATGCCATTTTGTATTCATATATCAGAAAACTGGAGTGCATATTTTAGTTGGATAAGAAAGATTCCAAACTTTCCAATATTTCATAATTATATACTAGAAGGATTTTATATGTAGCTGCAAGTTTCTAAAAAACTGGACTTCAGTTCAAAATATATTTAAATATAGAAAATGTCTATTTGTTTTTGAGGTTTTTCTTTGCTTGCTTTACATATATTAGCATATAATTTCCTTTGTATGCAGTTAGCGTTGTATTTACCATGACATCTGTTTCTGCAAGTTAAATGAGAAAAATGATTTTATTGCTTTAAAAAAAAAATTCTGAAGCATTCATATGATGTATTTCTATAAAACCACTGCAATAAATAGCAGAAAATAAAATTCCAGTAATATTTTCACAGAAACACAGGGGTTGGCAAGGACCTCTGGAGATCATCTTGCTAAAGCAGACTCCCCAGAGTAGGTTGCATCGGAAAAAGTGTCCAGACAGGTTTTGAATATCTCTGGAGAAGACTCCACAACTTCTCTGGGTGGCCTGTTCCAGGGCTCTGTCACCATCAAAGTGTAGAAGTTTTTTATCATGTTCATATGAAACTTCTTGCACTTCAGTTTGTGCTTTGTCCTGTTGCTAGGCATCACTGAAGAGAGCTTGGCTCCATCTACTTGACACCCTCCCTTCAGGTATTTATAAGAGTTGATATAATCCCCTCTTAGCCTTCTCTTTTCCAGGCTGAACACTCCCAGGTCTGTCAGTCTTTCTTCATGAGGGAGATGTTCCGTACTCATCTTTGTAGGCCTCTGTTGGGCTCTCTCCTGTAATTCCCTATCTTTCTTGAGTAGAGAAGCCCAAAACTGAGCACAGCTCTGGTCTCACCAGGGCAGAGTAGACGGGGAGAAGAACCTCCCTTGACCTGTTTGCCATGTTCTTTTTAATGCACTCTAGGATACCGTTGGCATTTTTGGCCATGAGGGCACACTGCTGGCTCATGGTCAACCCATTGTATGCCAGGACTCCCAGGTATTTCTTAGCAGAGGTGCTTTCCAGCAGGTCAGCTTAGTTGCTTAACAGATTTTTTTTCTCCAGTATGTAAATGAAGGGCTGTTCGTTTCATCTGAGTGTAAAGCCTTTAGCCTATATTCTGATCATGTGTAGTATGGCTTTCTAAATGTTCACTAGAAATATTCCTCCTCAACAACTGCAAAGCTCGCCTAGTCTTGATCTCCAGAATTAGGGCTCAATGTATACCTCAGGTGTACTGTGTCCTGTCTTATTATGCATTAATTACACTGATTCTTTTTGTTTCTATACTTTTTATCTTCCATAGGATGATCTCTTTCCTTTTTTTTTTTTTTTTTTTTTTGTTTATTTGTTCACAAGCATCTTGCAGCTTTTGATGGGTTAAAAATAAGACCTTATTTTTGGTAATTTTGTAGTATGAAAAGACTAATTGCTTCATGTTGCTTTCTTACAGCAGAATAAGTGATTCAGTGAGTCTAGTGGATGATCAAAGTACAGAAGGAAAAAAAAATTCAAGGCAAACAAGGGCATTTCAGAACAGTGGTTTGCCTGCAGATTGCTAACAGAGGGCATCAAGTTGGTTTCCTTATCAAGAAACTGATAAACAAATCACAAGGACAGACACTGCACTGAAAATCTAATGAGCCCCTAAATGTCATTCCCAATTCACTTAAAAAAAAAACCAACCTAGGGAATGAGGGTTACATACACGTAAGCCTGATTTCCTTACCGAGCAATATGTTGGAAACTATGGGAAGAGAATCAGGAGCCTGCTAGAAACGTGATATTGAAAGTTCAAGGCAGCTTGATTTGTTAATGCATTAAATCATGGCGTGGCTTGGGTTGGAAGAGACCACAGGGATCATTTAGTTCTGATCACCTTACCATGGGAAGGGTAGCCAAACACTAGCTCAAGCACTAGATCAGGTTGCTCTGGACTCCATCTAGCCTGGCCTTGAACAGATCCAAAGATGCGGCGTTCACATCCTCTCTGGGCAGCCTGTTCCAGCACCTCACCACCCTCTCTCTGACACTTTCCTCTGACATCTTAGCTAAATCTCCCTTCTTTTTGGTTTAAAACAATTCCTTCTTGTCCTATCACAGTCTGCCAATGTAAAAACGTAGTTTTCCCTCCTGCTTATAAGATCCCCTTGAATATTAGAAGGCTGTAATGAGTTCTTCTCAGAGCCTTCTCTTCTCCAGGCTGAACAAGCGGAGCTCCTTCAGCCTGTCTTCATAGGAGAGGTACTCCAGCCCTTTTATCATCCTTGCTGCTCTCCTCTGGATCCACTCCAACAGCTCCACATCCTCCTTGTTCTGAGCATCCCAGACCAAGATACAGTACTCCAGGTGGGGTCTCACAAAGGCAAAGTAGAGAGGGACAATCATCTCCCTCTCTCTGCTGACCACCACTCTTCTAACATAGCTCAGGATACCATTAGCCTTTGGGGCTGCAAAGGCACACAGCTGGCTCATGTTGAGTTTTACATCTACTAGAACCGCTAAGTCCTTCTAGGTAGGAAATAATGCTACTGCATAGTGATGTACAGTGGTATGACTTTTTGCTGGAAGGTAACAGCAGAGAATGCAAAATGGGTTCTCCTCTCACTCTCGTGTACCAGGCAATATGGGTAAAGTTTATGACTTCCTGCTGTGGTACAGTAGATGTGATCCTAGTGCTTCAATTTAAGATGCATACATAGGGAAAAACCAATGCTTCATCTGAACAACTTGCAACAAAAAACTTTCTTTGCTTCCTATATAAAGGATGTGTAAAGGGGTGAGGAAAATTATCCTTTTTTTGATATTGAAATATAAGTAGCAAGTTTGATTTCACTGCAAAGATTCTCGTACTTGTCAAAGCAGAGACTGAAAAATTAACAGTAGCAGCTGATTTGCACGTGTTCAGTTTCAGCTCAAGGCTCTTTGAAATTAGTGAATTCTAAATATTCTATGGTGCAAATATTTGTATGTTTAATACAAAACATTGTAAAGAGACAAATTATTTTTCATTGTGCAAAGTACCAAGTAAAGTTTCTCTTGGAATGACTGTGAGGAATAATTCTAGCAGTTTCTTGCGCTCTCCACCACTTATCATTTCAATATAGCTAAATATTCTTTTATACTTGCTTTCAGAGTTTTGTTCAATTCATAGGCATGGGGATCTGTATCTTTTAATGGGATCTTGAAGAGCAGTTTAAAACCAGGTGTTCTGTGTTCACAGTCTGCTCTTGGGCAATGCTCAGCTAGCTCTGAAGACTCAGTGGAACAAATATCTGTGAGACTCAGTTTCCAGAGCTGCACAGCAGTGGTGTGAGGTCCTGCCCCTGCTTCTTTGCTAGCTTCTCTAGAGACTATGGTATGGTTGTTTTGTGTGTACGTGTGTGCATTGAAATTCTGTCAGCACTGCCAACCTGTTTGCTTTCCTCTGATATTTTCTTGAAAATTTGAAGAAGCAAGATATGTTGGAAGGCAAGTGTTTTCCTTTTGTCAATTTGTCCATCTCCTATTACATTAGGTTATGTTTCAATTTTCTGTTGGCTTACCTGCAACTAAAAATCTGGCTGAACTTTGCAGGGTCTGGTGTATGATGTTTGGGCCAATTCCTGCAGAAAGGGCTGACTGAGGCATTCCAGCCCACATCTGCTTTTCACTTCCATTTTGCAGTCAGCTAGGGTCTAGTGGTGATGTTAAATAGATAACAGAGAGAAGAAACTGTTTCTTTCTATATTTATTTGGCTAAAGCTGGGACAGTTTGTTTGTTTGTTTGTTTGTTTGTTTGTTTGTTTTAATGCTACTGAGTTATGACAGCTTTATTTCCTGCTTGCTCTGTAATAAATGAAAAAATGGCTTCTGTTCAATAAGTGTAGAAGGCACACTGTTAGACCTTTTATGTCTGGAGATAGAAAAGGGTAATTTACAAGTTCATGGAGGGAAAGACCTTTCCACCTGCTCAAACAACTGAAATTCTGCCTTCCTGTGCATTCAGCAAAAACAACTTCTTGTTTTCTGATGAACTTCTTTTTCTTGTTTCCTTAGGATGTGTCCAAAAGGACAATCTGATGCATGCAATTGTACAGTGTTTAAGCACATGTTTGACAGTTCAGTCAAATGTTACTTCCTACAGACTCTCAGAAATGTCTGGATGAAAATGAAAAACAATCTCCCCTCTGTGCTTTTCTTGTCAGATTGCCCAGAATATTTCTCAAGCTAGAAACCTGAAAACAGCCAGCATTTTGGCTAAGAGATACTTTTGCATATTAAATCCTTATTCATGCATAGAAAATAAGTTTATCAAGTAAGTTTGTGCTACCATTTTGATTTCTTATAAATATCTTCCAGTATATTATTTTTAGGACTTGAGAAAACAATCTCCAAAATCTCATTCTAATTTTATAATGTATTGTTGATAATGAGTTAGAATCAAAGCTTCAGCTTCTGACAGCTTCAATGAAATATTTCTTCTTTCCAAAATGGAAATGTTTGCTTTTATCCCTCATTTTAAAAAATAAATTAAAGAAAAGGAAAGGTCAAACAAAAATTTCTTTCTCCTACCAGATGAGAAGTATATAGGAAACTAAAGCCAGATCTTATGAGGAAGTCCTCATATTGCCTTACTGATTACAGGTGGGTCTTTGCCTGATGAGCGTACTGCCTGAGGTGCTAGGATAAATGCAGCCGTTTGTGCAGAACTACTGTCACCAGGGTGGGTCAGTTCTTTTGAGGAACCAGCGTAGAGTACACCAGGAACATTATTTGCATGTCTCACAAAATATGTATTCCAGTAGACTTCTTTCTATTATATGGCTGATGTACACAGACATGAAATTTAGCACAGTGTTTTCCCCATTTGTTTGTTTAGTCTTTTAGGATTCCTGGGAGATCCGTTGTGAAGGCTGCAGTAGTTGATCATTGATTTCAGATGCTTCAAGAGGTCACTGCTTTGTTGGCAGCAATAGCAGAATGAGATATCTCTACTTCTGGTCATTGTGCTAAAGTCGCTGAACAGACTCCTCGATAGTTTTAGTGATCTGAACACTAATAGTCTGGACTGTGAAATGAATGGAGCAGAGGTGGAAGTATGCCAGGCCTCCAGCCTTTACCAGCATGCAGAGGATGGAGGTGGGAATTAGGGGACGGGGTGGGTAGGGAATTAAAAAGCTGCAGCATTTTAGCATTTCTGGGTTTTCTAGTAACTTGGTAGATACACTGATGTATTTGAGGAGAATGAAATATGAAAGACTTGATTTTCAGCAAAATATGTTTTTGTTTTGTCCAGTAAATGAGTCAGCTCTGCGTAGCCAAAATGAGAAACTGTAGTTTTGATAGGAGCTTGTGGGCTCCCAAACCAGAAAATTTAAGGGAAAGAAATTCAGTGTAGTAGGATGTTAATAGCTCATGCCTAATTCCCTGTATAGCTGCTCTAAGCGCATTCAAGAGTAGTTGCACAAAGGCAGTTGAAAACTTGTGTAGGATGAGTTAATTGCACAGAAATTTTCCTTGAGTACAGAGAGATAATGTAAGATATTACTGTAGAGCAACTCTGAGAATCGTGTTCAGTTAATGCCTGTGCTTATTCATAGAGACAAACTGTTATGAAAAACTGCAGTTCTCAACTAGCTAAGAACATCTCATTTGTGTTTATCTTGATCGTATCCTGAAGGAATATTTCTTCCTCTCTCATGAATAAATTATCTCTGTATTTGGTTGACTGTGTAAATTTTTTGTTTCTTTTGAAGGACTGAAAATATTTCTTGAAGTTTTCAATCAGTTGAGAAACTTCATGCTAGAACCTTCTGATGGTACTTAGAGTCCATTTGAAAACTCATTTTCTGCTTAGTTTGAGACTTTAAGTCCTTCTGGATTGTGGTTCCATTCCTCCTTAAATCTTCCTCAACAAGTTTCTATTGAGGACACATGGAATGATTGCTTGTTTAGGCTTTTTTTTCTTGAAGTCCTGAAGGACTACAGACATTTCTTCTTCTAAAGTCAAGAACTAGTTTAAGCAGCCAAATGCATATATGTGATACACCTTTTTCATGAACAATTTGTGTTTCTTATTTAATTTCACTTTTCCTCATCGGAAGAGTGGCAGTCCTGCTAGTGTGGAGCAGAGCGAGTCGAGTGCCAAGCTCTGCAGGGAGTACTGCAGAGCTGATGAGCTCCAGAGGATGCTGTGCCCTTGAAGCCTACCCTGGCTCTGAGGCTGGGTGGCTCTTTGGGTCCTTGTGGAGTTTAGAGGTTCTCAGGGACGCAAACGAGCATAATTGGAAAGTTGAAGCATCCACTGTGAAGGGCTTAACCAAATAATTGGCTGTCCCAATTAGGCAGCTGTTCTTCCCACAGAATAATGTTCGTGAAGGTAAATGATTGCCTGCCCTGCAAGGTGTCCCAATTAACTGCCTTAAAATCAGCTAAGTGCTGTTTATGGTATCCCTGCTCAATGAGTGAAACAGCTGTTGGCCGCGGCTTTAATGATGCTCCTGGCAGGGGTCTGGCTTCGTGCAAGATAGCGGGGCTGAAAGAATCCGTATCAGTGATGGGGAGCATCACAGATCAGAAGATTGCAAAGCCGATAGGTGCTGGACATGAATTTCTGTCTCAGTGTGAGTACTGTTGGAAATCACTGCTGAATTATAGTATTTAATCTCAGCATTTGTACTGTGCAAGCTTTTTTTTCTGCGTATAGGAAATAATCTACCCTCAGTGCACCTAGACTTTGAGCTTTATTGGAAAAGAAACCCTGTTCTTTACCGTGTTTGTTCATCTCTCAGAGTGGAATCAAGAAACGCTGTTTCCTTTCTTTTGCCATGGCAAAAATTTATAATTTGAAGCAAATGACAACTAGCAAGTTACAGCTGTACAGTGCATAGTGATTTCTGATGGTTTTGAAGAGGAAGTTTTTATAGCCTGTTTCACTTTACTTACAGGAGATGCCAAAATTCAAAAACAAATGAAAAAGCAACCAAAAAAAAACACCCATGAGTTTAAGAATGCACGGGAAAATGTTTGTAGGTTTAAGCTTTTCTTCTCATTGTTCTTAATATTTGTATGTGGTATACCTGTGTTTTAGTTTCAGCTGAGACAGGTTTTCTTCACAGTGTCTGGTATGGTGCTTTGTTTCTTCTCTAGAAGAAAAAAAATGTTGATAATGCACTGATGTTTATAGCTGCTGCTAAGCAGTGTTGTGCAGAGCCGAGGCCGTTCTCAGCAAAGGGCCCAATGAGCTGGAAGGGAACAGAATTAGGACAGCTGACTTAAACTGGCCAAAGGGAACATGCTATTCCATAGCATAAGACATAATGTGGAAAGAGTTTTGAAAGGGGTAGGGGTGCATCACTCTCTCTTCCACTGCTTGAGGGGCTAGTTGGTTGATGGGTAATCGTTTGTGCCCCACTTGTTGTATACGTCCATATATATGTGCATGTATATATATCTATAGTCATAAATATTTTCCTTTTGTCTATCTTACTAAATAAGTTTTCTCTCAACGCACAAGTTGGAATGCTTTTTTTTTTCTTTTTTCCTTGATTCTCTTCCCAGTTCCACTGGGAAGGAGAGTAGTGAGCAAATGACTGTGTGGTACTGAGCCACCTGCCTAATTACACGCAACAGTCATTTTGGCACCCAACGTGGGGCACAGAATGTTGAGATAACAGCAGATCTGGCCCTGGAGCATGTTAATACAGGGTTTTGTGGTAGTTTGATAATTGCTAGTCACTATGTTAATTGTTTCCCTATTTATACAGCTCTTTGAGTTTTTGTGGAACTATACTGTGTAGCACCTTCCTTGCTGTTTATTTTCCCTGATGCATTGTTTGTCACCTCTGAGGGTTGGATTAAGATTTTTTTTTTTTTTTTTTTGCTCGCTGTGTGGCCTTGGCTTATCTTATGATAAAACTGCCAGCTGAGAAATTACTGTTTTGTGTGTATTCAGCATTGCAGTCATTGTTAGGCTCTGATGGCATGTTGTTGATTCTATTAACGATTACACTCTTTTCTTTGTCTTTCGGGGAGTGTGGCTATGGAGGAGATAGAGGAGGATACTTTCCAGCAGTTCATCAGCCTCTTTTTCACTTTTCCTTCTTTCACTAGAGCTCAAGAGCTAGTTACATTAGCTCTTGGGAGTTATGAATATCCGTGGGAAATTCAATCTACCATGTTCCTATTGCTATTTGTTGTGAATGTGTTTCGTGACATTATTTAAGAATGTCACCCAGATACCTGCCCTGAGGTGGGATAGTTCTGAGTTGTAGGAAGTGTGGGATTGTTTGGGCAGGTATCTAAAGTAGTGGGCACCCCCAGTGGTTTGGAACTTCACCTCTGAACAACTGAATCCTGACAAACTAGTAGAATATTTGGAAAAGATCTGCTGTTGCCTTGGCAATCCTAAAGAGGCACAAACCACTGCAGTGTGCTGGATCTGGACTATGCCACTGAGATCTTTTCAACATTGTTCAGTATTCTCAAGGGGAAGAGAATACTTCTGGATCTGATAAAAATGTAATAGAATACCCAACTACTGTGATAGATGCTTATTTCTAGCTCAGTGGGACTGTGACACTTCAGGCCATCAAGGAATAGAGATGCAACCTATAAATGGGCTCAGGACTGAAGGGTGGCCTTGACTATGGACGCTCTTGCACAGGTTATCCATAAGTGTGAAACATGTGCTATAGTTAAGCAAGCCAAGTGGAATAAAACCTCTTTGGTACAGAGGATGATGACTGAAATACGAATATGGGGGGACGTGGCAGGTGGATTATATCACACTTCCACAAATTTGTCTTGACAAATGGCATGCGCTTACAATTGTGAGAGCAACCATTGGATGACTGCCATTGTCTGAAATAGTATCCTGAGTCTTGAAAAGCAGCTCTTGTGGGGACATGGCACCCCAGAAAGAATTGAGTCAGACAGCAAATGGGTGATGAACAATTGTTTGTGCATCACCTGTTATATACACTCATATATATAGATAGATACAGATAAATTGTCATTAACTATTATCCTTTTTCTTTTCTTTACCTTAGTAAATAGGTTTATCTCAACTCATGAGTTCTAATATTTTTCCCTCCAATTCTCTCCCCCATCCCACTGGGAAGGGAGGGAGTGAGAGAGTGTGTGGTGCCGAGCCACCTGCTGAGTTGAACCACAACGAACTGTATAAGATAAACATTTTCACAATTTTTCATTAAAGGAGTAATGAACACTCTGGACCACAGTCAAATAAAACATCATACCTACTGATGCTGAAGACCGTTCCTCTTTTCTGCTTGATGGACCTTAATTCTCTGAGGGGGAGCTGCAATGTTTCTTGACACGAGCACCTAATATTAAAATTAACCATGATAAATAAAGTAGTTATTCTGTTAATTTTTATAACAGCTCACAACTATTTATGAAGTCTTACTATTAAAGTCTGATGTGCATGGCTTTTAACAGTAAGATGAAAAATCTTAAGGTTATTTAATTAAAACAATTTTTTTAAAAATAAAATCATTAGTTACTGAAATAGAAAAAAGAAATGTAGATACTCAGAATCACTTTTAATATGATGTGGTACTATTTTTATTAGATTAGTGTCATGGAGTTGACCAGATCAATCTATGTCCATGACAGGGGCGACAGGCCTCTGCCCTCCCCCACCACCCCAGTCCCACAAAAATGGGAAGGAAGGAAGGGAGGAAAAGAGCAGCGGCAACAATCTATGGAGGAAAACTTATTTTACTATAATATTGGAATGCAAGATAACACAATCTATACAATTTAATTGAAATTGAGATTAATAAATCAGACAAGATGAGAGAGTTCCCGGGAGCGAGTCAAACCTGAACAGCTTGGAACGGCCAGGAAAGCACCCTCCAGCAGCCACTGCCAGGCAGCAAGAGAGCGCCCCCCCCACCTGGAAGGGCCAGATCCCGTGACTGCTGTAATGTACAGGGATAGGTACTGGGATTGGGGCAGTGACACTTTAATGCCCCGTACACTACATGATGTTTTGATGTGGAATACTGAAACCCAAAAAACAAAAAACAAAAACAAAAAAACATAGAACCATGACATTCCACCTCTTATTCTACATCGTTACATCATGCTTAAAATATATATACATATATACAAAGAAAAAAAATGATTAAAATGCATTACACACACATGGTTATATGCATATATATAGAATTAGTAACTGCACTCCCCCGGCATCAAGTTTCCTTGTGGTACACACTGAACATCCCCATTCTTCTGCATTACCCACCAAGTGGATCCTGGTCCCTGTGCAAAAACTGTACCACGGAGATGTTTGCCCTTTCTAGAAGCTGGAAGAACCCAAACTGCCTTTCCTAACATGTTCTTCACATGTACAACAGGGACTTTATCTCCCTCTACGCTATGTAGGGAACTGGATTGGTTAGGACCATCACGATTGATAGATCCTCTGGTATTGACTAACCAGGTAGCTTCTGCCAAATGCTTCTCCCAGTGCTTAAATGTTCCGCCACCCAGTGCTTTTAGCATCATTTTTGACAATCCATTGTATCGTTCAATTTTACCAGAGGCTGGTGCATGATAGGGAATATGGTAAATCCACTCGATGCCATGATCTTTGGCCCAAGTATTTACAAGAGAATTTTTGAAATGAGTCCCATTATCTGACTTAATTCTTTCCGGGGTGCCATGTCGCCACAGGACTTGTTTCTCAAGCCCTAATATGGTGTTTCGGGCGGTAGCATGGGGTACTGCATATGTTTCGAGCCACCCAGTGGTTGCCTCCACCATAGTAAGCACATAATGCTCACCATTGCGAGATCGTGGTAAGGTGATATAATCAACCTGCCATGCCTCCCCATATTTGTACTTTTGCCATCGCCCTTCCTCCCAGAGAGGTTTCATCCTCTTGGCTTGTTTGATGATGGCACATGTTTCACAGTTATGAATAACCTGTGCAATGGCATCCATAGTTGAGTCCACCCCTCGGTCTCTAGCCCATTTGTATGTTGCATCTCTCCCTTGATGACCTGAGGTCTCATGGGTCCACCGAGCCAGAAATAATTCACCCTTGTTCTGCCAGTCCAGGTCTATTTGAGCCACCTCAATTCTGGCTGCTCGGTCTACCTGATGGTTGTTTTGCTGTTCTTCAGTAGCACATGAGCATCTACATGACGCACCTTCACAACCATATTCTTTGTTCGGGCAGCAATGTCTTTCCACAGTTCAGCAGCCCAAATAGGTTTACCCCTTCTTTGCCAGTTATTTTGCTCCCACTGCTGTAACCACCCCCATAAGGCATTTGCCACCATCCATGAGTCAGTGTAGAGATAGAGCATTGGCCACCTCTCCCGTTCAGCAACATCTAAGGCCAGCTGGACAGCTTTTACCTCTGCAAATTGGCTTGATTCTCCTTTCCCTTCAGTGGCTTCTGCAACTTGTCGTGTGGGGCTCCACACAGCAGATTTCCATCTGCGATGCTTTCCCACAATACGACACGATCCATCTGTGAACAGGGCATATTTCTTTTCATTCTCTGGTAGTTCATTGTATGGTGGGGCCTCTTTAGCATGAGCTATTTCTTCTCCTGGTGGTGTTCCAAACTTTTTACCTTCAGGCTAGTCCATGATGACCTCTAGGATTCCTGGACGGCTGAGGTTCCCCATCCGTGCTTGTTGTGTAATCAGTGCAATCCACTTACTCCAAGTGGCATCAGTAGCATGATGGGTGGAGGGAACCTTTCCCTTAAACATCCAGTTCAGCACTGGCAGTCGAGGTGCCAGAAGGAGCTGTGTGTCAGTACCGACTACTTCAGAAGCAGCCCGAACCCCTCAAAACAAAAAAACATTGAACCATGACAATTAGAGAGAGATTTGACTCTCTCTCTGGGTTCTCTGGAGATCACCTAGTCCAACACGGCTTCTAGAGCAGGTTCCCTAACTAGGTTGCACAGAGAAGCTTTCAGGCAGGTTTTGAATATTTCCAGAGAAGTAGACTTCACAACCTCTCTGGGGAGCTTGTTCCTTATTGGTGAATGTCTTGCTGTAGCCTGTAGGCTTTGCTTTGTTGTTGTTGTTTTTGATTGTTTTTAATTAAGTGTTAATTAAATATGTTTGAAGGGGAGGGAGAAAGATCCTTAGCTTTTCTGTATGGCTCTGTGTGGCTCACTTACCAACCATTATGTAATCTTACAAGAATCTGAGGCATCCAGAAGAGAGAACTGGCACTAGACGGATGTGAGTAGTTTGATGTTACTCGCAAAAATGATTTGAGATCTCTGTAGAAAAATCTGCTGGCACCTCTGCAATAATAAAAGTTTACAGCTGTGTCCATCTGTACTCTGGCTGTTGGCCAGGTCTCCTTATAGTAATCACAGGTAGCTTCAAGCATGGTTTGAGGGGGGATGGGGCTGCATTTCTTATAGCTGTTTTAAACACTTCTTCTCGTCTCCTCTGGCTCCCACACCCTGTGCCACTTGCTCAGCTGTTGTGGGGAAGTGCTTGTACTTTCTGAATAAGAAACTGAAATTGGGAACTTAGCGAGTGTTGCTGGCCCCTGATTTAAGCAGCTGTAGAGGCCTCCAGCCTGTGTACAAGTGGAAGTGCTTGTAGACCACTGCAGCGCACTGGAGATCATTCAGAGTGATAGCTGATTATTTTAGCCCAAACCTGTTCCTTGAATCCTTTTTGCTCCATAGCCACGTAAGCACTGTATTGCAAGCAAGAGATGATCTCTCCAGGAGGCTGCTGTTACTGAAAAAAGATGGTTTTCAAACTATCACCTGGATTGCTTTGACAGTGATGAAAAACCCAGTTTCCTGAGTGAAACACAGCTTTGATGCCATTAGCTGGAGCATGATCGGTTCCAAAGGTTTTTAATGTAGACATTAGAACCATGGGATTTAAGCAGAGTGGTGGTTAACAGAAAGAAGATAGTAGAAAAAGCTGTGGCAGAAATGGAGCAGAGGCCATCAGAGCTGAATGGAAGCGCTGCAGAATCTTAAAACAAATGCTATGTGCATGTGGCCTCCTCTGACAAATAAAACGTGGCTGGTTTTATGTAGTCTGGGAAGACTACTTTGTGGCTAGACTTCCCTTACCTGTTTTTCTCTTCATTAATTGTACTGTGTGTGAGAGGTGAGAGAGAGACAGGGAAGAAGGCAAGGCTATACAGCAACTAATGAGCTTTCTGTTTCAGCCTGAAAAATCAGTCTAGCAGGGTGGCTAGGACCTTGGAACCTATTAACCTTGAAGAAGTATCAGGAAGTCTGGGGCATGACAAGTTGGGGTAAAGAAGAGCCTTTTAAAAGAAGTTTAAAAATATTTCTTCCTTATTGTCCCTTCTTCCTCACACGTGCTATTTGGAGAAGTGCTGTGTGACTTCTAAAACTTTTTGAGTCTGTAGTTTTTTTTACTGCGCAGCTTGACCAGGCAACTTGCTACTGTGCTGCCTATCTGAAGATCATTTGTTTTTTTTCTTCTTCATGGCAGGAAAATGATTTCTCTATAGCATTCATTCATGACTGCGGCAGTCTCAAATGCTCTCTCTCTGTGCCATACAGGTATATTTCTCCATAAAGAATGACTCACTTGTATTAAATAGAACAACATTTGTTTTCATCAGCTGCATTTCTGTCCACAGATAGTCTGTTTGTTTTAATGCACAGCTGTAGACATGGATTAAGGGGAAAAAGATGACATGGAATTTCCTGACTTTTTTTTTTTTTAAATAAATCTTTGCCAAGAATAACTTCATCTGCAAATGTTGCTTAAATGTGTTGCACATTTGCTTTTCTTTAAAGGATGGGTGGCCAGGCCTCTTCACATGTGGGCACCATATAGTTGACATTTTGTTGTTGTGTGACAATCTGGGTTAGTTTAAAGCTTCAGACCTTTCCAAGTCTGGGTTGTTTTGACTGAGCCAGGTTAAGGAACACAGATACAGGCAGGTATGCCAGCAGATGACATAGGGTTAAGAAAAACAACTTAGAACAGTAGACTTTTGTCTGCCCAGCTGCAACAACATAACATAGCAAGCTTCGCTGGCACACTTTGTCTAATCTGTTTATATTACAAATTGTTTTTGTTTAGTGTTGCATTATGTTAACAACTCAGAAGTAAACCAATCTTCTACCACCTGCAGAAAAAGAAGGAATACTATTCCTCCTCCACAGTGTACAGTCTTAATGATGTGGTTTCCCTTGCTTAAGTTCAGTCTTACACACAACCAGATAAATTCCCTTCTCTCATACATTTCCAAGTAATGACCCTTACTCAATCTTAAAAGATTTTACAGAGCTATGTCCATTCAGTGTGTGAAAACTATACTTCTAAATGTGTTGACTTAGCTGCCTTTCTGTGGATTTCTCTGGAGGAAAAAAAAAGAATGTGAGTTGGTCTTCCATCAAATCTGCTTAACTGTTTATGTACATCTGCTAAGATGTTGGGTATAAACCTTTCTTTGCCATGCCCCCCACATTGACTCTTGTTAAAGAGATTATTTCATGATAGTCTGCAATATCCATCTTTTCTGTTTAATGTTGATTATTGTCAAGATCTGTGGGATATGCCTACCTATCTTAGCTGACTTGAGGAAAGAAAGAGATGCTTGGAAGTATAATGTGACATAGTACTGCGGATTTGTTTTTTTTCTCCTTCATTTTCTAAAGTGATAGGTGTTTTGTTTTTTTTTATTCCCAGGTCATATGTACCTTACCCAGTAAAATAGAGCTCCAGAAACACTGGCATTGTAGAATAAAGATAGCTTTCACCTTAATGAAAATGGTATTAAATGTTCCAATAGTAGATTTATACTTATGCTTTCTTTATTTTTTCTGTTTTTAAAATAATTATAGGTTCATGTATTGGACAGACTGGGGAGAAGTGCCAAAGATAGAACGTGCTGGGATGGATGGTTCAAGCCGCTCCATTATAGTCAACACGGACATTTATTGGCCAAATGGACTCACATTGGATTATGAAGAACAGAAACTTTATTGGGCAGATGCTAAACTGAATTTCATCCACAAATCAAATCTTGATGGAAGTCATCGGTAAGAAGTTTTTATTTGATCTATGTAATTCTAATTAAGCAATGTCTAAAGGACAAGCACAACCTTATAAGCTCTGTTGCAAAGTATTGGCACGTTAATACTTGCTAAATTTTAAGCTAGCTAGGGCTATCAGATGCTTTTATCCTTCCCCAGACTCCCCCTTTCCAAAACCATGATGTTGAATGTGCGTTCCTCTTTGAGACATCTTGTAACTCACTAGGTTTCATCTCAGAACTAGAGAAATGAATTTGTGAGTGCTATTCTTAATTAGGTAAGACTATTAGCAGAAATTTCTGATTTTCTTAAGTTTTCTGTTTGGTCTCCTTTCCCTTTGTTACTGTAGTATTCAGAAATGCAGAGAATAATAGGAAAAAATAGATCATTGTATACAAATCTTTTAGTTTCTTGAATCCTAGGAGTTGGGAAATACATGGAAAACAATCTTTACAGAGACTATTCTAGAATGACTGGATTTTTTTTCCCCTCTAATACTTCTGTAATTATGATGTAATCCTTTCTGATCCAGTCACAGCTACTTCTTAATTAAAAATTCAACTGGTGCTTGATATATATACATTTATCCTTAGTTTGGGGTGTAACCCTCTTAATTACACAAGACCTGTGTCAATACTGTTCACATACACAAATGAATTGCATTTAGTTTTTGCCCAGTTATCACAGGGATACGATATTTGAAATGATCCTTTACTAATTCTTGTGTTGCTTCATCTGGTTTATCTAAACATTAACTAGCATTTCTTATGCTCTTCATTCTGACATTTTAGTGACTTCTTTTAGGCAAACATCTGCCACAAAAAATTAGTCTCCCCTAAAACCCTTTAGTCAGCAAGATAGGTGTTTTTTTGATAGGTTGACTGGTTTGTACAAACATAGGCAACATGCATGAAACATCCACTGTGTTTATGTGGTACTAACTTTGAACTCTTATAGGACTTGAAAATTTGAAATGGAGTGATTATGAGCCCAGGCATGTATCAGAACTTCAAAAAGACTCATCTCAGCTGAACTGATTGCATGCAGGGCTCAGAGTGACTGCTTGCCACCTGAAAAATTGCAGGCCAAATGTGAGCCCCTCACACAAATACAAAATACTCACAGTTGGTGCACAGGCAAAATAAACAAAAATAAAACAAGTCAGACTCCAAACAGTAATAACAGTGAGAAGAAAATACAACTCCAAAATGACCACCTATATGATCACACCTCATCAAACCACATAATGTATTTGTCCCACAAGATACTTAGGTGACTTGTTTCCATCTCGAGTCACCCTTTTTGTGCTCTCCTATTTACTGGGCAGGGAAAGAACCATTTTATTACAACAACATGCTGCTGCAGTTTGGCTGATACCCTTTCCAATAGTGTGTGCGTATCAGGCTCTGCATTAAATTGTACTGCTTTTGCTAGCACCTGCTGGAAAGCAATGCATGATGTAGAAATGATTTTTGAAATGGTAATTGTGTAAAAAGAGTCCACTGACCAAAATCGATACCACCACCATCCAAATCTATATTTATGCTTTTCCCACAAAGCACAAACCTCCCTGTCTTATCTGGGGTCTCCAGTCTTTCCAGCTCCACAGCTACCTCGGTATTTCCTGCAGTCACTGCTGCATTTTCAGTCTTTTGCTTCAGACTCCTTTGTAGTTCTTCCTTCTCTGATAGCCTATTGCACAACAGTGTAAACATGCTTTTGGTATTTTGTTTTTATTGTAAATGTGTTTGTTATGTTCCCTATCTTTGGCTAACCTTGAAGTGATTCTTTCTAAAAACGAGGGCATTAAGGTGCTGATCTTCCTTGGAATAAGGGGCTGCACAACCTTGTCTTTCTGCAGTGAGCTATAACTAGTAGTTGTGCCTCGTGACACAGCTGTAAAGTCACCTGGATCATTTACCTCACTCTGGAGTTAGTAAATAAATAATAAAGACCTGGATAGAAAAGTAATTTAGATTTTAGATATACTCATTATTTTTTATGTATTCATTAAGAAGAAAATAATTTATCTAGTATTTAAATGTATTTTTTTAACTGGTACCAAAATTTATCTGTAATATTTCTGGGATCATGCTAGTATGTTACCATTTGAGAGAGAAGGAGAGCATTGTCTTTAGAGAGGAAAGTGCATATGACTTCCCTTACGTACTCAGAAGCACACACCATTTCTAACAGCATCTGTTTTTCCCTAGGCATCTGAGAAAGTTCTGAAGATTCAGAAAGCTATCAATATTTCTATCCAGGTTTTTTGTTTTTTTTGTTTTAAATTATTCTTTGCAATTACATCATTGGGAAAAATGGAAAGAATTGCAGAAGTCAAGCTGTTCTACAGTGAGTTTTTGTGTGCTATTTTTTTCTCTGCTGTGACCTCTTAGCCTCTGTCTATCTTGAGGAGGAAAGAAAAAGAGATCTTCTGGGGCTGTTTAAAGTGATTCTACTTTGTTACATTTTGCCTTTCAGTTACCCAATAAAAATTACCCTTTTCAATATGGTATTTTACAACGGCTAATTCTGTATTTTGCCTCTTATCTCATTACTTTATCCAACTTTATCAATAACTGATTATCTAACATTAAAAGATTTTTTCCACGTCTGCCAACAAAACAGCTCTTGAGATCTTCCTTCTAAGCTTTATAAGAAAAAAAAAAGATAACCCAAAGCCAAAAACCAACACATTACCCTTTCAATCTGTTCTCCTAGTTACCCTCACACCCCAGTGTTCATGGGAGAAAAAAAGATCTGCTGTTATATCAATCCCTCCACCACAACAGCAGTCCCTATAGTTTCTGTCTACATGTTCCCTGTGCAGGCTTATTTTTACTTGCTCCTCCTTTCTATCCCTACCCATTACTCCCTGTATTGTTTCACCCAGGCCTATCCCCTGCTTCCTGGCTGTGTCCCCTATGCACTCCTGCTGACAGCTGGACACAGTGCTCTTGGGCAGCTTATTTGATATGATTTCAGCTCTTCCTGTGTTCGAGTGGGTTGAATATAGCGGGTGGTGGTCCCTTGCATCTGTACAGTCATCCATGTGTTAAAGAAAACTTTGTAAAAATTGTATTAAAAAACAAACAAAAGAATGAGGTTTTTGATTCTCCATATTCCCAAAGGATTGACTAAGAGATGCAAAACATATGGGATAGGAAGGTTGGGGAGATGTATGCTTAACAAACACACTCAGAATGATCATGATCTTATTTTTATATGAAATGATATCAAAGTGTGATTAGGCCAGTTTTATTTCCCATCACCACCTTTAAAATCCCTTTTTTAAACTGAAGAGTCACTTCACTTAAGAATGGGGAATGACAGGAATACCATCACTTACTGCGTAGTCTAACTTGAAACATACACTTTGGTTTCCTAGCTCATTTTTATGATTTTGAACTTCATTTTTAACTCATTATTCTAGCTGATGTTTCTATTTTTATAAATGAAGTTTATTTTTTTTTGAGTTGCTAGCAAAATTACTCCTGCTTAAAACAGATATTTTTTTTAATCTTTGTGAAGTGTCACTAGTTCTTTTTCTGCTTTACCTTCTGTCAGCATGTCAGGGAAAACATATTTCTGGAAGACGGAGCCATTGAAGAAATAAAAAAGACTTGTTATTAAAAGACACATAGTTTCATAAGATGTGCAGTGTTCTGGATCTGACTAGATTTGGTAACTTAGCAAAGGAAGCAGATGAGTAACGATAAGTTTCAAGTTGTTTGTAGTGTTGCTCAATGTGAAAGCTTAGTGTAGAGCAGTGTAACATGAGTTTTAATTGCTTTTGTGGAAGTGGGAAAGTTACCAGTAAATAACATTGCTACATCAAAAAAGTATTTCAAACAGTTCAAAGGAAACTGCTTTTGTGATTTGGATAGTGAGTGAAAATATGATGTAAATAGGTAAGGATTTTAATTAGTGTCACTGAGATAAATTCTGAAGTATTGAGATTCAGACAGCTTCCTAATATTTGGAATGAGTGAAAGGGAAATATTCTTGACATACTTCTATATCTGAGAGAAATAACTTCTTTTGTCTTTTTATTTCTGTAGTCTGATTATCATGTGTCAACACCTCGCACTACACAAGAATTAAAGTTTAAAGATGTATGTGTGAGAGAAGGCCGTTTATATGCATGGATGCTTGGCTTCTAACATGCAAAGGTCTGGATAGTGGCAGAGCAAAGTAGGCAGGTGGTAGGAATATGCAGGGGGATAAACAGAGTAGCCTGGACTTGTCACCTCTTTGGATAGGACCTTGGTAATCTTTTGCTAGAGCCTGTGAGCTTCTGCATCAAAATGAAGAGACACCATGACAGTATTGGCATCAGCACTCAGCAAATGTGTGGCAGGGTCGTAAATTCATGAGGAAATCTGCACAGCAAATTTTACAGTGATCTGTGCTAGCCCTAGGACTTACTAACATGGCTACTCAAGGGACGGACTCAGAGTAAGGAGGAAGAACACAGTGGCTGATGACTAATGCTCTTGGTTTGCCAGCGAGAGAAAGGAGCAAGCAGTTTTTCATGTCAGAATGTAATTAAAAAATGAAATTGGTGCACACAGGAGATGTGGGGCTTTTTTCTTTCCTTCTTTCTTTCTTTCTTTCTTTTTTTTTCCTGCTCTTGCCCTGCTCTTATCAGAGTGAACAGTTGCTTTTTGTGGGACTAATTAAACAAAACTGGATTGCAGATAGCTCTCCTGTGAGTAAAGTATCCAAGATAGGTTGGCCTGCGAAGGCAGCTCTTGAATTAATTTCTTTTCCTTTACCCTGCAGCAGCAGTTCTAATTAATAAGTTAACACATTACTGGCTGAAGGGAAATGCACTTACAAGGTCCCCCAGGAAGTGTTTGTGTATAATGAGATGGGTTTTGAGGCCACTGTAAGAAAACATACTTACAAAAACTGTTATAGGGCTGGGAAACTTTTGCAATGAGGTAAATGTTAAATTTGCACTCAAGCATTGATATTTATTTCCTGTTTTTAAGCATCGGATCAAATTGTCTGCCAGATCGCAAATTCGATGAAAAGCTGAGAACGTTGTGTCCCTGAATTTGGAAGGATTTCTCTTTTGTTGTGCATAATGTGTGCAGTATATGACCTTATGCGCAGGGAATAAAATACTGTGCTTTGTCTATATCTTTATGTATATTTCTGTGAGACAGAAGTGTTTAATGCTTTCATTCATCAAGGTGAAATCAGTCTATGGTGGTAAGTCTGTCTGTTTCAATACCTCATCACTGCAGGACAGTGCAGAAGACAAATAGTGCTCTAATTAAAGATGCTAGAGAAGCCTGCCTAAGCAGAAGTAATTAAATTATTTGGAAACAGTGAAAGGGTGAATTTCTTGGTTCTTCTCCAAGGCTTTTGAAATAAAATACTGGGAAGATGTAGCTTCAAAATGTCTGTGGCTGGCTGATGTGCATGTAGGCATAGGTTACACGTGTGTTGTATGTAGCTGGAGTCACTATGTCATGGATCTGCATATTTGTAGACACTTAATAAAAATACACAGTGCAAAGGGATTAGCCACAGTTCATCAGAGCTGCTTCTAAGACAGAACAGTGCATGCAGTGTTAGCTCACGATCATAGCAGCTGTGGGTTTATGCAGCCCATATAGCACCTTGCAGCCAGTGGATCTACCTACACACTGTCTCCCAGACTCCATCACTTCATCCTGCAGCTTTCCAGTCTCCTTTACTGCTGCAGAGGCCTTTAAACTACATTGCATGTCATGATGGTGTTTGACTGAAAAACGACCCACACAATTGACTCAACCACAGTCTTACATCTGATTGACTTTAAGGACAAGTGGGATTTGAAGCTAGGCTTGTTATTTGCTGTGTGGCAATTGCAGCTTAAAGAAGAGGCAAAAGAAAAAAGTATTTTGGTTTTAAAAGATATTTTTGTACCCCACGAGTAACGTTTTCTGTCTACTTTCTTAGGTAATGAGAATAAAGCTTGTATTCTAGTAGGAGTATTTGAGCAAGGATTCAAGTTGAAATTCTAGCTTAGTTTTCCAAGTTTGTTTTTGTTTAGTTGGTAGAAGAGGAAACCTTGTACTTCTAAGGAAACTGGATCTCCCTGCCCTGCCTTGTGGCAGCTGTGGTGTTGGGATGTTCAGTTCTCTGTTGGGTGTTCATCCTGCCTCACCTGACTCTGCAGGATCCTCCGAGCACTTTGACCACTTGCTATTATTTCCCATTTTTAATCAATGATAGCTTTGTAATTCTGGGGATTTCCTGAATGCTGTGATGTTAAATGCTCTCTAGATGGAGAGAAACATTTTCTGCAAAACATTATAATTTGCAGTGTGCAAACATGTCCATAATATGCTGTCTTTTAATATATAATGAATGTTAAAAGCGAGGTTTAGAAAGCAAGCCTTTCTTTTTATAATTCTCTATGAAGAAAGGTAGGATGGAAATTCCAATGTAACAGCTTTTTTTTTCAGATAAGAATGTAGCCCACAGGTACTTTTAACTAAAAATTGACCTGGTGTAGTGTAAGAAGAAAAATAAATGAAAATTTAGTAGATGCTGATATGAGCATCTCTGAAAAGCTTTTTCAACAGTATGTAGGTTAATATATAAGCTTTCACCTGTAGATTGTTTAAAGTTCCAGCTTTTCATATTGTATTTCTATTGAATGTCAATATGGTAAATATAATGACAAAAAAAAATTGTGTTAGATAGCATTTTTCCTTATTTTCAGAAATTCAGTGTTCAACACATGTGTAAGTGCCAGCAAGGATGTGTCCTGTCTGAATAAAACTGGCATAAGAAAACTCAGTAGGAAAGTTAAACAGTGCTAGTATTTCCTCTGCTCATTTTTACTGCTATTAGCACATCATATTATGAGCCACAAATGAAAACTTAAGTGTTTGCTTAATGTTATGCTCCTGTCCCAGTTCTTCACTGCTTATAACTCTAATCTTCAGTAATTATAGGGGTTGCATAGTACATTTCATTAATGTATTTCTTAATTTTGCAGGCGTAATTAATCTGTTGCAAATCTTTTAGCAAACAGTATGGAAGTATACCTTTGTTAGTAATGTATTGGATCCTTCTTTATTTCTCCCATTCAGTGATTCTCTGATAGCCCGAAAAGCAGTGACTGGCATTAATTCTTCAGGTTACCGAAAAAGAGATGCTTAGGTAACATGTGCAGTGGAGGAAGTGTGTATGTATGTATGTATATGTTAATATATGTCGTTAAAAGAGACATATGGAAAATATGTGTATAGAAATATAAATGTTTATGTTAGTGCATTAATGCATATATTTAAGGGAATATTTATATATTTGCTTGCATTTTCCATGTAAGCGTACTTTCCTGTTGGAGAATTGGATTAGCTTTTATGAAATTAAAGCATCTCAGATGAGTGGAAATGCTCAAACTTCAGGCATTTCTGCTCTTTCTGCCCATTTGGCGTGGTGGCTGATGGTTGTCTCAGGCTGTGGATGTGTATTCCACTACAGAACTTACCCCACTGATGAGCAAGGTTACTGTGACAAGACTGCCCTCAGATGCTCAGCAGCATCTCTTGACCAGAGGCTACAGTATTCTCAGGCTGCATAACTGAATTGCCCATGTGCACAGGGCCTAACTGCATGGTTCATTTATTTTTTTTCATTTACTCTTACATCTTTACAACCATGCTCATTTTTAATAAGAGAAATGTAAAAGAGAGCTATAATAAAGATTTCTCTTTTTCTCACTCTTTAGCATTGAGAATATAGCAGTAAGGTAAACTACCTTAATATTTTCTAGTCTTCCCAGTTGTATTTGAAATTGGATTGCAAAGAGTCATATGGCAATAGATTTTGTTCTCTGTCTGATAGCTGAGGAGATGGAAATAGGTATGGGATCCTCTAGAGAGAAACTTGAGAAATGGATTCAAACAGAAATGTGAAAATTCTTGCTCCCTGCCACAAAGATTAAGTCCAAGTAGCCTCAGAGGTGAACAGAAAGGAATGCAGGAGGACTGCATGTTACTTATGTGCATATCTGTGTCTGTCACTGAAACCACACTAAGCAAGACTGTAATAAACATTGATATTTGTATACAGCATTGGACAGTGGACTCTGGATCTGAAGATGTGCAGATTTTCAAATATGTGGTCTTAGGAGTGGATATTGTTTCCTCTTTTTCCTCTTATTAGAGCTTCATTGAATTGTGAATTACATTGATAACAACTCTATGACAAAATGTTTTTTCTTAGCTAGCTGTTGTTTTAGCACAATGTTAATCCCAAATATTGAATGTATTCATTCAGTTGCAGTAGACCCAGTATAGAGATGATTTTCGTTACTGTTGAGCTGTGATGCTAATGGTTTTGAGAAGTCATGCCAGGATAATTAGAGTACCCTAGGTGTTCTGCAGTTATTTTGATCAGGTTTTGAAGTTAGATAACTGCAGTGTAGCTACAATTGGAAGAATTTGCTTATTGAAATGTATTTTCTTGTTTTCTTTTGTTTGTTTGTTTTTATAGATATACAGCAGCTACAACTACATTTGCTATCATGCTTAGATCTAAACTGCTTTCTGTAAAAACTGTAGGAGGAAAATTCACAATTCTGATGACACTTTGTAATATATTGATTTTTGATTATTTTCATTCAGTGTGAATAATTCTTAAATTTTATAGCTATAATCAAACTTTCAATTTGAATTCTATTAATACTTAAAACAAAATATAAAAGGGAGTGGGGTGATCTGAGGAAATTCTGGTTTTGATGAAGGGTATAAATTTGAAGTCTCTATTTCAAATAAGTTTATTATTTGTATGAAATGCACATTATCCTAAAGCAGAAGCTTTTTGTCATTGTTGTAACACTGCATAGGTGGTCTGAATTTTTTTGTATTTGTTCCATTTGAGAGTTCGGTAGCACATTTTGTCATTTCTGTTTATTGTTTATTATTTGTTTTCTTTTTCATAAGCTTTACCAAATATTTCACAGGTCTCTTCAACAGAAGAATACAACAAGGGTGAATGTATTTAATTTGGTTCTGTATTTTCTTCAGGCAATAGAAAAGTCTTTAGTATAACAGGTGTTTATTTTAATTGCAATTCTGATTTCCGCAATGATGATATAAATAGTTGTATTTAGGAAATCATGATCTACAACACATATGGAATTTAATTTCTGTGGAAGCATCTTGCTTTCTCTCTTTTCTCTCCCCAGCTTCCTTTTCACAGAGTCATAGATATTGAAAGGGGCCTTTGGAGGTCATCTAGCCAATCCCTCCTGCTAAAGCAGGTTCCTCAGAGTAGGCTGCACAGTGAAAATGGTCCAGACAGGTTTTGAATGTCTCCAGAGGAGACTCCACAACTTCTCCGGGCAACTTGTTCCAAGCTCAAAGTACCTCAAAGTATAGAATTTTTTTATCATGTTCATATGAAACTTCCTGTGCTCCATTTTGTGCTCTTTGTCCTGTTGCTAGGTGTCACTGAAGAGAGCTCCATCTACTTGACACCCTCTCTTCAGGTATTTATACGAGTTGTAGAGTCTTCTCCGGGCTGAACACTCCCAGTCTCTCAGTCTTTCTTCATGAGGGAGATGCTCCAGGCCCCTATTCATCTGTGTAGGCCTCTGTTGGACTCTCTCCAGTAATTCCCTATTTGTCTTGAACTGAGAAGCCCAGAACTGAGCACAGTATTCCTGGCTTCACCAGGGCAGAGTAGACGGGGAGAAGAACCTCCTTTGACCTGTTGGCCATGTTCTTTTTAATGCACTCTAGGATATCGTTGGCATTTTTGGCCACGAGGTCACACTGCTGGCTCGTGGTCAACCAGTTGTCCATGAGAACCCCCAGGTCCTTCTCCCAGGAGCTTTTTTCCTGGATATCAGCCAGTACTGATGCATTCTTCTTCTGCATTTCCTTCCCATCCAACTAAACTGACTAGAAATTGTGACATTTTAAATGTCAACTTCCATCAACATTTTTAAGGTAAATTTGTGTAATTCTATTTCTGGCCCAGGGAAGATTATTAAAGTTACTGCCTGTTTAGTACCATCTAATATGCAGGCAATTTGCATACTGTTGAAGCCCTAGAGATGTCCCCTGAGCTCATAACATTACTTCTCATCTCTCACTTTCTCCTCATCTCCGGTGTCTCTCATTATCAGAGCTAATAGGACAAGTGCAGCAGTTTGAAGAAGCTGAAGAGTAATGAAACACTGCATTTTGCTTTTGTGTCACTCACTGAAATCAGGCCTGAGCTGAAACATAAAGTCTGAAGGTGTGCCAGCACACAGCTGTCAGGTTGTTTTGGCCCAGTTACACCCGCAGTGCCTCAGCTGGTGGGTTGGCCAGTGTTTTCATTAGTGAGGCCAAAACCACAGAGACCTGGCTGATCTTTGACCCCAGATGGGGAATATGTGCTGGGGAATATCAGCAATACGCAGCAGTCAGATGCTACAGCTCGACATTCTTTTCCTGTTTGTTCACTCAGGTTTATAATGCTAAGACAGAGGTCCTTTCCTCACCCACCAGAAACAAAGCTTTGCAAATCGTAATGCAGGCCATGGTAGAGTGCAGTTACTTCACAGCAGCTGTAGGAAGGACTTTCCCTGCTTTCTTCTCTAGCCTTGTTGTTAGGTGCTCGTCTCTCCGGCTGTTTTCCCTCTTCTTCACATCCTGAGTAGGCTGTGGAGCCATCACAATGGGGAGGGCCTACAGAGCACAAACCAGCTTCTAATTCTTTGCTGATATACGTGGTGTCTCTGCGTCTCAGCAGAGCACTTGTGGCACTTGTGTTTGTTCAGAGGTAAAAAAGCACTTCTAATTTTCTTAATAGGAAGTAAGCTATCACCTTGTAATGGCTTGATGGAAACTGTGTATGTGGGTTACGTATTAGTAGTAAAGCTCATCTTAATTAAATGTGAATAATACGTGCTATCGTATTCAGGCCCAAAGACATTTTTATGTGACAGTTCCTTTTAGCTACTAAGAAAAACATGATGTGATTGCTTCAAGGCATTGCCATCAGCTATCTGCTACTCCTGAATCTCACTAGACCAGGGCTGGTTTAAATAATGTTGACAGCTTACCTTATGCTACAAGGACAAGTGGTTGTCCAAAAGTTAGGCAGTATTTGTTGCAATCAGAGATTGATTCTTACTAGGAACTGGTGGGTAATAATCACATCTGAGTATCTCAGAATTTTGGAATGAATAGCAAGGTATGAATCAGAAAAAAATGCTGGTTCTCTTGTCTGTGAATTGCTGTCTTTGGTGAAGGCTTGGTCATTAGAGGGTTGGTCCAGAGCTGTGGACCTTTATTGCATCTATCCCAGATGACAATCATCATAAAGACTTAGATACTCACCAGTCCTGCTCTAAAGTGAAATTATTCAAATTTGAAGGCATTTAGAGTTTGGGGTGGGGTTGGTAAAAATGTTTATTGAATTTGAATGCCTTTGTTCTTGGTGCAGGAGTATGCTTCGTCACTATGGCTTCACTGTTTGGCACGTAGATTTCAGCTGTAAATTACATTACAACAGTCTTTTGTAAGATGCTTATTTTGTGCATTTCATTAGGAGCAAATATATACCTGACTCCAGACAGAGATAAGAACTAAAAGATATGTCCTACTTTCTAGTCTAAAATATCATCTGAAATTTTGCTTGGTGTAGAATTGGAACACTGAAGTGACAAGTAATGGAATGTATGTGTTTTTCTCAAGAATGAAAAAAAATAGAAACCTTAAAGATAATGCAGAATCTTTTTGCAGAAGCTAAGGTGAAAGAGCTGAAATGACTGCTGTCTCTTTGTACTTGGAATCATTGGCAGATTATACCTTCAAGTTTCCTGCTTTAATATACTCTTCTGTTATATTTTAGCAGAAAATAGTTGGAAAATAAGATTATTTTTGTCCTCTACTAAACCAGTTCTCTTACTGACTTCGTGGCAGAAAAGAGGTAGATAATGTGTAGCTGTTCTCTCAGTAAGTATACAGATAATGACCTTCTTCCCTGCAAGAAGAAAACTGGGCAGATGGTGATCATAGTATGCTCTATACTTGAAGAAGTATTAGAGCTATGTGTCAGTCCCATAGGGTTTTAGTCCATGAGATAGATGTCTGGATCCATTCAGTGGGAACTTGTGTATGTGTGAATGCCTGTGCGCCCTCACTGTTAAGAAGAAGGATGTTGGAGGAGGCATTTGTCTAAGTGCTACTTGCGTGACCCTGCTTTGAGTATGATGTTGGTCCAGATGTTCTCTGGTGTCCTTTCTATCTTCAGTTTTTCTATGATTCTTAATAATAATTTTTTAAAAACTACCGTGTGAGAATTGAGCTTCTTAATTCCCGTTCTGAGGAACTTGGGTGTAGATAATTAGTTACTGCATCACAAGAGCCTGGAAAACCGTCTTCAGCAACGTTTATGCTACATTTTTGTGATGGCTTGTGAGCATGTGTGTGTATATCTTATGTAAAATATATAGATACACTCTTTAATTTTGTTTATGAACTTAGAGACAGGCAGTGACCCACTTTTCCTCAAAAATGATACCATTACTGTGGCAAAGGATCAGTAGAACTCAGTTTAAGAGCACTACTTGTAATAAAAACAATAGCTTAATTATCATAATAATGAATCATGAAAAGTTACATTCAGGATTTCTTCATAGTGAAACTATTTGTCAAGAGAATTAATGGAAAAAATATGGAAGAGATTAATGGACTGCTAATTGACTAAACACTGTCTCAGTTCAAAATTTGCCAAGCCTGGCAGTGATAGACGTGCTGTATCAACAAATTGCAGTCAGATTTGTCCAAAAGCAGCTAGCATTCTGTTCAGTTGCGTATGGCAATTTATAGCCCTGCAGGTATAAGGAGTTAAAAGAGTGCTAGGAAATAGCCACTGACAACCTAGGCAGGGCTTTCAATTAATGTTCTCTTTGACTTAGTATGAGAGGGCAGCTAGAAAATAGAACTATTGCATTATTTCCCCACATCATTCCTTAAGTTGGGTATGCTATATTTGTATCTGCAAAAGAAGAGAAAAAGTTTTGATAAATCATATTTACAGTGTAATCTTCTCTTTATAAAGGCTACGTTTGAGCGAAGCTATAGTATGAACTGTATTTAAGCATTCATTTTCTTCCTCGTACTCTATTAGGCAAGCAGTGGTTAAAGGCTCCCTTCCACATCCTTTTGCTTTGACGCTGTTTGGGGACACATTGTACTGGACAGACTGGAACACGCATTCCATCTTGGCCTGCAGCAAGTACTCTGGGGAGGACCTGCGTGAAATACATTCCAACATCTTCTCACCCATGGATATCCATGCTTTCAGCCAGAAGAGGCAGCCAAATGGTAAGCTGTCTTGCTTTATACTTTAAATGCAAGTTGAAACTGATTTGCAAACATCTTAACTACTCCTTCTGTATGGTAGCAAGTGGCTTTACTTGCATCGTAATGCAATTTCTCCAATGCAGACACTGGGGGGAAAAAAACAGAGAAACCAGATATTCTCTACATTGTTTTATTTTTTTTTAATGTGAAAAATAATCTCTTGCTTTTACTCTGACAGGTACACTTGTACTGTTGTCATATTCCTTTTTCTCTTTAATGTGCCATAACTTTATGTAGCATGGTATTCTTATTTTTTTCCAAGTAGTAGTTCCTAAATGAAAAGCAGTGTTAATTTTGCAACTCTGTGTAATAACCACTGTCTTATCCATTGTGTTAATTTACTGTGTTTGCATTTTTTTTTAATATATATGAAACTTACTATACATTCAGCATCACCACGTTGAATAGTTTGTGAAAATGAGAAGAGGAGAGATGAAACAAGGCTCTTGTTTAGAGCTAAATGCTACCTCCTCAAGAAAGGAAATATTCAACATCCGTGCACTTTTGTACCATAAATACTCCACTACTCAACACTTGGAATTAATTTTTATTTGTTCTGTGTATATCATTTCCTTCTTTAATCTGTGTTGCTGCCACCGATTCCACCACTCAAACACCGTATGTCTCTTGACACATGAGATGAGGTCTTTCATTATCAGAAGCATTAATCTGTGTGATTTATGTTTAACAGCTACAAACCCATGTGGAATTAATAATGGTGGCTGCTCCCACTTATGTCTGATGTCTCCTACCAAGCCCTCTTATCAGTGTGCATGTCCCACTGGTGTGAAACTTCTTGAGAATGGAAAGACCTGCAAAGATGGTAGGCTTTATTTTTAAAAATCCTTTTAGGTTAAGCACAAAATAATTTGTTGAAGGGAAAAGGGGTTCTTGTAGCTTCACTACGTAATGCACGTTAAGGGTGGCAAACTGTGGGAAAATCTATGCTTTTGCAGTACAAATAAAAGTGAATGGAAAAATGCCCTCTACTTTTCAAAGAGGAAATAGTCTCATTGCTGAAGAACAGTTTATCTTCAGTCACGAAATTTAGTTGATAATTCTGTCTCTGTCACTAATTCCCTGAAAGTTTTTTGCATGTTCTATTGTTCCCTTTTCTTATAGAAAATACAAACCTTCTCTGTTGTCTTTAAACTGTTTCTAATGTTATTTTTCATGCATTAATATTTGTCTAATTGGACTGTACAAGTAAAACATTTGCTTTTTGAGATCTGATTTCCATTTATACACAGATGCATCTGGTATTTCTATTCCCATGCATAAGGTTAGACACACACATCTGTCTATAGGAACTCAATAGAAAAGTGTGGTTTTAGAGATACTAGAAGTATTTCAACTTTAAAACCCAAGACATAGAATCATATAATAGAATTGTAAAATGCCCTGGGTTGAAAAGGACCATGTGACCATCTAGTTTCAACCCCCTGCTGTGTGCAGGGTCACCAACCACCAGACCAGGCTGCCCAGAGCCACATCCAGCCTGGCCTTGAATGCCTCCAGGGATGGGGCATCCACAGCCTCCTTGGGCAACCTGTTCCAGTGCATCACCACCCTCTGAGTGGCACCCTCCTAATATCTAACCTAAACCTCCTCACCCAAAGCTGCTTATAGTGTTTCACTGTGATCTGATATATGATTTCAAGTAATTTTATTTTATACGGATGGCTTTTGTGCCATTGTGCTGTGACTGCTGTAATACATTAATATTATCAAAACAAACACTTGGAGATTAATTAGCTCTCATAAATAACCATCTGTATGCAGGTTGTCTTTATGAAAAATGTACAGCAGAACAGAAAGATACAGTAGAATTCACTGTAAAAGCACTAAAAAAATGTATACAGAAATAATTCATTAAACTTTCATTTTATATTTTAAAAATTCTTAATCTTGTTCTCTACTTGAATGCTTGTTCTGTGTTTTCTCTAATTTCATGCTATTTCATGCTCTCTGTTGATTATTTTTGTGTGGCTATTTGTGACTGTGTGAACCTTATTAAAATAAATTGCTGCTTTTATGTGAAAAATTCAAAAGCATCTCCCAATTTAGCCTTGTAAGATTATTTTAAGAATAACCACTACATGCACAAGATGTTTTTCTCCCATTTCTACCAGTATAAGGAGCAAGCTTTAATAATAAAGCTCTGGATTGGTTAAATTTAGTCAATGCAATTTAATGTACTTAAAAAATAAACAACAGAAACAACAAAAACTTGATATGCGTAAGCTCTTGATATGGACAAGCTATTTTGAGGAAGCAGATAGCTAAAGCAGTTGTTCACCAGTACATATATCCAAGAGCAGAACTGTGTGAAAATTCCACGTGGGGGATGGGGAATTGTGAAGGTTTGGTCACCTAACACCTAGCAGTGTTGAAGGACTAAGGACAATTGTAGTAACAAGTCCTGGAGAGAGAAATGTTTTCCTTTTTACCCCCTGGTAGGAAATGGGGATTTTTGGGAAGCTTTTTGGGACAAAAGGTTTTTTGAAGGATGACTTTTGAGGAAAAAAAAACAGCCCTACAAAATGCTTTGAATGTCTCATGTAGGAATACTCATAGAATCATAGAATGGGTTGGGTTGGAAGGGACCTCAAGGATCATCAAGCTCCAACTCCCCTGCCACAGGCAGGGCCATCAACCTCCATGTCTAATTCTAGACCAGGCTGCCCAGGGCCCCAGCCAGCCTGGCTTTGAATATCATCAGCTTACTTTCTCAGCTATTGCTTATGTCTCAGAACATAAGGCTATTGGCTTTTTCTCCTACTCCCTGAAAATATGATAAGCCAAATTATTTGTTCTAATTCAGCCATAAAGTATATTTGCAAAACACAGCTCCTATTTCACCAGAAATTTTGTTAAGCAGATTGCTGAGACACTGAGGTATTACAGCTTGCTGTCTGTCGCTATACAAAGCATCATAAAAGAGCAATTATCATATGCTTATCAATGTGATGTTGTATCTTTAACAACCATTCTGCTGTTGCATATTTTTTTCAAAAAAAACAAAAATTGCTCACTGTTCATTTTTAAGAAGGAAAAATGTGTGGGGGAGTGAAAATTGAGCCTGCACTTACTTGGCTCAGTGAGCGCTCCATTCCATTGCTTACTAGAGTTAGAGCTGAATTAGCCTGTGTGCAAGAGAAACAACCTGCTACAGCTATGTATCAGATCCATTGGTTTCACTTAACTGACAATTTTGCACAGATCCAACTTCTACGAAGAGTATAAGGGCTAAGGGAGTCCTGGAGGCTTGCTGCTTGTTGTGTTTCAGCATTTAGAGCTATGTGTGCCCAAAAATAATTAAAAATTTTTTGATAATTGTCTCACTCTCAAGAGAGTATGCTTTTTTCTCATTGAAGAAAGGTGTAGGTAGCAGACCTAGGGCTTTTGTGTGTGACCTGTAACTTGCCAGAGCTCTTCAAGTCAGGGCTTCACTGTGATTTCTGCTCACAATTGCAAAGGCTGCAGTGACTGATTTGGGGAAAGGAAGAGGGAATGGTGGGCAAGCAGAGCTAGCCTAGCTAGCCACAGTCCACATTTTGCTTGTAAATCTCTAGTGTTTGCATTGACTTCCTTTCTTAGGCTGCTTAATGATACTGGTAAGCAAAGTATATTTTCTCTTTTTTGTGTATACTTTTTAAATTCATGTGACAAGGAGTATGTATTGAGGAGAAACAGCAGTGTGCTTATGCTTTCTTGCTGTTGGTTTTTGTGTTGTTTTTTTTCTCTCTTTGTACTTGCCTGTTTACTAAGGTGCTGTGAAAGTGGAGCTGAACCCTCAGAATGGAATATTTTCACCTCAGTTCCTCAGTTTGTTTCAGTACATATCTACTGTGCTGAAACACTGAATGAGTAATTGCAGCTCATCTTGAAATGAGAACATTAGAACTGTGGAGGAAGAAAGAGGAATGACGGACAGGTTTAAAAAAAAAAAAGTGAAAGTGAGGCTAAGGCAAATTAATTTCTTGAAGACAGTTTTGTTCTCCAAACAGAAAGCAAAAATCAGGATAGTTACTAAACTAAATCGTTTCATGCTGCAAGGAGCCTCTTTGAGAGGCGAGCTCGTTAACAGTGTCAATGAGTACTGGCTGGGATCTGCAGGAATTTGATGACTGAATTTTGAGTGCCTGTTTGTGCTGTTTGCAGTGGTTTGGCTTTGACAGATGATCCTTGCAGCCAAAGGTGAGGCTGGCTGACCCTCCCTGAGCAGTTTCCATGACAACCTTGCATTTTTGAATAATCGTGGTTTATAGGAAATCTTTTCCTCCCTCTTCTTTCCCCTCGGTGTTGGTTTCTTGGCTTTTTGTCTTATATTTTTCCATTACACCCTAGGGTAATTTTACTGTTTTTGTGAGAGTTATGGACGATAAACCCCCTACCCTCTGCTTATAAACACTTTTTCATCGTGTTTCAGAAAAGAGTGATGATCAGGAATAAAATCAGCTATTTTACCAACAACTGATAATACTGATAATAGAAATATATACAGCAATGATAATGGAAAACTCGTAACTGAGATGTGGTCTTGCAGCAGACAGATCTATTTTCTATGTGAGCATTTGAAAATCTCTATCTGTCAAGATGGGAGGAAGAACAGCTAGTTGTCATGGCCACCTCTTCCTCTGTCAGTAATGTCCAGAGAATACAGTCTCTTCTGAGCACACAGTAGGGTACTCTTACCTATGCTGGCATTGTGTTCATAGTCATTTGGCTTGTTCTTCTGTATTCACATTTTTATAGAATAGAACCGTTCAGTTGGAATATTCCTACAAAGACCATCAAGTCTGACTGCCTGGCCACTTTAGGGCTCACTAAAAGTTCAAGCACATTAATGAGTGCATTATGCAAATGCCTCTTAAACACTGACACGTGTGGAACATCAGCCACCTCTCCAGGAAACCTGTTCCTATGTTTGACCAGTCATGATAAAGAATTTTTCCCAGTTTCACCCTCTCCTGACGCAGCTCTGTGCCATTTCTGACCTGCCATCTGTGAGCAGAAGCAGAACCCTGCACCTCCTTCTGCTTTCCCTCCTGTTAGGATATAAATGAGACTTCTCTTCTGCAGTATTACGGGCACTGCTGTTCTTCTCACTTTGGTATCCTACATTTAAATGACCTGTTCAATAGTCATTTTAATTTAAATAAATAAATAGGTTTAGCTTCCAAGTCTGTCATTGGAATTATACTCATATTAGTGCCTGAACACTTCTCCGTCCCTGTGCTACTTTGCCTTTGGTGAATTTTACTACTTTATTCTCTATGCTTGCCCTCACCAGTTCAGATCTATGAAGAATAAAGGTTGAGTGAGGAGATACAAACTTATTTGTGGTCCAAAAAAAAAAAAAAAAGCACTTTGAAGCCTTGCTGTGGCCATCCTGCTCTCTTTCAGGAAGAGAGAGTCTTTATTTTGCCCACTGGTGCTTACATCATGCTTACCTTTTATGCCTAGGAAAGTAAGTAGAAGTTTGCAGAGGGCAGACCTAAAGTGCAAAAATAAATTTTCTTTGTCTGGAACAGTCATGATCCTGATTTCACTGGACAGATGAAGATGTTAATTTAATACCCGAGCTCTTCTTTTTTCCATTAAAAGAGAAAAGAAAAAAAAAATCAGACATAAGTCCTCTTACCTCTGTAGGCTTTTTTGGTGGTGGTGATTTTTGGTTGGTTGTTTTTTAAGACAGCCCATCTACCTGTTTGCACTGTAATATCAGGAGCTCTCTGCCAATGGTATCTTTCCAACTGGGAAAAGGCATTTAGGAAGAAAATTTTTGTTAGTCAAATGCGTGATAACTGTTCTGAGGTTTTATTAATGATTTTAATTTAGCAAGTGCAGAGAAATTACTGTATATGTCCTAGATCTAGCATTACTTATGTAAAAGTTCCTGAGTATGTGTCTGTGTAGTATTACTAGCCTCAACAACCACTGATGGTTTTAAAGTTCAGTAACTTATAAATGACTGAGGACTTATATCCTTGGAAGAGGTAATTAATTATAAAGGTTAGAGGGCATTAGACACTGAACTTAAAAACTACGTCACTGCATATATCTGTACACTTGCTCTGTTTCTCCTTTTGTCCTTCTTTTCCCCCTTAACTTCAGCTATCACAGAGATTTTAATTGTTTTGACTTTTAATAGCGACTTTTTGAAGGAAGTATTAGTTCTAGAACTAATGTAATGCACTATGCATGAACTTGTAATTCCAGCTTTCAAAGTACTTAATAAAAGTAGGCTAAAGCTCTCAAATCTGGAGTCTGAAGTAAGGCTTTTATGTCCATATTTAGATGGCTTAAGTAAGGGGCTTCTTTTTAGAGAAATTGCTAACTGTCCTGAATACCTCCTCACTTGAGGCACTTCAATAAGAGCATTGGTCCCCAGTAGGAATGGGCTGTAAAAGATGTGTGTGGTTAGGTTTTTTTGTTTGTTTGGTTGGTTGGTTGTTATTTTGTTTTTTTGTGTTAAATAATTTCTGGGTTGCTAAGTTCACTTAGGATTGATTGAAAGATCAGTAAAGGGGGTAAGCAAAAGGGTCTGACTTCGAGTATGGTATAGACATATGCAAGAGGCAGAGCGAAGAAGTATGGAGATCCTGCTGTCACATTTCAGCTTTTGCATCATAACTGCACCTTGGAGTAGAGATGAACAAAAGCTGATTGATTCTGTTGTGTCCTTTCAGCTTCAAGTACCTTGAGCAGTCTTCTGACTGGTTCTTATCAGTGCCAAACTTTTTTGCAGCCGGTGTTCTGCACAAGTTCAAATTGTTTTTACAAATAGTTTTAGTTCTAGATTGCCCTTTTTTTTTTTTTGACTGCAGCAGAGATGGTAAGGTGATCATATCGTAAATGTGCTCAGCTCTTGCATTTGCTTTTCTTGCTATTGTCAGGACAAGCCTGAAGGTGTTTGAAGTGCTTTTCACCTAGCCTACCTTGAAATGAGATGTTTCTGTGCTCAGTTTCTCTTTTCTGAATGAAATGAATGGTGATCTGACTAAGCAGCTGAGATGTCAGTTTGCTAATGGCTGGATAATAGCTTTAAAGTAAACTAAACTTTCTATTGCTTGATTGGGATTGCATGAGATAATGTTAGACATCTCCAGGTACAGACCACTTCTAGTTCAGGAATCCCCTGCGCAACATGGGTTGGCTGTAAGGCAGTAATTTCCTAATGCTGAATTAAGGCGTAGATACACTATGACATTGCAGCTAACAAGTGTTGCAACCTGGAAGCAAGATCCTGAAACTGTTGAAATGACTTCTCTTGGAGAACAGTTGGAAGGTCAGCTGGTCAATTTTAAGGGTGTTTTTGCGAAGGCATAATTGTACTAAAGCCAGTCTTTCTGGGGAATTGGCATTGGTTCTTCAAAATGGCTATCAAATTCAACATATAAATTATTTTTAAATTATGTCTTAGGCTTTATACATATATATATATATATATGCATATATGTAATAGACTATGTATATAGTTTCCTAACTGTTTGGAAATCTGAGGTTAGTGTATCAACTTAACCTTAATTCTGTTAGGTAAAGCAATTTATTAATATCAATGTATGTACAGATTTGTTTAAGGGGAAAGTTGAGTAAATGACCATAAAGTTGGTAAGGAAGGGAGTGCTTAAGATTCCTTATTGAACCTTAATAGTTGTGCTTGGTTATATATTAATACCTCATATGACCATAATGCCTGCCAGTGCTTAGAGCTTAATCATTCGTTGTTTGATATAGTTAGTTGCAACAAACACAGATGCACATATAAACTGCTGTGACAAGATTAGTTGCTTTTGTAATAATAAAAATCTTCCTAACATGCCTGTTTTTCATTTACTCTGTCACATGTTTTAAATTATTTTGAAAGATGCTTACGCATGTACTTAAAGGTTCCCTCTTCCTGATATTAGTTATTGTATAAGAGTTATTCACTAGAAGAACAATTGAGTAGTATATACATGTATTTTTGAATGGAATGTGTTTTAGGACATAGGATCCCAAAGCGGATCTTCATCCATTCTAGGTTACTAATCAGGAACACTTGTAATAACAATCTGAACTTCAGCTGTTGAAAAGTACAGTTTCTTGCAGCACTGTAAAAGCATTTTAAATATTTTTAATGTGTTAAAATTGCTCTAAATGAAGCAATGGCTGCTTTGGCATCTGTCTGAAATTTGATATTCAGTGAGGTTTCATCTAGCATCCACCACAATTACTGACATTTTAAAAAAGAAATTTGGCATCAAACACTAAATATATGTATTTTAAGATTAGCTACCTAGTTACTTTAGTAGTTACTCTTTTAGTGTCCTTGTCCTTTTTTATACCTATGTAAGATCAAGGCACAGAAGCATGAACAGCGTGTAGCTTTGTAATCACTTTTTCATTGCAGTGTTTTTATATTTTTCTTAAACCTTCCTCTCCCCCACACTTGCTCTTTTTTTCATCTGCACTTGCACTTAGGTCACACTCTGCCAAACCTTTCCCATCAGTATTTGAGGAGAGCTGTCCCAACATACTTTCCCTGCATTTGGATTGCATGCATTTTTTACCTCAGCTCAGACTTCCCCGAGGCCTAAACTGCTCTTATCTCCTTGAGACTCCAAACAGATAAGCCAGTTTAATTGGAATGGGGCGTGGTGGTTGTTTAGCCTTCATTAGACTGAAATCTAGCAAGATAGAATATAAAATGAAGCAAGAATAAGATAGAATAGACAATAAGTTCTTTATCGGTCAGGCGCCCAGCAGTGTACTTCTAAACAGCTTGTGTTGTCCTGTGGGAAAGCATCTTTTGCAGCACAAGCTGATCTTAGCTATTTATTAGGATTTTGACTTTTGACCTAAAAAAGCCAGAAAGGTTTTTGTATGCTTTCAGTATTATTTATCTTCATACGTTCAGATATGCTTATTCTCAACAGACTCGGGAGAAGCTGAAAATCCACCTGCTTTACATTGTCACTGGACAGTTGTCGATTCATGAACTCGATTCCTCAAATAGGAGTTTCTCAAAGGAGATTTACCTGTGGTAATCTGAGTTAGTTACTTTTCTCCCTCTAAAGTACTGTTGAAACACACAGCTTGTTTGTGACAGTCATCCACTATACCAACAACTACAGTCAGTAGAGGGTTTATTTTTTTTCATCTGAGAGGCTGCAGACCATCTGTTACTTGCAGAAAATCATAGCATGATCACTTCATAGCTATTTCAGTATCTTTGGAGGGAATTGTCTGGATAAAAAACAGGTCCAACATAATAGGTTTTGGACAAGGAAATCACCATTGAATTTCCTCTGTAAATATATCTAGTTTGTTCTGCAGAAGATTAACCTTACATTTGAAGCTTTTGAGTGATATTCTCTGCTGGTGTCCATCAGTTTGGACAGACACTATTGAAATCAGAGCAGCTACACTAGCTTGCAGCAAACGGTGGAAGATCAAGTTTACCACTGCTGTAAAGTGTTTGTAAGATGGTTGTGTTTTTGCCTTACACATGTAGGTGCCACTGAATTGCTGCTTCTAGCCCGCCGGACAGACTTGAGGCGCATTTCCTTAGACACTCCAGATTTTACAGACATCGTTTTGCCACTGGAGGACATCCGTCATGCCATCGCCATTGACTTTGATCCTCTGGAAGGGTACATCTATTGGACTGATGATGAAGTTAGGGCCATCCGTCGCTCATTTGTTGATGGGTCAGGTAGTCAGTTTGTTGTCACAGCACAGATTGCTCATCCTGATGGCATTGCTGTGGACTGGGTTGCCCGAAATCTGTATTGGACTGACACTGGCACAGACCGTATAGAAGTTACAAGGCTTAATGGGACCATGAGAAAAATCTTGATCTCGGAAGACCTGGAAGAACCTAGAGCTATTGTGCTGGATCCTATGGTAGGGTAAGGAGCTGTTCATGAGCACTTTCTAAGTATTAGACAAAGAAGTTAGTTCTGTTTACATGCATGCAAATAATGGGATGCAGTGATAAACTCCTAGGTCTTCAAAATGAAAATACCGTCCTCCTTCGAAAGCTAATGCTCTGAGGCTTGGGGACCGCTGCTCCCTTTTGACTATTCAAATTCTGTGCTTTTACATTTTGTTTTTCTCTTTAAAATCCATTTGTTTGTTCTAGCTGATACAACTTGTTATGTGGTCTTGCTCAGCAGATTGGTTATAGGACTAAAGTAGGTAAAGTACCAGTCTGCTTACATGTCACTGTTACTGTTCTGGATGTGTTGGGCATTGTTTTTTAGGTAAGAATATATATTTGGCTTTGAAATGTATTTCTCTGAGTGCTTTGTGTCTTCATGATATTGTAGTGCAAAAGCAGCCATGTAAATATTGAAAATTTGGTTCAATAAGACTCCTAAAGATTTTGTTTCCATTGCAGGTACATGTATTGGACAGACTGGGGAGAAATTCCGAAGATTGAGAGAGCGGCACTAGATGGCTCAGACAGGATTGTGCTGGTGAATACCTCACTTGGGTGGCCAAATGGACTGGCTCTGGATTATGAAGAAAGCAAAATATACTGGGGAGATGCAAAAACTGACAAAATAGAGGTCTGTAATTGCACCTGTATTTTTAATTCCTTGGGGTTATAGAACATATTCTATTTTTCTAAGTTTTTAAGTTCTGATACAGTTCAAAAATGCAATTAGGATAATGGTCGATTTCTGCTTTAAGAAACAATTCAGCTTTTTTTCTCTGATTTTGATCAAGTTGCTCACTGGTCTTTCTGAGATTTTCCTTCCAAAAAAAGTGATCTACTACACAGATACACTATTTTCAAGAAATAGTATCTGTGTAGTAGATCACTTTTTTTTTTTTTAATATATGATAAGGATTTGTTGAATTTGCTTCTTAGATCATTCATAACACTTTCTTGGGAGTAATGTTTGTAGGTTAAACTAATGCTTCTATTGTTCTTTGTGCTGCTTAGCTTAGGTGCAAGTAGATAAATGCATTTTAGAGAATTAAATTTTATAGAAATAAATTTCAGATAAATCAATCTCATTTTACATATAATTATCTGTACTCCCAAGCATCATCTGTACTCTGTATCTCCTTAGTTTTATTAGGGTTCCAGCAAGAGGATACATTTTGCTTTCTTTCTGGCATGCTGTATTTGTTCAGTTTATTATCAAAAGGCAGAATGCTTTTTGGATCCAGGAGATTTGGCTACTACCTGGAGCACAGTAACTGTACCTAGTTTTCCTGTATTCTGATAGGCTTACCTTCCTTTTATTGAGTTACAAACTTCCTTAGTGAATCTTTAATACCATAAGTATATTTTAGCACTTACCACATTAGTCATCTGAAAGTCATGATCTTGTGCTAGAAGATTGTGTTACTGCTCTCTTTATAGTCAAAGTAACTGCAAGCCTGCAAGGTGACTTGCTTCGAAGCACTCCTTGACAGAGCCTCGGGGAGCATGGTTTTCTTTGTCCCAAAAATAAGGCCTGTGGTCTGTAATTTACTTCAGCAGATCCGGGGAAAGAAGGTAAAGGATCTCTCTGCTTAGAGATTTATATATCGCTTTTATTTAGCACTTCCACCCTAATTCTGCCTTGATTTTTTTTATTATTATTATTTTTTATTTGCAAAAGGAAGGTTAGATGTTCTCCCAACTCATGCTTACCAAAACAGAGATTTTTTTACACACATTTCAGGCTTACTCAGACCAGGGTTCTGTATTCATTGCTAATGATTCTGTTTAGTGCTTGTCAGTTTGTGGTAGACGTTTTCAATAGGTTAGGCGCCAGTTTACTGCTACAGTTCCATCAAACTGGCTACAATGTATGATATATTGTTAATGCCAACATTACAATGTCTGTGGCAGGACAGAGGATAATGATTTGGCACAAACAACTTGCCAGGACAATTTACATTTCATTGGTTTTAAGCTAATATAAGCTGATAAAAGAATTTGACTCAGGTTTTCATGTAGCACTTATGCAGGATATCTAGAAAATAATTATGATCTTATTAGTTATTTTTTCCCATGAGATTTCAAGTGTTAGACTTTTCCTGCTTCTGCTTTTTGTAAAACATCAGCGTTCGTTCGTTAACTGCTGAGGTTTTCCCTACTAGATAGCTGTGCACCACACACCATTCATTCAGTCACTGTCCACACCCTTCAGTGTGCTGAGGAGAGGCTAAAAGAACTGGTGGGTTGTGATAAAGACAGTTTAGTGAGAGAGGGGGAAAAAAAAAAAGTAAATCACAAACATGAAATGAAAACAAACAAACAAACAAAAAAAATTGTACAATCCTATTTCTCACCAGCGGCTGACTGGTTCCCATTTAAGCCCTGAGCAATGGCAGGCCTTCCACTGCCCAATTCCTGCCTCCCTCCCTCCCTCCCTCTTCCATCTTTATAATTTCAAGATAATGCCATATGGAATGGAATATTACTTTAACCACTTTGAGTCAGCAGTCTTGCTTCTGTTCCCTCCCAGCTTCTTGTGCATCTCCAACATTCTCCCTCTCGCAGGGCAGTGTGAGAAGCTGAAACATCTTTGGCTGTGTGTAAACTCTGCACATTAACAACTTAAATATATTTTCATCATAAATCATAAAAACACAGCACAGTACCTGATATAGTGAAAAAAATTGTCCCAGCCAAAAGCATGGCATTAGCCAGGACTCTTATTAATGTTCAGAAAATTTTTTAAAAAGCCTGAGTAAAATCTTTAAAGCAAGAGAAGAAATTCTCCCACAGTTTTGCTTTGGAGTTTTTGGATTTTTGTTTCATTTGGTTTGCTTTTTTTTTTTTTTTTTTTTAGTTGTGTTGTTGTGTGTTTGTTTGTTTGTTTGTTTTTAATAATTTATTATATTTTTATTGCAAAAGTTGTCAGTTTAGGGGGTGTGACAGATGTATAAAATCATGAGAGGTATGTAGAAGGTGTCAAGTACTCTGTTGCTCCCACTCAGCTATTTTTGACAGAGATATGTGGAATTGATACAAGAAGGTGATAGCTGGGGGGGAGGAGGGGGGGGAAGGGGAGGGGGAATGTGGTTCTTCAAACTGTGTAAGTTTTGGAGATGCATGGGGATGTTTAAGGCTTATTTGTGCTATGAGGAAGACTGAATGTCTGTGGAAGAGAATTCCACTGAAGTTTGCATATACATAAATTTGTGTTTTGAACCACAAATCACTGAACTGTAAATTTCTGGAGAATTGAAAACTCTTCTTAAGAAGTTTACGTGCATGTTGGCTCTATTATTTTGCTGTTCAGTAGGTATAATTTGTTATTTTTTGTTCTCTGAGATGGGATATCAGGATGGGTGGACCTTAGTATTGACACCTTAGAGCCTCTGTTTTCCCATGTTGAGATCATTCTTCTGTTTGTTGAATGGGGAATCTTTATTTAGTTTGTCGTATTAACTTCAGGAAAACTTTGTGTTTTTCCTTAGACATAGGATTGCTGCTTGCTCATCACATTTCAGAAAGGCATAAATGGGCTGAACATAGATGATCTCTGATAATGATAGATTGAAGTGCCAGTTCAATACAGCTTCTGTAATTAGAAAAGCATGGGAAGGCTCTATAGAGTGAAGAAGAGGGATTCATCTGAAAGAATAATTCAGGCTGAAATAGATGTTTATTTCTTTATTGTGCCGAGTAATGCAAATACAGTAGAGAGTCTGATTACCGATGAATCTTAGTGAATTTTCCCCAGGATCTTGTGTGGTTTCTGTATTTTTTTTATATTAGATCGTTTGTGCCATGGTAAGCTGCAGAAATATCTGGCTATGATGTCATTACCTACAATAGCTAAAATATTACTGACATTTCAACTCTTCCCTTTTCCTCTGACTGCATTTCTCTCCTATGGCAACCATGAATCCTGAGACTTGTAACACTTTCCCTGCCCTCCTCACCCTTATTTCTTTTTAATAACTGTTTACTAGGAGGTGGTTTGACCTTTGGTAAATTTTTTAAGCTCGCATTTTCGGAAAAGACAGTGGAGGAGGTGCAACAGAGAAGGTGTTTGTGGCAGGGTCAAAATAAGAAACTTAGAATTGAACGTGAAAATATCTGGTTCATGCCTGGTCTCTGCTTTGCTTGTGTGTGTCTGTGTGTGTTTGGGATGGGGAGCAGGGATAAAAACAGGAGAAATGTGTTCGTATACTTTAAATACTATTTCATACATGGTTTTAAATAAAGCATACTTCTTCCCTTTCCAGCGTGTGGAGTTCTTCAGAAACGTTATTTAATTGCAGCTCAACTGACATTAATGTTTCTTGCAAGCTATGTTTCTGATTTGTTTGTGCCACATAGGAGCTTTTATTATTTATATTTTATGCACTGTTTCATGCTATGCTGTTCTGGAGCCCCCAGACGATAATAAAGCATCAGCAGGGGTTAATGGAGACTGGCAGGGGGTACAGCAGGGAGCTTTTGTTCCCATTTTATCTGGCAGCCTGCAGCAGGCAGAAGCAGGCTGTGGCTCAACAGCTTCGTCATTTATCTCGGTCAGGTTTCACTGCTGATAAACTTCTATTGAAATGGATGGCTGCTATTGTGCTTACCAGTAGGGAAGATTTCTCATTGACTTGCCACAGGTTTAAAGCATTTTCCTGCCGTGCTATGAGGTTAAAAATGTATGATCTGCTCTGCTGAATTGGTCTTATGTTTCCTCCTCAAGTGAATATTTGTCTTCTGAGCACGTACGCTACCTGTTTTAAGGCATAGGTTGGATTTTAAATGGTCAGCAAATCTCGTATTGATAAAGCAATTATGAATGGATGTGTGTATGTGTGGCTGTGTGCATTAAGAGGAAATAATCATTATATGGCTGATTTCTCACAATTTTTCAGTCTGTGCTTCGTTTTTCTTTATTCATCTTTCCTCTTCTTCACGCTCAGAGGTAGAGATGACACCCGCTTACACCTACTAGTGGTGAGTTTAAAGAAAGGACTGCCTCCTATACAATGTAACCATTCTCCAGTGATTTTTGAGTGCAGCTCTAACTTGAAGTGTTTCTGCATTCCTAAATTTATTAGCCGTGCCTCGCATTACTGTGTCTAATCCTCATGATTAATATAGAAAATCTTACATCCTGCTGTTTTTCAGCGTAAGTACACACAAGCTTTCAGAACGCCTCCTTGTCAGACAACAGAAAGCTGATGCCACTAAGACATTTTGAGTACAAAATTCTTGAACAGAGAAGACCTTTTTGTCTTTGACCCAGAAGCTAATAGCTTGGCATCTAGAGAATGCTCTAATTCACATTCTAATCCTGAAATTGCAGGGCTGCATTTTCCTCTGATGACAACTCCCTCAATTTTACTACCAGCCTAATAAGGAAATTTTGTTTTCTAAGCTCTTGCTGCTTATTTGGTGACTGCAAAGTTGTCATGTAGCATATTTTTATGTTGTGAAATGCTGATGTCTTGAAAGCCTGATCATTAATGATGTCCCCATCCACCACATTTTGAAACAGACATTGGAAAATGGAGAAACAGAAGCAGGTCTGTTTTTTAAAACAAGTGTTAAACACACCTGATTTTGTAAAATTGCATTACACTTTTCATAGGTATTAGAAGTAGGGTAGTTCAAGTTAATTTTGTTCCTAATTTTGTTGGGAAAATTTCTGCTCCAACAGGCTTGCTCTTTATCCCAAAAACAGAGAGAGGAATTTTTAGCTTCCTTTATTCGAATGAAGGGATTCTAATGGAGGCACTTCCCAGAAGTATCTCTCAACCTGTTAGAGGTCACAGCCTCTTTTATCTCCATACCTGGGTGCTATGAGTGAGTGCTGTCCTTCTCCCCATTGGCTGAGGTACTCAGATTCACATTCTTCTTAGTTTGCCTGCCGTGCACTTATCCCTCCCCTGAAGCTAACCCCACTTCATTTCCTTTGCTTATACTTATGTTGTAGTCTGGATTCAGAGTTTGTTGCTTTTCCCGACTATAGAGCTGTGTTTGTATCCTGTTTAACAAAGTCCATCCCTCTTTGTCCTGTCAAGCTAGCAGGATTTGCAGGCAGGTGCTAAGCTAGCATCTCCTGCTATGTATCTGCAAAATAAGTTTGTTTAACCAGTTCTTTTTCTCAGCCTTCATTCATCAGCTTTATCTTGTTTCACAGGGATACCCTATCCTCCAAATTTCAGCTTTTCTTATGTTACAAGGACACCTTATCTTTTCTTCATTCATCTTAATTTTGTCCACAATGCATTGTTCACCTGGTTGTGGCACGCAAGGTCTACATTCAGAAAAGAACACCACATTTGTATTGCAGGGGTGGGGTAAAGACAGATCCCCCTTCTTCATCCAAGTTTCAAAATTTTGCAGTTTACTTTGTCAGGGAACTTCTACTCATTTCTTAATGCCTGCTTGGCCTCCAGTAAGAAAACTGTAGATTATATAAAAATGAAATAGTTCATACTTTGCACATTTTTCACTTGAGTAATTTCTTTATCTTCTGAATTAATGAAGAACTAAATTTCATGATTAAGTCAAAGATAGGAAAACTGTAATACACAGTGAACAAATAGCAACCAGAGATAGCTTACTGGTAAGGTCTCCTGACTCCGTTCAAGAATTTGAGTGAGTTTTAGCCACAGACTGCAAATGTCAAGCTAAGACTTTGTGCTATTGCTCACTTGTTATTAAGAAAAAAACAACTTTTCACCATGATGTTATACAGTTGCCACTTAGGTACTTTATGCAGATGTTCAAAGTGTTTTAATATGAAAGTAAAAAGGAGGGAAAAAAAGTGTTTAAAACATTCATTCAGTTTAGATCCAAAGACATCAACATCTGTGCCCAAATGTGGAGTCCTCAGTACAGGAGAGACTTGTTGGAGCATGTCCAGAGAATGGACACAAAAATGATCTGAGGGATGAAGCACCCTCCCCAGAGTGAGAGAGTTTAGGCTGTTCTGCCTGGAAAAGAGAAAGCTCTGGGGAAACCTGATAGCTGCCTTTCAGTGTCTAAACAGGGGGCTGTAAGAAAGAAGGATACAGGCTCTTTCACAGGGTCTGTGATGATAGGAGAAGGGAAATGGTTTCAAATTAAGATGGGAGATTTAGACTGGATATAAGAAAATAGTTTTTTACAGTAAGGGTACTGAAGCAGGAGCAGGTTGCCCAGAGGGGTCGTGGATGGGCTCTGAGCAACCTGATTGAGCTGTGGATGTCCCTGTTCATTGCAGGTGACCTTTGAAGGTCCTTTCCAAATCAAGTGCTATGATTATATGTAAAAGCCTGATGTATTCAAAACAGTTGTGATTGTTTTAAGTGGTGGAGGGTGATGTGAAGAGATATTGAGCTATCTTCTGTTTCTGTTTCAGGTTGGCGTGGTTCTGTCAGACTCCATTATTCCTTAACTTCCATTAACTTAACATTATTCTGGCATTTTTATTTCCCTCTAGACTTAACAGTAGCACAAAAAAGACTGAGATGGTCTTTGTGATCCTTCTTAATGATCAGCTTTTTTCACACGATGGTGTGCTGTATGTTTGTTTTTTAACTTGGCACAGAGAACTTGTAGTTCTCATCTGTATTGCTTTCCCTGCTCCTGCCTGTAATGTTGTAACTTTGTAAAAGTCTAATATCTGGAAAAAAAAAAAGAAAAAGTTTTATAAGAAAGTTAGTGCTTTCTATTAGACTGGTAAATACTTACAGAGAAAAACAATATTTTGAGCATGCAGAGAGTCTCAGAATTTAAGTAATTCTGCTATATGAAAAGTTGAATCAACATAACAGCATCCTGCCACCGAAAGAGTGGGAAGCATCCCAAGGTCTGACCCCTGGCTTTGCACTGGCTTAGTCACTTATTGAACCGTTCTGTGAATCAGTTGGACTAGCCCAAACAGCAGAATTTTTTTTTCTCTTTTTCTTCCATTAAAAAAAATCAGTTATAGGTATTCTTGGAGGAGTCTGGAGTTTGGCAAAGAGCAAGTTGTAAATGATGATTTCGTTAGGGGAAGGTACTTTAAGTAAGTCCCTTAGGAAGGGAAAGGAAAGAACAGAAGCTTTTGCCCATGTTTGGTAGCATCAGAAGTCGGGCTGCCAAACTTTATATTTTTGAAATTGTCCCCCAAAACCACTGTGCGGGTTCATGTTGGTTTTGGGTAGCCTTCTTTGCTTCCTGTGAATTATGCATGTGGTTGTTCATTAGACTTTGCTGACTAATTTTAGTCTGCAAAATCTCAGTAATGAGCTTGCTCTCGATTCTCTGCACCCGTATTCTCTTATTCCCAAATAGTCTATATCCACATAAAAGAACAATCTCAGACTGTTGCTGATCCACCTTGTGAATTAATATGCCAAAATTAATTTCCACAGCCAGACATCTTCATTCACCTGCGAAAATCTCTTCTCAACCTGTTCATCACTTCAGTTTGATATTTTGTCTTGGATTGTTCTTTACAAATGTACTATTCCTTTGTGTGAGTGTGTGTGTTGTGTGAAATTTCCTAGATGTCACAGCTGATTGTCACACTGGTTACAAATGTAAACTTTCTCCCTTGTCTGCTTGTCACCTTACCTGACTTGGTCACTTTCATTGAAAACTCAACCAATTTTTTTCTGAAACTGTATTCCATCATTGAGATGGAATTCTTTTGTTGGCATTGATTGATCAGTGAGCTACGGCAGTTCTCCTTTTGCAAAAATAATGAACTTGTACAACGTGTGTAGTGTGATTAAAAGGGCAATTTATAAAGATAATCTCTTCTGTTTCTACATATTTATCTTCACTGCATTCCTATTGCGAATATTATCAATGCTCAGGGAAAATATAAAGTTGAATTCTTTGGGAAAGTGATTTGAGCTCAAAAGAAAACGGGGTGCTTAGAGCTGTTAAACTCAAAATTATGATAGCTATTATGAAACAATTAATAGTAAGAAATTTTAGAGTTAGCTGAAGATACTTTGTTTGTGAACAAAATATAGAAGATTGCAGGTATATCTCTTCTACAGTAAAATTCTGAGTTGTCTTCCCATTTCATATCTGAAATATTCCTTACCATTTTGGAATTGAGGGAGAATGTTGCCAGTACATTAGTGGCACTGAGAGAATAATTTCCTTACGGCACTTTTAAAGTTTTGACTGCTCACTCAAAGAGAGTGCAGTTGATCAAGATATTTTTATTTTATTTTATTTAGATGGGAAGAGTAATAAAACTGGGTCATCGTCCCCCTTTCCTCATTTAGAGCTACTGTTTTTTAGCAGTAGACACATTTTAATTGTGTGATGTTACTGCATCCACAACAGGAAAATCATTCTGTTCTGTACATGTTGCTTCAAGAAGCTGAAAATACATAATGCACGTAATACACTAAACCAGTCTGGAAAAAAATGTTGGTGTAATGTTAAGAAGGCATTCTAGCTATCTTTCAAAGTTATTTTTAAGAAAGATGGTGTCCCAGTTTTCTTTTTTCCTTAATCAAATAGGTTTAATGAGGTAATGTTTTTTATGTCTCTGATATACTAAGATTCATGTACTTTTAAATCATGGATGTCCAGCCTTTTGGCTTGCTTGAGCCAAATTTAGGGAACAGAAATTATCTTGGGCTGCATATGAGTAGGTTGCTCCAAAAGTAATGCCTCCCTTTATTTCCATGGAAAGGACAAAGGATACAAAAAACACAATAATACTATTTGATATAGCAAATTCTCAGCTACAAAACACTTTTTAAACATAATCACCACCATTGGCTATGCATTTTCCCTCATAATGTAAAAGAGCCTGTATGATACGCTCTCAACAATCTGACCCACTGTCACCACTGCTGAAAGTCAACAGCCAGCGCCTCACTGTGGCTGTGCTCATATTCACTATTTCATCTCAGTAACAAATAAGAAACCATTAGTGAATGCCAATGAATGCAATTTTTTCCACAGAGGAATTCAGTGACACACCATTGCTTCACAGACACTTCCATGTCAGATGCTATTTGTCAGACTGTTTCTTTGCTGTCATCTGTCACACATCAACAAAATGTAATGGAATATTGGTGGAAGGGTTCGACCTCTACTGCCAATACTGTCACCAATAGCCAGCTCTGATGTTATGTGCCAAGGTAATAAAATAGGAGGCATTATTTTTGGAGCAGCCCTTGCAAAACATACAGTATTGTTAATATGCAAGTAATGAAATATTTTAATTCTTAATGTTTTTCTTAAGAAGTTAAAAAAAAAAAAAAAAAAAAAAAAAAAAGGAGAGAAAGAAACGAAAACATAAAACTTGTGGAATATTTGACCTTGTTGTGAAATCAAGACACCTGGCTGGTTCAAAGGCAGTGGTTTCAATTCTCAGAGCGGCATCAAGGTGTTCATTAGAGAGTTCTGATGAAATTTTACTCTTCCTGTACTTTATCCTTGACAATCATTGTTCAAAATGTGTGTTCTGCCAAAAATCAATGACATGAATAAAGTGTGATTGTGAAGCGAAGGATGTTTTTCTCTGCTAAGACTGGGATTATGAAAGTCCAATAGAGAGACTTGATCAGATTTTTTAATTGAATATCTGATTGCTGCTCTACATTCTGTTTAAAAATTTGCATGTCATATATTTATATCAACTGGAAATGGTCTTGCAAATGTAAATACATGATTTTTCAGGCAGCCTTGAAACCCCAAGCTGTGGGACGTGGTTAAAATGCCCAGGGGATGGGATGCCAGATAGACCTAGAACAGACTGAGCAGTGGGCGTAAGTGAACATCATGAGGTTTGACAAAGCCAAGTACAACATCTTGCACCTGGGTCAAGGCAACCTTCATGATGAGTACAAGCTGGGGGAATGAAAAGATTGATCATAGCCCTGTTGAAAAGGACTTAGGGGTACTGGTGGATGGGAAGCTGGACATGGGTCACAGTGTGCCCTCGCAGCCCAGAAATCTGACTGTATCCTGGGCTGCTTCTAAAAAAGAGCAGCCAGCAGGTTGAGGGAGGTGAACTTGCCCCTCTACTCCATGCAGGTGAGACTTCACCTGGAGTACTGCATCCAGATTTGGAGTCTTCAGTACAGGAGAGGCATGGACCTGTTGGAATGTGTCCAGAGGAGGGCTACAAAAATGACCCAAGGGATGAAATACCTCACCAGTCAGGGCAGGCTGAGAGCGCTGGGGCTGTTCTGGTGGAACACCCATCCTTGGAAACTTTCAAGGCCAGACTGAACCAGGCTCTGATCACCTGATCTAGCTGTAGACGTCGCTGTTCATTGCAGTGGAGTTGGACTAGATGACCGTAAAAGTTCCTTCCAACTCTAAGGATTCTATAATTCTATAATTGTATTTTCAAATTCTTTTACCAAAACAGAAAGCATGGCTGCATATTCTTTGCTACTCAGAGCCCTGTGTTTAGCCAGTGTCTCAAAATTATACATACATACAATTATGTGCCATCACTTCAGCCAGCACTGCCCCTCCCCTTCCCCACCCCTTGCTTTCATTGATACCTTGTTAATAGTGCACTGATGGTTTTGCTGTTGATGGGTGATGGCTGTGTACCTGTGGCCTCTCCCCAAGAGCTGCTGCCTGCTAATGGCAAGGTGGGGAATGGGCTTCACTGTGAGACATGCTGGGCCACAGGTTGGACACTCCTGCTTTAGGTGAAAAATGAACAAAATGACTAGTGGTATCATGAACTGACTCAATAAGTTGCATCGAAGAAACAGTGCATGTAAATATTTATAATTGAACAATCAAGGCTGAAATAACTAAACTTAAATCTTAACATGTTCCTAAACTATTTCAGGTATATCTTGGGCCTTGTTCAAGATCTCTTTCTATGTTATTTTGAAATATCTGGGATATGTGGATGGAATTCAGTATTTTACAACTGTCTTAAAGTAATACTTTATATGGTTTTTTCACAGATGAGGTTTGTGTGATGGCTGAGCTCTAGTCTTGGACAAATGAAATGACACGTGTAAATTACTGAAAGTTCAAACCCCAGATTAGCAGAAAGGGGAATTCTCTGCGTTAGCCTATTTATCACACTTATTACCGGTATTCAAAAGTGAATTGAAACCGAGGTGTCTGTCAGCAAGAAAGGCCCTTAGAACATACCACTTTCTAATCTAGTCTGTAGTTTAAATACTGAAATAACCCTTCAGAAATAGGGTGGTTTTTTTAATTGCTTTTCTTGACCACTGAATACAGCATCTTAAAATATGCCCACATTTTCAGCACTAATTTATTTGTTTTGAATAAGCTGTGTGTTTGAGCCCATAGATTTGCATTCATTACTGTTTTATGATAAGCAAAACACTTATACTACAGGCAGAACATCTGGCATTTTTCTGAGGCTGTTTAATTTTTGTACTTGGTTTTCTTTTTTTTCATGGAACTTCTCATTTTTTCAGTCAAGGTGGTGTTTGTGGTTACACTGCATCTGTTTCCTGTTGTGTATATTCTTACTGTGGCTAGCACTATTCAGAATGGCCTCAAAATGTGAAAGCCACACCATATTGTGGTTAAAGCAGCATAGAGCACTGGAGACATTGCCTCATAGTAGAAGATGGGTTTCACACATGGGGGATTTGGTTGTGCTAGTCTTCACTGTGGTCAGCTGATCCATGTGAGGCTGGAGAAAGTGTATGAATGCAGAAAGCAGTATCAGCTGGGACTCAGTCGTGCAAATTAATTTCAGTCCATGCAAAGATTATGCTGAAAGTTTTTGGAGTTTGATTAGTAATTCTTTGTATTTCGTCACATATTTTATGTGCGTGTTATATCCCTTGCCACTTTGCTTACTCTAGACTGTTTGATACTTTAGCCTGATGAGATTCTATTAAAATCTCCTAACGCATGGCCAAAGTGAGGACAGACCTTGTAGTGCCATGGAACAATTTCTGTGGTGGTACCTAATTGGCAGGTATTTACAGTGAGTAATATCACATGGATGTGTGATATCAGATAAGATGGCAGTTATGTTTCACTGGTTACTACTGTGCATGTTGAGTCGATTAACTTCCCAGTATCTGTCTGTCCCATATATCACTTAGCAAGTACTAATTACTACCATATATTAATCCATTGCAAATAAATGGCTTATCTCAGTAATTTTAGGGAGAGAGTGAAAGTCATCCCAGAAGTTTAAGATGCGTGTTATGGCTAGAAAGGAGTGTAGGCAAAGGAACGAGCAGTTTTCCTTTGTGATAATGATGTTTTCTTAAAGACATGGTAGCATTAAGGACTGTAACTCATGGATTATAATTCTTATGAATGTTAAATCTGTGTCTCCAGTTCTGAAGGTAACCGTTACTCTTGTTTAGGAGCCTCATTTATCAAAACAGAACGTAGAAGGCATGCTGCTAGGAACTGAGAGTCAGCAGATGCTGGAAATTTCTGAAGCCGAATAAAATTGGAAGAGCAGAGTTTGTTTTCAAGAGGGAGTCTGGGAATCAGGCAATTATACTGGGCTCTGAGCCTATCTAAATCTGTGATAGGAAAAGCTATGTTTGGAATTGGTTATCAGCATTAAAGGACGTAAGTTACAGGTTTGGAAATGGTAAATGCACCTTAGCACAAAGTATAGCTGCAAGTACTGTGACTCTCAGAAGGATCTTAGTGGAAACACAGGAAAAAGCATTCCACTAAGTAATGCCTCACCTCATTTTTGTGAAACATTTTTATTTATTGGTGTGTGTGTAGAAGTTTGCTGCATGTGCTAGTAGACTGGAGATTTGTTTGTTTGTTTTTGGTAATCCAATTCCTCAAAGTAGTTGACTTAAAGGAAAAAACAAAACAAAACAAACAAACAAAACAAAATAACAAAAAAACAGAGCTCACTCCTAGAAACCAGAGAGTATTCCAAGTCCCTCTCATATTAATATAGGAATTGTGCTTATAAAGATTTGCTTCCCCTCCTAACATACTGAGAGTAAATGTGACAGTGTCTAGGGTTTTATGACCATGAACAGATGTAAGGTAATGTATGGGAACTGCTGAGTCACGGCCTAAAGCTCTGATTGACCACCTGAGGTGAGCAGTACGTCAGCCCTGGGGGCACAGGCGAAGGCAGGAAGGGGTGAGCCTGCCTCCCCCTCTCCTAGACCCATTTAAGAGCTGACTACCAGGGGGAAAAGATCTCTTCTGGAGATCCCTCCTCTGGAGTTTTGCAGTGAGCCCAGGACTTGGGTAAGCTTTCTCTCTATTCTCTTTTTGTTATTATAATCTGCTTTGCCAAACTCTCTTGTTTATTTCATAATTATAACATCTTTATATTCATTGATTATACAGGTAGAATTTAATTATTCTGAAGATTATGGCTTTTTTTTTTTTAATGTTTTTTTTCAGTGAACTAAAAATAGTTTATTTTACTGACTTGCACATTATACCATATGCTGAGAAAGGCATGAATTTGTTTCTCTGTGCCTTTCCTCTCTCTCCCTTCATTCATAGGCGAAGGGTAGGAGTTGTTCCAAACCAGCCTTCTCATTTCTCATGTGCTAGGACATTTTTCTGACCACAAAACATCATCCGTCTGACAGAGTAATGGTTGTAACTGCACTAGTCTTTAAGATTGAGCCATGGGAAGAATGGGAAATCATATAGACTTGTCTATGGCTATCTCATTCCACCAAGGCAAGACCAAGAGAGAGATGTGAAAACAGTAGTTTATTGTTATCCTTTTTTAAAATCTTAAAATATCCTTGGGTAACGGGAAGTTTTTTTGCATTTGTGTGTATTCATAGGTGATGAATGCTGATGGAACTGGGAGAAGAGTTCTTGTAGAGGACAAACTTCCTCACATCTTTGGATTCACGTTATTGGGAGACTATGTTTATTGGACAGATTGGCAAAGACGCAGCATTGAACGTGTGCATAAGCGGACAGCAGAAAGAGAAATCATCATAGATCAACTGCCTGATCTAATGGGCCTCAAAGCTACTAATGTACACCAGATAATTGGTGAGTGACACTACAAATCATGCTAGTATAATAAAATTGAAAATTTCACCGGTGTCCTTTTGAAGGGATCGTTTTATACCAGGTCAGATTTCTAGAATGGGGCAGAATACAGTTTCTTCTCCAACAGCTGCAGGCTGCAGTTTGAAGGAGTGTGGTAGGTCTTTTGTGTGGTGCTTCAGTTCTCTAACCTGGCTGAATAGTAAGACAAAAAAAAAACACCAGACATTCCCTGTGTCCATGACACTCCCATCCATTCTCCTGCTTAGGTAATTGGAGCACCTCATAGGTCTGAACACCCCTGGATCCAGTAAGGAGAGGAGGATCAGGGAAAATGAGAACAGCCAGCTGTTAGATTAGCCCAGATGTTTTTGGAGTTGTATCTGTAGTAGGAATCATCCTGCAATCTGAACATGTGCTCTTGGTGATCAAGAGCTAAGAATGAGCCAGTTTTAGTCTGTTCAGTGTTTTTCAAATGAATGCTGCAAAATCATTTTTAAAAACAACCAGAAGCACATTATGCTCTGTGGTATTTATGGAATGAAAACACAGGATCTAATTTCAAATTGGTTTTCAAAACACTGATAGAGTTGAGTTGTGGCATCACAGAACTTGTCGCGTTCCCTGAATATCCTGCCACGTAGGCAGGGCTTTCACTTTCTTGGTGCCACATCTGGTTTGTACCCCATGGAGTTAGTTAAATGCAGTTGAGGTGTATCTTTGCATTGCTGCTACGTGAAGATGCTTGGCAGTACATGTATTTGAAAGATAACCCTCTTTCCAGCTGCTTGGCTAACTGATCTTGGTAATGGCGGGTGAATTTCTGGCGCATGCAGGTGTATGTGCTAATATTGCAAAGAGCTGCTTTGCTAGCTCCTGGAAAGAAGAGGCCATTAAGTGGATGTGAAAATAATCTCTAAATTTTCCATCCCTAGGAACGCAGATGGGGTACATAATTAGACCAATGTGTTATTAAAAGTGACAGGACTTGCACTTGTTTTCTTATGTATTTGCCTTCACTTCTGTGCTTATGCTATGAATCAGTATTATCGATGCTTGAGGCCTGATCTCATCCCCTGTTGCTAGGTTTATTTCAGGAAAAGGAGTGCTGGTTTTCCAGCTAGATGAATTAACATCCCTCTAAAAGACTAGAAGAAACAAAAACAAATTCATTCAGGACAAAAAGTGGAAAACTACTTCTGTTTCTTAAAGGGCTCATGCTGTTGTTGATGCGTGTGAGGTCTGACTTTCTCTTCCAAATGAAGACAACGTGTAATGATTGCTTTTCCTTGTGTTGCATGCTTAGGTACAAACCCTTGTGCAGAGGATAATGGTGGTTGCAGCCATTTGTGCCTGTACAGACCACAAGGCCTTCGCTGCGCTTGTCCCATAGGCTTGGAGCTCATCAATGATATGAAGACCTGCATTGTCCCAGAAGCTTTCCTTCTGTTTTCTCGGAGAGCAGATATTAGACGGATCTCTTTAGAAACAAACAACAACAATGTTGCTATTCCGCTTACTGGAGTTAAAGAAGCTTCAGCTCTGGATTTTGATGTGACAGACAATCGAATTTACTGGACTGATATTTCATTGAAGGTAGAGATGGAAGATATTCTGAATTGGCTACTAACTTGCTGCAAGGTTTTTGAAATAGATAAGAATGGATTGACAAATATGTTTTACGAGATTCAAGGGATAGGTAGGAGAGCTGGTTCCAACTAGGAAAGCATTCTCTCATGTAAATCATTTAAATCTAATGTGCACGTTTCATGTAAAGGATAAGTTTGCAAAAATGAAGTTTTACGGCAGAAAGCTGAGAAGAGTATCAAACAGCAGGAAGTCTTTGAGATTAAAGATTTTTTTTGTCAAATGTGTAGGTCATTCTGAAAATAATGCCTCCTATTTATTTCCATGGCAACTACAATAGATACAAAGATCATACTCTTCAATAGAGCAAATTTTCAGCTACAAAACACTATCTTGCAATGTATTCACCACCATTAGCTATTTGTTTTCATTGGTGATGAATAACAGCCTGCTGCTGGGCTCATAAAAATCTGCACCAGTAGAAGTAACTCGCTGTCACCACAGCTGAAACGCAACGCTCAGCCCCTCACAGTGACAGGCCTTTGCTTCATGCACACTTTCATGTCAGATGCCATTTTGTCAGACTTTCTGTCTGCTGCCATCTTTCATACAGCAACAAAATGTAATGGAATATTTGTGGGAAGGTTCAGTCTCTTCTGCCATACTGCTAACATCTGCCTTTGATATCAGGGAACAACATAATAAAATAGGAAGCATTACTTTTGGAGCAGCCCTCATATATTTAATGGATCCAGTTTTTTGTCAGAAAGTGAAAATAGGTCTTACCTGCTCATTAACTCGCATACTTACTGCACATAAGACACGTTACAAGATTAGTCAATCAAGGGTAGGGTCTAGACTAACAAATAAATAAAAGGTTGAGGGTAGTTGTATAAACGTGGTCACTAATAGAGTGACAGAAGCCAGTATATTGTCTGTCTGCTACCTCTGTTTTTAGCAAGTCAAGTTATTTACCATGTTTTTCATGGACTGTAGATGTAGTCAGAATTGTGAGCACCAAAAATTAGTTTTTAATGAAAGTAAGTTTTTTCACACTTGGATTGAGACCCATGCAAATAATAACTTGTGGATCTGTACAACAGAAGAATGATAAAAGTTAAAAACCATAGTGTTTAAATTAGTTTGAGAGAGAGAACTTGGCTGAACTATTTAGGTATGATATTCATTTGGAGTATGTTTGAAATGAAAATGAAAGGAAGATCCCACGATCAGTTCTTCTGGGTAATAAAAGTGAAAACTGAAAAACATTTCCCCACTGTGTGCAGTCACAAACTGCGTAATTAGCAGAAAGCACCTGAACTTACAAGTAAACCAAAAATCAAACGTTTAGTTAACTTCTGATGTGTTAGAAGTATAAGAAGTATGTGCAGTGAGGAGTACAAAGGACAAAAAAAAAAGGGAGTCTGGCGCAAAGTATAGTTTTATACTGTACTAATGTTGTTCCTTTACTTTCAGGCTTATACTTATACTTGGTCATAGTAAATTATGGAATGCCTGAACTTCCAAACATAATTCTGGCTTTATTTGCTGTTGTAGAGTGATTGATTATGGTGGAAATTATAAGAAGGCTTTAGAGTAAAAGACCTGGAAGAAATCATGCTTACAGAAATTGAATTAAACCATCAGTACTAAAGCACTTACACTGCTGAGCTAGTGGGCCATTATCTTGTTTTTATCTGTTTGCTATTCTGTCCTGAACTTTCTCATTAGGTTGCTTTAAATATTGTTCCATGCTGTGGCATCGATGGTTTTGTATTGTCCTGGGAGAGCTGAAATATTTCCCTCTCAAAGCTGGCACCAAGTTAAGGTCACATTGGCATGTAGACTGCTTAATTGAACCATACTAGTTATCCCATTTATTTCCCCAGTGGACCACTATTGTAATTGACATAGAATACTTTCATAGAGTATAGTAAATCATTACTTCTGAATAGCAGCATTGTTTGCCTTGCAAATAAGTAGCACATTGTATGATCTTCTTTCCTGTGAGATGCCTAAAATCTGAAAATGCTTAAAATGCAACAAAGAGAACAACCAGCTTAATGACAGGTTGGTAAAATTTCTAATTTGCCTGTGTATCTTTACTTCCCCAAAGACCATCAGCAGAGCATTTATGAATGGCAGCGCACTGGAGCATGTTGTAGAGTTTGGCTTGGATTACCCTGAAGGCATGGCCGTAGATTGGCTGGGGAAGAACTTGTATTGGGCTGATACTGGAACAAATCGCATCGAAGTGTCAAAGCTGGATGGCCAGCATCGCCAAGTGTTGGTGTGGAAAGATCTTGACAGTCCCCGGGCACTGGCACTGGATCCTGCAGAGGGGTAACTTGCTAGTTTAACTTCATGTTTATGAACGTTGAAAAACAACATCTTAATGCTTCCTCTAGGGCATGTTAGTTAGGCTTTGCGTTTAAATCCTAAGAGAATTGAGCTGGGGAATATAACCTGGTAATTTAAAATATGAGGGCTGAAAGAGTATGTTCTTAATGTCCTGAATAATCATTAAGAATATTACACAGAAAATCAGGGAAGCTCATTAAAAAGGGATTTACATTTAGTTTTTTAATTAACCACAGAATCAAAGTAGACTTGGGTTTATGGAACTCGTTAATGAGAAAAGGGCCATTGCGTTGGAAAGAAAATATTTGTCCTTTTTAAAAATGAGGATCCTTTAAAAATGTTTTTTTTTTGTTTGTTTTTTTTACAAGTTAGGATCCAAAAAAACATTTTAATGGATTTAACCTGACAGTAAGCAAGAAGTCTGAGAATAAGAAAAAAGTTTGCTTCTTCAGATAAGGGAGCCTTTTTTTCAATCTAGCTAAGTGAAGCAAAGATAGGGGAAAAAGTACAAACAATTATATAACTACCTTTCATGAAAGTGAAGATTTCCTGTGAAGAAATTGCTGAGTTGGATTCAGGTATAACAGCGAAAGTGAGGCAGTAAGCTGGGGGAGGAGGAGAAGAGGGGAACAAGGCAAGGTAAAATTATTTAGCTTTTGAAAGAGCTCTTCTCCCATGAAATGCTCATTTGACATTAACTAATTACTACAGATCATTTTTGATGTTATACCAGCACTGTATTATTCTTATTTCACAAATGAGGGAACTTAGACATTTTTTTTTTTTTTTACAAATGAAAGAATTCCATTTTCAGGTGCTGTGAATTTATCAGTTTCTACTGACACTATCGGAATTGCAGCGATACAGAAATCTCAGCACCCTGAAAACCTATCCCTCCTGCTTAGTTTCAGCAAGGAAGTAGCAGCTGTCTTCATGCTTAGTTGAAACAGGTTCTACTGTTACCTCAATGAGGCACAGAGATAAGATTCAGCCCCGATATGCCAGAGACTGCCTTTACTGGTACATCAGAGACCATTCAAAACCAGATTACTAGATCTGCTTAATTGGCACAAGGGCTTGATTCAAGTTCTATGCTAAGAGCAGTTTTTTCCAAGGATTAGTACAATTCAGTGATTTTATTTTATTTTTTTCTAGTGATCTTCACCACAGTCGGTACAATTTAGTTTAATTTTAGACCAGCGTCTTCTTTTGGTTCTAGAGTCCAACTATGTCATTATAGTTCATATGCAAGTTTTCAAGACATTGCTACAGTAGAGTTAATTCTAACACATGAGTTCATGCTGTCCACAACTTGCAAAATTTTTAAATATTAGAAGGAAAAATGTAGAAGTATTCCTGGTGTCTGAAGAGAGCATACTTGACGGTCAGTGGTGGAGCAAGCTTTGCCACTGTTTATTGGTTTAAATTAAAAAATTGACAGATGTTTATTACTAAGGTCATTGAAGATATTAAGATTGACCAGTTATGTCTCATTTTAAAAATTATGTTGGCTTTACATTTTGAAAGAAGTGAGCAGCTGCTTGACACCAGATGTCATACTGTATACAGCCCTTTAACTGTTCAGTGCCTAAAGAAAATGTAAACGCACATAGGTCTGTGCTTCAGAGAGTGGTGAGGGTACTGGAACAGGATGCCCAGAGAGGTTGTGGATGCCTCGTCCCTGGAGGTGTTCAAGGCCAGGTTGGATGGGGCCCTGGGCACCCTGGTTTAGCATTAAACGTGGAGGTTGGTGGCCCTGCATGTAGCAGGGGGTTGGAGATTCATGATCCTTGAGGTCCCTTCCAACCCTGGCCATTCTGTGATTCTGCCAGATGGCATAAGTTGGAATGTGAATACATAGCTATACAGTGTTGTTTCACTCTGCCTTCAGCAAAAATAGAGCATGCTGTTGAATAGCTGATTGACTTAGTTACAAGCAGATGAGCTTATTAACAGAAGTACTGTGAACTTCTTCCTTTTTTGAATTCCTGAGTTGATGGACAGTGAATAAAAACAGAAGCTGAGTGCTATGGAAAGCTTCTTGTTAAATAAGCAGGTATAGATGAACATGCCCAACTTCTAGCCTTCTGCCTCCTAACTGATGTGCATGGATTAGTTAAAATTGAAGTACTTTAATGCAAAATTTGCTGGTGAAAGTTCATCTCCAAATGGAAAAAATAACATTGGAAGCATTTTGAGAAAACCTGACTAATTTCCTTGTTTGTATTTTGGAAAATATATATATATTGTAATGGGGCCTATTAAATATTTGGATTTACAAGTCTTTGTTTTCTTTTACTCTTTCCAAGGATTTTTGCGTAGTTTAGTTTCTTCCCTTGAGTTGCTTGTTGGTTTTTTTTGTTGTTAATTTTTTTTTTTCCTTGGCATTTCAATCAGGTTTATGTATTGGACTGAATGGGGTGGTAAACCGAAGATTGATAGAGCTTCTATGGATGGCAGTGACCGGACTACTCTGGTACCAAATGTGGGACGTGCCAACGGCCTAACTATTGATTATGCTAAAAGACGACTGTACTGGACTGACCTTGATACTAACCTGATAGAATCCTCCAACATGCTAGGTGAGCTCCAGAGTCCTGGGCAGCCTCACAGGAATACTGTTGCTGTTTTACAGCTCCCCGTGACAGTTTGTTGCTTGATAAAAGTCCTCAGACAAAAATAGATTTTCCCAAACCCACACATCTTCAATATTTGCTTCTAAAACTAATGCATACACAATAAAATATGTAGTGGTGCCTCTATTTTTTTGTCAAAAGTAGTTGCTCGTAGTTTAAATTGTACCAACTGTGTATATGTGTTTTCAGTTATATGTAGGACAAAGCTGTCAACTTTATGTTCTGGAGTCTTGTTTTTTCTGCTCTGAAGAATGTTGTCAAATACATACCAAACACTTAATCATGTCTAGAAAGTCAGAGAAAAAGTTAAGGTACCAACAGCTTTTTGGTTAGTTTTCAGAATGTAATTTAATACAGTTTGATTTTAAACTTTCTTGGTATCCCCAGGGTTCAGTAATTTTTTCCTACTATTCTGCATGCTGGAGAGTGTTCCTGGCTAGTACAGGAGTGTTCTTTCTCATATAAAGGTCTGTGTAACTGTTTTATAAATTGTTTCTTGCAGCTAAAATGAGATGGAATATTCTGTTCTTTCATTATCCCAGGGAGGGATTTTGTGGGTATTGTGGACCCACATCCTATCAACTTTGCCCGCATCATGTTTTTAACACCTTTGTACCCATGGAAGCAGACTGCTTTGTATTTCAAATTATTCAGATTATTTTTATCACTAGCCATTACTTAAGGTTAAAGGATTATGTCTACTTTAAATAGTATGTTACCAATAGTGGGAAAAAAAGCAAGAAAAAAATCAAAACAGGGAAGTGCATTACTAGGAATTGCCTGTAATATAAATGCTTTCCTTTAGCCTTTCATGAATTTTGGTGTGTTGTTGAGGCTGGGTTAGTTCTCCCCAATGTATAGTGGAACTGGACCTAGAATTAGAATTTCACCCTTCCTGTGGCCAATGACAGCAAAGTACAGGGCTGTACATCCTCCTCTGTGTAAAGAGGGAATGGCTTCCTGCTTAATAGTCTCCTGTTCATTTTCTGTGACTGGACAACAAGAGATTCCATGGTAATAAAATGGTTTAAATCAGTGTGGTGGAAATCTTCCCTCCCAATACCCTGTTTCTTAAGGTCTTGATCTTCCCACGGTATTCACTATTAACTGTCTGTTACCATGAGATTCTGAGTGTTCTTAATACAATGTAGAATTGTATTAAGCTCATAACAGTTCTGTCTCTGTAAGCAGTGGGCAGAGAGATCTGTGTGTGGTGCCGGAGATGCTGAAGTGGAAATACAATGTTGCCTTCAGTGGGATGTTGTTCCTTTCAGGGAGGAGAGAAAGGGCAGAATCTTTGTGAGAACACCGATAACTTCTAAGACTGAAACTTTTTTATTTAGTAGGATGTGTTCAGTTCTGTGAGTTACAGGCAGGATTAACGCATTTCTGTGCTCTGAGACTTCAGAATGGCCTTTTGAATATTGTATATTGCTTTATGATTTACTTTTGTAACAGTGAAATAGTACTGTCTTTTAACCTTTCTGCACATATGGCATATCTAAAGCATTATCCAGCATCAATTTTGTTTGAAAATACTAATGCTTTTTTTCTCCCTTCATTTTTGGAAACAGGTCTTGACCGTGAGATTATAGCTGATGACTTGCCTCACCCATTTGGCTTGACTCAGTATCAGGATTACATTTACTGGACAGACTGGAGCCGGCGTAGCATTGAACGAGCCAACAAGACAAGTGGCCAGAACAGAACTATCATCCAAGGGCATTTGGATTATGTTATGGACATCCTGGTCTTCCATTCCTCCAGGCAGGCAGGCTGGAACGAGTGTGCCTCTAGCAACGGCCATTGCTCTCATCTCTGCTTAGCAGTCCCTGTCGGTGGTTTTGTCTGTGGGTGCCCTGCTCACTACTCCCTGAACTCTGACAACAGGACTTGCAGTGGTAAGTGGTGATGAAGGAAAGTGAAATGCAGTAGCAGATATGCTTACTAATGGATGCAAGCACGGTACTTGCAGGAAAGAAGAGTTTTACTTTTAGGTGAGATGGTCCTGCTTGCCTTGCTGATAGCCAAGTTAAGTCTAGTTTCTAATACTGGCTGTGTATTTGAAAATATTTTGTTGTCCTCTCTACCTTCAAAAAGAGCAGGGCATATGTGACTGGATAAAGATGGCAATAAAAGCATGCATTTTTAAGTATTTTTTTTTTAATACTGAAATCCTTCTAACTTGAAAAGGTAGGGGAAAAACTTAAAAGGAAAAAGGAAATCTAGCAACACACCAGTGTCTCAAAAAAAAGAAGAAAAATAGCTCGAGTGAAACTTTTCAGTGACTCGAGCCAAATTTGTGTAAGCGGGAAAGCCAGACATGCTTTTGTTTTCATATCTGCCAACCCTTATCAAGTGCTTGCTTGTTTTTTTGTTTTTTTCATTCTAATCTTGCCTGCTATGTGTGGTAATTCAGTGTGTGCACTCTGGAGTTTGCATAGCCTTCCTGTGGGTTAAGATTTAATTCTGTAGTGCTTCTGTTTGCTGGTTGGTGTGATGCTGTGGAAGGTCCCGAAGGTGAGTTCTTTCCCTAGTGAGAGGAGGCTGAGCCCCACTGCCTCTGCAGCACTTCACTTTTCTCATCTCAGTGCAGCCAAGTCCCATTTTTCTTCATTGTTGTGCAGAATATGAACCACAAGGCCCCTCAGGCTGTGTGTAATTAGTTTCTTACCAAATAATTTATCCATCTCTCAATAACTGTCTGCCAGTGAAGCACTCACAACTTTGGCAGGGATGCTGGATGGCTGATTTCCACTGATGTCATTCAGATTAGTTGGTGGGTTAAGAGATTCATGGTACCGAGAGAGGCAGATTGTATCTCATCTGCATTATGCCTGAGTAGAGAGATCCAACTGTTGTTTTAAAGTCAAAAGCAGGGTACCCAGTTCCATGAATGCCACTTCATAATTTTTTTTGAAAGTCGTGCTCCTTAGAGAAGCCTGCTTTATCCCCCAGTGTGTTCTGTACTCCTTCTTTCCTTTTCAGTTACAAGAGGTGCTTGCCTGACACCTGGATTTTTGTACATGAACATTCTCACATCTTCCTGCAAGACAGAAGCACAGCTGACACCACTCCAGTGGTTGCTGTGATGTTATAGGTAGAAGAACTTGATTTCCAGTGGAAAATAAATAGCAAAATGATGTTTTCCTGTAAGAAAGCACTCTCAATGCAAGTGGGGAGAAAAGTAGGAAAGGAAGAAGAAAAATAAAGGAAATAGTTGTGAACAAACAGAACTGTCTCCCTTCAGAATGGCTCAGTCTTTCATAGTGTATTAGGAGTATTCCTTTTGCCATGTTCAAATCTGGTAACTTTCCAGCTTCTCATTTGTAGGTAATTGGAGACTTAGGCTTCTCTGCTTATAATTTAATTTTACTCTTGGCCATTATAATTGGAGCATGAATCATTTTAACTTTCCCTTGCCTGTTTTACTTGCTTATATATTCCCAAACATTATTATTATTATTATCCCAAGCCCTGTCTAGAGGCCAGTTCCTCCATTCTGGATCACCCTGCTCATATGTGCATAGATTCTTTCAATTATGTGAAGGACACACTGAACTCACTAGATCTGGTATCTCATCAGACCTACCTTGTGTTGTAAAGTTTGAATGCAATATTACACAAGAGATGTGCTCCATTTTGCGTTCCATTTGCCCTCCAAAAATATGGTTAAATTATGTGACAATTTGGAAAGAAAATGATGAAAACTGGGAAGTGATTTCTGAAATTGGTACTGTTTCAGAGAAGTGGGGCAAAGTTTAGTCTTTATAATGAGCCATCAATTCAGAGTAGGAAGCCTGGTGAGCTTAGACAGTGGGAGGGACTCTCTGGATAAAAGAACAGAAAATATTAGGTTCTTATGATGGTGTATTTGTCTGCACTTTTATCTTAAGCTTTTTTTTCCTTAGCATTAATCTCTTAGCTGCTTGACATTGATGTCTTCTCAATCTGTTAGTTTGCAATACACATTCAATATAAAGTTTTGTTTGCTTTTTATGTGTTTTATTCCATAGTGTAGAGCTAAGAGGAAAAAGGCTTAAATTTTTGCAGAAACATTTGGAGGAGAAATAAGGTTTTCCAGAAAGCAAAAATACCTCTCAATTAGGCCTGGTTGTTTTAGGAAGTTAGAATTAAGTGTTAGTTACCAAGGAAACTTCCCTGTACATTCTTTTTCTTTGTTGTTCTTTCCCAGCAGCAGATAAATTTGTATGCCTAAAATAACAAAGAAAGGTGATGTTCTCAGGAAGGCTTTTGCTAACATTCCCTTGCCAAGATATTGTCTTACCTATTTTACAGGCTGGATTGAATGAGCACAGTGTCCCGCAGCTAATCTCTCCAGACTTGTGCTATAGCAAATTGATTGTACAAAATTCAGGGAGGCTGCAAGCTGCATTTCTGGCTGCTCACTCCTGTGCTGCCTTGCGTAGCAGTGGTTCCATGTAAACCATTGCTGAAAAGAGTACTGCGTAAAAAGGGGGAGTTTAACTACATCCACACTTTTCTGACCCAGTTATGTAATACGGGGAGTAATTTCTTTTTAATAGTGTAATAAACAACTATGCCTCACATGCTTACTGCTAGATACAGCTGTTAAATTGCAGTTAAAGAGGATGGGAAGCCCTTATTTTCTGACTTTGATAATACTATCAAACATCAGATAGAGAAGAATAAGTATCATTTTTCCAGGAAATTTTTGCTGGGCATCTGGAAAGTTTTCTGATGCTTTTTTGAATACAGTCGGTGTTCTTAGATAAGCGCCAAGGAATAAGCAAGATAGATAAATCTGAGAAGAGTGAAATTTTTTTTCCTTCAAAAACCCAACCTGCACACAGGTTATGAAGGGGTCGTTGTTCCATTCTGGTGGCAATAGAGAGGGTTTGCAGTAACAAGATGGAAACACCAAATGGCAATCTCTGATCCTTGTAACCTCTAAATAAGGAGCCATTGCTGTGTTTTGATCAGCTTCTTCTGCAGGCAAAGGAATTGAAAAACGAAAACAAAACAAAAACACCAAAAACATATTTTCATACCTAGCAAAAAGTTTAAGTTCAAAATAGTGGAGCTGTGTTTTCCTGGAATCCCTTTGGAATGACAAATGGCTGTTGCTTGAGAGGTGTAGTTGACTGTTAGTGAGGTAATTTTGGCAGAAATCTTAACATTTACTAGACTTGCAACTTACAAAATTATCTTTGCTAGTCACATCTATGTTAAAATTTTTGTTATAATCATTTAAAAGGCTTTTCAAGCTAATTAGAGGGGTTTTTTGTGTTGTGTTTTGGATATACTTGGGTTGTCTTTATTTTTTTGTTTGTTTTTGGTTTTGTTTGTTTTTAAAGGAGGATAAGAGGAATGAAATTTTTGACACTGTGTTTTATAAGGTAACTTTTACTGAGCATAAAAATACTCAATGCTGTTGCTGTGTGTAACCCTTTCCCTCTCCTTTTTTTTTTTTTTTTTTAATCTGTCAAGCTCCTACAACCTTTCTTTTGTTCAGTCAGAAGAATGCAATTAATCGCATGGTGATAGATGAGCAGCAGAGTCCAGATATCATACTTCCTATCCATAGTCTCCGAAATGTTCGAGCCATTGATTATGACCCCCTGGATAAGCAATTGTATTGGATTGATTCACGACAGAATATCATTCGGAAGGCACAGGAAGATGGCAGCCAGGTAACTTGTGGGCAGTAGAATTCTTAAAAGATGCTCTATATCCAAGAATGTATGAGGACACATAAATAATTTAGATCTACAGGTTTCTGGTAGGTTATCAGCTGGCTCTTGGCAAAACAAGTGACATCTGGAGTTTATGGAGTTCTCAATCAGTGAACTGGGAGTTTACTGACAGTAGGAAATGAAACATGGAAAACTGGGGCTGGCCTAAAGATACTCTGGTCCTTCGTGCATTATTTGCATATCCCTGTCTTTTGGCTGGCGGCAGTTGGACACTCCTATGTGAGAGTCATGAAGCATAGAAGAGAAGATTCTTCATAGAAAATGAACATGTCAAGAGAGTGACAGAAAAGTTACAAATGAGAAAGGCACAGAAACATTGACTCTAAAATAAAGAGGCTGGGACTTTGTCAGCATATGGTTGTGTTTAAATCCTTCTAGGTTCTGATGGGGGTAGGAAGAGAGCTGTTGTCAACCACAAAGACACGAGGGAAGGTTGAAATTCGTGACCTCTAAGAGATGTGGCGGGCCAGCTTTAGCAGGGTAAACAAATTCAGGACTTTAGACACACCCTTTCATAAAGGTGTCAAGCCAAAAAAGAAAGCTAGGCAGATCTTCCAGTGAAGTTTAATTTGACGATGAGAGAGTGGAGGTTACTTATGTCAAAAGCATAAAGTTTTCCAAAAAGGTTATCTTAGCCTGTGTTTTAACAATCCTCTTCAAGTTTGTTGACAGTCTAAGTTTGTCTTTCACTTTGACTATGCATTTAAAATAACTTGAAAAGGAAAAAAAGAAAATGAAAGGGTATGAGAACTTGCTAGCTGATACCTTTTCTTGGCAGTTTTCTTCCCATTTATGGTTCACCCTTATTTTATTTCTCTCAAGTTTGATGGCAGTGATGGTAAAGTAGAGCGAGAGGAATTTTAAATGCTGTCTGGCCTTACTTTGCCAGTATTTTTTTATCTTCTTTGCTGCAGCTTTGGGATGTAGATGTTTCTGTTTCAGAGTGCTATACAGTCTGAATTTGGGTCTATCCAAACTAAATGTTGTCAAGAAAGGGGAGGAGGCAGGGAAATTCAGCTTGAATCTCCAACATGGTGGGTATTTGGACTTTTTGGTCAGATTTGCTGAATGTTGTGTGTTGGAACCACTTGATTGCCATTAAAACAAACTGTCAGGACTAAGTCACTAAATCTAATCAAAAGTTTTAATGGAACAACTGGTCCTGTGTGTCTCCTACTTTATGCTAATATTTTGGTGGCATTTTTCTTCCCCTTGGCAATAATTTGATGTGTTATCTATAGCCAGATCCAATGCAGGCAATTATATTTGCTAAGTGTTCTTGTGTGGGTTGTTCTTCTCTCCTTTTTAGAGCCTCACTGTTGTGACAAGTCCAGTTCCCAATCAGAACCTAGACATGCAGCCTTATGACCTGAGCATTGACATCTACAGCCGCTACATCTACTGGACCTGTGAAGCTACTAATGTCATCAACGTGACACGCTTGGATGGGAGACCCATGGGAGTGGTGCTCAAAGGAGATCAAGATAGACCCAGAGCCATTGTGGTGAATCCAGAGAAAGGGTAAGTAGCAGAAATAGTGATATGGCAAAATTCAAGCAGAAAGTTTTAAGAATCAAACTGATGTTTTCTGTTTGTTTGAATAAAAGCAACTGTAACATTTGCTAAAATGTCTTGGTCATATAGCAAAAATATGGAAAGGTCAATTAAACTGTTTTCCTCTAATCATTACTATTCCAGATACATGTATTTCACCAACCTGCAGGAAAGATCTCCTAAAATTGAGAGAGCAGCACTGGATGGAACTGAACGAGAGGTCCTTTTTTTCAGTGGTTTGAGCAAGCCTATTGCCTTAGCTATTGACAGCCAGCTAGGCAAGTTGTTCTGGGCTGATTCAGACCTGCGGAGAATTGAAAGCAGCGACCTTTCAGGTAGAGTAGCACTTTAATTCAGTGATTCATTTGTGTGGGGTGGGTGTGGGGGAATGTAGAGAAAGGTGTTGTCTTTTCCTTCCTGCTATAGAGAGTCTGTACTGTGATTCTAATTGCTCCCTCAGTTCCCAGCCAGGGAATGCGTATGATTCATCCAACGTGCCTTTGCAGTCTTATGCCTCTATCTGTGATTTGCATTATTAATTGTTACACTTGCTGTTTACTTCAGTTTCTCACTGCAAGACCTTTGTGTGGTTTCCCAATGTTAACTCACAAATAAATTGCAGCAGTTTTGGAAAGGGGAGGGGAGAAGTGGTTTTCTTTTATAGGCATTGTTTTTGGTGCAGTGATCTGTAAACTGGGAGTTTCTTGTTAATGGAGAAGTCTTTCCTGCTGAGTTAAAGCAGCAGGTGTGCAGATTAATTATGTGTCCATCCTTTCTGGGACATAATGTGAGAAGAGTAAAGTAAGACTTAACGCTTTTCTGCTCTCAAAAGGAAAAAAACCAAGTCCTTCCAGCCATATAGTTCTCTTTGCCTGCTCCTTAATGTTGGTTATGCTGCTTGTCCGCTATGAGTTCATTTAGCTCTATTTACTATATAAGCAAAACTATAAGCTAACAGCAACGTAGAAAAAGAGAAACAAAGAAAAGTATTCTGTTGATATGAAAAGCTGAATTGATCCAGCAAGCAAACAGAACTTGAGCAAGAGAAGAGGCAAAATTGTGCAGTTAGACTAGGTGGAAGAGATACAGACATCTCCTGTTTACTAGTTAGATGCAGCTAGTTGCTGGATCATATCAACTGTCTTCTGTGACTCGGATAGCAATTCACTGTAATATGAGTTGGCTGAACACATACCTACCCATCTCTTTATGACACGTTGGTATAAACCCCCTCATATTACTGCCTGCGGGTGTCAGCAGCAGAATTTCTACTTCCCCTGAAGTAGGTCCAGCTCCAGTCTGAATAACACACTTTTGCTGAGTGTTATTCAGCTATCACTGAATGCATAAGAAAATAAGGATATACTTTGCAGTCTGTGAGCGAAATTGAAAACTTAGCCAGATACTGGTAGTTTAGAGTATTCCATGGATACCTTCTTTCAAAGTGGAGGCATGCAATCCCATTGACACCAGTGTGGTTTTCAGCCTTTTGTTAAGTTGCAAGAATAAGTTTTTGTTTTGGAAAATGTTTCACTATTTCATGTTTGTTGGTTTAGTAAAACATTACTTTTTTTTTTTCTTTCCCCCAATGATTTGCATATGTCACTGGAAGGTTCAAGATTGCTTATGAACTGTGATACCCTGATTACTTTGTGTTTTAAAACACAAGGCATAAGCTGACCTCAGGATACCTCATCTTGTCCCACTTCTGCTCAAGCAGGATCACCCAGAGCAGGTTGTCTAGGCCTACGTCCAGATTGCTTTTGAACATCTTGCAGGAGGGCATTCCACAGCTTCTGGGCAACCTGTGCCAGAGCTCCAGCACCCACACAGCACAGAATTGCTTCCTGGTGTTCAGAAGGAATCTTCTGTATGCCAGTTTGTGCCCATTATCTCTGATCGTGGCACTGAGCACCACTGAAAAGAGCCTAATTCTTTCCTCCGTACATTGTCCCTTCAAGCAGTACAACCATCTGGTGGTATATCAGCCATTTTCCCTGTTTGTTTTGTTTAAAGATCACTGTTGGATTACTGATGTCATGAAGTAAGAGCTCCTCATTTTGATGAACATTATGAAAAATCTTTCCAAAACCCTTCTTGCTTTTTTGGCTTCTGCACCACAAATGGATTGCTATAGTCACCACGATAAATTGCTAACTGCCGAGATGCATTCCTGCACTTAGGAATGCTGATTAATAGTCTTTTGACTGGCAAAGTAATTTTTTGCATGTGTTATCTTCTTTAAAATGTGCACAATCTCCTGCTATGCTGATTCCATAGATGCCAGTTCTCCTAAAGAGAAGGAGAAATAGAATGCCTTCATGTGGCACAGTCCTTCTTTTGCTCACTGTTCTTTGGGCATTCAGTTGGGTATCAGTTGTACTGCCTAAATTGGAGTTCCTACTGAAGCTTCCTCACATCCTACTGAAGATTCCTCACATAGCTAAGGGTTGTTTACAAAAAGATGACTGAAATTAGCTTCTGACTATGGAAACTATTTGGAAATTAAGTTTTTTTTATTCCAGAATAATTTGTGTGATGTGGAAATATCTGATGATTCTAGAATTAAGTAATTTTTTATTTGGAAATAGAATGTGCTGAGGGTGTGTCCTGTTCTTTGTAGTCGTTTGTTTGTAAGTCTTAAAAGGTATTGCTGGAAAGAGAATAGTGATGCCAGGAGACAAAAGTCTTAATAACATCTCCCTTTCACCTGACATTCCTAATAAGGGGGGCTAGCATCTGGATGAGACAGGTTCAGATGCTCTTGTTGGTTTATGGAAGGTGAGATTTCAGTGTCTCAATTTATTCAGAAATAATCAGCTACACTTGGTCACAAATGTTAGAAAAAAAGATTAAAACAGTAATATAGAGAAAATTTTAAGTTTCAGAGCATTAGGAGCATTTTGCAAAATGCAATGTTGATTAACATGAGCACAGTAGAGCAGGGTATGTGCAGACTCCATTTGGGTAGGTCAAGGTCTTAGTTTAAATTATATTCTTTCCTGTCATCTTTGCATATTCCCCACTTCCCAGCTGAGTTATTTTTCTCTTAAAGATGCAGGTTGCTGTTTCTAACCTTTTCCCTATAAGATGACTCATATTCACGAGGACTGTTGCAGATCTTCAGTTTGCCTTGCATCACTCAGGCTATTAATTTCTTCATCAGTCTGGATTCCTTGAGAATACATCAATGTTATTTCTTAATCAGATCATTGCTGGTGTTATTCCAAATTGGCAAATGAGAGCCCTGTGTAGCTGAGGATTAAAATCTCCATGGTTTGCTTTAGATGTTACCATTTGCTAAATGCTTAAAAGTTCCATACACATTTAGTAAAATTGAGATAAATACATTTTTTGTAGCTTAATTTGTTTTGCAGTTCCTGGCATACTGTTGATTAAAGTTTTCAACAAGCCAAAGATAGAGGGATGAACCTGAGAAAATTATGAAATCATAAAATAGGTGTCTGCTGTCTCATAACAGTATCTCGTATGACTATGGTACAGATACCATGTAACTTTTCTGTGGTATTCATTTATACTAGTATACTTTTAAAGGAAAAAATATTACAACTTGTTGAAAATTATATTGTGGAAGAACATATGCAAAACTATGATCTGCTATATTGAAAATAGAAATAAGCATAGCAGTGAGCAGAGATACCTGAAAACAACAGGATTTGGATGTGTATTTTCAAGCTCTGGTCTAATTTTGAACTGTAATATTGTTATGGCATTTCAAAATTGAAGCAAAATCTGTGTTTGTGAGTATTTTTGTGCTCAGAGTCTAGTAAACCTTACTGAATATTTGAGTGATAATGACCATTGCATGTGAGTTATGAAGCCTTCACCATCTTTGGGCGGTCTTCAGTGTTACTTCTGAAACAGTTGTGGGCTATCTTCTGTTGATATGGACTGCAATGCATGGGTAATGTAGCATAAAAGTCAGCAAATGCTTTCAGAGGCATCAAGCTTCTTGACTGGTGCTGATGTTTGCTGAGGGAACTGAAGAAAGTAAGTCTTCACTAGAAAGAATGGAATGTTCTTAATTTAGCACAAAAACATTTGTGAAGATAATTTAGTTGAAATAAAAAAATACGAAGAAGTCAAAAGTCAAATGTTTACCTTAATCTCATAATTTGTGTGAAAAGTACTAATTACTTTGTCTTCACTTGTATTTTATCTTGCATTTGTTAGCTCAAGTTAATAATGTCTTCTTATTCCCTGCTGAATGCCAAGACAAAGCAGTTTAAAAAAAGAATAGATGAATGAAAAGAAATAACAATTACCATTGCACTGATAAAAGGCTGAGTAGTCTCATGAGAGCTGGGCCCCCAACTCCATATAGTTTCTAAATACAGAAAATGTATCTGAAGCGCAAGAACTGTCTTTTGATGAAAATTATTTAGAAGAAAGATCATGTGTCTGCAAAGCATCAGTTTTACATCAGAGGACCCAAGATTGCATGTAGTTTTATAGTTGGCTTTAACTAGTAGTGTAAAAGTAGTAGAAAATGATGATGTGAACATTATAGAAAACATTTGTGTTAGTATTTTGGTTGATTCCAGTTGAGCTAAGCCACTCTTTTCCTTATGCAGGTGCTAACCGAGTTGTTTTGGAAGATTCCAATATATTGCAACCTGTGGGACTAACTGTATTTGAGAACTGGTTGTATTGGATTGACAGACAACAGCAGATGATTGAAAAGATTGATATGACTGGTCGAGAAGGACGTACAAAGGTCCAAGCTCGTATTGCACAACTCAGTGACATTCATGCTGTGAAAGAGCTTAACGTTCAGGAATACAGTAAGTACAGTTTCCTGTTTGCAAGTGAAAACAGGGCTTGTGGGACTGGAGGCAGGTAATGACTAAGAGAGATGAAGCCTGCTTTTCCTTATCACTGATCAACATCAGTGTGAATCAAAGGGGCCAGAAGTATCATTCCATCTGTTATATTGCTAGAACGGTATTGTTTGCCTCCTTAGTGTGGATGGCAGTAGACATGCAAACTATCACAAAGCATCATGTTTTGTTGCTCTGACAGCTTTGTTGTTATTCCTATACAAGTACCTGGGATTTGAGTGTATATAGGCACAGTGGGAACATCCTGTAACTCCTAGTAGAGGATTGTCTGGATTACAGATGCGGCAGACTACTGACACAGAGTATCAAAGCTGTCACTATTAGAACTTAACTCCTTCTGGAGTTCTGTGGGCTCTTAGGGCCCTTTACTAGTTGTAAATATTTCAGTGGACTAGCTACCTTTCCTGCACAGCCTTGAAAGAAAAATGAAAAATTTTTGTTAGTGTCAGTTCATACTGAAACTAAATGGTGGACACTGCATTGCACAAAGAAGGTGTGTGTTAAGTAACAGTTTGTGCTTAATATGCCTGCACTTTAAAAAGTTTTCTGCTCACAGGGATATAGCTTTCCCTGCACACACTCACTTGAAATGAAGGGAGCTAGATGGTTAAAGCAGTAGAGCTGCTGTTTTCATGGACAAAATAGGCCTGGTTAATAGGCTGTGTGTATGCCTTCAAGAAATATGTAGAAAGATGTCTGGGGATGTTTAATTAAAGCATCAATGCAGACTACTACTAGTTTTATTTGCTATTAATCTCAGTAAATCTGTCAGCAGTTCCAAGGAAAGTATGTTGTCTCTATTAAACATTAAAATGAAGAGACTTATTTATCTAGAACACGTTAATTTGAATTTTGGAGATAGTGTGAAAGCTTCAGAATTCATTAATTAGAAAGGTTTCCTTTTTTTTAATGGTTCTTGATAGGAAAAAATTAAAGAAGTATAGAACCCAAGGCACCTTTTTACTACTAATGTTGCTCTTTTTGCTGAAGAGCTTATTCTACCTCACACAAGAATAAATGGTTTGAGTATTGTTTACTAGCTTAAAAGGCCATATGGTGTAATTCCCAGTGTTTTAGGTCACAGGTAAATAATTATTTGTGTAAAGACAAATAATACAATGAATCACAACTTTTTCAGAGTTGATTTTAGAAATGCCCTGCACATTGAGAAGGGAGTAATGAGGAGAGTCCTGTGATATCACTGAAAGGTTTGAAAAGAGATGGGGATTTCTTGTCACAGGACGTACCAAATTATTAGAAAGTAAATCTGATTTGGCTTTTTCCAGATTCCCCAGTTACTGTAGGGTATCTGAAGTAGAGGAAATTGAAAAGGAGCAAGGAATAGAACAGTACTATGTTATGTACTCATCCTCACAAGTGTGATTGCAGTTGTACTCCCCATTTGTCTTATTCTTAAAATCACAGGACAGCACCCTTGTTCTCAAGATAATGGTGGTTGCTCACACATTTGCATTGTGAAGGGCGATGGCACCACACGCTGCTCTTGTCCAGTCCACCTTGTTTTGCTGCAGGATGAGCTGTCCTGTGGAGGTAAGTCCTTCCCATGCTCTGGATTGCTGAGCTTGCAGCTTCTAGGTGGGGAGGTCTCCGGTTTAGGGTCACTTCTGAGCAGAAATAACACGACAGTGTTGTAACACGTTTTTACATGTTCATCTCTTTGCCTCACTCCAGTAAGCTAAATCTGCAAGTTTTGAGGACTAAAAGAACAGGATAATTTCATTAGCTGACTGTAGAATAAGGATCTCTGTTCATGCTTTCTACTTAAGTCAATTGAATTATTTCAATTTGATATTTTAATTGTATAATTCTTTGTTACTTTTTGCATCACTGTGCATGTTCTTGTTTTTCAGCTAATAGCTCTCATGTTCTGCTATGTTCCACCCCATCTACTGTCTGTGCTATTTAATTCTTCCTTTCTTTACTCCTGAAATTCACCACGTCTTTCTGAACTGCAGCCTCAGAAGGGCAAGTTGCCTCCTCCATGGTGACATGATCACAGTAGCCTACGTGCTTGGTGCCTCCAAGGTTGTGTTTGAAATGGGAGATAGGAAAGGCACTTTGGTACTTCGGTCCCTTTGTGCCAACATACTGAGTGAGTTTATTATGCAATCTTCTTGGCATCAGGGCAACGTGTGGTCTCACAATGGAACAAGAGCTAACATAATCCAGATATTCTCTCAAGTGTAACAAAACAACAAGTTTAACACCAGGCCAAAAAGGAGAGAGGAAGAAAGGGGGACTTAAAAAAAAAAAAAAAAAAAAGGGGAGGAGAGGAATACATGCTTACTTATGCTTACTTACTGCCTGAGATTAACAGTTACAGTAGTGAATGTTAAATAACTAACAGCTGTGTTGAGATAGCAAGGCAACTAAATGTAACAGTTTCTTGTCATTTTAGAAGAATTTTGACTCAACAGAGCTGTCAAGGGCACATAACTAGACACTGAGTCACAGCACATCCATCTGCAGCACATTACATCTCTTAATGTTGTCTATACAATGACTGTTGAGCATTAAGAAAGTGAACAATCAACTGTGTATGCAATGGTGCTGCAGGAAAGGGGGAGTAGAGGAAAAGTATGTTGACTTTAAGAAAAGACTTTTGGAGATCTGTGGAGAAGGATAAAAGAGGCTGAGGTGGGAAGAAAAGAATTGTGTTTTTCGTGTTCGTGTTTCTCTGTTCTTCTTCTTTGTCTAACGAGACTCCACTGACATGAACTTGCATCTGTCACGTGAGGCTCAAGACCTGTTCAGATCATTAGAGACAGAGAGGGTGGAAATCATCTTATGATGCTGCATGTTTACCAGCTTCTTGATGTCAAAGCAGCTAAATTATTCTTGTCCTTAACTGTTGTGATCTGCTGATTGTTCACCTGAATCTTTACTTTTTGTTTGTTTGCTTGATTTTTAAAGAACCTCCAACATGCTCCCCTCAGCAATTCACCTGTTTCACAGGTGAGATTGACTGCATCCCGGTGGCCTGGCGCTGTGATGGTTTCACTGAATGTGAAGACCATAGTGATGAAAAAAACTGCCCAGTGTGCTCAGACACCCAGTTTCAGTGTGAAAGTGGACAATGCATAGACAGTGCCCTCCGGTGCAATGGAGAAGCAAATTGCCAGGACAACTCAGATGAGAAGAACTGCGAAGGTACAGAGGGTCTTTCAAAGTATGATAGAAACAAAACTGCACAGGGGATGCTATGAAAGTTACCAAAACTATTGCAGAATATGGAATTCCAAAGGATTTTAATTTCTGCTGTTATGTCACAAGTTTATTGAGTGGGAAATTATTTCACAGATCCATACTTTTGTTTTTCCACCTGCTCATGTCCTGCATAGTGGTTTAAGCTATGTTTGTTGAAAGTACTCTTAAAAAATTGTATGTTTAGAGCTCTGAAACCTGGTAACTTTGGAGTAAACTTTTTTCAGTAAGTGGGAGTGAGAGACAGATGAGATTCCCGGAGATGTCCACTTCAGAGTACAGTAAGAGAGAGCAGTTAGGCTATATTTATGGAGAGAAGTGCTATTACCGACACAATGAGAATTAGGGAATTTTTGTGTTGGAAGGGGCAGGTTATGCTGAAGGAGTCTGAACTATCCTAATACTATATCAGCATTAGAATACTCGACATTTTTTCCTCACTGCATAAATAGTAAGGAATTGTAGGGACAACTTATAAGCTTGAATGGATGCCTCTTCAACATATTCTTTCAATACAGTTTCTTTGAAGAGACTAAGAGTCTTTGAATTAAGGATGAATTTCTTTCCAAAAGATATGCTCCAGCTCAAACAAAAATATATAAACAGATGCAGAAATTCCTCTGTGATGAAGGATGCTTTTTAGGCAGACGCATGCTGACATCTGAAAATGCTTTGTGCAGGTTAGTTTCCCAGTTATCATCCAGTGACTAGAGATATTGGAACAAGGGCTGTTTATCATCTTCAAAATGTCTCTGTTACTCAGAATGTTCAGGTGGAGTGCAGCCCAGAAAAGCCTGTAGTTTAACTTCTTAATTCAACTGAAATCGGGAAGAATTTAAAATTTATGTGAAACGGGGCAAAGCTACGTGTAAACAGCAGCAGCCAGTACTTTGTCTGCAGCACCTTTTTTCCCATAGCAGTAGTTTAGTTTTTGAGTGTAATGGCAAAGATCCAGATTTGTCTTCTGTCTTCCATTTCAGTTTTAAAACATAATGTCAAGTGAAATACATTGTTGTATGATCAAGGAGTCTTCTATTTTACAAGAAGTGCACAAGGGCATTGAGAAACCACATTTATCTTTCTTCAGCAATTGTGGTTTGGCAGATTTATTTTTAATAACTTAATTCTTCTTGTAGTACATATTTAGAGTGAAGTAATTAAAGTCATTTTGCCATAACCATGTCCTAAGATAAGTACCTATATCCTCACCTATATCCTACCTGTGGCCTTCTGCGTCTGTTTTGTGTCAGTTGAGGTGACTTTTCCTTGTAGGGTCCAGTGTCTTTTTTTTCTTTTTTGGCATGCTTAGCATGAGGGACTTCTATATACCACTGACTGCTTCAAGAGATGAAGCTAACAGGAGACTAAGCTCTCCCAAAATATTCCTGATTGTATGCTTTGGTATCTACTTTCCTTAATCATTTTAAAGAGTAGAAGTCTTTGATACTGACTCTTGGTTTGTGGGGTGGTTCTCTTCCCAGTGCTTTGTTTAACCAATCAGTTCCGGTGCGCCAGCGGGCAGTGCATTGGTAAAAGCAAGAAATGTGATCACAACCTGGACTGTAGTGACAGCTCAGATGAGCAAGGATGCTGTAAGTACAAAACCTGAGACTTGATTGCATTATCTGAAATGTACTTCTTACCTTCTCAGTGAGTTAATTTTAATCTGAATTGTACCCAAAATGGATGTTGTTATGCAATCAATACATAAGTGTAGTAGAATAGGAATCAAAGACTTAACTAGTATTTTGAATTAATCCTCTCTAAGGCAGTCAAATTTTTCACATAACACTGTAAAGTTTTAAAAGAAATGAGAAGCTTGTTTTATGATAATGAGTTTGTATGCTGAGAAAGAAAAAGATTTTAAATACTGCACTATAGTGTGAGGCTTTTATATAAAACTGTTTTGCTTCATGGCTTTCCTGTACAAAGATTAGCAGCAGGTGCTTTTATAATGAGGTCAGCACTCTGTTTACAGAATAAGCCTTCTAAAATTTCCTTGGCTTCTTAAAAAAAAAGGTAATTTTGAGCTTGATTTCTGATTTGTAGCATGATACATACTATCTTGAAATCTCCAGGATTGTGCAAGAAAAACACTGTCTTTAAAATTCTAGCTTGAAAGTTCATTTTCACTGTTGGTGTTTTGAAAGAAATTGTAAATAGGTGTCATCTTTTCTAGTGTTGGAGATCTATGTATCACAGGTGACACATGACTTGAAAATGCAAGGCCTTGATCTTAAGGAGTAATAAGAGATGTGCTATCATGTAAGGAAGTTAGTAGCAACTTTATCACATACATATGTAATTATCATTTTTATGGTTCAGACATTTTTGTTTTTATGATATAAAATCTGCCTGGAATAAAGTTGCATTGGTCACTGTCCTTCTTCCAGTATGATCAGAAGTCTGTTTACTAATCACTGTAGACTGTGACAGGTTGGTTAAAGTGTGGAATTGTTTTTTTTTAGGAGAAGGAAATATGTTGAGGAAAAGGCTTTCTATAATGGCTAAGATGTAAAATACCAACTAGAACAGGAATATTCTTTTAAGTCTGCTTTTCTTGTCAAATTCATTAAGGATAGACAGGGAGTTGTCATTTATTCCCATAAGTGTCATTGGTTAGAACTGGTATTGTAGGGAAAGCCGATCATTTTAGCTGTAAGGAATCTGTATCCAAAGTAATTATTCAACACTTTGGCACTTCTAAAGCTGATGTGAAGATGTATCCTTTAGTGTGGGATAGATGTAGAATGGGTTAGGTAATTAAATAAATAGCAGCAAACCCAAAATTAATTACTGATATCATCTCTACTGAGTGAATGTTACACAGTTCAGAACAGAGAATGCCAATCTGTTAAGCAGACTGATAACCCAGGGGTTGTGTGACAGAGCAAAGCAAAAATAGTTGTCACTGTTGTTAATGGTAGCACAGTACAATCTGAAGTCCTGGCTGCAGGTCTTGTTAACCCAGCTCAAAGGGCAGCTAGTTCAGGACCTGGTTCATGAGCCCCCACCCCTGCACATGAGTGTATTTACTCATCTCCTGGCATCCCATTCTAAAACCTCTGCACATGTGGAACTATTCATGTGCACAGGCGGCCCTACTGGCTTCCCGGAGTCTTCAAACAGACCTGTTCACTTGTATGTTTGTTCCTAACATAAATTCATTTATGATATCTGATATCTGCCTATGGAAGTGGAGGCTGTTGAGTGATATCGTGAAAACTGATGTTGATGTATGAAGCTGCTGGATTAGCTTCTACAGTATAATTTTATTTTTTCTTCTAGACACTACAGAGGAGCCTGCGCCACAGCCCAACAACACGATAGGCTCCATCATTGGTGTAATCCTCACACTTTTTGTGGTTGGAGCAATGTATTTCATTTGCCAGAGGGTGCTGTGCCCACGCATGAAGGGGGATGGAGAGACAATGACCAATGACTATGTGGTACATGGACCAGCCTCTGTACCTCTTGGTTATGTGCCTCACCCAAGCTCTTTGTCAGGGTCTCTTCCTGGTGAGTAAACAGCATGTTCCTTGTTTTGCTCTTTGACCTCACATAGTTATAGCTGAGGATACTGTGCATGTATGCACAGGAGACATTGGTTCCAGAAGCATAATTCTTCCTGCCAAGCCACTGAGAGACAGGACAGTTGAGGATTGTTGCTGTCCATTGCAATAAATTTCTATCCTTTCTATGCCACTCACAAGCATTCAGATTCTTAGCAGAGCCATAAGTTCAAATAAATATATGTACCATGGGAGTTCTTTTTTTGCTGCAAAAGAAGCCTCTTTTTATGACACTGGCAAGGTGTCATGACAGATCATGGTAAAGTACATGGAGGTATATTCATAAGACTTTGTTTAAAGATTGTATAATTATTAGAATTTTAGATTGGATCTTTATATTTGTAAAACTTCTTGTAAAGTCAGAAATGACCAGCAATAACTGGTTTCAGGTTATTTCATTATTTGATAATGAAGTTTCTGATACCAGTTCACATGCATGATGCTACTGCTGATTAAAAAATAAGATTTGGCTGCAACAGTGCACTTCATATGTATGCATTTCTTTTGTATGTATTAATTAGATATGAACTGTAACTTGTGGTGCTGGATCCAGCGGGTTGCAGTTAGAACATAACTGTTTTTGAGGCTAGTACAGGGTTATAAGAATTCACCAAATATCTTTACATTCTGTAGTAACCTGCTTTCATTATAGAGTCTTTAAGGAGAATTTGCATTATTTCAAGCACAATTACATACCTGTCTGTTTCTTGTTCCGACTCTATGGAAGCATGATTCAGTCCAGCAGCAAAATCTTACTTACCTATATAGAAATAAAATAACAAACTCTCTCTTTTCCTGCTTGAATTTCAGTTGCTTAGTTGCTGTGGTCAGAGTCAGTTTTGTGTTTTATTCCAGGACATAGAAATAATGCCTGTTCTCTCAAGTCTTTTACAGATGTTCAAGTGAAAGGAATCTGGTTCTCTTCATGCAGCTTTAGTGCAGACAGGTGCCAGATCCTGCAGTTCAGTCATTGATGCACAAAACCAACATGCTTATCCCCTGACAGTCTTCATTCTGTTTCTCAATCAAAGAGCACTGAATTTGCTCTTAATACTGAAAAGATTAGTTTTGCTTCTAGCAGTTGCACTGATACCGCTGTTATCCTACCAGCTTTTTTTCTTTAATCTTTCTTTTCTCTGTTTGCTTTGAAGAATTGAATATTGACATACATATTTGCTCTTCTTTAGGGATGTCTCGAGGAAAATCTGTGATCAGCTCCCTCAGCATTATGGGAGGGAGCAGTGGGCCGCCCTATGACAGGGCCCATGTCACTGGAGCATCTTCCAGTAGTTCTTCAAGTACTAAAGGCACTTACTTTCCTCCAGTAAGTTATTCTGTTATTCATAGATCTTTACTAACTTTCAGAGAGGTTCCTGGAGATAATTTGTTTACGGATTCATGCTTGGTTTTACCTTTTTAGAATAAAAGATTTGTTTGAATATGGAAGAGTGACTTTGGAAGGGAAGAGAAGGGAGAAGAGGTTGTCTCTTTATAAAACAATATGGGACTTTTATACTAGTTTTTAAAGCTTTATAGAGATTTACCACCAGAAAAAAATGGTCTTAGATTAAATATCAGGAGAGATGAAAAAATCAGAGTAAATGTTGAGCAACTCTGACAGAGTGATCTCCATTACACTCCATCAAGTGCCTCTGGAGAAAACGCCATAGTTGGAGTCTCTACAGGCTCTTGAATTAATTAAAATGAACTTTTCTCTCGCGTTCCAAAGCAAACAAGTGTCTTTCAACTCCATAACATTCCTATAGACATAGAACAGAAAATTACTGTATTAGATGCTATATGAAAGTTGTTACCAGCTTTAGAGGGTTCAGTATCTACTTAATTTAACATCTGGCGGTTGTTTTAGTGATTTTATATGAAGTCCACAAGCCACTACTGTATGTTAGAGTTACATGCTTGGTCGGCAGAGATTAAAATCTTCAACTGTCTGTTATGCAATTCTGAAAATAACTCATCTTCTTATATCCTGAAATTAACCAAAATTCTGTTCATGCAATAAAAGTATGACAGTGTAGGGAACAAATGCTTGCCTTGGTCAGCAAACTACAAATATTCTAAAACAGCGTGGTACTGAAGGCCTACAAGCTAGCAAGTTTAAGCTGCTGGTTTTCCTAGGGCAGTGATATCGCTAGTGACTATGTTGTACTGAACAGCTAGCTTAAACTTTCCTTTTCAGCACTGGCTATGTCAAAATACACAGCAGTCAACAGCAGTCGGCATTTTTGAGAATAGCTTAATATCTTCTATGGGAATAACAAGCAGGATTTCCAGCATTTATTACAGAACTGGGGAATAAACAAAAGAAAAATCCTCCTGTTGGGAGGGACTATGCATATAGTTCTTCAAGTAAGAATACTAAAAAGAAAGTTTGTAACACTGGTGTTTTCTTGATTCACATTCTGTCTTGGATTTTATTGGGACGAAATTATTTTCTTTGGAGTGTCTGGTATGATGCTGTGTTGGTTCTAGGAGAAAAACAATGTTGTAGCACACTGGTGTTTATAGCTGCAGCTAATCAGTGTTTTATAGAGCCAAGGCCATTTGCAGCGAAGGGTCCAAGGACCTGGGAGGGAACAGAATTAGGACAGCTGACTTAAACTGGCCAAAGGGATATTCCATAGCATATGACATCAAGTGGAAGGAGTTTTGAAGGGAGTGGGAGTTCATCTCTCTCTCTTTCTCTGGTCAGGGGGCTAGCTGGGCATTGGTCATTGGGTGGAGAACATATTACTTATGTATCACTTGTTATACATATTTATAAATATGTATAGTTGTAACTATTATTACTTTCCTTTTCTCTACTTTAGTAAGTAGTTTTATCTCAACCTACAAGTTCTACTTTGTTTTTTTGGATTCTCTCCCTCATCCCACTGGAAAGGAGGGGGAGTGAGTGACCAACTCTGTGGTGCTGAGCCACCAACCAGGTTAAACTGCAGCAGCATTCATATCTTAACTGCAAATTTTCTTAATTTTTTCTCAGATTTTGAACCCACCACCATCACCAGCTACCGAACGTTCACATTATACAATGGAATTCGGTTATTCTTCAAACAGCCCATCCACTCATAGATCTTACAGGTAATTATTATTACAATAGCATCTGTCAGGATCAAAGCAGCTACTGTAGAAATGTAGAATGCAGACATACCCTGCTCCATAAGAATTGTAATCAAAGGCCTTAATGCTGCGAGTGCTAAAACAGGTGCTTAAATTGTTTCACATGTATCATGTCACTGCAGCGTATGTTTAAGTGTAGCATAATTTGAGGTTAATCATACGGTGAGTGGGTTAGTGGTACATCTCTTGAGTATATTTGCTTTAGGGGGAATAACAATGCTAATTCTTCACCATATTAGTTAAATGCTGACTTGGTATCATGATAACTTACAACCAAAAATATGTATGCTGGAATGAACCCTGCCATAAATTATATGTTATAAATAGTTATAAATACTTTGTTACGTAATTATAAAAAAAATAGTAGTCACACATAGGAGGAAAGTTGGCAATACAAAGGCTAGTATTTTACAAGTAAGGTCATATTAATGGCCTAGATAAATCACAAGAATATATCAAATTAGAATTTAATATTAATATCTGAATGAGGTTGCTAATCTCTTGCTTATTTTCCCTGATTATTTGAAACATGAAAGCTTTATCTTCATTTTTTTTGAACACATCCTTCTCACTTTCCTTTCATTATCATTTTATAACTAGTTACAAAAAGAAAAAAACAAAGAGTAAGAGACTTACTACCCAAGAGTGTAAAGATTCCCTTCTCAAATCACTAGTAGGTCTAGTCAGTGAGGTTTGAGACTGTATTTTTCTCCTCAAAGAAATGTCTCCCTAGCACAGAGTCTTTGGGGGCTTTTGTATAATGAGGTCTCTGGGGCTGAAGAGATGTCTCTTCTCCATTGGCAGAAATATGACCTCTGCTGTGCAGAAGGTTTGTATGTCTGTAATGGTCCCTTGCAGACATATGAAAAATCCGTCAAAATGATTTGTAATTTAATAATGACATAAAGCCACATCATGGCACCAGCATGAATCCTGCTGATCATTGGTCAGCTGGCGTGACTCTTTGAATTATAAATGGAATTATAATAGAGATGTAGTGTAGACTTGGATGTTTTCAGAGTGCTTCCCATTCAAAAATAAGCCCTACTTTTGCCAATTGTGATATTTCCTAACAATCTGACTTGAATACAGAGGAACTGCATCCTCAACTGTTACCAGCTACGGATTTTGATGCTGGCAATTGTAGATACCAACCACCTCCCTGTCTAGTTTTTCTTTTATATAGCTATAGAGTGGCTTAGGTTGGAAGAAATCTTAAAGCCTATTTAGATCCATGGGCACGGTTACCAACCTCTCAATCGTGTTGTCCAGAGCCCCACCCAACCTGGCCTCCAGGGTTGATGCACCCACAACTTCTCTGGACAGCCTCTTCCAGGGCCTCATCACCCTATGAGTGTAGAATTTCCTCCTAATTTCCCCTCTTTTAGATAAAACCATTCCCCCTTGTCCTATCAGACCGTGTAAAATGTCAGAGTCCATCTTGTTTATAAGCTTCTTTTTAAATACTGAAAGGCTGAAATGAGGTCTCCCCAAGAAACAGAACACAGCTTTCTTTAAATGATCTTGGGTTCATTTTTAAAAACGTTTGATAGTGTTTGAGAATTCCCTCCCAGTTATTGCTCTGACAGGTGACTCTCCTGAGCGCTACAAAGGTGCCAGTTGATTTTTGGTCTCTCTCTCAACTTAAAAGTCAGTTAAAATTGGGAATTACTCTATTTAAGGATACTAGAATGTCTTCTCTAAGTTTGCAGCGCACTGTTTTTTTCACACAGTGCCCTTGTTAGTAGCAATTTTCACTACCTCAGCTTAGGAAAACTATTATCTGTAAGCAAGTGGTAACTGGTATTTCGTTCGCCCATTCCTGTAATTTGACCAATGCTGTGCAAAGCTGGGCTTTCTCCAGGTGAGTTAACAAGTCCGCTGCGCCACAGAGGGGTTTGATACTGTGGGTCTGCAGCAGGGAGGTTGCCTCCTGCCTCCTTTCACCTTGACCTACTTGCCTCCCTTGTTCATGGATGCATCACCCAAAAAGTTCAGTCCTTTTGCTGACACTTTTCCCAAAAATCTCCCTGCCGCAGCTACAGGCCTTACAGCTACCGCCACTTTGCACCTCCCACAACACCCTGTAGCACGGATGTCTGTGACAGTGACTATGCCCCGAGCCGAAGGGTCACGGCCGCGATGGCCAAGGGCTACACCAGTGACTTGAACTATGATTCAGAGCCCGTGCCACCGCCTCCGACCCCGCGCAGCCAGTACCTGTCAGCGGAGGAGAACTACGAGAGCTGCCCCCCTTCCCCATACACAGAGCGGAGCTACTCTCACCACCTCTACCCACCGCCGCCGTCCCCCTGCACAGACTCCTCATGAGGGGCAGCCCCCCCTCCGCAATCTGCCTCTGCCGTGGAAGTGTAAATACAAAGCGTTCTACCAGGGAGGGGGGAGTTCTTGGCAAGGGATGAGGTAGGACAGTGTACAGTTAAATGTTATTAAGTTGGGTGGTGGAATACTGGACATATTTGTACAGAAGAAAAAAAAAAAAAAGGATATTTATATATTTTCTTAAACAGCAACTGCTGCTTGTGCCATAAGAAAAATTTTTGTATAAAAGAACCCAGACGTTTGTAGAAAAAGTTTTTATTTTTGCAAATTGAACACAAAAACATGCCTTAATCCAGTGAAGTGACTGAGCACATAGTGAAATGGAAGGACCAGGTATGTGTCACTTGTCCAGTGAGGTGAGATGTGGGTTTTATCAATACCAAAAATGTTTAAAGTAATTAATAATAAAGAAGTCCGTCTCAGAGCAGCGTACCATAGATACTTGGAAGTAGCCAAATACCCTCTATATTAGCTACAGAGGGCCAGCAACTAAGTTAAACTTGAAAATGCAGTCAGGACAGATAATAACCTTATACAAAGGGCTTTGTTTTCTACAGGAATACAACAATTGTAGCAGTGAATCCAGAAGAATAATGACACAATTTTTTAAAAGAGTGCACCTCTGTTTTTCTTCAATACATTTACCAAACTTGAGCATTTTGAGCTCTCTCCTTGCTTCTGAAATTTCAATGATTTTTGTTGGGTATATTTTAAAGTTCTTTTTTTTTTTTAAGTACTGCTTAGCCTTTCTCATTTCTTCTACATCCTTTCTTCCCCCCCATGTCACTTTAAATCATATTATCCTTATTTAAAGTACTGGGCTGCTGTAAATTCTTTTTTTTTTCCCCTCCTAATTAGCCTTGTCGTGCAATGAGTGTCATGCTATACATTATTCCATTAATTTTGCCAACATGAGGATCCTGTTTTGTACCAGGTCAGTGTGATTTTTCACATGATTGACAAGGGTAATATGCACATACCTGAATGATTTTTAGTCCCTGGGAAAAAAAAAAAACCCTTATTTTGACCTAGTGCCCACAAAATGTCAAATATTTTTTTACCACATATAATAGAGACAGTGTATTTATAAACTATAAATTTAACCAAGGATTGTTAGTTTTACTGTAAATGAATAATATATCCTTGCAGTACATTCAATGTATATTGATACCACAGCACGCAAATCAAATATATAATATATATATATATATTATTTTTTTTTCCTAGTAAGGAAGCATTTAACTTTCAGTGGAGCAACTATCCATAAGAAATAAATGTTTTGACCATTGGAAGGAGTTCCTTTGCTGTATTAACTGCTCGTGATTTGTGTTAGGCAAAGCCAATTTTCTCAGTATGATTTTGACATACCTCCTGTTTTGTGTAGTGTGAGTTTAATGCTTTAGTATTAACCGCTGTGAGTATCAAATTAAGATATTCTTAACCAAACAATTTTTTATTCACATCTCTATTTTTGTATATTACCTTATTTAGCCCCTTCTCCCTTCAGCCTCACCATGGTGATTTTGAAAGGGATGGTGTATAAACAAGTGAAAGCATTATTTGCGTAGGTTGAGGGACAGCCTAGAATATTATGATTTCCTCTCTTACTCCAGTGCAGTGCTCTGAATTTGCTTTGACTGTAGCTGAGCTCACAGTATAACTGATTCTAGACAGCATTATGCATTTGCACCTTCTGTTAATGTTAAATCCATGATGAAGGTGCTGATGCCTTCAAAGGTTGGACCTCTGATTCTTTTCTCTCAAAACAAAGGCTTCTGCCTTCTGAGCCTTTTGGGCTCAGTATGGATGGAATAACCATTCAGAGGTCCTATTTGGCTTGTATTGTTCTCTGTTGTTTGTTTCCCATCCACTTTCAACTGAGCAAAATAATCTAAAAATGTGGCATAGGCTTTGCTTCATACTGTTGACACAATTAGTGACAAATAATTCTGCCACTCGTCTTGGGTACTGGAGCTTTGTTTTATTTCAGCTCTGAGAAAAGCCATGCCATTTGGAATCCCAGCTGTAACTAAGTGTTTTTCTCACAGTAAAAGATACCTGAGAAAGCATTTTAAAAAAAAAAAATCCTGGATGGACTCCAGGCTGCTATAATTGATCTCCGGATCTGGTGTGCTGAGAGTTTGATCAGCTTCATTCTAGGTATCTGGAAATTGTGATCACTGTTCTTTAGGCGCTTCCTTCTTGTTGAAGAAGCCTGTCTGTGTTCTCCAGCAGGGCTGATTTGGAAGGTATTGTAAACTATAAGGGAACTCAAAGACTTTTATATGAAGGGGGGGAGGGCAGGTGTGCTGGGGTGGATGTCGAGGCTGGCATGCCAATGAGAATAGAACCTTCTCTGTTGTTTACATTTTGTCATGTGCAGCATTCCACATGGGGTTCACGTGTGGAAACTTGCACTAATGAACTCAGAAGAATATTGCATTGTTGTATCTCAGTCCAAGTGCTTGTACTGCGATGGCAATGGTGTCTTCTTGCAAAATACTCTTTTCAGCATGCCGATTTCTGTTTGAAAATCTCCTAAGGTAGTTAAGCTTAAGGAATGGTATCCTCTTTCTGCTGCAGTTGCACTGCTTTGCTGAAGGTTACTTTTTCAGGGAATTTCCTGGCTGCAAATTCATAAGTGCGTTAATTATAATGAGGGTTAATTATAATGAAAGTTCTCTTCATGTGAACTGTGCTGCCTGAGTTCTATGCTGGTTTTCATCCATAATTACTTCAGTTGTAATCAGGGAGGTGGATGTGTGATTTAGTGTAGAATTTGATCAAGTCTTTATCTCACCTTGTTCATCAGATATTCTGAGTGATCTGTCTCTGGATGTAAATAGCAAGAAAGTGGACAGATATGTTTTTTCCACTGAAGATGACCAGCATAGTGAGCAGACTTGCTTGTCTAGATTATCCAAAGAATTTATTTAGTGGGAAACTGTGATCTGCCTTTGCATTTACATGTAGTTTTCTAGTAAATCTAGAGTGAAACTTAAAATGAATTGATGATCTGTGAAAATCCTCTTGGCTAGTTGTCCAAATTACAAAAGCATTGCTGCAGCTAATATATGCACCCAATTTAATCACAGTGGACAAACCATAGACTGATTGAATATTGGAACTAAATGACCTCTCTGTTCCTTTCTGCCACTAAGCCAGTTGTGACTGATACTCTCTCCTTCCCTCAATCACAGCTGCGCTTTCTTCTGCTTCTGAAATTGACTGAGATGCTAGGACTATGGGACTATAGGTAATGCACACATGTCAACTTAGGATATAGCTGGATAGCTATGTGGCATTAAAGACATCGCACTGATATAAATGAAAACTATCCACAGTCCTTAAGCTGTGCACAAATATCCTCATCTTACAACATGAAAAACATATAAATAGGGGTATTTAACTCAACTGTGTTAAATGTGTAGTTTTTCCTCTGGACACCTGGAAAGTATTCATAGCTGAGTGTCTGGGCATGGAAGTAGCTGGCATGCGAAAACAGGAACGGAACGGTCCTTTCTAGTTTAAAAATAATAGTAATAATAATAATGAACATTACGGTGTAAATTTTGATTAAAACTAACCTTTGCATGATCTATATGTGTTTAAATGGCAATATAAATGAAACCTAATATTGCCTTTTAAAATTATGCCTGCCTTATGATGCTGTTCATCTTCCTAAGGAAGACTCATCATTTTTCCACTGGTTCAGATGACAAGATATTTATTTGAAAAGAACTTAAATAGGGTAAAACACAACATGCAAATAACATGACATAAAGAATGTTTTCCATGCATTCATGCAACTCATGTTTACATTAAATGGAATATTCAAAGTAACGCAAAACATGCAAATGAGACAGCTTATAGTGAAGGGATTAATTTTGTTGTGAGTTGTTACTTTCAGTACTGTAAATTCCAAATTACTACCATCACATTACCCCATCAGAACATGTACAAGTATATATATGTATGTATATATATATGCAGGCACATACATTGGATAATGTGAGTTTACCCAAAGCTGATAATTTTCTCGTGCATACTCACATACCCACATTGGCACATCTTGCCTGGCTGGCTTTTAAAGTGCTAATGCTGGGTACTGTTATGATGTCTCTTGTAAAACAGAATTCTTTTGTCCAGATTACAGGATAGACAGCAGACTATTTGCTATTTAAACCTGAGTAATTAGTTCTCTATCCTGCAAGGCAGGAGAAGCAGCACACTTTTGATGCTGTTGTATTAATTCTGGTGTCCAGTTTGCAGATGAGTAAAAGCTCTTCTGTTCTTTCTAAGTATATAAAAACTAATCTGTTGTAGTAACTATGAAGAAAAATTCACCCAAACTGCTTGTCATGACAGGTGGCACTATCCACTGCAAGTGAAGCAATATCCACAAAGTCCGTTTGTTGCATTCATGGATTTTGTTGGTGTTCTGGTCTCTGTTTTGCGCATTGCTTCTCTATTTGTTATGTCTGAGACTCTAGAAATTGTTTGATTTCTGAGTCTTAAAAAGGGTTTCATTCATTATGCTTTAAGCCAGTTAAGGCTGTCTTACGATAAAGAGAAGGCCGCTTTCTTGAACATTGAGTGTTTCCATTCTTTATTGCTTCGGAAATCTCCTTGAGTTGATTACCACCATTCTAGAGGGAGATGCTCGATCTGCAGAACTCCCTGGCCATGCATGCTGCTGAACCAAATGACTTCTTCAGAGTATCACTAAAACATCCTCACTCACTCTGTGCCTGACAGATTTGTCTTGACTGTGTTTGACTCATAATGTTATTATGCAGAGGATCTCCTTTGGAATGCATACTGTACATGTAGCAGATTGTTCACACAGCAAAAAATAGATGGCTCATTGGGTGCACAAATAATTTCAGCAATGTTTTTGAGAAAATGCTTTCCTAGCCATTCTTTTTAAGTTGCATTGTGATAGGGTTATTGCTTGCAAATTAACCTTTAATGTAGTTGGCAGGTGACAAATGCACCTTGAAAATAAGTCAGGAATGACCTAACAGCTTAAAAATGGCTACAAAACAGAATCATAATATCATAGGGGCTGCAAGGGACCTCTGGAGATTGTATAGTCCAACCCAAACAATTCATTTATTCAAAAACATTCAATTTATTTCTAAAAGAAGTAAAATAAAAAGCCATAGTGATCCAAATGAACAATTTTCTTTCATTTTTAAAAAGGTAGGTCAGTATTTGATAATAACCTGGTATTTATAGGGCCTGAACAATCCACTCCAAAACAGTGCAAAGCAGAGTAAGAAAACTGTCCGTATTAGAAATGTCCTGAGAGCATGCAGGATTATCATGATGTAACTGTTGGAGAGCAGTCGTGTTCCCCTCTTTTCAATGAACAAGGAGCATCTTTGAAGTCCCGATTAAAATGGCTGTAGCCTTAAGCCAGGCAGTTGAGAGTCAGCCAGGGAAAATGAAAGTGTCTTTTGTAAAGGGGATACCACCAGGCTTAAGCTGAACTAGCCTTGTTTGCAAATGAAGGATCTGGTGCTGCTTTCAGACTTCTAATCTTGTTTTTGTTTTGTTTGTTCTTTTTTTTTTTTTTTTTTTTTTGTAAGCTTTAATCGCTGTTTGTCATTGTCTTAAAGCCAGCTGGTGTCTCTTGTTCATCAACTTTGGTAAGATGGTGCTTTGCAAGGATGTATTTATATTATAATGACCAACATTTGGTCAACCGTATTCACTCATTCACTAACTTTTTTTTTTTGTAAAATAAAGTGCTTTACTTATGAGGTGTATATAAACCTTGTACAAAAATCCTTTCCAATAATTACTATAAACTGAGTTGTAACAAATGAAATGTTGATTTTTATAATAAAACTAAGAGTGAAAAGAAAAAAAAAAAAAGAGGGGTGCGCCTCATTTTATTTCAGCATTTGAAAGAGTGGTGGCTAAAGGTGAAGTCCCATGAGTGTGTTTGCTCAGCTCTTTTAAAAGCCGGAAGATGCTCAACTCGCTGATGCTGTGGGCAGACTCTGCAAACACAGATGCGTTTTCGTGAAATACACAATTGACTTCAAGCAGTTCTATTCCTTTCCGTTATTCCATATGACAGATCGATTCATTTTGAAGCTGAAAGGAAAGTCTTCATTATTCATCACTTCAATTGGTTTATGAGAATACAAACTAGAGATGTTCGCCAAGGATATCATCACTGAAGAGATAAATTACAGTTACAAAATTTGAGGCTGCTGGCCTTTAAGTCTGTATCTAAATGTTTGCAAGGAGAACTAGATGGTTTTTCGGTATTAAAAAAAACAAAGCAAACACCCAAATCACAGTCCTCTCACTGTAATGTGTAATGGGGTAGGAAGAAGTTCTCAATGTGTAAGTTTAGCATAGAAGTTCCTACTCCATTTCCACCCCTCTAGACCATGATGTGGCTTTATATTGGAATGGATATGGCTATGGGGAGATCGTTACATCATTTGTTCTTCTACCTGGAGGCATAGGCCACGTACCACTGCTACACCTTCTCAAATAACACGCCATAAGGTGCTGCATTCATTCTACCTTGGAAAATGAGCTGTTATGTTAGAGCAGGTGGGAGCCTTGCTGCTTACTCAAAGTGCCAGTTGTGAGTTGCTGTGGAGCTGCATAAGGCACACCAGCATTCTTTTTTATTTAAACAGCAGTGGCTGCCTTGCTACAGTGTCAGTGTTGTTGTAACAGCCTGGAAGCCTGAATAGCATTCACACTGGGTTTACTGAATCTTAGTCTTTGCCAGATACAGCTGTTAAGCATCAGAGTATATCTATCTCGAATGTAGTTTTCCACAGCGCAACAGAGAGGTAGCATGGACAGACACCAGAAAGAGAAGGAGCCACCCATCACTGAGCCACTTGTGTTAAGTCTTGAAAAAACAATACTTTTTAGAAGAACGTAGTCAGCAAACACAAGCAAGTTGTGTTCCAGCTGCAGCTCTACCACGTATCTTCTCCATGCCAATTCCAAAGGCTTCAGAGATAGCAGAACTGCTGAGACTGTTTTTACCAGGCGCTAATACACAGTAAGGGATGCTGAGGTGTTTCTCATTTAAAAAATGTTCCCTGTTTGTCTTAGAAAGGAACACTTGGAAGTCCAGAAATTATTTATTTCTTTTGCATGACTGTGTCTTCCCTTGCACATGTGCATACTAGCAGAGATGAGTACAAGTGCTGGAATCCTTGCCATTCATTTTATATTAGAGGAAGGCTAACACACTGCACTTTGTTGTGGTAGGGGGTAAGAGGAAGAATGTCACTTTAGGAGTGTAAAAGATGAGACTTTTTTTGAATCCACCAGCGCCAACAATGCTTCCCCAAGGAAGGGGCGAGAATATAAAACCAGGTGCTTGCTCCTGAAGGATAACTATTCCCACACCCCTTTCCTTGGTCCATCGGATTGGGGATATATTACACATGTTGGTGGGCTTAGTGACTTTAAAACGAAAAAGGGAAACAACAAGAACAACAGCAACAAACTTTAATTTGTAAATACTCTGTGTCTCCAAAACTAACTTTATGTTGTTCAGCCTGTACCCTTCTTCAATAGCTAGCTTTGATGGAGCTAAATGTAAACCCCTTCCTTATAGGAAAGCCTGTGAGCTACCAGCCCTCTTCTGCTTCCACCATCTAGCATAAGGAAACAGCTTAACAGGAGAATGTCTGGCAACTAGATACCTACAGAAATCAGAGACTGCTTGTGTGAAGGCGTGTGGAGAATTGGGAATTGGGAAATGATTTTAAGTTGAGGGCGGGAAGATTCAGGTTGGATGTCAGGGGGAAGTTCTTTACAGAGAGAGTGGTGAGGTGCTGGAACAGGCTGCCCAGAGAGGTTGTGGATGCCCCGTCCCTGGAGGTGTTCAAGGCCAGGTTGGATGGCACCCTGGGCAGCCTGATCTAGTATTGAATGTAGAGGTTGGTGGTCCTGCATGTGGCAGGGGGTTGGAGATTCATGATGCTTGAGGTCCCTTCCAACCCTGGCCATTCTGTGATTCTGTGGAGAACATCTTTTGTGTCTGAGGCAATGGAAGGGTTTCACAGGTTGTGTTCTCTGTATAACAGTCTTGCCAGAAACTCTTAGCCCTGCTCCCTTGCCAAGAAGCTGATGGCCATCCTAACCTGCAGAACATGAGGTTGGGGAGACACAGAGAAGTGGTGTGGCTCATTAGTGTGGTAGGAATCTCAGGGGGAATAGCCTGGAAAGGGAGGAGAAGAGACCAGATTGAGCAGGTTGAGACAAAGAGCCAGAGCAATCTGGCAGAAAAGAAGGGAGTCCTGTGCTTCGTCTTCCCCCTCTGTGCTAGAAATGAACTAATCATGGCAGGGTCTGAGTGCCGTGGGGCCAGAGATGACTTAACAGAGACCCCTTCCCAGCATCCTGTTTGTACCTAGAGCAGAGAAGACAGGATGGAAGTAAAAATACTCTGCTTTTGCCTTCTCCACATCTAGGGATGGATGACAGTGGGGCAGAAGGGGCATGCTGAAGCTGGTTAGGACATTTCCTGCAAGGCTGGACCTATACTGGGACTTGGAGGTGTGCTTTGTTTCTCTGTGTCTCCATTTGGTCTTTAAAGCAGGAAAACTACTCCTCAGAAATAGAGAGGCTCTTCTGAAATGTTGACAGAGAGATAATACCTCCATGACACAGGCTGATTAGGCACTGGCACAGGCTGCACTGAGAACTGTGGATGCCTTATCCCTGGAATTTTTAGGGGTTCAGTTATTTGACACTATGAGCAACCTGATCTGATGGTGGCAACCCTGACCACAGAAGGGAGGTTGGAACTGGATGAGTTTTAAGATCCCCTCCAACCCAAGCCATTCTAGGATTCTGTAAAATTGAGTATCATAGTTTGATGAGGTAGAAAACACTACTACTCCGGGCCACATTGTCTCCCTCTTCTGATGTGAGACTAAGAACACCCTGGTGGGAAGAGCCCTTCTTGTGTACTGCCCTGACTACATTCTGGGGGATTAAATGCTTAAGACACTTCTGTGCTAGCAAGAGGTATCTGTTTCCAGGATCTGGGACTGTCTGGAGGGCAGCAGGTGATGAGATCATGCTGGAGAATATGGGCATGGTGTTAAGAATCAGCTCCAGCAGCCCTGCCTTTAGAAGGGCCATCCCTCCAAAAGCCAAATCTTGCTCAGACTCCCTGACACTTGCAGAAAACTCTAAAAAAAATTTCATGTGAGTTGTGTGTATGCACTGCTTGCTTCCTATGCTTCACTTCCCCTGGTTCTTATTATGTGAAGTACCTAATGAAAGCCAGATCTTTGCCTCCTCGGGCATTTAATGTGCTTCTGTGGCTTTGACTTTAACCGAGGCAGCCGTTGTCCCTTCTGTGAAATCCCAGTGGGCTGCTTTGGGAACAGGCACCGTGTTACTGACATGCTTACTTGGCTTCAAGTGGGTAGCAAGCAGCAGGTGAACCCTTGAGATAAAGATCTAGATCATGTGCAAATACACCCAGCACTGAAAAGCTCAGGAAGAAAGGAGCAGAAAGCATGTCCTACAGTGGGCAGGAGGTAAGTGTGTAAATTGTTTTTGAATTAAAATTTCTCATGAGGCAACAGATTCTTGAAAGGAAATTCTGTTGTATTTTTCCTAACTACGTTTTCCCTCTGTTTGCTAGAAACAAAGTCTCTGTAGCAAACAGGACTGTCTCTCCACACAGGGAGAGTGCGAACAGGAGGGAAAGAGGCTTTTTTGTGCTGCTTCAAGACACTTGGCTTCTTTTACCATGTGGATGTTTTCTCTCTTCTCATGTGATGTTTGGATCATCCTCCAGCTTTACATGGCTCCAAAAACAGAGAACCAAGAAGACACAGAAGAGATGTGATCCTCACATCCCCATCGTTTGTTTCCTTCACTTGATTTTACAGTAGTGATAAAACCCATCTCTTCCCTTGACTGTAAAAAACAACTGGCAAAGCACCTGTAAGACTAACAGCTCTTAGTAATTCAGATTCATAACTTACTGCAGGCTCTCTGAGGCCTCTAACATTTGTTTTCAAATTACCTTGCATTTGTCTTGCTGGTGTGCACCATTAGATGCTGGCACTGTAACCAGGTATGGAGGGACTGGGTCTCCTGACTGCAGCATGCAGCCTTGGAGCAATGAGAAAGAGCATTGCAGAGATGCATTTTGTTGTTTTGTTCTTGGATTGTATTGTTTTGTTTGTTTTTGTTTGTTTTGCATGATGTTTTTCCTTATTACGTAGCTGCATGAGACCACCTCATACTTGAAATGATTCCTGGACTGTTTTATTCCCATGTTATTTTGTGAAATGTAAGAGTTTGGAGAAAAATAAAAAAGCAACACTAGTAAGGGTTGTATTAAATACGAAGATCCCAGCCTTCTGCCTAAAGGTACTTCGTAAGGCTAAAAGTCCTCAGGAAGAACTGAATGCCATGTGCATCATCAAGAGTAAGGATCTACCTCTCTCTCTCTGTGTAACTGCTGCATTACAACTGCCATATCACTTCTATTTCTAGTGATTACTACATCTTTTTCTTCCAAACAGAATAAATTTCAGCTATCTGATGCATCTTTTATGTCTTTGCATTTTTGTACGAACTCGGAAGTGCTTGATGCTCCTATTCATAATTGCAACTGCTTCTACTATTTCTTGTTTGTTTTTGTTGTTTTTTTTTCTTCAAGAAAAAAAAAACCTTCACATAGTGGATTTTTGGTTTTCTGTATGGTTATATTTCTATATGCACATAAAGTTGCTGAAAGACAAATCATTTTTTTCTTCTCTGGGAACAACTACAGACAAATGCTCAGTGTTGTAGTAGCTTGGGCTGCTAGAAAGGGAGACCCTGAGGCCAGAAGATAATTAGCTGACTTGTTCTTGTTGTAAGAGGCTTAATAAGGTCTGTACCAAGTTCCTCCAAAAGGAATGGCAGGCTGATGTGCATACTGTGAACAGCACATTTATTGACATATTTGCTTTCAGCTTGCTCTGGAGTATCTGAAGATAAAACAAAATGACACTTCCCTGCCTTTCTCTTTTGGAAACCATTACTAGTAGCGGGGGAAACAGGATATTTAATGATAGTAATTACTTCATTTTTCACATTTCCCTGTTCCTTATTCCCATATGGGAGACCATGATCTCATGTCCACACGGATGTATCTTCACATGTCTACTGCTGTGTCCAAGAGAAAGCAGTCTTCACCCAGAATTACCAGTAACTTGCTTTTCATGCTGGTTATTTGCTTTTCACTGGGTGCAAGAACATTGCTCAGGGTGAGATGCTGAGCACCACTGATCTCCAGAGTAAATGAAGAGGATAAGCGCTTTGCTTGGAAACATTTGAGAGAGCAAAGAGTAGATGGACATGCTAGCCCTCCCCCGTCCAAATGTAACACAGTTTGTGAATCCTAAAACCTTTTTCAAAAGCTAAGAGTAAATAACCAACTTAGTCTTCAAAGTGATTGTGAGTCAGTCCCCTTCAAAGCATTTGCATGGATTTCTTGAAGTTTCTTTCCAGGGTGTATTCCAAACGTTTTTGTGGGAACAATAAATTCTTCCTGTGTCACATTTAATTTTGGTCCATCAGACTGGCTCTCATTTTGGTTTTTCTTCTGGCACTAAAAGCTAATTTGCCTCATTTAACTGAATGCAGAAATGGCATCCAACGTGACAGCCACTACCCACTTAATAATGGGATATTGTCTTTCCCAACTCGCACTCGCTTTAATTAAAAGCAGAGGGCTGACCCCAGCACTGAACTCTGCACTATCCCTCACTAATACTTTTACACATCGCTTCCCACTACGGCTCAGCAGAGCACATGTGACGCCTTGGATGATCAACTCTGATTGCTTGAGATTGCAGCAAGAGTTGGTATCACCTCATTTGCTGCAGCAGCCTGGCCAGTGACAAGGGGACAGATGCTGGTGATAACTCTGCAGGCTCAGAACTGGAGCAGATTTGGTCTGGGAAACATGTCCATCAGCACTCAGATTTCATGAGAGTTGGAATCAGGTGTCGAAACTTTTAGTCTTTCATGACTGTTGTTAACTCATGTCTTTTTGTGGCTAAATCTGAGATGCTGACATGAATGCTTGGCCTGCTCAGGACCTCTCTTGGTCAGCAAACTTCATGAGTTGCCTGGTGAGCTGGTAGAGCACAGCAACAGCCACCCTGGACAAATTCTGTCCCATATTTCCATAACAAATACCTCAAAACTGAAGTTCAATCTTTCAGAGTTCTTCAGGGGGAGGTAGAGGAGCTAACTCAGGACTTTGTTAAATCTGGGATTGGCAACAAAAAGCACAGAATTTGGCTGTTGTTAATGGCCTCCTTCATCTTTGTCAGAAGAAGTCTATCACAAGCAGATCAACACTTCCTCCCAACTTGGTGTCATCTGCAAACTTGCTGTAGGTGCACTCAATTCCCTTGTCCAGCTTATCAATAAAGATAACAACAGAACAGCCCCAGTACTGACCCCTGAGGAGCACCACTCCTCTGGATACACCATTTCCAGCTTTGCAGAAGGGAGAGTATAAAGGACAAAAAAAAACACATTTCACACCCACAGTGGTCAGATCAGCTAACTGTCATGCAAGCAGATGCAGGTTCAGATAGGTAGCACAGAGTGTAATTACATTTTTCCACTGCAGTGCTATGTATAATGTGTATTTAAAGTAGAAACTGCAGGAGCAGACAGAAATCTCCATTTGTAATTGTTAGCTTCCAGAAACCTAGATTCAATCTCTCTCCAGCATGTCCCAGTGATGAACTGGGCTGGATTTGCATTAGCATGTTGACTTTGCCTGGGAAGCATCTGTGCCTCCTGCTAGAACAGAGATAAGAGCCAGGTTTTGCATGCTTCTTCCAAAGGTGACCCTGGGATAGGAAGATGAAAAGAAGGCTGTCTTGAAAGTCAACACAGAGATCATATCAGCCAGCAATGATGCTGACTCCAGCAAGAAATCTTTTTGCACTCATCATTTCCATCACCCTAGGCAGGAAAATGCATTGTTTGTGCATTTGCCCAGCAAAAATGCTTTTTGCTTTGGCTGAAGCAGAAATGCAGTGGAACAAGTCATGGCACACAGGAGAAAAGTTCTGTTGGTCGATGAGGATGAGCTGCAGTAGTTCCAACCCAAGGACATATCTTAATCCATCCCACGACCTGCTGCTCTAGGTATTCTGCAACTTCTCCACAATTTCTGTCTCTCTTTCAGAGTACCACCCCTGACAAGCTCATAACAGGCAATGAACAAGCAGGCTTTAATGTTTTCTGCTCAGTTCTCACCTTTCACTCACACTTCAGTGCCTCAGCAGTGAACTTCTCACCCTGAACTTCTTCCAGGTTTTCAGACTTTGCAGCGGACGAATCTTAGACTGTAAATCCACGTTTCAGACAGTGCTGTCTCTTGGGCTATTCCCCTCATCATTCCACTGCAATTCACTTTCCGTCAACTACTGAAATGCATGTGTTCACTCTTCTCCTGTGGGAAGGAGAAAAAGGAGGAGACAGTTCTGAAAGGATGGAGGCCATGTGATACAGCAAGAAGAATTAATACTTCACCAGCCTGTTCCACAGGAAAACTGCAGCTCTACCAGCCAAGAGCCAAAAGAAATCCCTCCTCTGATGGCTGGAGCAAAGGTAAGCAGAGAAGCAAAGGAATGTTTGGTTTGGGGCAAGAACTCCAGACTGTGTTCTGCCATTTCTACATCCTGCTTCTTACTCACTGGACCAAGGGTGCTGCAGCCATGAGCCTGGGCACAGCCCATTTGTGAGTGTCTACACACATGGGCAGTGGGATCCTCTTTTCTGATGCTTTAACACCAGGAACAGCACTGGGGGCAGATTCCATTTACAGTTAGAGCTCTGGCCCATGGAGGGTGAGTTAGGTTGGAACAGCAGCTCCTGGGCTGCCCCGGGGGACCGGCTCAATTTTACACAGCCTAGAAGGCAACAGCAGGATGAGATAAATTGTGGCACTGCCTACAGAGTTCTCAGTAAAATAAGTTCATTTTAAGATTGAGTTAGCTGATAGAACAAACAGCTTAGATATGTACTAATATATATATGTGTATATATATACATATATAATTGCAGGGGGGTTGGAACTTGATGATCTTGGAAGACCTCTTCCAACCCAAGCCATTCTATGATTCCTTAATAGAAGTCCCAAACAACAATCTGTTTTAATAGTAGACCACTCTATCTTCAAAGTAACACCCCAGATTGTCACCACAGGGTCCTACAGCAATAAAGAGAGAAGTATTTCTTGTGAGACATTCAAGTAGAATGAAGGCATGGACAGGCACAGTCCTTCACGACATTGCCTCTACTCCCATAAACATCCCAGACTCACACATTTGTCTGCCACTGGCTTAGTCATCACAGATTAAAAAAGAAAACAAGGCAAGACTGGTTGAGCCAGTAGTAGAATTTTGCTAATTAATACCAGCCAGGAGCAGGGACAACGGCTTGGTGCTCAGCCTTGCTGACTGCTCCCACAATAAACCAAAACCATCATTCCAGCAAGAAGGTTACCACAGATCTCTGCCATAAAAGGAATAGGTTGCTCTTAAAATCTAACTGACGTGGATGATAAATGTAAGACTGTCTAAATAAGAAACAGCTCACTTGGCTGATTATCTGTGCTGGCCCCTACTGCTACTGAAAAAGTCCCTCTGAACTACCCAGAGCAAAATAAAAACCAGCTGAGCATCTTTTCTTAGATGGCTAGTATTCACATTCACATCCAAAATTGTCTATCTTGCTGTCTTGCTATCTTGGCTTCATTCTTGTCATGAAACTGGCCCTGAGGTACCAGATTGGGAAGGAAAGGCAAGTGTGTGTTCAGAGCTCTTAAACCTTCAGCTTAAAAATCACACTCACAAATGCAAAACTTTCACCTTCCTAAACATCAGACCGTTCTGCAAGATGAAATGTAAATAAGAGACTTCCACAGGCTAGCTCTCAACAAATGGCATGTGCCAGAAGACCAAGTCTGGTCTGCCTGTAATTAAAGTGGAATCACTTCTAGTTCTTCAGTGTCAACATCTAGTTAACAAGCTTGCTTTTGCAGCCAATCAAATTTATAATAAATAAAACAGCAGCCTCTAGTGTGAGGAAGGGCATAACACCACACAACACTTTTCATTGGAAAAAGGCATCAGACAAAGGGAAGGATGTTTTTCTCCTTAGAAAAATAACATATTGAGCTTCTGGTTAAATGCTTGTATCTCTCCCCAAATCATGCTGCCCCCCTCCACGTCAGCCCCCGTTTTGGGATATCTGAAGTGATCAGAAAGACTGAATGTTCTTAACAACTAAGAGAATCCTGGATTTGCAGTCTAGAGATGTAACAAGTGTTTCCCAAGTCGTTTGAAACAGGGAAACAAAGCTCACTCCATCATCTGTTCTCTGCCTTGTTTCACACATACATGTTCAAACAGCAGCAGCTTGCTACACGTAAGTTGAAAATTTAAGGTTTATTCGAAAAATATTTCATCTTTTATGGTATTGCATATTTTACACCCCCAGTTAAAATGCTTTTTATCACTTTCATTCAAATTCATAATTTGTTAGTAAGTTCCTCATGCAATTTCGACTGTTAACATACTTGCACAGTCAGAATGAGTACCTGTAATAGAAGAGCATCTTACTGAGGGGCAGAGAGTATTTTCAGGAAAAAACAACTCTGTACTGGAAAATCACGGAAGCAACACCATGATGGTACAGCTTCAGGAGTTGTTCCAAGTTCCCTCTCCATCCACCAAGGATTTTCAGGGGATGGAAGTCATGACTAAATATGTCACAAGTCAAGACTTAAAATAATGTATAGCTTAACTGGAATAAATCTCTGCTTTTAATGACAAGCTGTTATTCCTTCCTCTGCCACACCTACAGATTCAGGAACTCTAATGAGTTCGTTCATCTTCGATGCCTGAAAGTACACTTCTGTTTACTGAGAAATCCCTGAGATTAAAGAGCATCAAGCTTTTCTATAATGAGAAATACACAACAGAATAAAGTTTTAAATTTCTTGGATAAAAAATCTCTCACCATGTTTGTATTTTCCACTTCAGTAGAAAAAATAGCAATATAAAAGCCAACATCTATTGCATTATGCTCTGAAGAGGTTTAAAACAAAAGAACTCAAATTAAAACATCTTAAGGTAGATCAAGTCTATTATCTTGGGAGAATGTGGAAGGCACTGGAGCAAATAGCTTCCATTAGCTTTACTCAGTCCCTGTCAGAATTATAAGATGGCATGAATAGTTTGGAGAAACTAACCAGGGAAAGGGAGAGAGAGGCACCACTGACAGTAGCATGTAGGTACACCTACTAACAAGGTACACAGGACTGGTAACTGGTGGTACCACACAAAACTGGCAGTGCACATCTTGACTGGTTGATGGTTTATTGACTCCAGTGGTTCCTGATTGCTTACCCTTCTTTTCCTCCCATTTGCATTTTAACATCCACCTCTAGGAGCAGTCGCAAGCAACTCTACGCAGAAATCTAACTGAAATCAATGTCCATGAGGCTGAGTGCTCCAGAGAAGTTGGAAGTGAATTCATATCCACTAAAAAGTACATCAATACCTACTTTGAGAAAGTGCTGTTGTACCCATCAGACTTAGAAATAGAACAGTCAAACATTCCCCGTGAAAAATAAAAATACATAGCCATTGGCATCAAATTCTGCATGTTCCTTAACTGTAGGCTCAGGTACCCTGAAGAATGAACTCAAGTCACAATTATTCTACTTCTTCTTGATCCAGTGAACTCAAAGCCTTGTCCTGTAATAGAGAAAGAAGAGTTAAAAAATTTAAAAGCAATGATGACTGATCCTAGTTTCTATTCTGCTGGGGTCAGTCCAGTAGAATTTCCTGACCTCACATGCTGTCTATTCCAATGGACATATGCTTTACAGGGGTTTATGAAGTACAAATCTACTAGGACCTCTTGCCTCTCAACAAGGTAGGTAAACAAGTTACAAAGGGCAGCAGCTCTGCACCACTGCTGACAAAAAGCACTTTGCACAGTGCTGTTGAAGATAAATAGATGTTCTTGTGTATGCAGAGGTGAACATAAAACATACCATAAGGGCAGACTGTATGAAGTTATGAACTGCTATGCTGCTCCCAGAACTTGCTAACAGTAGACTTCAGGGAGAAGGTTAAGATTACGTCAAGCATGTGGTGAAGTTTCCTGATGTCTTTCCTGGACCTCAGGTTTTTGTGGTGGAGAGTCTGCCTGTGCCAGGAATAGTGTGTTACGCTGAGCAGCCCTCCACGAATGTCTCCTATTAATTTTTGGATCTATGTAAATAAACAGCTTGCAGCATAGAAGATGTATTTTAGCAAGCAAATCCACAGCTTAAGCACACATTGTGTTCAAGAATAACTTTTAGGTTTGATTTGCATCTGGCCCATGCTAGTTCTGTGAAAGTATGTACTTCTAGATTATGCATGAGTCGAGGGAGGCAAAACTCTTACCCAGCCCCCACGATCACGAATCCAGGGACTGAAGTGCTCTTGGAGGTACTTTAATCCAAAGCCCATGACCAGGTTCATAGGATGGTTGTCCACAGCAGTAAGTCTGGTGGCAACTTCCAGTGCAAAGGCAACTTTGGTGCACTGTAACTGGTCTTCTGTCTCGTTTGTGGAATCTGCTGAGACATTCTCCAGGAATGAATTGGTGAGCCTCTCGAAGAAGGCATAGGACAACATATCTTCAAAACGCTGATAGAAACTCCTGTCTTTTTTGAACTGAAAAATAAGAACAAAGGTTGAGCCGCTTCTGTTGTAATGGCTTTATATTCCCTACTTGGAAAGGAGAGCATCTCTAGATAATATATGCAATACAAGCTGATTGTGGTGTTGAATGCAGATGATACACAAACCTTGCATCTCACTGCAGAGCTATTCCTTCAGGAAATGTCTCTACATTTTTGTCTAAAAAAAAAAACAAAAACAAAACAAAACAAAACACCTTTCTCTATAGCAATTCCTAAAGCTGTAGGTTTTCTTTTCCTCCACTGAGAACAATATGTATGTCAAATTTAACTCAAGCACAAGAGGTTCTCAGAGTCAGTCCAGTGTCCAAAGTCTTGCAAAAGTGAATGGGATTGAGGCAGATGAACCTTTGAAGTACACATCTTTTTGTTGACTTCCTCCTACATTCCAACAGAGATCTGCACTAGTCTTCTAGTTCAAAGATTAAGATTTCAGAATGAATGGTGGTGGATTCAGAAAGCCTCAAATGGTGCAAAGAGAGGTTCAGGATAGAGATAGAGAGGAGGGCTACAAAACATTCACTCCTGGCAAATGTGTAATTTCTCTCTCCACTCTAGCCTGTGTAGCTCTTGAAAGCAGGACTTACCCTTTCTTCTAGCTGATCCCCTGATTTTCTTAACAGTGCAACTATTGTTTGTATTATCTTTTCTTCATCTGTTAAAGAAAAGAGATTGACATAAATATTGCTGTCTTCTAGTAGGATCCAGAGAGCAAAGCATGGCAAAGTCTTTATGTTACTTAATCATGAAGAGATGTTATTTTGTGGCAAATTCACAGAGTATATCCAGGATCTATAATCTCAAAGTTCTAGTCTGCATGGAGTAGGCAATACTTTTTCTCTGCACGATGTTTTGCTCCAGTTAAGAACCTTGGAAGGAGCCTTAGTGTCCTGCTGCCAGCCCTGTAAGCTTTGAGGTATGGCTGATAAGAGAACAAAGCAGCAGATAGCAAAAGCTGAAGAATATGGACTCGAAATTAGTGGAGGAAATTCCTCTCCTGATTGCCAATTGCACTTTCTGCAACTTATTAAAACAAATGCTGGGTTTAACAAATTACAGAAAGTGTAAGCATGACAGGCTCCCTCTTGCAACCAGAAATCCTGAGGAAGCTTGCACTAACTGCAAACTTCTGCAGATGCCATGGAAGACAGGCAGTTCAAACATTCAACAGATGTTGCTGGTCAATCTTGTTCTGTTGCTGAAGAGGGACTGACATCATTGTTCCAGAAGCAGGTCTTTGTCCTAAAAGCCCTAGCAAACTGTTTTGCTCCCAGTCCTGCCACTCCTAAGCTCTGCTCTGACACCTTGTATCACTTTGCTGTCATTCTCCTTTTGCATGTCACACCTGCCTGGATTTTTAAGGATGTTGCTTTTAACTGCAGTAGCAAGTAGCAAAGGATATTCCTGAAATATGGGCAACAGGGCAGGAACCAGCAGAGTAAAATCCCCCTTCACAGCATCTTACCATAGAACTTCTGAGTGCTTCACCATTCCTGAAGAAAGTGCCTTGCTCTGCAACACCAACCTGAGCTATTGCCTCTGAGAATGAAATTCCTCCCCTTACCATTTCCTTCACCCTCATTTTCGTCAGCAGTATCTTCACTATCTTGTTCCAGAGCCCGGGTATGCACCAGCATCTTGAATGCCACATTTGAAGGAGGTGGCTGAGGCCTGGTAGTCACAAGCTTGGAGAGTTTGTCTACAATGTGATTGACATCTGCTTTTTCACCTGGTTGGGAAGAAGGGTGGGAAATAAAGAAGGTAAGTAATCTTGGCCAGAAATATTTCAGAGATTTACTTGTTCATATGTTTGCTGAGGTGGAATACCAAGAGATACAGCTTCTACTGCTGGGGCTTTGTTGTTTCCTGAGATTGGCTGGTAATAATTTAGAGAGAAATGCATTTCCACCTTTCTCTAATATTTGAACAGCAACTAACTATACGTAGACCATATGGAAGAAAGGATGAGCGTTGCCCACTAGCAGACATCCTTGCAACTCAGAAGCACAGCACATATTAAGAAACAGGACTGTGAATCACAGACCTTATTATGAGGGTGAAATTGCCCACAGTTGGTTCATCTATAGGCCCAGATTCAGGAAGGGTGATGTAGTTGAATGCTCTCTTCCTAGTTTCCCCACGTTAACTCTAAGCTAAAGAGAAGGCTTCCCTTCAGAGGTACCTCTAATGCAGAAACTTCTCCTGTCCTCAACACTGTTGTGTAAAGAACACACAAGTAATGCGAAGACTCAGCATCCAGGAGCCAGACTGGCTTCATCCACCCAGCAATGTGACCTTGTTGGCCTTCCCTCTCACTGAAGGAACTCTGCCAGGCTTCCTGCCACAGCCCAGGGAACAACAGGCATTACTGTAAGACTTGCTTCAGCTAGAAAACACTTGTCTTCACAGTGAGCCTCGTGGAGCTGGGGATGCAAGTGCAAACTCTCTTTAGGGGCATCTCCAATGCAACTGGCAGACCAAAGCTCAGCTGTGGTCTGACCCAAAACACTTCACAGATTCACAAGCAGAGTTTGTTGTGAGGTGTTAATGCAGCCAGTGAAAACTGCATTTCTAGGGTGGTGAATTAAGCCCCAGAATTTCCTTCCTCCCATTCACATACAGAGCCACTGAATTTCTAGGAAGATGAGTGGGCCATTTGTGACAGTGTATGATTATGTCTTCAGAAACCTAAGATTACTGGTTTTAGACAGAACATGCTGTCCTTGGGCAAGCTATCCCACAGAGCAAGTGTGTTTTGCAGCTGTCAGTAGTGCAAGTTATAAAAAATAATGTTTTAGGAATACGGTTAGCAATCTGCTCAAGGACAGTTCACATCTGGATCAAAGGCCAGACACCTGCTCCAGGGAGGTAAATGGGGAGCAAGGTGAGGTGCCACTGAGGTCTTGCTGCCACCTGCAGAGACCACGGTCATGAGTTGGGAGGACCATCAAAACTCCTGAGAGCGTTCCTTAGCAAGGTTAAATGAAATGGAAATTAAAATTGACACAGCTGATTGTGATATCTGGATCCAGATGATGGAAGGTTATGGCTAGCAAAATGTATTGGGATGACACAGCGCCTCTTTATTGGGAGACGCTGTGGAGTTTGGCAGCAGGGAGAATTAGGATCCTCTGGTGGGCAGGATCTGGTCCAAGTTAGTTAAACTGATCGAGAATGGAGTGTTAGGCTAGAGAAGTCAGCAGGTGATAAATTTTAGGAATATTTTTACATGCAGTGAAGTAAAGGAGAACTGCTGTGACACCAAGGTCAGTGAGCCATCAGGATCACACTGGGACCAGTCAGACAAACACCTGTATAAAATATGGCAATAGATCATATGCTGTATTTGGTGATTTAATGCAGATACTTCACCATCCTCTCTCAATCTTTCATGAAAAGTTAAGGTATGGGTCACTTTCCAGAGCAGGGAAAAAAAACAAACAAACCAATTGCCTACAGTGCAGCACCTACATGGGGCCAGAGTACAAGATGCACATGTGAACTGATCACGAATGTCGAATGCATAACTACCACCACTAACTCTCCTTCTAGTATATGGAAGGGCAGATCCAGACTTGATATGGAAAATGCCCTCCTCAAAACCCTATAACCTCCCCAGCTCAGTCTCACACAAGGCATTATTTTTAAACCCATCTCAGTCAGGATCTGAGAAGAGTCCTGTGGCAGTGATAACAAAAAGGTTTATCTAACTGTGGAAGACTTTGATGTTTCTGATACACAGTGGGATTACAAGAGGCAGCCCAGAGACATGGACTTCTCCCTAATTGAGGCTGGCTGCTTCTGACTGCTTGGCACCAGAGCTACAAGGAAAGCCTTGCACTTCAGACTATGTTGTGGAACATACATTCCATGGTAAAACTCTTTGAAAAGGCCTTCAAACAATCTCTCTTCCTTGATTTTAGTGTGGTGATTTGCAGTCTGTCCAGTGCTTCACATTTTCACAGGTATGAAAATAAAAATCCAAAGCTCATAACAAGCAGTTGCATAATATTTATCTTCATATGATGAAAAACCAAAAAGGCTGGTCAGAAGCATGAATCTCATGTGCAAGCACTAGTGATGATCTATCCAGCAATCTGACTTCCTAAATGGAAACCAACAGCACATGATGAGCAATTCATAAAACATTTAACGTATTTAGCGAGTAAATGAAGGACAGACAGCAGAGGAAAGAACTAAGACATACTTTGCTCCTGAAAACTCCTTTTTTGAAGGCTCCCAGTGCAGGTGTCAGAAGTGGAGAAATCTTCCATTCCACTGTTGGGTGCACGTGTTTTTGTGGGACTTTGCTGCTCTGCTCTCCTGTAGAAAAAGGGCAGACAATATCTTGACAAGAATTTTTGTTTGGGTTGCTTTTTGCTTTTCTGTTTCTTTGCACCATGCTGCAATTCTGATACTTGGTGTGGCCCACTTTTATCCCTTTGATGTTGGATCTCCCCTTCACTCCTGATTAAGGATGATGTTTTCAGCACATTTGCCTCATTTTTCAGAAGTTTCTTATATCTGCTGGCTGGCAACCTCCGTTGGGCATAGGCCATGAGGATCCTGTATTCTATAGTGTCTTGCTCATTGTCTTCCAGCAATATTTCTTCCATACTGACATCATTTGGTGAAGACATCTCAGCTCCTGCAAGAACATACTCTTAGTGTTAATGGCTTAGGGAACAGCCTGTTTTTTCATAAGTACTACCCAATACTTGACATGACTAAGGAATATTTCACTAAATGCCTTAAAAACCCCAGTGATAGAAATACTGCATTTCCTGGAAATCATAGAATTACTGTTTTTTAGAAGAGAATTTGGTTACTAAGCAATACCTCAAATGGTTATCGAAGCAATAAAATAAATGTAACAGGAGATACAGTACTCACTTTTAATTGCATTTTGTTTGTAGTTTTTTCTTTCAGTAGTTATTCAGTCCAAGTGATATTTGCCCAACACCATTTTCCCTTACTGAAAGGCAGCTTACGATACAAAATATTTGTCCCAAACCCTTGGAGTGTTCATACTTCAAAGAAAAGAAGTAGCTCATTTCAGTGGGTAAAGGGACTGAATCCTAACAGCAGTCACTTATTCTGGAGAGGCAGAAGCATACAGTAGGAAGCATTAAGAAATTCAAGGAGCATTCAATAGTTGGGGTGCAGCACAGAAAAACAGGAGACGTCATAATAGTACCTGATTTTCAAGTTGGAAAGAAAAATGTTTCATCAAAGCACTGCAAAGGAAAGGCCTGTACTGTGCTCAGATCATGCCACAAAGCAAGCATCTAACTAAATACAAGTTCTGCTGTCAGAGGAAGCATTGACAAATCCTGATTGATTTAGGTGGAAAACAGACAAAAACTGGCCCAAACATTAGGAAAAACTATGATGATATATTTCATATTCTCAGCTGTTCTTTCACTACAGAGGACCTGAGTCAACAATCTTACACGCTTGACTGTGTGCAATGACTGGGGTGATGGCATCATTTATTGCAACTTGTACTTGTCTAAACAAATATAACAATCACAAAGCATGCATATGCATTTTTCCACCTTGCTGCATGCTCTGGCATTGTAACTTAACTAGCCACTGTCCTGCTCAGTGCAAAATATTATTTCATGTTTACTTTGCACTGGACTCCTTTGCCACTGAGGCTCTGAAGCTAGAGCATCAAAAGGAAGAACAAGGAGTGTTCAGCTGTGATGCAGCCACCCCTCCAGTCACCCCAGTCACATGAAACCGCACTCTTATCCTGCAACTGGGGTTTCTGTTGTCTACAAACAAAAATAGGAAGCTTTGTTCCCACTGCCTTCTCCTGAACAAGTACCAAATTCATATGCCCTCAGGTGCAGAGGAACAAATGTAAGCTATTTTCTTCCTGCCTGGAATATCATTCAGCTATTTGCAACTTTGAATAAAACATTCTATTTGAAACTTTGAATAAAACAACCAAATGGATGCTCAGATCCTAAGTGTGGAGTCACTCGGAAGTAACTGATTAAGTGGAAAAAAAAAAAAAAAAAAAAGATTTCCATGCCCCAGAAAATGATAGAAAGAAAGAAATCTCAGTTGATTGATTGCCTCATTTAAAATACTACTTTTAATGTAAGATTCATTTTGTTAAAGTTTCAAATTTCTAACTTTGTAAGTAACTTTAATAAAATCATTTATGTCACTATGTGCCATTCTACCTACATCTGCGGAAAGCACCTGATGTAATCAAAACTTGGACATGCCACATACTTCCACCATGCTAAACTGTTTTGTGGCTGTTAATGAGACAAAAGAGAAAAAGAGAAAAAAAAAGATTAAAAAAAGTCTTTCTTAAGAAATGTATGAGCACCAAAGATTAGATTATTAGCACCAACTCTAAGCCCCTGGCTTACATGTACTCTTGGTTCAGCACTGTCCTTATCAGGAAATGGGAAGGGGATAAGGAAAGGAAAGGAGAAAGAGCCAAGGAGAAACCCTGGAAATATCACACTGTAGGTGTGATGTGTCTGTTCCTCTTTGCACTGCTAAATGCAGCAGTGCAACTCACAATCTGCATCACTTTTTAGAGGCTATTCTCTCAAGAGAAAGATCTGTATCCAGATGCTGTGCTGAGATGTCACTAGTTTCCACAGTCACTTTAGAACAAAGCACCAAAGCAACGAGAATGGAAACTGTGTGACAGGTGCAGGGGGAGAGAAAGATGGGGAAAATTCCAACACTTCCATTAGTTGAGAAAGATGACTTGTTTGTCTTCCAGGGAACTTCTGTATTAATTCACTCCACAGGTGAGCCAAAGTGTGATTTCTCAGCTGTGTTCAAGTTAAGCTTCTGACTCACCACTCTCCCAAGCAACCTGTTTCCAATACATGGCAACAGCCTCTCTGAAATTTTCTTCCTAGCGTTCAGCTTGTTCAGTTTTCTGCAAGCAGTGTGTTGCACTGTCTAGCTGTTGGGTGTGTAGAACTCTATATCTAAACTCAAGTGGCAAATTTTCTCACTGTTCCCTGACTGCACACCTGATTGAGAACAGATGACACAGGTGACAGACATCTCTCTGTTGCCTATGAAGAGTATCCAGTCCTGGCCTGGTGGGGGGCCATTCTGCTTGAAAACTCTTGCTCCCAAATTCATTCCAAAAGCAGTCCTTGTTTGCTGAGCACAGAGGGAAGGGGGAGAAGGTGACAGTGGCCACTCTCTTGCGAGTTGCTGCCTCCAAATACTCAAGGAGTCAGCAAGAGCTTGATGCAAAGGAAACTAAAAGCAAACTGTTACGAGAAACAAACCCAGCAGAGAAAAGGAAGTAGGAGCTTGAAACACAGGAAAAGCAGGGAGAACTGAAATGCTGCAAGACTGAAACAGGCTGCTTCTTCACTGTGTGCCAGGAGGGGATTACTGGTGGACATAACAGAGATCAGACACCTAACACCAGAAACCAACAGAACTTAAAACAGAGCAGGCTTCCTCATCTCTATTGGGTATATAAAACTAAATAAAACTAAAAATAAAACTAAAAATAAACAGTAATATAAATATTACATAAGCTATAAACAAATTACTTTAAAAATAGAAGTTTCGTTCCCAAACATCAAAAAGAATGATCTGTAATAGCATAAAGTAATCAGCACAGTTGTATAACCTAGAATCTCACTTGAACAGTATGTGTTAAGAACTGGCCTACCCAAACCAATCCTGAATGTGGCTGTACAGATAAAAATCAAGTAAGGGTTCAAAGGTTGGTGTTCAAAGCAAGGCTAAAAGCAGGAGGTATAATGTAATTACAACTTCCTGGTACATAACAGCAAAGGAGCACTTGCTCTTCAGACGCAGCTGTAGAGTTAAACCTGCTCCTTGCTCCTTACTCCTTCTCAGGCAGCCCCTGAGAAATGAAACAAATCATTCTGATAAAAATGTAGTATAGAAGCTTCCATACTGAGACATTTTTTTCCTATCCAACTAGATCAGAAGAGCCTAAAAAGAGAACGAAGTGTAGTCTGTATGTTATGTGTTGTATCGCTCACAGAGAGCAAGAAAAAGATATCACCACATGCTGTTTGGTGTTTGGACAGAACAAGTAGTAAACTTGTTTTGCAGCTCATTTTAAAGTGTGAAACCTTAATTGTTGGCTTGTATCTCTCTTTAGAATTACTTCTTACATACATACTATAACCATATTTCCCTAATATCCCATCTGATACAATCTGGGGACAGGATAAGCTTTTTGCAGAAAGAGCACTCAATTTGCATGAACGCTCCCAGAAATAAGTTTCTACTCAGAAAGTTTTTTAATGCAATCATTGATCTTTTTTGGCAAGTGCTTGGAAGTCCATCTGAACACAGAATCTGCATATTATTTCCTAGAATGATTAAAAGAAACTTGAAGGATCAGATGATGGAGGGTAACAGCACAGTCTCATTCTGTCTACTTAAAAATACTCTGGTCTAAATTATTTATCTTTGGGAGCTTGCAGACCTCAGAGGAAGTAGTACTACTCCCTTCTGCTTCAGTATATTGTGAAGATTCAAAAGTAGGTGAAATAACTTTTTATTTGGAGGATGCCCACTTCTAGACCCATGTTTGGCAAAACTTTGTGAAGCCATGTCTTGGCTATGCCATTTCTTGAGTAGTACACTTCTCTGAAAGCAGTATTTCATGCCTATTGACTCAGGCATTGTCATAAAACCCTAATTGGTTTGTTGTTTTCTGAGCAGGAGAGTCTATGCTGTTTTAAACTGTACAAATCCTGTGGAAAGCTAGTATTACACTTGAGGCCACATCTCTCCTCAAGTACTGCAGTGCAGTTTCCTCCAGAATGGAAAGCAATGAGACGCAATTTGAAAGATTATGTGCTCCTTATTAAATCTTAACTGAAGAGAAACCACACAGTTAGTAAACGGTTACACCAGCATGAGGATAAACATCCCCAGTGGCAACAGATTCTTCATGAAGGCTGTTGTGCAAGAGATACAATGCATGCTATACAGAAAGGTCTACACTGATACACTTCTTTCAGAGAAGTTATATGCTGGCCTGTGCCAGCCCAGAGGTTTTTGTCTTACACAAAGACAAAAGGCTGCCCCACACTCAGACTTGAGAAGATCTATGTAGCCATACACCAACTGGCTACATAAATTCACTGAGGTACTCCTGAGTTTTAAATCCAGTTTTCCGCGGTTAAATGTGTTGCAGTTGGAAGAAGAGAACTTTGCTCTACTTGGCTATGTACATCAGGCACACCATCAAACATAGCAAGGCTTGTACAGAAGTTCCAAAAGTCCTAGGACAGTTCCCTCCTTTGCTTTTTGACATCATAGCTAAGCCTGACAGGGCATTGCTTTGAATTAACCATGATAAACGTGGCAATTTAATCCATACACAAATAAGATTCAGTGAACCCCATTCTGGATTATGGACCATCAGGCATTATACGTAAGAAACAAGGCTCAGAGAGGAAAAGGGTATTTATTACCTTCTGGATCCATTGCACCAGCAATACGGTGTGCCTGATGATCTAAGCTCTTTCTCCTTTTCTTCCAGTGACTACACTTCTTTCTTTGGTAGAACCAGCCTTTTAAGCACAGGAGTTACCTTCACAAAAAAAGAAAAAAAAAAAAAAAAAAAAAAAAAAGAAAAAAAGAAAAAGAAAGAAAAAAGAATTTAACTTCCTTCACTTCTTCTATTTAACATTTTCAGTCTCACATGGAAATACACGCGTAAAGCTTCACTACTGCACTTCCAGTGAAGAAGTGACCTTGCATTTCCTTATGAGAACAGTGTTCAAACATCTCACAGCTCATTTCATAGAAAGCAAGAAGGGTGGAGCCTTCCCTGGAGCATGTGACTGGTGCTGAGCAGCAAGTAAGGCAAGTGGGAAGGTCTACAACTGCTCTGGGCTGCTTGCCAAGTATGTTTTTTTCCTTCAAAAAAAAAGGAAGTATTTCTTTCTTTCTTTTTTTTTTTTTTTTTTGTTTTTTCACTTCATGGTAAAAATTCAATGAAATTATCATTTTGATACTGATTTTTGTACGTGCGTGTGTTCTGAAATCAACTGTGCCTTTTCTTCTGTAAATAACCACGAAGGATTCTTTTTTTTTTTTTTTTTGTATGTCTTTGAGTTGTATTTTTTTTTTTCAAAATCTTGTTAAACATTAATCAGATGAAATAGATAAGATTATTGTAACAGTGCCATGGTTGACTCTCATGACTCTCAATATGCTTTTCACCATGTCAGTGGACTTTCATTTTCACAGTGATCTTGTAGATGAAGCTGCAGGCTGAGAGGGGCTGGGTATATGCAATTGAGCCTTGTCCTGCCACCCAAGGGAGTGAACTCTTTCATTTCTCAGTGGTGCTCAGAACCAAAGGCAAAGGACTCGAAATATCACACTTGGGGTCAGGGCAATCTCAGAATTGTGTGCAGATCAGGGGAAGAATTCAATGAAAGCAGTCCTACAGAGAAGAATTTAGGAGTTCTGGTGGATGAAAAGCCAGACATGAGCCAGCACTGCGCTCTTGCAGCCCGGAAAGCTGAAAGGTGCTTCAAAACAGGGGTGACCAGCAGGGAAAAGGAGGAGTCTGAGGTCTCCAGCACAAGAGGAATGCAGAACTTTTGGAGTGGGTCCAGAGGAGGGGCACAAAGATGATCAGAGAGCCAGACCACCTCTCTTATGAAGGACATCTGAGTTGAGCTGGGTTTGGTCAGCCTGGAAAAGAGAAAGCTTCAGGGAGACCTGATGACAGCCTTCCAGTACTTGAAGGGAGCTTATGAACAGGAGGGAGAATGATGCAGGCTGATATCAACAGGGCAAGGGGAACGGCTTTAAAGTTAAATGGGGAGATTTAGGTACTGGAAGGAAATTCTTCACTCATACTGTGGTGAGGTGCTGAAACAGGCTGTGCAGAGAAGTTGTGGATGCCCCATCCCTGGAGGTTTTCAAGGCCAGGTTGGATGGGGTCTGAGGCATATCTAGTGGGTATCAGCCCCACCCATGACTGGGCATTTGGAAGGAAATGGGTTTTATGGTCCCTTTCAACCAAAGCCATTCTATCATTCTATGAAATTGAAGTACAGGAGGTTCCCTCTGAACACCATGAAGAACTTCTGTGCTGCGTGGAGCGCTGGTACAGATTTCCCAGAGAGGCTGTGGAGATCTTCAGAAGCTGCCTGCTCTGGGTGGCCCTACCTGTGAAGAAGTTGGAGCAGGTGGACCTAGAGGATCCTGCCAGCCTCAGTCATGTTGTAGTTTTGTGATTTACCCATGGAGGAGAAAGAACTGTAGCAGTCACAGACTGTCAGGATGCTGATGAGGAAGACTCGCCACTTGAGGGACGTGAGTATTGTAAGGAACACCTCTGTCTGCTGGCTTTTTTCCAAAGTGATGAATGTGCTCATTGAAAGAGAAATATAAATGGAGCCAAATTTTGCATTTCTTGGGAGTTTACTGGCTTGGAGTTTGCTTCGACTTTACTGGCTTATAGAAGCCTTTTGTTCTTGCTCGCTGAAGCTTCCCCTTTTATTTCCTGCTTTACCAGGGCCAGTTGACCTCAGAGCAGTAACAGCAGATATACAGCCTGTGTGTTATGGATTATTAACGATCTGTCATTTGTGGACAGCAAAAACTTCAGTCTTTTTTTTTTTTTTAAGCATTTGTTGTACCCCAATGCAAAATATACATTCTTCACTAAGACAAGGGGGAAAAAAAAACCCAGCATTTGAGGCCCAGAAAAGGGAAGAGCAGCCTGCTGGAAACAAGGAAAAGAGCTAAGCAGCTATCACTTTTAAAGAGACATTTTGTGTTTTATAGCACCAGATGAAGAGTGAGAGGACTGAGAACAAAGTAATGTTTTTATGCACTCCTTTCCTACAGAGTTTGTAGTTCTGTGGCATATCATGAAAGACAGAAAAAAAACTGCCCATTTCTCCACCTGGCAGTTTTGTTAACCTTGCAACCAGAGCTGGATGTATGCCAATGGGTAGTAACTTTTGGCAAAGCCAGACTTTGTGGTGTTGAGTAGCACCACTACACATGGAGCCATGACTTTGTCTGAGACAGTTACTCAGCCAGCTCACTGCTCCCATCAGTTTCTGCAGCTTCCCACCTCAATCTCCAAACACCCCCACACCCTGAGCAGTTGCTATTCTGGTGACAATTTCAAGGTGCTGTGCAATCGACATACCTGGACCACCAAATCCCCTGGGGTATTTAAGAAAGAACATGAGTTAGACCACATTTTATACTGACATCCCTGGCTGCAATCAGGAAAAGCAGTAGCTCATTTTCTGCCTTGGCAGAAGTTTCAGGTTTCTAAAACCTCTGTGTGGAGGGACCTAACCGTTTATTATAAAGCAACAATAGGAGGAGGGATGTCTCTAATGTTACAGCCAGCCTGGGCAGACGTGAGTGCGCAGGAAGGCTCAGGCTAAGCGGGGCTGCTCTTTTCACTCTTGTGGTGGATTTCTCAAACAAACAGAACCAGAAACAGTCCCAGAGGAGGCAAGATGGATGTAAAAGATGGATTGTATCTTGTAGATACAATGTAATATCTTTTTAATGCACTTTATTTTTTGCTTCATTGTGCTTCTCTGTTTTCCTCCCACGGCTTTTCCTGCTGAGGAAAATTTATTTTAATAGCCTTTCCTGAAAGAGAAGTGCAAACATTGTGAATAATGGTAGTATTATTCCCTGTTATATAGGAGCTTCACATGTGGTTTCTCTTTCAGTTCTCAGTCCCTTCATGTTATTCCTTGAATTATGACTCAAACCAGGTTCTCTGTTTTGCTTGTGTTACCAATCTTATGGGTTTTTCCTAGAGTCACCTTACAGCTTCTTCTCTGGTTTCTAATGTTTACCCTTGCCTACTATCTTCTGTGATTTCTCCACCTCTTTTTAAATTTCTCATTCACCTTTATATAACTCAGCCAAGCACCTGATATTGATTCACGCAGTTCTCTAAAAAAAGAGATCATTCTGTTAATTTCTTTTAACTTTCTTTTTTTCTTTATTATTTTTTCTTTTCATGTCTCACCTTGGGCAATTTAAATTAGTTATAAGATAGTTCCAGTTCTGTTTCTTAGGCTAACTCCCAGCCTAAGATCTGTGGCATCCCAACCTTTGCTTTCCACAGCCTGTATAAGAACACTTAAAAATAAAACCACTGTTCCCACTGCCTCTCAGAGTGGTGACTGATCTGTACTGTATGTGTTAGGCCAAAAGCAAAAGAAGAAGCCCCTGATCAAGTAGGAGGAGCTTATGATCTCTAGTGGCAGAAACTACTTGTTTCCAGAAGAGAAAAATAAATCAAAGAGGAAAAAAAATTCTTTGAGAGATGGAAAGCAGCAGAGAAATGGCGGCAGGCAGCGACCTCCGGTGGGCGCAGGGCCTTCAAGGCAGGTTCTGACCGGTGCTGCCTCTTAATTTAGACTAGATCCATTTTTGAAACTATATTATTATTTTAATTTAAGTCAATATTTCCAGTCAGAGAAAAATACTGGATCAGAATATAAAGTATTGCAAAGCGATCTGAGCTGCCTTGATTTGCACAGCTACTACAGGGTGGGCAAAGCCTGGTTGGATCACACAGATAGCAGATACGTAAGTCTCAGTAATTAAAAGATGAAGAATTTATCATTTGGTGTTAAATTAGGATAATAATTCCCAAAGGAATAGATGGAATAAAATTTCTGGCTTCCTGAGGAAACTATATGGTTTCTAAATTTTGGGATATCCATTTCGTGCAACCCTTTGGCGATTACTACCATGTTTTTTGACATTAACAATAAACTGCTTTTTCCAATTAAAGCCATCTGTGTGAATAAGGGTCTTCTCCTCAGAGACAGAGATGCTGGGTTTTCAATCTTACTACTTCTCTGGCGTTTGCTAGTCCATTAGTTGTAACACTTAGCACTTCCGTAGTGCTGTAGATCTCTCAGATTCTGTGCCACCATGAGGGCCCTTAATTCTGTAAATGGGTGTAAGCAGATGGATTGCTGGTCTTGTGCAGAGCCCTGCAGAAACTAGCAGGGCCTCCTAATAATACATAGGTCTGAGGTACTTCCCAACAACAGTGATGCCCTCTGCATTTCTACCGTTTTGGTTCTCCAGAAAACAGCCTCCCTCAAAGGCAGCCATCTCCTCTCTGGCTGGGGCAGTCAGGGGCTGTGTGGGATTATGTGGGGTTATGTTGGGCAGTGCAAAGCAGTGCAAAAAAAAAAAACAGTTCAGTGAAATATCTTTTCTTTGACTCTAAATATTTTATGTCTTCAGATTTCCATTCCAAGCTGGTAGGACACAAGGTAATAAAACAGCCAACGTCCCTGCAGAACAGAAGCTGTGATTTTCACTTGTCCTAATTCCCATTCTATGCCCAAAGGTGCTTTGCTTCTTTTTTTGGTACAACAGTAATTGCACTTCATCTTCAGGGCAAAGAGGGATAGACTCTGGAGATTGGGTTTTTTGTTTGGTTGGTTTTGTTTTGTTTTGGAAACGGTGCAGTGTATTTACATTCATAAAAGCTGAAGAGGCAAAGTTTTTCAGAAATAACTTTCAGTTTACAGTGCCCAAGAAGCTGAAAACAGGAATCAGGATCCTAATTAATTGTTAGGAGAAGATTTTCTAATTGACTTAATTAGTAGCATATCAGGTGTAAGCCAATTCTGTGCTGAAATCTCAAACCTCTTGATAGACATGGTGAGAACTATTTGAATTTCAAAGTGACTTTCAAGCTATTTTAAACAAATTTCTGTGTCTATATATAATGAGAATACTATATTTTCACTTTCTTTGTAACTCTGACAGCTCTTAGCATTTCCAAGTGCCACTGTTTCTCAGTGGGTTTTACAGTTTTGTTGGATTTTTGTTTTGCTATTTAAGATATGGTAACAAAAGAAATGTGCATCAAGTTCTGCTTACTGAATAGAGATGCTGAAAATGTTGAGTGATTTTCTGAAAGCTTCCTGGGATTAGTTTATAATGGATCATTTCGAGTAAAAAAAAAATAAAACCTGGGTTTTAAAGAAGCATTGCTTTTGGGGTTAAAGTAATTTATCTTCACATCCCTCAGAAATATAGTTCAATCCAGCTTTGGTTATTAAAGAAATAAAGTTCAAAGATCCACCATTAAATATTTAAAATTCACTTCTTTAGATCAAGAGTGTCTAGAATTTTTTAGTAAGAACAGTGCTATTAACCAAGTCAAGCTAATACCAGTTTTCATACAAAGAATTTATAACCAGGTAACATTTATCACGTGCTGAATGCTCTCCACACAAGAGGATGCTTATTCATTGCTGAAAACCTTACAGTCACCTGAGAAGAAAAAAACATTTTCTTTGCTGAAGGCTGAATGGGCCCTTCAAACATCTGCACTCTGTTAAATAACCCAGAAAATAATAATGGCTATATAAAATAATGAGTTGTAGCTTCCCTCGCAACTGGCTTTAAAGATGCAGAGCCCATTCCCTGCTGCGAGCCTTTTGTTTTTAAAGATTAACTCCTTCATTCCGAAGCTGGCAACAGACTTGTTTTGGTGCTTATATCAAAGAGAGCAGCAGCTTGCTAAAAGCTCTTATCTGGGCTGAGGTTACTGCATCCTGACTAAGGTCTCTTATTGTCTTTCTTCATCTTGGGAGGAGGGATACCTGGCTCCTGTAACCGAGTCTGGTCCCACCTGTTGTTTTCTTGCTCCACCAATAGATTTCCCTTGCCAGTATGAGTGATAGCAACAGTTTTCTAATGACAGCATTTCCCCTAGTGCCTTGTATGTTCTGCTTAGTAAACCTTCTGGAACAAGAAGATGGATTCAGGCCATTTGTGACAGAAGGGAGGATCATATACAGAATCTGCAGAGGGAGAAGGGAAGCAAGAACCAAAATTTCTGCCTACTTATTAGCTGGACAAAATATGTACACCACACAGATTTACTTTATTTAGGTTTGATTTCACTTATAAAGCTATCTTGATACTGCAACAATATGGTATCAGAACACAATGACACTAGTTCTGTAGCATCCAGCCATCACAACACAAAACTTTAGCAGCTGGATACATTCACAGGGGTCAGACAGACCACCAGAGACAGATCTGGTGGAGACAGAGACAGGCTATTTTCTGGCATCTCCGCCTCCCCTAAAGCAGAGCGTGAATGAGGAAAGCTGGAAGCAGCTGGACTGCTATCCCTAAGTGCAGCTCCATAGCTTTATGATAAATAGCATATTTTACTACTTCATTCCCTTTGGGTTTTTTGAAAAATGCAGTGATTTACATAGCACTGGGCTTTGAGGCACCAGATAGATTTCACCTCTCTCAAAGAGGGGAGAGAATCCATGGTGAAATGGTAGCAAGGCTCATTGGCAGGGCTTTAAATCAAGTTTGAAGTCAAAGGAGGGTAATGGTGAGCCTGCTTACGAAAAGGATGGCATAGCTAGGTTGAAGGGACAGGGTGCTAGTGGGAACCCTCAATACCCTGCCTTGAGATTATGTGCTGGCAATACTGCAGCACACTTCAAATTTCCAACACCTGTTGGAGTGCGTCCAGAGGAGGGCCAAAAATGGTCCAATGGGTTGAACACCTCCTTGATGAGGACAGGCTGAGAGAGTTTGGGCTGTTTGGCCTGGAAAAGAGAAGGTCCTGTGGAGACCTAATAGCAGACTTTCAGTATTCAAAACAGGGCTACAAAAAAGAAAGGGATAAACTCTCTCACAGAGTCTGTTGTGATAGGACAAGGGAAGATGGTTTCACAGCAAAAGAGGGGAGATTTAGATTGGCTATGATGGGTTTTTTTATAATAAGGGTGGTGAAGCACTGGAATAGGTTGCCCAGAGAGATGGTGGATGCCCTGTCCCTGGAGACATTCAAGGTCAGGCTGGACCAAGCTCTCAGTAACCTGGTCTAGCTGTAGATATCTCTGTTCATTGCAGAGGAGTTGGACTGGATGACATTTAACAATCCCTTCCAACTCAAATGTTTCTATGATTATGTATAGAGGCCAATAATTTGACAAAAAAAGAAAAAAAAAAGAAAAAAAATGTTTTTCCCTTTACAAACTTCATATGAACACTCTGAACATTTATGTTCCATTACATTTTTCATTCCTTTCTCCTTGGAGAAAAATTCATTGGGGATTTGTCCTTTCTTACTGACAACGGAGTTTTAGTGCTGCCCACTTGCAGCTTTAAAGATCTCTATATCACTTTTAATGAGAAGAAGGCATTCAAATTCCAAAATGAGTGACTTAACTAAATCTATTTCTATTTCCTTATGCTTTCTCAAAGCCAAAGAAAATGCTTCTGCTAATAATTTTAATTAGATGTGGTGTGGTGCGGCTGTGGCGATCGAGGAAAGGACTATCTTCAGCTGCCTGCTGTGCCCTCTGGTGGCAGGAACTGGAGGAAATCCTGGAAGATAAGTGGTTTGGATGCTCCAATTCAGAGCGTGGGTTTCGCCTTGATCTGTCAATTTCAAGATAGAATTCCTGGGAATTAGCCAAGAAGCAGAAGATCTAATGAGATCTATCTGATTTATAAAAATAAGTTCTGGAGAAATCAGGGGCACACAAATTGCAGAGCCTTAATCCAGAGAGACTTCAAGAGAAGGAACAGAAGAAATGTCATGCGGTACAACTGCAAGGTACAACTTCACTAGAGTGAAGTTACATACCAGGGAAGAATTACCCTCATTATTAGCACAGGATAGGAATGAACTAGCTGAACAGTACTTCTGCTACTTCCACTGGTTAAATCTAAGATAATGCTTAAATTTTGTTGGATTCCTCTCTGGAACTTCTGAGATCTACTCAGTAAGTGTTATACTACAAATTTCATAGTTATTTCAGGAATATTTCTTCTTGTTTAAATCTTGCAGCTTTGTACTATCTTACAGTTAAATGTACAGACACAGTAGTTTTGCAGCTATTGAACATGGAAGATCATGAACAGTCCTTATTTCTTCATAAAAATGAGTTCAGCAATATCTTAAATTTAATACTAACCATTTCACTGCTGACCAAAGAGAAGAGAATGTGCAAATTTCTGAATTAACATCAATTTTCTCTGAGTGAATGATCATTCTGATGTCATGTAGGATTAATACCTGAAATTTCTCATCTAATCTTTCTTATCTTAAGGTTTGATTTACAGCCTAAAATTAAGTTTAGGAAATTCCATAGCTGAATAAGATGGGTCCAAAGGCTTATAAAGCTTTAGGCACAATTGATTTTTAAATAATGTTTTAGAAAAATTATATTTATGTCCAAATGCTAATATATTCAATATTACACTGTTACAAAGACAGCTCACGCAAATACATACTCAAAAATTCCCTTTCTACTACTTAGGTATAGAAAAACCAAACAGTAAGTCAGTCACAGATGTGAAGAAAATCACAGGGGAGTCATTCCAACTGGTAGCATGGTTAGACCAAAATTTTTGCTTTTCTAGAGTATGCTACCTTTCTGACAATGAGAATCAACTCAGCAAGCCAAAAGCTACCTGGCCTGACAGAAGAGCAGGATGGTTTTTATACTTGCCATATCTTCTGTCTCATACTGCCCTCTAAAAATGCCCTAGAAATAGCAGTATATTGTGGTGTTCCACTACAGTAGCACATCACTTCTTTATTTCCAGTTTCATTCCTGCACCACTGTCCCAGCAGAGAAAGTTAGACATGTATACGTTGGACAATACAACCCAGTCATGCTAACAGGCAAAGCGATGTGCAGGCTGTCCTGAGAAATGGATTGTCTGAAACATAACAGAATTATTACTCCAAATCTTACAAATGCTTTAAGATATGAGATATGAATATCACTTCTGTTAAAAAAAAAAAAAAAAAAAAAAGTGAGAGGCAGGCAGAAATAATTATGCTGGATTTTGGAATTTGGTCAGGGCCTAGCTTCAAAATTAAAAAAAAAAAAAAAAAAAGGAAAAAAAAGAAAGGAAATTCAGAAAATGTAAATCATCAGAATCTTTGACTTCGCTAAAAGATGATATTTGCAGTGAGGGAGTCACATTCCCGTATCCTTCTATCCTTCTTCACACCCCCATAACACAGCAGGGTATTAGCTCAGCACTGCCTTGCAGGATGAAGTCTCCTGAGCTGGCTCCTTGTGGTAGGCAGAAGTGCCTTGCTGCTTTCCCAGTCAGCACCTGTCAGTTGAAAAGCAGTGTGTGGCTGCTCAGTTTCAGAGGGAAGACACTTCCATTGGTATAGAAAAATAGACACTCCTGTATGACTTGAATTGTTTTCTTCAGAGGGTCTGGCAAGATGTTATGTTTTAGTTCTAAGAGAAAAACAGGGTTTATAACACACCAATGTTTATAGTTACTGCTAAGCAGTGTTTTACAGAGTCAAGGCCATCTGCAGTGAATGGCCCAAGGAGCTGGAAGGGAACAGATTTAGGACAGCTGACTTAAACTGGCCAAAGGGATATTCCATAGCATGTGATATCAAGTGGAATGAGTTTTGAAGGGAGTGGGAGTTCATCTCATGCTCTTTCACTGGGGACTAGATGGGTATCAGTATTGTTTATCATAGGATCACAGAATCACCAAAGTTGAAAAAGACCTCCAAGATCACCCAGTCCAACCATCCTCCTGCCACCATTATCTCCTCACTAAACCACATTCCTTAGTACAACATCTAAACACTTCTTGAACTCCTCCAGGAACGGTGACTCCAACACCTCCCTGGGCAGCCTATTCCAGTGCCTGACCACTGTTTCAGAGAAGACATCCAAACTGAATCTTCCCTGGCAAAACTTGAGGCCATTCCCTCTAGACCTTTTTCTAGTTATGCAGGAGAAGAGGCCTAACCCCACCTTGCTGGCCAAACCCCACATTGCCACCACCTCCTTTCATGTACTTGTAGAGATCTATAAGGTTTCCCCTGTCTCCTTTTCTCCATATTAAAAAACCTCAGTTCCCTCAGCCTCTCCTCAGAAGCCTTGTGTTCCAGATCCTTCATCAGATTTGTTGCCTGTCTCTGGACATGCTCCAGGGTCTCAATGCATTTCATGCAGAGAGGGGCCCTGAACACCATACTCAAAGTGTGGCCCCACCAGAGGTGAGTACAGAGGGAAAATCACCTCCCTGCTCCTGCTGGCCACACTATTTCTGATACAATCAGGATGCCATTGGCCTTGTTGGCTACCTGGGCACACTGCTGGATCAAATTTAGCCAAGTATTGACCCCCAGGTCCATTTCTTCCACACAATCTTCTCTGCCCCAAGCCTGTAACATTGCCTGGGGTTGTTTTGGTCAAAGTGCAGTACCTGGCACTTGGTCCTGTTGTATTTCATCTCACTGGCTTCAGCCCAGCAATCCAGCCTGTCCAGATCCCTCTATAGGGCCTTCCTACCCACAGGCAGATTGACACTTCCTAGCAGCCTGGTGTCATCTGCAAACTTACTGAGGGTACACTAATTTTCCTTGTCCAGATCAATAAAGATATAAAACAGAACGCATCCCAAGTCATGAGTGAATGACTATGTGGTGGTGATCCATCTGCTGGGATAAATCACAACTCCTAATGTTATGTGTTAAGGGGCCAGGAATACTCATCTCACAGGGCTTCTTTGCTTAATATGCCAGGTTGTTGGTAAAATTCCTAGAAATACCAGTATCTCTTTCAAGTGTTTTCTCTCACCATTTCCCAAGGTGATTCTGCTGCTTTGATGGCTCACCAAGTATCAGGACTCGGATAGAGCTTGGCCCTTCAGCTCCAAGCTCTATAACCACACAGCAAAACAGCATGTGTTGTATGTTACTGCAGTACATTACCTGTGCTTGATTGAGCTGGCTTAATCTACCACCCAGGTTATTCTCTATTATTTTTCTGCAAATCCTATGCCTGTCGCAGAATGGTACTGCATATGTTGCCTTGAGTGATTTAGTGAATTTACTTGCTGTATTTGAATGGCCTGTGCTCACAGCAGCCGAAGCAGGTGAATTGCACAAGTAGAGAAGTGTGATTTGTGACATTGCTGAGATGATGCAAAAGAGATGAGTGACGGAGAAGCAGAAAGCTCATGCAATTTACATTACATTGCCTCCACCCCGAGTCAGTGGAAAAGCCCGAACCTAGCCCAAGAGAGTGACAATGGTACTAGCATTTCCCAGGAAATAATTCAGCTCTTTTCCCTCTTGGGTAGCGGAGAGGACAGCTCAGATGGCCTCAGTAAACCAGCTCCAACGGGCCGGCAGCAGCTTGACTCCGCTCTTGCCGCAGCCCATCGCACTTCCGGGTACGGATCCGAGCCCGAGGGTGGGCGATGGCGGCCTCCGTTTCCCGGCCATCCGGAGCGCCAGGTGGCGCCATGGCGGCGTGACGCGGCGGGGCACGGGAGCCCGGGCGGCGGCCGAGACAGGGTCTGGGAAAGGCCCTTTTTTCTCGGATTTTAGTTACACGACCCAACTGGTGGTTAGACCCGTGGAATACCCTAATCCTAGGATTAAATGCCACCTTGGATTTATGCATGCTGTCTCAAATACCTAGAGAGCTGATTCAACCAATCTGGAATGGTTGTTCAGTTGCTGAAACATAAAGCATCTTAGTTTTGGTGGCAGTTTCCTCCCAGCCCAGCACCATGTATATAGGCTGTTCCCTCACTTTAGCCAAATGTTTGTGGAATGTCGTTTTGAAAAAGTGAAGCATTCTATGTCAGCTCATTTTGAAACGTTTTGATCTTTCTCTGAGGTGTTTATGTGATGCAGTTTCTCTACAGAGCTACAATATGACTATTGTTTGCCTGAAGTGATATGTCCAGCAGCTTGAGTGATGAATGTAGTTTCTCTCAGAGTCTGCCTTCGCTTGAATTTCACTTCAGTCCAACAGTGACACTGCCACCAAAAGGAGCAGCCCACTCCTCACCTCCCCCTCCTGTACTTGCTGGTATAACAGTTTGTGTGACTGTACAGTGAGCAGATCATGAGCAAATCCAGCCAAGAGCCAGAAAAGAAAATGTTTTCAGTGGGATCAATTATCTGCTCCAAACACTTGAATTGGCACAATAAAAGTCTTGGCCTGAGCACAGGGAGAAACAGCTTGGGCAAGGAGGGAACACAGAGTTTACATCTGCTAAAACTGCTACTGAAAAGTTGTGTGTGAAAGGATATCACTAAGACTCTTAACATTAAAGTTGTCAGGACATAATCTTCCACATCTAGGTATTTCTGGGCTTTTCCTCTTAGTTAGAAATGGAGGACTTTGTAGTGATATAGCAAGAGACCTTTACAAAGTGGTGCTTTTTTTTTTCTCCTTGAAATATACACTTGCAACGCTTTTCACCTAAAAGAAAAAAGACAACGAAAAACAACAAAAAGAAACCAACAAACAACCACCCAAAACTAACAGCCCAAAACATGTCAGTTTGTAAAATATGGTCATTCTATTCCTGGATTGTTTTTTCTAGTGCTGCACCATTAAAAGCAGAAGTCTTTTCCACTTCCTTTTCCCGTCGCCCCTTCCTGCCACAATATGCAGATGGACCTTAAAGAGAGATCCAGGGGAAAGGTGCACTGTTGATTCTTGTGAAGATATTGCTTTTGTTCTTTACTTGTTGCTAGATTATAAGATGAAAACAGATGTTTCTTCTCTTTACAGCACACTGTATGGACTGTCTAAACATAAGAAAATCAGCACTTCTGCAAGCAATTCTGAGTTTTGTCTGAGGTTGGAGTCAGTCAGTGTAATGTTTGTATTAGACATCTTTATCATGAGACAATTCATTTAATGAAACCAAAGTCTCACAGTAACAGAGTTCAGAATTTAGTTGGCTTCTGTTTCCACTACAAATTTATAATTTTCAAGATTCTCTAAAATTATTAAGTGAGTATGTGTTTGCCTGCTGTCCCGTACTTTCTACATACAAAAGTGTGAGGATGTTTGTTTCAGAAAAATAGTTTGTTAGGTATCTATCTAGCAGCCAGATATTCATTATATAATATTCAGATATTGTAGGGAATAATTTTGTAGGAAATTAAATGCTTTTTCTCATGAGTGAAAATACAGTTTTTGAGGACTGGAGGCAGATCAGTAGATTTTTCTTTTTAATCCAGGTGATATTTATTGGTGAGCTTTTGTTATAATCATTTCTAAGTTGTGATCTCCTGTTCTCAAGTTTATCATACGGCTGTTGTGTCTGCCTGAAAAAGAAAAAAAGCTCTCCTTTGGTAGACAGAAGTACCACATTCCTTTTATGAAAATGAATTCTGAGGACATATGGATGTTGGCAGATGGGAAACACTGATTATCAATTTTCCAGAGTCATCAGTGCACTTGCAGGAAAAGTCCAAGACCAAATTAATATGCATGTTTAAACAGTTATACAGAAGTTAGGACTTGAAGGCATTCATGCTAACAATCAGTCGTGTTTCACATTTAGTGGTTGCATTTCTCAGCAGGTCGTTTCTGATAGTTTGCATGGAAAAAGCTTTGGGTTTTATTTAGAACTAAGGTTTGCTAACAAAAATAATCTTTATGCATCTGTGTAAGTCTGGAAAACCTTTTCTTTAAAACACAGATGTGTTAGTGCAACAATATTTCTTACCAAAACAGCTGATACTGGCCAGGTGCTGCTCAGAGTAGTGCTCAGTGCCAGTGGCCATGTCTCCTCCTCTTCTCTGCATTTTTTGATAGCAGTCATGCAACCTCAGAGGCCAAACTGTAGATGATTTACTGCCCAAGGCATCTGCTCCTTGGCAAGCTCTGTGGGCATCTGCATAGGTGGCTTTGGATGGCTTTTCTTTCTGGCATGCAGTCATGTACCTGGGGGCTCAGCAGGGGACCTGCTTTGCTCTTCTTTTCTTTTCTTTTTCTCGTTTGGCTTTCTGGTGCATCGTGAATAAAACAAGAGGCAGTTTCTTTATAAGGAATTGGCTGTGCATCCCGTATGTCCCCCTATTGTTCATGCTGGGATAATCTGCACTGAAACAGGATCTTTGTTTCCTGTATCCCTGTCTCTCTCCCTGTACGCAGTCTGAAGTCATAACCCTCTCTGTGCCTCCCTAACACTGGTTACTCCAGAAGCAATTGTGTTTTTGTAGACAGCTGTTTATAATTTCATGTCTATGAGGGAATGAGTGACAAATTTAAAGAAACAAAGCTACTTCCTTATTCGCTGGAAAGAAGCAAGGAAAGTTTGGAGAAAATAAAACAGCTGGAAGGCAAGGAGACATCTCAAGAAGTGGGTAGCAGTAAAATGAACCTTATAAGGGAATAGCTGCTTGGCCTCACCAAATTTAGAGGGCTAGATTTAGGAAGGCATACTAGATGTTTGAGTTATGCACTAGTATGAGACAGATGAAACACTTTTTCAGTTCTTGTATAACGTGAATAAGTCATGTGCTTTTTTTCTTTTTATTTATTTATTTACTTAAGAATTGGGGGAAAAAAAGAAGGATATCCCCTCCATCTGGTCATTCAGCAAGCAGAATGGGTAGTACATGGGTTTAGGCAAAGGAAAGATTGTTTTGTGGCCTCTTGTTGAAGGCAGAACAGTCTTGACTTTGGGAATTGTTTGCTACCTGATTTATTGCTCGTTTACCCAAATCAGTGATTAAAAGTTCATTTTGGAGTGAAGCAGGGAAGGAACCCAAATAATTAAATGAACACTCATGGAAACCCAAATAATTAAATGAACACTCATGGAAGCTCCTTTCTTGCCCCTTCCCCAGACTCATCTTCTGACAAATACCTTCTTAGGTTGAATTCCCTGTTTTCACTACAGGTTACACTCAGTCCCTCCCAGTCTGTTCTGCGAGGTAGCAGTGGTGCAGTTGTGTGCATAACAGTCTTTATCCTCTGGTCTTTGTTTCTTAGCGTGTGCTCCTCCAGGCTTCCCAGTGTGGGACCTATGCTGGCTGCAGTCTTTAAAGGTTGTCCCCACTCCTGTGTGGGTTTTTCTTTTTCAGGAGTGCATCTCCTGCCATCTCCCCAGCATCATCTCATTGGTATGAGTTACATGCATGGAAAAAACATAGTATTGCATTTTTTCCCCACTAAGACCTTGTTCCTGGAATAGCATGATTAAACATCCACTATGTTTTTAATGTAGACTTATAACCCTTGCTTAAAAAGAAAATCTTGAAAATGTAAATTGCAGATAGCAAGTACAAAAATAAATAAAATGTGAATTATTTTTTTCTCTTTGCTTTTGGAGCCAGTTCATAATGTGCAAGCCCTGAGGGTTTGCAATACCATGGAAGAAGCTGCTTCTCTCTTATGTCCATATCTGTAAAACTATAATAACTTCTGTAACTCTTCTGTATTACATTCCCACCAAGTATATAAGTTTACATTTCAGCGCATTTTTGTCTGCTTATGTCATAGCCTACACTGCTCTGGAAACTACTAGTTGAGTGGATACATGCATAGCGATAGAAATGGAATGACTGCAAAGCATGGTCTGTAGTGATGAGGAAAAACATGGATGTAAAAGAAAAACTGTCACTGACGTCCTTTATAGAGTATCATGGGAAATAAAAAGATACAGTGTTCTCTGAAACTACAGCATTTCCTAAGAAACATCTAGTTCTGCATTTTCCCCATAACACTATCTTTACCTTCTGGTAAGTTCAAAAATTTCATAGTGTGCCAAGGATAACTTGTCTGTACGTCATTCAGAGAGAGATCACTCATTTCAGACCTGTAGTTTAACTGCAAGTTTAACAGCCAAGCCTGTCATCCTTTAAACTAAAAGTGGGGAAATTTAGTTTAGATGTTAGAAGGATATTCTTTATTCAGAGGGTAGTGAGACACTGGCACAGACTGCCCAGAGAACTTGTGGAAGCCATAACCTTGGAGGTGTTCAGGGCCAGACAGGACGAGGCCCTTGGAAGTCTGGTCTAGTGGATGCCCATGGCAGGAAGGTTGGAACTAGATGGGCTTTAAGGTCACTTCCAACCCAAGCCAGTCAAAATTTTCCCTGTCCTTCCTCAGCGGATTGTTATGCCCTGCGGAAGCAGCCCGTTAGTTGTTACGCCTTTAGAAGCCACTTGTGGATAAGAAGAATTTTCCTTTTTTGGCTACTCAAATCTAACCAGAAGGGATATTTACTCACAATATCCTCAGGGTTGTGGCTACCACACCTCATGTTTCTCTTAGGTTTCTTGGCCTCAGCCTCTCAAATAGCAATGCAGCTCTGGTTGCAATGAAGGTACACGAGGTGTTGCAGTGAATATGCTACATCTAGCTGCTGGCTGATCACTAGCTGTGCTCCCCAGGACTCAATTCCAACACTGATTTTGTACAACACTTTTGTCAGTGTTCCAGATGTAGGAGAGGAGCACATCTTCAGCAAATTCACTAATGCTGTAGATCTGGTAGGTGCTCTTCACTCTCTGGAGGGATGGGAAACCTTGCAGAGAGATCTGGCTATGCTGGAATGTTGGACAATCAAAAACCACATTACAAAGGAGCAAAGCAAACTGCCTGGTATTGCACCTGAGATAGAGAAGAGAAGGGGAAGCGGAGGGGCTCTCCTCCTGGTACTGATGGCAGAGTGTGTGGCAATGACACAAAGCTGCTAGAGGAGGTTCAGGCTGGACATTAGGAAAAAAATTTTTACCATGAGGGTGGTCTAACATAGAAACAGGTTTCCTTGGGAAGTGATTGATGCTCCATAACTGTCAGTATTCACTGGAGCATTTGGATAGTGCCTTCAATAGCATACTTTAAAGTGTAGTTAGCCCTGACGAGGTCAGGCAGTTGGTCTTGATGGCTTTCCTAGGTCCCTTCCAACTGAACTATTCTGAATTCTGATTTCTAACCCCCTTCTGCAGTTGTGAGGGAAGATTTAGGAAGATAAATATGAAGGGGTAGAGAACAGCAGCTGGATTAGAATTCAGCTACACTGCTGTAAGACAGCTTTGAACCAGCTTCAGCACATTCACCCAGTGTGATACATCTGTGTATCACTCGGATGTGCAGAAGGAGAAGTGAAGCTTGAGGGTTAAGCCTGATACCCTTTGCTGTGTGCAAGTAAGAAACTTGGGCTTTTGAAGGGCGGAGTAACCATCCTGAAAGGTTGTATACAAAAGCATTGCAGTCCAGGGATAAATTCACTATTCCTGGTCAGGGCTGAATGCACTGGAACTTGTATTCTTATAACGGGTTTGCTTGATTTGATTTGATTTAATCAATTCATGTGTCCTCAGTCTGCAGTAAATTTGTTTCAAAATAGTACAACTGTGAGGTATACAAGACATAAAAGAAGAAGAAAAATCTCAGCTGATTATCTTTTCTAAGTCTTTAGTCAGGCAGAAATTATTTCCTCTGTGCTGTAGGTGTGGTCCACTACAGATCTACATATCAGCAGAGAAAGCTCTTCAAATATTGGGACTGAAGAGAGACATACTATTTTATGCCATCCATTTTATGTGCTGACAAACGAATCCAGTTCCTGGAGTCAGTTGAATATGGAAAATAATCTGGGTGCTCATATAAGAAGAAAATAGTGTGCAGGGGCATACTATGGAAACTTTGGAAAGTTGAAGTCAGATTTACAGCTTCTGAAGCCCTGATTCATGGTTCCTGAATGTGTGGGACTGCTGATGTGGTAAAATATTTGACTTCTCAAGCATGAAAAGCAAGTCACATCCTGAGGGTTGTGAGGTGTGCCTGCTGGAAGCCCAGGAACTTGTCCTCTGCATGCTCGGTGTGTGGAGCAGGGGGAAAGTCACCATTTCATTAATCCTTTTTCAACATCTTGATGTTTTCCTCAGCACTCATTTCTACACCTCTCCTTCCTTAGCACCCGCCTTCTGTGCAGAACTGGCAGCAATATGTTGCCACTCTCTCTCTGACCTGGGGCTCAGCTGCAAATGCCACCCACCCGTCTCTTCCTTGTTCTCGCTGATCTCCAGGCTGTTCCCAAGAAGTACTCCTCAGAGAAGGACTTTATTTCCAGGGGTGGTGAAGTGACTAATTCAAGATCAAACAGTTGGGCAGTAGCAGAGGCAGGAACTGAAATTGGGTCTTCTGACTCAAGTTTCTTTTGGCTGCAGCCCCTGGGTTACAAGGCAGAACTCATCAGTGCAGTGAGTTTCGGCAGTTGCTGAGGCAAAACTTAATTTTATTTCCCAGAAATATTGTATCTGTGTCATCCTGTTCTCTGCCCACTCGGAAGCAGCTTCTCAGCATTTGACTTTTAAAAGGGAAGGCAAGCAAGAGATGTCTGAGTGGTTGCACTCTTTTGATCAATGAGAGAGGTGAGCCAGACTGTGTTCCAGTGACCTCCTGCTATATGAAGGCTTGGCCTGCCTGACAGGATTTCTGGCTGCTGAGTAGTTGTGAGTCACAGCCTTTACTGCTTGGATTTGATGCGGATTTTTACATCAGATGCTGCGGAAACGAGGTGGCCTCTCAAATATTTGCATTGCTTGGCAAGCTAGGGTAAACGGGGGTGGATTCAGGAAGTTCTGGCAAGGGCAGGCACAGCTGGTGTTAAGGTCTTTGCAGGGCTCCTTTGTGTGTGTGCATGTGTGTGTGTGTGTTTGTAGGAAAATAGTGAGGCCCCTTGGTTTTTTTCCAACTAGGGTTCCTGGGAAAGGATGAGTAATCTGGAGATTTCCTGTGAGTTCTGGAGTGAAAGAAAAAAACACGTGGCCTTCTGGGGGAATCTTCTTGGCTCTTACACCATCTCAGTTTTCCCCTCATCAGCCCAAAAAGCTTTCCCCTGGAGCCTGCCCCCTGTTCCATTTATTTCTGTTCATTTGCCGTGGACACTGTAAAAAGCAATTACAACACGTGCTGTGTTGATACCATTTTAGTACTGGAAAGCTCAGGCTCTGAGCTGTGCAGTTCCTGGTGCTTCAGGAGCTAAACCAAGGGCAGTAGGCAGCTACTTGTGGTTGAGTTGTGCATGGATGAGGATGATGCAAGTGCTGCCTTTCACGTTTGAGAGCATCTGCTCACAAGGGAGGGACTGTGTGCCAGGTGTTTTGCACAGCACCTAACACAGCCGTGTGCAGCATTTTAGACATCAGGTCTGTATCCAAAGTACCTGCTTCTGTTATTTCTAGATGGTCATCTGTACTATTTGTCCACAAACTTCTATAGCTGGTGTTTCTCGATGTGTGCTTAGCCATTTTATTTTCTAAGTCCTTTACAGATATTATGTAATTAGGAAAGTAACTCTCTATTTGCACAAGTAATTGCACAATCATGTGTTCAAAATTCAGCCTTTGGAAATGTAGTCCTAACTGAAATTCATCTGCTCCTAACTGTTCTGCCATAACTGAAATTCATCTACTCCTAACTGTTTCAGCTGCTTTTCTGAAAATGATCCTTCCAGTCCCCTAACTGACTGTGGTAATGACAATAAAATAAATACAGCTTGGGCAGATAAACTCCTTGCCTCTGCTCTGTACAATAAGAGGGAAGTAAGAGCTGATTCTGGATTCTAGTGCCTGTCTATTTTCTAAATAGGCTGGCTCTGTTATAGGAAAATGGGTGCAAAAGAGCCACATCCCCCAGTGCCTTATCTCCAATTGCTGATAAAACTGAGGGCTAGTAAGAAGTTCACATAGCTGCTTTGCATTCTGACAAACCTCAGTGCTGTGCCAAACTGAGGCCAGGGAAGGATTTATCCTTATGACTTCCTGAACAAGGTATGAGCCCTTGGTGCAAATCCCAAGACTTAATGCCCTACCCAAATCCAGAGTATTTCTGTTTGCTCTTTCTTCTTTTTTTCTTTTTTCTTTTCCTCCAAAGGTTAAGTAGTTCCCACAGGGTGAAAGAAAGGGTTATTGAAAGCAGCAGGTCCACTTTTGAATATTGCACTTCTGGTAAATCTCTGATCCAGCATCTAGCGGTTAACCACTGATACAGGAAATGACATTTAACGTTTTATCACTCAACAAGAAATGGAAGAACAAGGCAAGTCTGTATGAAGTGAAGATGGATCATCGCCTGCTACCTTACTCTTAAAGGCACATCATTCCTTTTGAAAACATATGCTTTTCAAGCTTGGACTTTTTTATTCTTTTTGTGCACTTTTCTGCTGAAAGCAGTCTTAAAGCCTGGAGAACAAATCCCCTTCTTTCCACTGTGCCAGTCCGACTCTGAGATTTTGTTTGTTAAAACAAAGTTGATGTATGTAATGAATATAATAAATGACTGATATCCTTTTGGATTTTGTGCCTTTTGAAAGAGTGTTGCAGGTTGGCTGGCAGCAGGACAGGAAGATGTGGGTTTCAGTAGATGGCACTCTCTGCTCTGACTCAGGGCTCAGCACAGCACATTGCCTGGGACTAGGGCAAACATGCCCAAGCAATGAAGGAAAAAAGAGAACAGGAAAAAAAATCATCAGAATACAGTTTATTATGTTGAAACTTCAGCATAAATACAAATTGTTGTGGCTTATTGATTTCAGTGTCAGTGCTTTGACTTCCAGCAAGGAGCACTTGCCTGCTGCCAGCACTGTTTAACAGTGACAGTGTTTGCTGCCTGATCTGCTCAGCCTTTTTCCAGTGACTGTGAGTGCATGCAGGAAGAAAGCAGACAAGGTGCAAAACTGAACAATTTGTCCCAGTCCAACTGGATCCAAAGAGCCTACCAAATACGCCTATGTAAATCCTAACAGATTCAGACGTTTTCATATGAAAACCCAGAACAAAGCCACAAGGTACTTTTCTGCTGCAATTAGAATTTGTGGGCAAATCTTATTTTTTTAACTGTTCCAGTGGCCATTTTCACTGAACAAAACAAGTGATGTTTTCCAAAAGATGTTTTCCAAAGAGTTTCACAGGCTGCCAAAACTTTCCTGAAAGTATATGTGACGATCCACATGAAAGCAGCATGTGAAAAGTAAGCCAGCCCTCCTGACCAGTAATGCTGCGTCACAAAATTTTGATGTGTTCACAAGTCATGAGAAGCTCCAGTGAGCCTGTGGCTGGTGCAGCAGCAGGGATATCTGCAAGGAGTTCAAAGGCAGCTCTCCAGAAGTCCTACTGCCTTCTGGCTTGGCTGGCACAAAGCTAGATGATGGAGTGAGCATGAGTACTGGAAAGCTGGTTTGCTCAGATCCCCAGCAATGATCTGGGAACCCATTAGGCAAAACCTCCTAGCATAACCTTCCTGTAGTGTAGTTGAAACACTGCTTGCTGAAACTTCTTGAGAGCCATCCTGGCAAAATCACAGGTAAATTGGCCAGAGGAAATCAAACATCTGTGACCTAGTGATAAGTTCAGATGTGTAGCTTTTATGTGTACCAATATGCATTGGAAGTGGGGTGCAAGAATCTGTGGGCATTATTTAAAGGGGATAAAAGAGAGGAATGTTGTTCTAGTTGTCAGCACACTCTTTGTTCAGTCAGATTGTCACTTCTTCAGCCTGCTGATAATTTTCCTTTTTGGTTATGGAAACTTCCTTGAATGCAAAATGCAAAATGAGGAAGCTGTGGGAGCTGCTTGGAAAGCATAGGTGAGGTCCTATAGAAACGCATCCAGCAGCCACAAAAAGTGAAGATGCACATGCATTTACAGATTCAGATTCTTACCCAATAATGCTGCATTGTTTTGATAGAATTGTAATGTATGTTATATACCAGAAAGACCTTCCCATGTAGAAAAAAATCTCTTCTTTGCAGCCTTGCAAAGCAGTTGGGCACAGCCAGAAGTTCTGCAGAGACATGAGCAGACCTTTGGCCTCTGTGAATATTTGCCAGCCAGCAGCAACTGGCACAACCAGGGCCTCAAGCTACACCTTGGGAAGTGCTACTATTTATCTCTGCACTTGATTGCACCCAATTACTTGGTAAGGGCACGTTCTTTGAAAAAAGATCTGGTGCTGGATCCTTCTTTCCTTGAGACTCTGCCAGCTGCCGTCCCTAAAGCTATTTTTAATCAGACAAGCTTCCCCATCCCTGCCAAAAAAACTCGTAACAATTAATAACAATAAAACAAAGGTAGCCTGGATAAATGAGTTGCACTCACTCTATAAATCAGCAGCAAAAACTGCTAGGGAGGATCGGCGCTGCATCACTAATGTGCTCAGTCTCCTGTTTCAAGCTCGGCCCCTTTGCTGTGCTGCAATCCGTCCCTGCGCTGCCTGCCACAGGTAGGGCAGCAGATGGGCACTGAAACCTCAGCACAGCATGCAGCTTTGATCCACCTTATTGTGGATGTGAGATGGGTGTGAATGATCCCACTTAGTGCCTGTCACGTTGTGCTGCTAAGTTCATTAATTTAGGGAGCTGTGAGACTACAAAGAACTGTACCCAAAGCAGGCTCAGTGGTTGGGTTAAGCCTCTGCTCCGTCATGTCGAAGCCTCTGGTGTGATTATTTGCCTGCAGGCATGCATGTCTGTGTACTGTGATCCTGTCAGGAGCGAAGACCTGCTGGGCTGGATCAGAGCGTGGACAGGAGGCCTCCAAGGACACTGTCAGAGCCATTTCAGGCAATGGCCTCTGTAAGCAGGACAGGGTGATGGGCCCTCTGTCTTGCCCACGTGTGGTAACAAGAGTTTATTGGCAATTTTATTGGAAAAAAAAAGAAAAAGTAAAATACATAGAGGTGTGAGTCTGTGGTACTGTCCTGGCCATGTCCCAGGCTGTGTATCTGCATGTGGTTTGCTTCTGCGTAGACTTCTGCTGGGGATTCTTACTGGACAATATTTTTCCTCATCCCAACTCCAGATGGCATAACATTGCCATTTGACTGTTAGGCCCTATTCCAGAGCTGGAGGCCTCCCACTAATGGCTATCTGCACTGTTCTAAAGGCTTTGTGAGACCGAGCAAGCAGCAAATAGAAGAGGAAAAGATAGGAAAGAAGGAACTGGACAAACATCTCCAGTACATCTAGCACAACAGACTCAATCCCTCTGTTTCACAGTCAGCAGGGCTGATATGTACATTGCTGTGTGACACACATCCCTTGGGGGAAATGGAGCTGAAAGTAGTGGTATTTCTGAACCTGTTTGTGGTGGTGGCCAGGAGGACCCCGTGAAAGCCTGGCCTCCTCTAGGCTCTGAACGTGCATAGATAATGGCAAACAGAAGGAAATGCATGTACTTTACTCAATTGCTTTCTCATATGCATGAATCTCTTTTCATAAACACACACAAAATAGAATCAATAAAGCCACTAATATGTGCTTCCTTCTGGAGAATAATTGCCACGAAAAAGTTTGTAGGACCATAGCAGCTGATGAAACTAAGGTGGGTGGCAAGCTAAGGCTCATGGTACTCCCTAAACAGGCCTATGCAAGGCAAAGCAATGCAGCAAAGGAACCCCATGCTTGCTGGCTGAGGAAGCAATGTCCTGATGCCTGTGTGTTTTTTATATGCATACTTTTAATTTTTGACAAAAAATGAAAGACACGGCATTGCTGCACTGGAAAAGGTTATGAACATCCAACAGACAGGAGACTGATATGAAGTAGTTAAAGAGAGATTAAAGAGTGGGTGGAAAGCAACAATACAAGCTCAAACTTGGAAAAATGCAAAATATGCAACGGGAATAAATAACATTGAAATGATCTGGGAACGATAATGGCTAGATGATTGGAAGTGGTATTTCTCAGCCTGCAGAAGTGGGCAATGTGTGGGCTGACACCCTCTTACATGTGGGGAGACAGTGTGTGGCAGACTGTCCTGAGTTTTTTGCATTGTGCTTCTAGCCAGGCAGAGGCATATTGGAGGGGATTCAAGAACAGCAACCCCCTCCAAAAAAGGGGGGGAGTTTGCTTGTGAATACATTAGCCCATATTTTTTTCTCTATAGAGTAGTCAAATGATGCATAAGAGACAATGTGATAACTGTCACCAATTAGAAAAAAATGCAAATGCTTGAACATATTTATTTAAGAATGTATGCAGCTGGATAATAAAGAATAATGGTAGTGCAATGAGAAAGGAAACTTTTAACTGAATATCAAGAATCTCCTTAATGGAGGGATGTGCAGTGCCTTGCAAGGAAGCGGTGGAAACTTCATCCTTTGGGGAAAACTAACACTTGACCACACAAAGCACTAGGAAGTTTATTAGAGGAAATGACTGCATTGGATAGATGGGGGAAGTATGATACAAAAGATTGCATTCAATTTATCTGAATGTATGATACAAATGCAAAAATATGTATCAGAATGTTTGTGATTTCCACATTCAACAAGCTGCCTTCCATTTATAGTGATGATAAACTGTTCTTTTCCATTCCACTAACTTTACCTTTCCCATTCATGCTGTGGAGCTGTAATCTTAGAGTACAGAGGACATGGGAGGGTTTTTCTCTGAATAATTAACAGTTTTGGTGGAAACTCTACCTTTCTACCTGGCTAATACCATAACACAGGGAAGAAGGTTGTCCCCTTAAATCTGTGTGGGTGTCATCTGGTGGGATTCTCCTTCTTTTCTGTCCAGAGAGGAAGATCAGTGTTTTCCTTGGAGGCACATGACTTTCATAAGTTCCTTCATGGGTTATGTGAACCTCTTTGATGAATTGCCATGGTTACTTAACAGGAATACTTAAAAGCACTGATGTCCATACAAAAAGGCAATACAAAGATAAGCATTCCCCAGAAACACTCACAACTGCAATGTTTCTAAAAGCACTCATCTGCCACCACACCAGTGCTTCACTGTCCCCCTTGGGCTTTCCTGGCTGGTGGGGCTACAGCAAGCAAAGCAATCCTGCGTGCTCAGAGGAACTTCTATTTCTGCCTATATACTCTGAGATTAGGTGGTCACATCATAGTTTCAGAGCAACAGGAACTAATGAGAGAGTGGGGAAAACAGATGTAAACATGTGTATGTGCTGGAAACTCAGCCCAGTGCTGAGCTGCTCCTTGAACAGTGTCCTATTGCTGCAGCACTGGTCTAACCCTGTGCTCATTAGCCTTGACAGGCTCTCTTGACAGTCTGCCCTCACTATAATCTAAAGCTGTGCTTAGAAGATAAGGGCTTTGTGTACTGGTTATAAACAGCAAGATTGGAGTGGAAATTCACAGGGCTGGGAGTCAGGGAGCAGCTTTGCAGCTACACTGAGAAAACTTCATAAAGTCTCTTCATAAGGTCTCTCTCTCTGTTCACTAAGAGCAGCTTTTCCTCGAGTCTCTCATGGAGTGTTGATACACTTTTGTTCTGCCTCTACTCCCAGAAGACCTTGTGTCGAATGGGTCTTGTCATTTTATTATGGAACCACTTCAGATGCTGTACTCTGAGAAATGCTTTGTACCTTTGACAAAGAGAGGTATCTGTACACTATGACCAAGGCAGAGGGAAGATAGTAGGTGGGGAGGTGAAACACTTACTCTGTGAGAAATTTAAGGATCTTTATGTATGTTTTTTGTTGTTGATTGTTATGTATTTTTTTTTCTCGGAGTAAATACTGATTTCACTGACTATCATAGTTTCCGTGATCTTTGTCTTCCTGCACCTCTTGACTCTTCATTGGTTTGGAAAATTCCAATGTTTATTTACTACTGGATTACTCAGAGCACTCCCAGCACCGTTCTCATTCTGTATGTTATCAGATGCTGGAGAAAATCTGAACTCCAGCATTTTTTTCATTAAAAAAAAATAGACAAAGAAAAAAAAAAAAAAGAAAAAGAAAAAGGAAAATCTACTCTCTCCTTAGGAATCTCTTCATATGAGAGAGATGAAAAGAGCTGCAAGAGGTAAAGCACCAGTGGTGATGTTGGCCATTTACAAAAATTGTTTATACTTGGCAAGAGAATATCTTCTAGCAGTCTTAGTTTTCTACAGAAACTGCAATGAAGCCATCAAGCCTGAAAGAGTGCACAGCCTTTGAGCTTCCTATCCTTTTGTCCTCTAGTCCTAGTTTTGTCCCAGATTAATATTTGTTTACACTCACCCAAGTGCTTGGGTATTTCGCTGCACAAACTGTGAAAAATATGGGAATATAGAGAATAAATTCCCGAGAAATCTCCTGTTTGGAGCAATATTTTATGGCCCTGAAGCAGATGCAGTGTATCTCTGCTCCGTTCTATCCTAGTGAACGACGCATACCAAGTTCTTCAAAAGCAGCTGTAGCCCAGCACCTGATGGGACATAGGAAGCAAATCTGAGGAAATATTAGAGGTGTACTCAGGTGTACAAATGGCCTGAGGATGTCACCAGAGAGGGAATTTAAGTGCAAGCTGCTTTGCCTTTGGTTCAGATGTCTTGACAGGTTCTACATTCAAACTGTTCTCCATTCCTGGGGTTTCTGCTGGCATTATCTCTCAAACTCAGCATCTCCTTTGTCTGTATGCCAACGCAATGAAAATCTAGTGTATCAGTATAATACAATATGATTGGAACTAATAAATCAAATAAAATGAGGAAAAGAGAGTTTGCAAAACCAAAGTCCTTACTCTACTGCTGTAGCCAAAGCAGCCCAGAGGGAAATCTTGTGACTGCCAGTCCATTTTATTTTTCCTTCCAAAGGGAAAATGGAAAAGGAAAAACAAAGTCTTCTGGGAGTTGTAGTTCATTCTTCTTTTCTGAGAAGTGGAAACTGGAAATGCCGACAATTCATAGAGCTGTAGCATTAACTCCTTAACTCCCAGTGAACTGCACAGTGTTCTGATGCAAAATACCTATTAAAAAACATGAAAATCATGACAACTGATGAGGCCACATTTAGAATACTGCATCCAGTTCTGGTCTTGAGAAAAGACAGGGATCTCCTAGAAGGAGACTAGTGGAGGGCCACAAAGATGATAAGGAGCCTGGAGCATCTCCTGTATGAGGAAAGGCTGAGTAACCTGGGTCTGTAAAGCCTGAGGAAAAGAAGAGTGAGAGGATATTGGATAAATGTTCATAAATATCTAAAGGGAGGTGGGAGGCAAATGGATGAGGCCAGGCTCTTCTCAGAGGTGTGGAGTGATAGGACAAAGAACAGTGACCTAAAACTTGAACATATGATATTCCATGCTAACATGTGGAAGAACTTCTTTAAGGTAAGGGTGATGGAGCACTGGAACAGGTTGCTCAGAGGGTTGTGGAGTCTCCTTCTATGGGGCTATTCAAAACCTGTCTAAACACCTACTGTTGAGACCTATTGTAGGACATTTGCTTTAGCAGAGGGGTTGGAGTTGATGATCTCTTGAGGTCTCTTTTGACCCTGTGATTCTGTGATTCTGTGAAAACCATCCCAGAGATGCACCTCCATCCCTGCCAATCTTCGCATTATAAAATCCTAGATGGTGGCAGTTTGAACTGACTTGGATTTGTGATCTCCAAGTATGCAAACACTGAATGTGTTGCACAGTCTGCATTGCACTTTGCAAATGCTGGTATATCTGTGGTCTTGCGAATCAACTTAGCTCTCAGTGAAATAAGTGTGGGGCAGGGTGTCATGGAGTTAGCCTTTGTGGAATATCCTGCAGAAAGGTCCTCTATGTGGTGTTCTTATTATGCAGCGTATTCCAGCTGTGCTTCTTTAATGATTGAGGTTTTGAATGGCGATTTTTGAAGGCTGTTACCTGCTGGATTGTTTTCATTCTTTCTCTCTTCCATCCAGTAGCTCCTAAAGAATGACCTTCCTCCTAAAGAATGACCAGAGTGCCTCTAAAAGCAAATAAAGCACAGGACAGGTCTGACAGGACCTTTCAAAAGAAAAATATTCCCTATCCATCTGAGTGGTTGTGAATAATGATCTTTGCAGCACATTTAGTTCAGACTTCAAAGGCTTTGTCAAGGTTGTGTCAAAGCTGATTTGAAACACAAACTGACATCAGTGAAAGAACTCACAGCAAATACAGTTCTTGCCCAGAAAAGACTGTACCTGTAACCATCTGGTTTAAGCAGTTTTTTGAAATGATTAATTTTCCTTTCTTAACACCCTCTCCTGACCTTCTAGCTATTGTACCACCTCCAAAACAGAGCACGGTTTTAATACCATAGCACAAGCAAAAGGTGCAAAGATGACAAACAAAAATAGTGTGACCACAGCTCCTCCAGGCACTGCCATCCTAGTACAATGCTGGCACTGACCCTGTGCTTCTGAGGGCTGCAGCAGACTTGCTTGCCTACAGAGCTGCATTTGGTGAACATCAGAGTAGAAACCAGATGAGATGGAATCTGCTAGTTTCTGCACCCCACCCTCTGTGAAGCACTCACTCTTCCTCCTCCATGTAAGGAAGAAGCTGTTGTGGTTAAACCTTTGCTAAAACCAAAGATGCAAACTGTTCAGATGCCAGGATGATGAACATGAAACAAAACGCACATGAAAGCAACCACCCAGCAATCCTGCCACTGCTAGAGGGAGCCCAGTCCTTGTTGGGCTAACCGCCCAACATGGGCATGGCATTGTCCTTTTCAAACTCTGGTAATGAATTTTCCATGTCAGAGCCAAGCACAGCCACCTCTCTCTGAGCACACCAAACAAAACCCCAGAGGGAAGTGCTGCAGAATAGTTCAGATTGTTCTGGAGACCACCTTGCTCCAAGAGAAGCTCTAAGTGTTACTAAATCTTTTTTATTTTTTCCCCACAGAATGATGGCACCGATGGCAGGTGGACTAAAACACCTCTATTTGCTGCAGCTTCCCAGTGTGGGTTGGTAAGCACTGAGCCACGAGCAGCCCAGCATGCTGGTACAGCAGTGTAGTATGAGCATCAACAAGCACAACTGTCAACGTAGACCTTATAGCACGATGGAATTCCGTGAACAGAATACGGGCCTTCTTGTTAAACTTTGGGGCAATCAGCTCTTGGCAAAACCTCATGGTGGCTGCTGTAGGATGACTGCTTTTGTACTTGCATATGTGTGTGCATATAGAGATGGCCCACAGCAAATGTGGAGAACTTGAAGTACTTCTAAGTTGCCCAGAAAAGTTGTGGAGTCGCTAGCCTTCGAGATTAAACTCTGTTTGTACATGATCCTGCTCTGAGTGGCCTTGCTTGAGCAGGGAGTAGACCAGAAAACCTCCAGAGGTCCCTGTCAACCTCAGCCAGTCTGTGATTCTAGGCTCTAGGAAAAATGCCTCAAATCATGTGATAAATAAAATACAAAAGAGGGAGCAAGAGGTCAATTGGCAGCCTCCAGTATTGTAAGAGGGGCTCAGATGGACATTTTTAGATCTATAAGTTGAACTGGCTCCTACCAAAAGCTGTTGAGACTGAAGCCAGCATTTGATTCAATGGCCACCCCTGATGAGGGATGCAGACCCAGATTTTTGAAAAGTGCACAGTTTGCTTGCTTCCAGTTATGGATGCCAGCAACCTGTTTTTGCAGAGGCACTGAGCTGTTTTTTTGATCTCAGTAGGAGTTCTGGGTGCATAATATTCATGCAAATCAGGATGCAGGTATCTGAAGTCAAGCAGCCAAAAACACAGGCGCCCCAGATTTCCAGGCCTCTTGGTATGTAAATACAGCTGAAAAATCTTTCTGCATTTTAGTTTCCCATGTTGATAAAGCTGCACCTCCAAAGTGTTTCTCAAATAGTGCCTGGGAAGATAGTGAAGAGATCATCTATCGGGAGAAAAAACATCCCAGCCAGAACCATCCAGACTTATTGCATTATTGTCAAGAAAATGAGGATCAAAGACCTCGATTTACTTCTGGCTCTCCTTGTTCATCATAAGTCCCTGAAAGTATTGGGTATTTTTCTGTGGTCCCAGCTGTCCAGAACAAAAGTACATACCTTGAAGAAGTGCTTTGAGATGTCATAACGCTTGCAATTTTTTGTGATCAAATTTCTGCTGATGTGGCTAACTTGGCTAAAGGGAATATTTTGGGGAGAAGCAGTGGTTTAAGTCAAAGAAAATAGTTTTATTTCCTCTAGAAAAATAATTTAAACGAACAAACAAGCAAAAAACAATAAGAAATTCCCTACCTGATCCAGAATGGTATATTTTCCTTACCTCCTGTTACTCAAAACTCTCCTCGAATGAATTAGGGTCAATTTTTTTGAATGTCCATTTTACCTTTCTGTATCTGTATATCTGTATTTCATTTTCAAGTACATCAGGCTAAAGTTTTTAAGGCTACAAAAATCTCCCCTGCTTCTTTTTTCAGCTGGAAATATCTGCATCATTTGACCTGTATTTGCAACACTTGTGAGTATCTCTGAAATTCCTTTTTTTTTTTTTTCCTAGAAAATATGCTATTACAAAAAATATTTCACTCTGCTGAACCAAGGCAGAAGATTTTAGTCTCATTTAGTCGATTAGCAATTTGCAAACCTGATGGCAGCTTGCAGCCTGGCAGCCAAGTTGCCCCAATTGTTCTTTATTTCTGTTGAAACTGCAGTGAGTAAGCAGGGCCCTGCTTTGTTAGACACTACACACGTGTAAAGCTAAGACTGCCTGCACTGCAAAGAGTGTGTTTGCACAAAGCAACAAAGTAAGATGAAACAAAACTTTTTTTTTTTTGTGGGATGCAAAGGAATGAGAAGTTTCTGCTGGAAAGGTAGTTCAGAGAGGAAGTACCTTGTCCCAAGTCATTGGAAGCAATGGAACGCTAAGGGGAGACTAGGGTAACGTGAACTGCATGTGGGTCCTGGATTGGTGTTTTATTATGCAGGCAATGGGCATCAAGAAGTGCCAGCAAGTTTTTCTGCACCCCTCAAGAGGAACATCTTCCTGCCTTTCGAACAGCATTATTTTTTATCTCAGGTCCCTGCCTGAAAATTTGGTGCTGGTGATAGAAAAGCATGGATGCTGAAACACAATTTAAATGGCCTTTTTTGCAGTTTTGTTTCTGTGATGCTTCTGAAGCAGTAAATACAAAGGGATTTTGGTGGGTGGGGGAGATTTTCAGGTACTTTCTGGGGTCCCACAGCATGTCTGTGGCCATCATATTGTGGGCAGTGCTGGGCAGCATACCCAAAGCAGGGGGAGAAACCTGCCTCACATCCTCTGAGATGCCACCAAAACTGTGGCAGTGCTGCAGAACGCTTCTTCAAACCCCACTTTGTCTGATGGAAACACTACCATGGGAAAATCTTCATGGTATCTGGTGCTGGCAGGCAGGCACCTCATGGACCTGGACATGGCAAATCTCTGTGGCATATATGGGTGAGAAAGGACATGTTCTGAATGGCAGCAGATGGCAGATGCTTGCAAGCACCTCAGCTGCATCACTGTCCTCACCTGGGGTGAAACCCATCTCTAAGCAACCCATGCTCTGCAGTGTGTGCTGGGTGGCATGGCCCTGGGTGGTCCCAGCCCCCTGGGATCTGATGGTGCCAAGGGGCCCTTATCAAAAAGCAAGCATTAAGGAGTGGCAGGACAACCCAGAAGTTGCAGCTCCTCATGAGCATGGTCCTGACACAATGTGTTCCTGAAGAAAGGACACATCATGCCAGGGAGAGGGTGGACTAGATTGTCAAGCTGCATACCACTTTGGAAGTTACAACATGGAGCTGGGCTATGAGGAAGCTAAGCTCACCGTGGCGTGTCCTCCTGTGCCCTGTGATTCTGTCTGTTTCCCTCCAGGCACTGTGTGAGAAGTGAGCATGGTTTTAATTGCTGTGGAGGCACAACATCCAGATGGTTTGAATACTTGTGTGGATTCCTCCTTGTTTGTGATGTGGTTAGAGTTGCAGGCAGAGGTGTGGAGTGCTTTGCTTTGTGTCAGAGGGGAGAAAGTGATAACCTGCTTTGATAGAACGGTGCCTGCCACTCATTAAGCCATGCTGGGTGGGAGCATGCCAGTGTTGGAAGAACACAGATCCCAGAGGCTCCTTGGCAAGGTAGGGGCAGCAGCCCCAGGATGAGGGATGCTGGCTTAATCCCAGTACAAGGAGAAAAAGTGGAGATGGAGAGGCAGTGAGTGAGAGCTTCTGCCTTGCTCTGTTCTACTGCACCTAGATGTAGCTTCTGCATAAAAATCTTGCACATATTTGTGCAAACCTGATGTTTGTCAGGACACCAGAGGTGAATCTTCTGGCACTTCTCTGGCACAGAGCTGAAGCTAAACAACACCTCTCCAGCCTCATTTCCAGCTGGCTCTAGGCAAAGAACCTCCCTGCACAGCCCATGGCATTTCACACCCAGCCCTCTGCCCCATGTTGCTGGTGACACTGACTCTCATAGAGCACAGGACTACAAACTCCCAGCCTCACAATGGTGATTGAAACACCCTGGAGTCCTGCAGCATGTAGACAGGGCAGCAGTGGAAGCTAGCATTTGCCTTTTATAGTTGAGCAGGACAGGTCCAAGGATTAAACACCACAAAATTGCGATCACATGAAATATGATTAAGCTCCTGTTTGAAATATTGGCTGCAATTGTCAGACAAGTGCCCTAATGCTTACAGCTGTTGAATTTCTGCTTCTGCTGCTATGGTAGTAATGGATGTTGTGGTTCCTTTTTTGGGTCAGATATTTGATTACTGTGAATTCAGTCTTGTTCTCTGCCTGTTTATCACACTGAGGTATAGGGTCCAGCTCCCTGGGAGGGTGCTTTGGGGAACAATATGATGATGCTTGCAGAAGCTGTTGCAGAAAGAATGTACTTTCCATAATCTGCTTCTGTAGTGAGTGTATGTAGGTGCAACTTTCAAAAAAAGCTCTTTCTGGGTTTGTTTGTCTTCACTAAATAAACAGCTCCAAAGCATCCAAGCCTTACTAGGCTTGGAAGAAGAGCTTTACTATAGCAATCACAACAGGAGGCTTCCTCACCTTAACAGCTGAATGAGTTCCCTGAAAATCAGATGAAAGATCATGCAAGAGGACTTTTTTCTTGTTGTTCTAAGTTTTTTGAGCAGAAAAAAAATATTTCTGTACTTCATACATTGTCTTAGAACCCACACAAAGAAATATTTTCTAATTGTTCTTGATGCAATATGTTTGGCAGTGAGAAAAAAATGTGGGTGGGGAGCACACCTATAGCAATATCCTTCTCACCTCCTCATTGAGGGGCAGAAGAAAATGAGAACAATTTGTCTTTGGCAAGCATGTGTGTTTTTCTGTAGGGCTCAGAAGAGGAGACTGAAGAAGTTGAATGTAAATGAAAGCAAAAGTCTGCACACCTAACTGTAACATCTGTGCAAAGGTGAAAAAACCTAAGCAGCCTGCAGGGCTAAATTAAATTAACATGTGATGTAGTTGGGGAAGAAACAGAGCAGACAGACCAGGAGCAAGGACTATTTGGTTGCAAAGTGTTTGACTGCAATCTTGGCCAAGTCAAGCCCAGGAGAATGCTCAGGCTGGAGGTCTCAGGGTGGTGCAGCTCAGCTGGCCATGCCCAAATGGTCAAGCTCAGGGGAATTCTAGAGGAAGCTGTCACATGAGTTCCTGGCCATGGGAGCTCCCCATGTGATGCTGGATGGCAGAACTGAGCCCCTAAAATCCCCTTGCTGCTGTTCTTGGACTTTATCACCCCATAAAGAGCTGGGAGGGTTTAAGGCAAGGGGGAATTGCTCAGAGGCAGTCGGGGACATTAGGAAAGTACCTGCTGCCTCAGCGAGCAGAGCTTGCAACATCCATCATCTTCCCTTCATTCATGTTCATGGAGGCTGTGAGGATCAAAACAGTGGTGGGAGCTGGCAAGTGAATATCTTGGGGATTTTAGAGCCCAGGAATTATAGCAATCTTTTGTGGAGGTGGTTACTACCGTGTCTAACCTCTGATCCAAGACGAAAGGGCTGATTTTCAGAGCGCGCTGGAAGTGCACATTGCAGTGCCAACGCAGCAGCCTGGAGGCTGTGATGTGCATGGTGTTATCAAGTAGAATGTGCACTGAAGTGAACTCTTTCTGGTGGATTTTGATCTTGTGAAGAATGGGGTTTCTCTTGACACTATGGTGGTCTTGAGGCAGGAGACCACTAGAGAGGGAAGCAGTGCTGACTGGAGAGATCCAGTGCTCCCCTTTGGGATGCGTGTTCCTGCTGTCCACCTTGCAGCAGCAATAGGGTTTGCACAGTTGGCAGTGAGTCAGATCAGGGCACTGAAGTGGGTGAGAACCAGCCTGCATCTGTTTTTCTGTTTGGGTTATTTTTTCCCAGGTCAGTTTGCTTGGTGTCTGCCAAAGGGCTGGTGCTGGCATTGGGAAGGCATTGGGAATGAGGAAGGACCTGGGTTTACCAGAATAACATCTGTGGCTAAATATGCTCTAAGCCATGCTGCGTTGGTTGGTCCAGAGGATGGGTCACAAAAGCGGCCAGAGCTGGGAAGCTGTTTTTTTGCAATATGTTTGTGCTTTTTGTTTGCCTTTATATCCTCAGTTGCAGTTGTGCATGCATCTTGTAGCTGCAGTTGCTCCTGGAAGCAGCATGTTATCTCCTGCCACTTTGCAACAGCTCTCACTTGGCTGGTTGGCTGCCATTTCTTCTTCCCTGTTCAGGTACATCCATTCCTTTATTAGGATGGATTTACTATGCTATGTTCTCAATTTGTTGCACATTAAGATGTACAGATGGGAAAGGTAGTCTACATGCTAGAGACATTGCCTATGTCCCTTCTACACAATTTATATTCCATTTTGTTTTGTTTCTGCATTTGTAAGATTTAATAATTACAACTAACGTTTTGTCTTGATTGGTCATATAATTACTGCAGCAGCTGAGATGCTCTATGAAGCTGGAGTTGTTTTTTTTTTTTTTAACACCTGATTTGAGTTCCCATAAGGGATAGGGGGCAGATGTTACGTCTTAGTTCTTGGAGACTGTGAGTTAGATCATAGACCACAGAGTGCAGACTGTAGAATCATTTGAATTGAAAAGGACTCTTAAAAGTCATCTAGTCCAACTCCCCTGCAATGAACAAGGACATCTACAGCTAGATCAGATTGCTCAGAGCAGAGTTTCGCTGTTCATTGCAGGGGAGTTGGACCAGATGGCCTTTAAATGTTCCTTCCAACTCAGATCATTCTATGATTCTACTATTCTTAAAGACTCTCTTTAGATACTGAAAGGCTGCTCTCACGTCTCCCCTGATCCCTCTCTTCTCCAGGCCAAATAGCCTCAGCTCTTTAATTCTTTTAGGCTTAGCAACAGACCACATTACTGGCCCTCAGTTGTGGCATAAAGCTTGTGAATTTTTTGTAGCCAGGGATCCTGGACACATGACTGTGAGGTGAGAGAGGGAGGAACAGAAAGTTATTTTGTGAGTTGGAAATTCTCACTTAATCCATACATACCCATGTGACTGGGACCTGCAGGAAGCTCCTGTCTTCAGTAACAAGTAGCAAAATGGAAAAAATAGGAGTGAGCAGGAGATACTCGTTTTCT